>NC_065971.1:678500-1352000 GCF_021464435.1 Cataglyphis hispanica
TAAATAATAGAAAAAGAAAATTATTCTCAACTGCTCGAATGTAATAATCTATAATTTACTATAATCGCGACTAAACATTTTCCGAGAATTGTTTAAGAAACGTAATATAAAATATTCTATCAAATATGAAACAGTTATATCAAATAAGAAAATAATATGTGATAATATATAATAAAGATACATGGAACTATTACATACATGGAAAGGATTAGCCTATCGCGTATACAGCGAGAGCCTATAAAGGGAATGACATTCTATGCAGAAAGGGGTCGCCGCTTGAAGCATGGGATAAATACAGGAGACGTTAATAAAGTCTTATCGGCGTGAGGCCATGCGTGTCGACTTAAAACCATGGACGCATTAATCCGCTATGCTAATGTCAGTCGACCGGGAAAACAGTCGAGTAAGGTAATGCAATTTTCCCGGACACACGCGTATCTGCATAGAACATAACATGTATGTATGTAAATATTCACCTATCCCGTGGTATGGGAATACCACGGGATTGCACGGGATACTTTTAACCGAGAAAAAAAAAGCTATGCGCGCTCAAATATCGGAGTTCTTACGGCTTACGTGAAATAATCATGTAAAGAAAGTTTAAGCAACTGTTCTCAGAAATGGTAACAGAAATTGAAGTTTTCCCAAGTGTCATTTTTTATACTTCGATAGCTTTCCAAAATATCTTTTATTTTCAATGGTAAAGACTTTCACGATGTAGAAAAGAATAGAAAAAAACAAATAAATTTCACGATATGTATTCGGCATATTATATTTACGTCACTGACAGAATGTAATCTGACATATTGTATAATGCAAAGCGAATCAGAAAGAAGACAAGGATTCGACAAGATAAGATAGCCTTAAGCAAATAAAATCCGAACTGACGTAACACAAAAGAGCGCATTACGAGCGACGTATAACATATCTCATCTTATAATATGACTTATATGTATTCTTTTTTTATGTATGTCTTTTTTAAATCTTTCTCTTTTGAGATGATGAATCATATTTGATTTTAGTCGTGCTTTTTTGTTTTTTACGACAATTATATCAATGCATAAACAATAAGTAATAAATATTGTACAAATTCTCATTTTATAGAAAAATGACAAATTATATATTATTTATTACATAAAAATATCACGATCTGTAATGAAATCAAAAATATATTTCGTAAAATTTCGAAGTATATTTACAAATATATACGCAAATGAAAATAATATTCACAAATTAAAATCATATTTGCCAACAGTAATTTTTTACTATGAAATAGTAATGCTGAAGTATAATGAAAAATTATAATGAATAAGATTCTAATAAATATAATAAATAAATATATTATAAATAAAAAAATTTTACGTCTTTCATTTAACAATAATAATTTACGTAACTCCTTAAATTTGCAAATTCTCATTCAATTTGTTTAAATTTAATTTGTCATTATTATAAATAATTGAGAATTTGCGTTTTTAATTACCAAACTGACTGCAAATTAAAAAAGTATTTAAAAAAATGACTTTATTCATTTACACAATATAATGTTCATTTAAATTCCATGCAAACAAATCGATGTATATATTTTTTATCTAATTAGAAAATCATCATAAGATATTACTCGTTTACTCAATTTTTTTTTTCAAGTACGACTTTCTATAGTAGTCCAAGAACATATAGAACATGATGACAATTTGAGACATGTAAATGTATGCTAATGGCTTCCGCGCTGGTTCGCAGGATGGTAGAAGCGCTTGGAATGTATGGGCCACCATGATAGCAAATTGGATCTGAAATAAGAAATATTGACTGATAAACGTGCAAAGACATGCGTGTTTGTAACCATTTTTTAATAATATAATCAAATATTTAATATAATATTATTTTATTTTATTTTTTTAATATAATATTTTTTATTCTTATCGTGCACGCAAACAATTTTATACTTACAATTAGTTAAAAATTTGCAAAAGCAAAATATATTAATAAAATTTGTGGAAGAGATGTAAATAAATATTTGCTTATAAACTATGTAAAAATAGCAAAACAAACAATATTTATATAGTGTATGTTTGACAAGCTTTATAAAGCCTGCGATATATATATATATATATATATATATATATATATATATATATATTGCATGTAAAAAAGCATTTTGCCCTCATCCAACCTCTGACAGGAATTCTAGAACGCAAAAGCACCGCGCGAAATTAAACAACTACGTAACCCGATAAATCGTTCCGTCGATATCGCCGGAAATAAAAATTCTCTGGTAACGGATTATTTAATTAAAAACGGTACCACGAGCCTTCGTCCACCCATTTCAACCCGCCCCTCGCTGTTACGCTCAAATGCAAACCGAATTGGGATTCGACGAGAACACGTGTGATTCTGCAAGCAGCGCTTACGGAGCTTTTCAATCCCTCGTGAAAAGCCAGTTATCAAGTTATGGGAGCGCTGTAACCACAATGAAGTTCCCATATATGAACATATAGCACACACAAAACGTGCTATTTCGTATGCCCGCATAAATCTGGAATACTTTGTAAAACTATTATATAAAAAGCGAACGTAAAAATCTAATTATTTTGAATAATCGATGGCTAGCATGTCAGCACACTGCAACATAATAAACATAAATTGACGTAAAATAGCTACATACCAATTGCAAACGTGTCAAACATTTCTTCCAAGGAGTGACTCTCTTCTGCATTTCAGGCCCCAAACAAGCACAGAAATAATACATATACATGATTACATGCACTATACAATTGGGCATCATTATAAAGGTCCACATGCCACCTGTGTACATATTGTTTTATTTAATCATTACCTGCGAGTGTGTGTCATAATTATAATTATAAGAAAGTAGATGCCTTTAGAAATAAATTAATATATTACATTATATACAGTATATATTTCATCATTAATCTTTTTCAACTGTGATATTAATAAATTTAAACATTGACTCAATTTTCTTCCAAAAATTATTTAAATTCTTGCTATGCAATACGTACCAGGTGCATATTTACAAGAGATCCATGCCAAAAAGAGAGTTATTGTGTGATGATATATGTGAAGAAATGATGTTTGATTATTCTTTTTTCTAAGGACAAAAATCACGGTATCTGCAAGCTCAGTGATTTTTAGAATTAAAATCCACCATACCCATCGAGCCATCTATAAAACATAAAAATTTATATACACGCGCGCGTATATTTAATTTTTTTAAGTTGATCAAATTTTAATTTTATTTATATCAAAAATTCCTGAAATTTTTATTATATATACATATATATATATATATATATATATATATATATATATATATATATATATACACTTACGCTAAGCGACATAGGATCATTTGAAATTACGAAAGGCTCACATCCCATGGAAAGATATGTCGTATAACCCGATGTAAGTATCTAAAAGACAAAAAAATAAAATGGAACATTTGCAACTAAAAAAATTTATACATAATATGCACGCATATATATACACACATACATACATATTTATTGATTATACTTACACCATAAAATATAACAAGATTTGCAATTGCAACAGAAATGTTGTAACAAATCATAGTCTTTGTAAGCACATAAGATTTTCTGTTCTTCATGTAACGTGGTCCAAAGTAAAGTACAAAAGATAAATAGACGAGTGAAATTAGTGTTATACCAAATGGATTTGACATTAATAGCCAATCAGAAACTCTGGGATCTGCAAAATAAAAATGAAAATTTAAGAGTTTTGAAATAAAATGGTATATTTATGTGCAATAACGTATTTAAATTCATAAAAAAGATTGTAATGATATCGCGATGCGATGCATAAAAAATTTTTTTAAATTATGGAATTGTAAAAGAAAATAATTAAAAATATATTATCTATTTAATAACAAAAAAAGCCTCTCAATACAAATCAATGAAATAACTACATTTTTCATATGTTATTATATGCAAATATTATATTTATTTATTTTCATTCATTATATTATATATTCCACGTGTATATATAAAAAAAAATATCTCTATTCAATTACTCATTCATTCATCTAACTTACCAGAAATTTCATCAATGAGATAATGATAAACGTCCATGATTTCCATATTCTAAGAATAAACAAGACATAAATAAGTTGTCATTTATATTAACCAAATAATCAAACATCAAATGTAAAATTTGATGATTGGTGAATATCTTAATGTAAAAATATAATAGAGTGATAAGCAAAAGATGTAATACATTAAATACAAAAGTTCGTATTGTGAAAAAAAATAATTAACATTATAAGCAAAACTCTTTTAATCAATAAATTTCAAATAATAGTTAATTTTTAATTGATTAGTTATAGATTAATTGTCAAAATCAGCATTTTACCGAAATATTTATATATAATAGATTTGCTATATAATTTAGATATTTATATATAACAGATTTATATATAATAGATTTTAATGAAGCATATTTTAAATAAAGAAATGTTTTCTGAAAAGGCAAAACAATAAAACAAGATAAAGATATTAAAAATAAAATAATAATTAGAATACGCACCTTCGAAGAAAGATTTGGCAGATTTTTTTGACATTGTAATTCCAACTTATATATATCTACCGACATTTTAAAAAAATGACACTCGTGTAACCAATATACGTGTTAACTCTCCGCGTCGATAAGCTTTTGTGCTTTACGCTCATCTGCAGGCCAAGAACCCTTAATAGGTTCAGCTTAGAATGCAGGGTTGTAATAGGCGTGCAAAGCGCCCTGAGAAGATTCATCATCAAATATGTCAGAAAATACATAAAGTAAGAAAAAAATATGAAAATAAAAAATGATGAAAAAAATAATGAAAATCATTTAATAAAAATATTTTGTCTTTTTATTTCTTATATATTAATATAAAAATGCATACAATTTAGAATTCATGACTTTCAATATCATAAATAACTCTTTTAATGTTTTAATTTTAGATAGATAAGAGGAAACATTATACACAAATCAAACTAACTTTTTGAACTATAATGAGCATCTATTATTATATCATATAATAAAAAATAAATTACATTTTGATAATAGCTCATATTTTATGTTAATTAAATAATATCACGTTGCTGTAAATTTAAACGATTAAGATATATTAAATATATCAATAATAATACCGCAAAATATTTATAGCACGTAAAAAAATTATCACTTTTAATAAATATCAATCATGTATACAGTCATGGTAAATAATTATTCCAGATAGTATAGATGTATGGCTTCTTCGTAGTTATTTAAATATGGATTAGTCGATTTCGTATATCCATATCTTAACATCACGAACCGAGTTACGAATTAATCTCCTTGTCCTAATCAGATCATCTAATAACATAATTAAGCCGGATGAATTGATTTCCGTGTCCAAAATTCGTTAATAATGTTAAAAAAATATAGAATAGCAGAAACTAATTATTAAACAATTCAGTTTAAGAAAATGTCTATAGAATATAGCACGAATTAAGATATGCTGTGAAAGAGAATTAAAATTTTAAGATATTAATTTGAATTTTTTTTTACAAAAAAAAATATAATAAATAATAACAATAGGTATAATAAATAGCAACTTAAATTGTTATATATGACAAAAAAATAATATATATAATAAATATTTTTTTATATAGTACATAAAACATATACTAAGTATCTGAACATTTTTTTCGATGCCATCTAGATATTTCAGAAGTTAATATCATTAAAAATATTTATACGTATACAAGATATTTACTATCAGCCATTAATATGCAAGAACATTTAAGATTAATTTACTAACAGACAGTATATATACAATCTTTCTTTGTTAATGAAAGTACATGATGTATTATCATCTGATGATATACACTACTACCTCGATGATTTATATCGAGATAAGCTTTACCATCGACACTCTTATGGGCAGAAGTTTAGGTAGAGCTTATAAAGAAAATGTTTCGACAAAATTATTAAATTTATATATTTGTTAATTAAATTAATCAAATTTATTATATATTATTGAATTATTTGTTATAGTATTATACATATATAAATTATTAATGAAATTAATATATTTAATATAATCCAATAATTATTAATGATATTAATTATACACTAGATCATACTTACCTTTACAAAATTTAACAATCACATCAATTACAATCAAGCAATAAATAAAAAATAAGAAAAATTTTTAAAACAATGGTTCAAAATATTAAATGTACAGTAATTTAAAATTTATACATTAATTTTCAAAATAGAATTAAACCAAAGTTTTTAAAAAAACTTCATTTTTTGGCAAAATCTTAAAGACTTAATAAATGAATAGGTTGTGTGAATGAATATTCTTTATACCTAATAGAAGAGTGGATAATATATGCGTAAATGCATTGGTAAACACTTAAAACATATCATGCAAGGTTCTCTTCAAACTCTCTTATATGCACTACAGCACAGCATCAGCTTAAGTCACAAAGTACAAGATGCACACATGAAGGGAGAATAGGGAAAAAATGCTAGGAAGGCTACTTTTGCACATATTTGCATAAGTGGCTGCATCTAAAATTTGATAAGGGAAATTGAAGAAGCGCCCTTCAAACATGCCATCTTATCTAGCTAAAGACATGATTAAGACACTAAAAAGTTCCTCACAAAATATATATTAAACGTTTTACTGTTACGTATATCTTATATATCATTATTTTTGCATTTATATACATTATGCAAAATAAAAACTATTCATATCTTTGTCTTTTCTCTACGTGATATGTTTTTCCAATATACATTAAAATTCAACAATATTTTATATAATTCATTCTTTCTCTATCTTTCTCCCTCTTTAGTGTGCTAAAAATAATTATATCCAAATTTAAATAATAATAATGTTTCAAAGCAGTCCTATTACAATTAAACTCCTGATATTTAAGAATAATTTTTTATTATATTAATAAATTTACAAAATTTATATATATATATAACATATATATTTATATTATATATATACTGTCATTATAACAAGTTTATTATTATAGCATATACTACTTTTTTATCTATTTTATCTATTTTATCTATTTTATTTGAACAGAAAAAAGATAATATAATAATATTAATATTTTTTTATTCTTATATTAAATCATCTTTTATTCATTACAATAGTTTCTATTGATCATATTCTTTAATTCCTTGTAAATCTCTAATAACAATAAGAGTTAATTTAATATGAGCATTGGTTCTTGCAATCATTTTTCGCAAATGAGCAATCTGTCTTTCCAGCAACTTGATTCGTATATTTATAACAATTAAAGCTTCATTTAAATCGAATTCGATATAATGTCCTAAACCAACATCTAATAAAATCTTTGAAGCATCTGGAATGTGCGCTTGAATAAAAAAATTATTTCCTATATCAACCTTAGTTTTGAAACCTGTTTTTTCGATGTTTGTATTTTGAAAAGTAGTTATCACTGATTTCAGTTGTAGAAATTCGGCAACATCAGCGTTCTTAGCATCAAGTTTTTCATCCAATTTCGCAAGATCGGCTTTTAATACATCATTGACAAACGTCTCAAATTGTAAAATCTTCTGTTGAGTTTGCAGATCCATTAGACTTGCGTTCTATCAAATAAGAAAAATAAGATATTAAAAAAGTGATAGTATTCGATGTAAAATATTTTATAATCAAAGATTAAACATATATTTCATTAAAAAATGTATAATTTTCAGGTTATGTCACACATTACAGTATCATGCATATACAATATAAATATTTACACTTTGTCTTGTAGAATAGTGATAATGTCACTCACATTGTCAGACTTAGAATAAAGTGTGTCAAAGCCAAACAAATCGTATTGCAATATCTTCCTGATAAATATAATTGCATTTTTTTTTACTGCTGTATTCTTATCATATATAACATTATGCGAATGCGACACCTTGGTCTGGCAGAACTAGCACTACAGGCACTAGCAGCAAGCTTGTTAAGAATAGAGCAGCAGCTGCTAAAAAGGGTCTCTGTAATATGTATCAGATCGATCTTGTCAAATAATTATAACAAATAAACCGTTCATTAAAACTAATATGATAAAAATATAATTTATAAAACGGAAGATATACTTAGCGAGAGGCTACCGCGTCTCTTGATACCAACTCAATATCTAAATAAATATCAACTTTACATACTACAAAAATAATTCATTTTTTATATATTCATGTAATCGAATCAATATATGTATATACATACACACACATTTGGCATAATAGCATTTTTTTTCAACAATGTCTGTTCATATAAAGTAGCTTAATTGTCATCACACAGCTATTGAAATATCCATAAGTTTTTTTCACAATTGTAATAATGAACCTTAGAATAGATTATATTAAATGATCAAAAAATTAATTATACTTAGAGATACGCGTGTGTATGTGAATATAAAAAATGATTAATATCTTATATAACCATTTATCTTACTTGAACATATTGCTATTCTTATAACATATTTTTTTGTTAACTATCTGATAGAAAAATTTATCATCAATAATGTGCAACGAACCTTTTATAAGAACGAAGCAAAAAAGAGATTGCAAATTTATTTAATGTTTAAATGTCGTCGATGATCACATATTTCACATTTTTTCCAATTTGTACACTTAATACATCATGGGTAGTATATGTTGGTAAATTATATACAGTATACAACATATCTTTCTGAGTTAAAAGGTACAGGATATAGTCCATATTCTTACACGACACAACCACAATGTAATATTAAAGAGAGTGTTGTGCTCTGTGCGATGCATATTAAAAAACATGTTATACCGAATATATGCTAATGATCCTAAATTGCACTTGAGTTAAGCTGATGATAGCAGCACAACAATGCGCCTTACAATAATTATATACACATCATGTTTTTGATGTCTATGGTAAAAAGGATAAATACAGGTAATCATACACTGCGCTGTGCGCTGCTTTTTTTTACCTTTCCTTTATCCACTTTTGAGCTTTGTAGCTAAAGAACTTAATGCACGCACGATGTTATCGTGAAATAACTATAAAGCAAACGTGTACTTTCAATCAACAAGTATATCAAATTTTACCTTCCGCGTATACGGTAACTTAACCGCTGCATTATAACGGCATTTATTATGTAAAATCAACTGCCGCATAGCATAACGGGATTGAAAAACAACTGACAGTTTGAATACATGAAGGATATACGCGCAAAGTATATACGCGACACAAAGATAAATGATGCTGAGCTTGCGAAATGGACAGAGAAAAATGAATGCGTAATCGGGTTGAGGACAACAACGATATATCTATAAAAATGATATAACAGGTTCAATGCATTGATATCGCGATATTTCTTGCAACTAATTTGATACGACATGACTATGGCAAAATCAAGACTCAATAGAGCCGGTTTGAAAACGCCAATATACAAGCGACACAAGAATGCTCCTTTCCAGAGGCGTCGATTATTACTTGCGTCTATGAAATACGATCGCGGAAAATGCGATCATTTCCGCGTTTTAGATTTTTACGGCGCGTTATTGTTGCGAGCTAATAACTTTTCTGATTCTTTCGTCAATAACGTTCGTTTACTCGTTTTATTCTAACAGTGATGCGCAAAAAGCGACCATTCTCAGGATGCATCCCGCTCACGCTTTTGTGCGTTAGGCATGACTTAGCAAAGTACTTCGAACATTCGTTTTGGGATCGCATGATACAAAGGCTTCATTTTCAAATAAAAAAAAAAGCTCGGCAAAAAAGATCCACTTTCGATTTACTTTTACAAGCGCAACAGATCAGTAGGAGTGATTGCAAAAAGAGTCTTACCTCGATATTTATTGTATACTTGCATCCCGTAAAGTGAACATCATGATGATGACTAATATTCTTGCAATTAAAATTTTTTCAACGATTATCACGAGATAATAATATCGATGTATCGCTATTAATTCTTAACTTAAAAAAAAATTATATGATGCACTTAATATAATTAATTTAATTATTAATTCTCATATAATTCTACTTGATTTAAATAATGTAAAAAATTGAGTATGCATTATTTATTATATATATATATATATATATATATATATATATATATATATATATATATAAAATATTCCTCTCTGTAACATGAAAAAAGTACTTTGTTTTTTCTTAAATATGCGATATGATTAATTTAATAGATTAATTATCGAAACTTTTAATGTGTCTATTCTCTAGATATCAGTTGCACGATATGCTTGTATAATTTTGCATCACATCAATCGTTGTATATATATTTACACTCCCGTCCATAGTGGAAGATTAACGTATCTCGCGAGATAGTGCTACTCATTACAGAATCTCGAGAGAAAGTAATCGCGATGGAACAACAACGTCCAAACTCCATATTCATCTACATCACAGAATTTATAAATTTGCATTAACAAAGTCCGAGAATATAAAAATTCATCGGCGTGACGGATTCTATGATTAATTAATTGGCCCGATTAATTTCCGCCGAGAGGACATTAAAATAATGTTGCGTCGGAAAGTGCGTTGCACACTTTCTTTTACGATCGTGCAGTCAGAGCTGCGTGAAAGCAGCCCTGACGGACCTGGCAACCGTTATCGGAGTAGATAGGAATATTTTCTTCTTTCAGTATCAATTGTACGACACTAAGAACATACGGTCAGCGCTTATTGCTTATTGCTTATAAGAATTCCGCTTAATTTTTTACCTTTGACGCGCAAATTCGTGCACGAATAGTATCGTAGGTGTATCGTGTCTTTTACGAGCCATCGCGGCGGAGGTTGTTTGTCAGGGTTATCTGACAGCATTCGCGGTATAAACTGTAATTTATATCGCAGATAAATAATTTAGCGCGTTGCGCTCTTTTAGCGATTTCATAAATTACCGATATCTTTGAGCTTGCCCCTTTGTGAACCAATTAAACGTAGGAGAGGGATATGAATATTATTCCATCTTTAATTTTCTGAGAAACTATCAAAAATATACGTAAATTACTTTTATTACATGTCATAAATAATTACGGAAATGGTTGCTTCACCGATAAGATTTGTATTCATTACATATTTGATTTAAAAATATATAAATAAATATAATAATAATTATAAATGAAGATCCGCGAGATTGTAGCAACTCGAGATTTAGACGTGATATCCGTTGTCACTAACATTCGATATTGTCAAGAGCCATACTTACATCTTTTCTCTGTAAAAAAAAAATAAAAAATAAAAATAATATTTTTATTTCTAACAGAAAATAATAAATTTATTCGACAATATTGTTTAATAAATTATTTAATGCATCTATTCTATGGCGATCAATGTTGACGACTCCAAGAGCAAGGTAAATTCTTTTTTCTCGCGTCCAAAAACCGGCGGCCCTGGTCCAAGCAAGAGTCATCGCGTCAATCGGTGTGCGTGACTGGCAGATGCGTGCGAATACACAAAACGTATGCACGTGTGCGTTTAAGTGGAAACATGCGGCGCAGCAGGCAACATCGTATAATCAAGCTTGAGTATGCGAGATTCGCGTACAGGCCTATAAAAGTCGTTGCAATGTTTAACTGCGGTGTGTCCCAAGCATAAACTAGAGACTTATAGGTACTGTGTAGAAATACTCTACGACCGCAGACGCTGTAGCACTTTTATGCGTCTGAGAAAGAGACAGGTTCGCTCGCACTGATTTCTCGCGACGAGAGCGCTTGGATATCATCATATTGTCTCGTCGCGTCGATAGCATGTCCTTCCTCAAAGTTGAGGCTTGTGTTCGCATCGTCCTGGCGATGCTTAAAACCGAGACGAACCTTCACTTTAAAATAGAATCGAGAGTAAGATGAGGCCGATCACGACGATCGTGACAAAGCGCAAAATAACATTAATGATCTACTGTATAATCGAAATTCTCGATCGCGGTCTCGTTTATAGTTTTTAGGATTCAGTTTTCGAAGCCTCAAATATAGTATACATACATGCATGCATATATATATATATATATATATATATATATATATATATATATACACGAGTCAAAAAATTATACTTGAATATTTACATATAAATAATTTAAATAATTTTATTTATTGGCATTAAAGAAATTTTCTTTATATTTAGAAGAAAATATATTTATTTTGATATCGCATATATTATATGATTATTTATATATACTTATTATATAAGTATTTATATATATCTACATATATAAATTTGTAATATAAATTTTTTGTACATATTTATAATTTTTGAAATAATAAAATTGAAAGCATAATTATATTTTTGTATCTAGTTTAACAGTTTAAAATACTTATGAAAGAAATATCATATACATTCTGCATCGGCTCTCAAGCAATATCGAAAAATTATCATTGCAATTACAAACTGTTTTATGAATCACGATATATCGACAAGCACATGATTGTGTAATCATAAAGAAGATAACCTTGCATAAAAAGAATCTGAAAAACGAAAGAAATCAATGTACTGCTTACACAATCTCATGTACGCTATCCTTCCAAGAGAAACATCTTATATGTATATCAATACACAATTAATGCAATAAACAGTAAAATAAGAAAAAAATGTAAGAATATGTACTATATATAAAAAAATCTATTATTTATTAATCAAAGATGATAAGGTTTCCATTTGCACATACATACGTAATAAATCTAAACATGAATATATGATTTACTTGTTATAATTATCATAAATTATATTTTTTTTTTTTTATAGAAATGGAAGATTCAATTAGTTTAAACGAGAAGAATTGTGCTATAGTATTTTTTTGCTATCTTGCATTTATATAAATACATAATGACAAAACGAACATTATCGATTTATAATCAGATAATGAATAATTGGCAAATTATCTGCTCTTATACCAACCGAGAATGTTTTTCTAATATATTTTTTATTCCATCAAACATTATAATGAATTCAATGTCGTGACAGTTTATACCATATTCATTGTCGTTGCGGTAAAGTGAAATCGCCATTACATCTTATTGTCTTGATAATGCATTTCCATCATAACAATGTCACTGCCAATTCAAATGTAATCTCTGTTTATAACAGAAGATCCGTGCCTAAACCGCATTTTAGCATAAATCTAACAGTCTTCAGAAAATATTGGTGTTAATGAGAAAAAATTTGAAAACAGCATAATGTTAAAAAAAAAAAAACTGAGATTTATAAATATGCTAATATATTTTTAATACATAAGAAAATTATATGTAGTACACGTATTTTAATCAAACGTTGAAAAATCAAAAAATATTTATGAAATATTTAATTTTTCGATAATCTACAGACACATAAATCTTTAATCAAATTAAGGATGATGAAAGCGCAAGTATATAAACTGGTGATGTAATGTATATCGTCAGTGTCAAAGACCATATATTCTATCGCGCGAAACGGACTATCGAAACATGTATCTTTTGATATGACAGATACATTTTAATACAAAAATATCACATGTTCAATGTAATTATTGGAATGAATGTTAAAAGCTGGATAAGCTTATCATTTCTGTTACTAATAAAGTTTAAAATAAAAAGTTATATATATATTGTTATTCATTCAATATATATTCATTCCTCATATACAATATAAACTTTTTATAAATATTATATATATGAAGAGAAAGCAATAAAATACAATTGTAATTTATAATATTAAAAAATATATATACAAATAAAATTAATTTCTTTAATTAATTCTTAATTAATTTACAAGAAGAAATGATAGTTTTGGCGGTAATAAATATTTTATATGAAGCATATTATTTAAAAATCCCAAAATATTATTATACTATTATTGAATTATATATTATTATTATTGAATATTAATTGTGCATTGATGTCTCGTACGCTCGGTAATTCGCTTGATATACGATGCACGAATCAAAAGATGTTGAATTGAGATATCGACTTTGAGATTTTCATCAGATGCAGGTTCTTTTATTTATAATAAAATCTGTGTGCCTCGTTGTATAGAGAGCAACTAATCCCCGTGACTCGATCGGGATGAAAAAGGACCGATATAAGCCCACCACGTTTGGCCGCGTAGGATATCGGATTACTTGATCAACAAAGTCTATCTTACAAGTCTCGATTTATGTATTGAAATTGGAGAAGTTCTTAGCGACACACACAACGGAGACTGCGACTTCCTTCGCGGAAATCACCTCTTCCTTCCTACTGCGATAAGAATTTAAATACAATTAAATATTGTATGGTAGTAAAGAGAGATTATAATGTGCGACAAAACTCGAGATAAAAATTTATAATTTCACAAAAAAATATTACATGCATGCCAGTTATATGTATTAATTAATCTACACAGAGTTATTATGGACCAATAATCATAGACGTTCTTTTCTTATATATTCAATAGAAAAGTTCATTGCTTGAGAGATTTATTATCCACAAAAATACATCTCATATTTATCGGTGATTTCCTGAATTTCCTCACAAATAATCCGCACAGAGTGTTCGATCAATGGACGATAATTAAATTTGCTTGATTTAATAGAAAAATCGGCTGTTGTAAAATTCATCAATTCGCGGACATATCTCGTGGTAGCATCCCTATGTCGGATTTTTTGAGAGCTAATCTTGCTCGCGCAGTTTTTGGTTCCTGGAAAAATACGCTCGACTAACGATAAGCATCGCGCACCGCTCGATATCCACGAAGTCTTATTGTCACTATACGCAGATAAAAACTAAATTAAATATACCCTCCCTCTTCAATGTGTCATACAACATTGATTAAAATACGAGATAATATTTATTCACATGTCCAAACTGTCATCAAATTTTTTATTTCGCAAACGTGCGTTATGTCTCAATTTAATTACTTACCAAACTTATTTGATGCAATAGTTGCTCATATAAGCTCGTGATTATAAAATCATGTAGTTTCTTAAGAGTATTTTCTTAAAAATCAGTTTATTAAAAAAAGGCGCATTTTATACATTATTGATATTTTAGCAATATTAAAACAACCAATATCATTTGCGTAAGAAATATATATTTACACATTATTTATGTTTTTAATTATCTTTTTAATTCTCAGCAATAATGCAGTTATAATGATTGAACATGATCGATGTATGGAAAAATGATTACTATTCATCTTTATAGAGCAATTTGCAATCTATCGTGAGACAATGATCGATCTTATATGCAGCAGTTTATTCTTTAACCGTGCATCGCATCCTCCTTACTTTTTCCTTCTTTATTGTATCGCTCGTTTTGTATTTTTTGCGCTATGCAGAACGAACACGTATTCTGCATTCGACCGACGCTCTTCCTCTGTGTTCGACTTATTAAAATCCTTGCGCCGCGTTTGACAAGTTGTCTTACAGCAATGTCACTGGTTACTCACTTGATCGAGTACAGGCACCTTAATATAAAATATCCCAAAATTAAAGCAGATAAGAATCGTTTTTTTCAGACTTTTGATGGGAATTGGAACGTAGCATATATCGCCGAGTTTTATGAAGGATCTTTAACTTCGCGCAATCCATGTCCATCTTATTAATACCTATGTAGATATACACAAGAAGAGACATGCAGCAAAAAGTGACACGATAAATTCCTAAATGTTTTTCATACATTTCTTATCTTCCAATTTTTTATATAACGTAAATTCACGAATTATTGCAGCCCTTCTGAAAATTATTTAAATCTTAATTATTCCTCAATAACATATCTATTGCTTGACAAGAAAATCAATTCTCGTTTCATTTATTTCATTGTTTATTCGTGCTCTGTTAGTATAGTAACCTCAAAGTTATTTTTACAATGAAAAAGAGAGTTGTTTAGAGAATGTATCTGTATATAATACAATGACCGCAAACGAATGGACCTGATGAAAGCTTCGACCGTCTTTCATTAAAAAAAAAAAAATCGGAAATGTCTCGAAAATATCTAGTGCATATTATATATATGTGCTTAATTTATTTTTATCAACTTTTGTTAGCTGTATCATTTTCTCGTACCAAAAATCTAAATTTACATGTAATATTATTTTTTTTTATATCGCGCATGAAAAAATTATGAGAGCGAAAAAAATGTCGTCTGTTATTGTAATGCATGTACTCTATTCGGGCTGCACGATACTTTCTAACACAAATATTGTTCTTGTGCTATCTCGTTTGCTTCGAGAAAAAATAACTATAGTTACATTAGCGAACAGTAATTTTCGAAACCACACTGAACGGATGAAGATTTGACAAATGTGCGCAAAAATTTAACACTACCTGTGTATATGTGATATCTCGTCGCATTCTCTGTGCGTGCGTGCATTTTTGGAGAAGTTCCAGAACTTTGTAAGCTTGTATAGCACAATGCGCGGACACACATATAAAAGCGACCGAGAGGATGTGATGTGAGACTTGATGGAGCAGTTAATAAGTGCCGCTGCCGCCGCCGAAATCGGAGTAGATGGAAAAAAATAAGATATAAAGAAAAAAACAGGAGATAGAACGTGTAACTTAAGACAGTATCAGAGAACGCAAAATAATCTTCTCCCTATCACTTCTTGGCCAAAAAACGAAAATAAAATATTATTCATTTTTGCATACTTAATATTAAAATTAATAATTTATATACAAAATATATAATTGACACAATAATAGGGATAAAATGTCTTGAAAAAAAAATTTTTGATAAATTTATGAAAATTTCATACATATATATCTCTCTGTCTGTGTTTTCGGATGTTTGTATCGCGAGATTAATTTACGTGACTTTCATTCACATTACATCATATAATTTTCGTTCAAAAAAATATATAACTTATTCCAACGAGATTAAGCTCAAATTGCACCTGCGTCATTTCTCTTTGCACTGCATCTCAATGATCACAGTAGTTTTATTACGTGACATGTGGAGTCACGCAATGGCCGAGATGCGACCGAAATATATTTTCCACAAGCTCCAAAATAGTTTATGAGACTCCGTAATGTGCTTCGTCATACTTTGTGTTGTACGCACGCACACACGTATTCTGCGCGTGCATGGTATAAATCATGATGCGACGAGATCAGATACGATTCGATCAGCGGCCTGCTATTTCTGCCCGTACAGTCCTTAGCAAAATATTAGTAAGAACTGAACTCGGACCACGACTGGCAGGCTTGCTAATATATCCTTCGGCTAAAGTCATAAAATAACATTTTATCGCGAGCCGATTATCCGGTAGTCGATGTGTAGAATGTTGAATCAATTATCTTCTTTAATAACACTTAAAGAAATGTGAATGTAAAACTTTATTCCCGACAAAATTAAAATTGCGAATGTTAATCATTTTTATTATGTGAAAAACTAATTTTATTAGAAATTTTAAATAATCATAGATTTGTGTTACCAACTTATTTTTTGTAATCGATAATCAAGATCATTGCCAAAAATAATACAAAGATATAAGTGATATAATTGCGGCAATTAAGTATAAAAGTGTGACGATGCTTTGCCAAAGGGCTGCATGCCAACTAGCAGATATTTTAAAATCAACTTTAGATACTGCTTGTGAAGCTGACGATGACATTGCTAGTGATTAAGTGCATACAGAAATATATTATTTATGTATAACGTTTAATAAACGATAACTATTATCAGAAAAGAGAGATAGACCGTATATCTGTTATTCATGTTCTTGTTACTTTCCGAGATATATATTCTTAATCCGTTTCTCCTTTATGCAAAATGTAAATGTGATTTTTTTAGCTACATTAATATTCATTATCATACAAGATTTCTAATAATCGTGAGCGTGTGATTTATCTGCATTTTATAAGTGTGTTGCATCTTATAAAAATTATATATTCTAAAAATATTCCAATGATTTATGTAACAAATATCAAAGAGAATATCTCTCTCCCTCTCTCTCTCTCTCCTAGTCTTAATAGATACGATAAGAGAATATATATAATTTTAATAGATGCATGCCCATATACATTATATGTCCAGTAAAAGAAAGAAATGAAGAAAAATTACTTCAAATATATGGAATATTCAATAATCATAAAATATATAACTTTAACACATATTCAAACGACTATCAAAAATAAAATAAAAAAGAAATTCTATTCAAAATAATTGTGTGTTGCATATATGTTAATAAAGTTTTGTTTGCATCACACTTGACCAATCGGTAAAAGTGATATATCGCACTTTATTCCATTTTAGATAGTGTCACATTAAGTACATACATTCGATATCTTATGAATATTCTGATGTTTTTTTTTTTTTTTATGAGAAACGATACCCTCCAATGTACAAGTCGTCTACAATGTGCCAAAATGTCTATCGTACGTATGCTAAGGTGAGCGGAAAAACGAAAGGATGCGCGACGTGTTCTCGGTCGAAACTTGTTCCCGGGCGGTGCGCGCACACACACGACAAATGTATACGTGCGTGAATCAGTGCTCTACTACAAGTATGTCTTCATGAGGCCGAGGTAACACGAACGTCGCAGAAACACGCGGTTCCTTGCGATATGTATATACACCCGAAGAGTTGCATGCCGGTTGTTTATGGGTAACTAAATATGGACGGGGGAACGAGGGAATGGAAGTAAGAAGGAGAACGACTCCCTGAAATTCGTAGTGAGAGAACGAGGCGAACAGAGAGACAGCCAAAGACCGGGAAAGAAGAAATGAGAGAATGGACGAGTGAAAGGAAGACGGAGCAATACAGGTACAGAAAGCAAGATATCAGGGTGAGTAAAAAGGAAGAGAGAAAGGTGACGCGAACGAGAAAAACAGAGAAAGAAAGAGAAAGAGAAAGAGAGAGAGAGAGAGAAAGATATACAGTTTTTCATTTTTTTCATATCATTGATAGGAGTTTATAAGTAGCGAAATACCAAATAATACTCGGTGCACGCAAACAACGCGATAAATCAAAGAGTATCAATGCACGAAAGAATGCTCAGGAAACAGGTTCACCGATACAGGTGCTTCATTTTTTCAACATCGCATGTTGCGGCGCGCCTAAATGCGATTAAATCCATCTCAAGCGTTTCTACCGGGAACGGATATTGCTTCAGAAGAAATATTCGCGCGCAAGCGGTTAGATACAGTTTTTATTTTGTTAAATGAAGATTTGCGAATGAAAGTTTGCGGTTGCGGCCATTTTAAAATCATTAATTTCTAAAAGAAATAATTTATATTTATCCAAAGATATATGCGTGTATAGTGAAATCTTTTGCATCTCGTGCCGATCAAAACATTTTTTAAACGAGATACAATGTAAAAGATTAACATGTTTTGTCGGTCAATTTGCACATTTTCTAAGATGAAAATAGCATTATGCTAATTTAAAACATAGCTGCAAGATTTATGTTGGGTCGTTCTATGCCGCCGGCTAGCGTACATTTGCATAGTAGACAGTGATCACATGGTATTCACTTACCTTTGTGCGCGGCGCAAAGCGTGTAATAATTTTATCATGGACCGACAGTCGTTGTATTACAATTCAGAAAATTACTAGTGAACCGAAAATAATTGTAGCGCATTGCACGCATATATTTAATGCAATTGTTTATATAATCTTCTCTACAGAGGAATGCCATTGTTATAAATACTTTTTAACAAGAATAATTGATGTTATGTAAATAGTAAGAAAATTTATCTGTTTGCCTCATTCTTTCCTTTTTTTTTTTTCTTTTTGATAGAACAACGTTATTGATTACTTTAAAGCACCGAGTTGACAAATTTATCGAGTTGAGATTTAGAAAGATGATGCAATTATCCATGTTGCGATACAGAAGAAAAGACTAATAAGTTTCGCAATATAATTTGTAAACAGGTATATAAGGTATAAAAGAATATAAGATGGAGATAATTTACGAAAATCATTTCTCAGAGCATCACATTGTCATTTTTTTTTTTTTTTTCATAATGTTCGCATAATATAAATGCATAGTTTATCAAAACTAGTTACTTTTCTTATGGCATTTATTCGTATTCAAGTTTTATTAATTATAAAAGTTATAGTTAACGAATCGAGCGAGCTTTGATGATTCAGCAGGAGTAAGAAGTAGCTAGAACTCGACCATTTCCTTTTGAGCGCTATTATAAAGTAAATGATGTCCAGTTAATGACCTTTACTGGAAGAAATTATAAAATTAAATATATAAATGCAGTCACTTATACCAACTTGTGATACAACTCGACTCCTGTTTTGAACGACGGAATATTTGCAACATTCTCTGCCATCCTTTATACTCGTACGAAACATGTTCAAGTTTCTCGTGAATTTCACGAAAATGATGGCATGTTTAACCGACCGGGATAGGTAACAGTCGGTTGCCCCAGGCGGCGAATTAAACTATTGGCGCCCATCGGTGATTTCGGTTACTATGCACGGAGTTAGGTATCGTTCACACAAAGAACGAAGAAAAACGTAGCTTCAAACGCGGCAATAATTTTAATAATTTTGGTAATATTGTCATTATAACGTGAATGTTGCACTTTCATCGATCGGTTGATCGAATGATATCAAGACACACTGTCAAAATGGAAACAGACTGCATCTCAGTAATATAGTAGTGCCTACAGCTGCACAATAAAATACTCGATTATATACAGAGATAAACAGCACATGCAATCGAAGAATATTTGTAATATGCCAAGCCCGTCCAAAACGATCTGGATGAAAGTTAACATTAATGGGATCTGTGTTATTAATGTCGATGCAGTTTGCTAAAAGGCCGACCATTTTCATCCGCTACCGCGCCGTAATCTTTTGAGAGAATCTAATTACTCGCGAGTCTCCATTTCGCGGCTAACGACGATTCCGAATCCTGAACGCTGATAAGCATGTCCCCGTTCTCTACATTAATTTTACTAAAGATTGCCTTTCACAAGAGAATTATCAAGATACATTCTTGGCCGGATCTCGTCAATTAGTTACATATAAAAGGGATCCTGCTTTTAATTAAGCGCTAATTAAAAAATCGTCATCGGAAAACATTAGCAAAGAACATTTAGCGCAGGTGCATACTGAGAAACTCTTACGTATCGAATTTAATGTAATGGATATGTATAATTGAGTCTATTCGGATATACTTATAATTGTGGACAGCATAGTTGCATTTGATTTTTTATTAATATATTTAATACAGTTTTGTACCATAATTGTTTTAGCACTATATCCAGATTATTGAATTTAGATTCATTACATGTTAAGAAACAGCAACTAATTTATTGTAAAGTGTTAGCAATTTTTTTTAAATCAACAAAAGAAAAGCAACAAATTATTCACATTAGAAAATTTCTTAAAATTTTCTGTATCACTCAAATCGCAGGAGTACTTTTAAAATTTTCTCTGTCGCAAGAACTAAACAACCGTATAACTAAAAAGCGATTATAACTGTAAGTTTACAGGTTTCAGATAGAATCGATATCGACTTGTGTTAATATTAGTCATATGATTTTTTTTCTTCAATATAAAACACGTTGGTGTTGTGATGAAGTAAAAATTTCTCACATTTTAAATAAGAAATCAATTTAACCGGTTTTTTTATTTAATCCAAAAACTTTTAAGCTTCTTTCCACTCTCGTTCTTCTCTTATTATATATATTTGCTGTTTATCGTGTCTTTGCAAGTCAATATAAGCTGATCTTTTTTCATTTCTTCTTCCGCGAGAAAATATTTTTTACTTTGTTTTTTTTTTTTAAATATAACGCGACTTTTTGCTGCGCTCGCTTTTTGGAGAATTTATAAAGGATAAATGAAAAAATGTATATTGTAATTGATATTTTATGTCAATATTAACATTGACTATCAATATTCGTAGCTCTTTTTTATAACTTTTATATCTTTTACATGAGTCACAAAAACAAAACGTATAGCAACATTTTCCTTCATCTAAAAACTTTATGATATATTCATTTTCATTTTTATTTTCATTTATATTCATTTCATCAATTTTTAAATTTATTATTGACAAGCTATTATACATGATATCAATTTTAAAAGCATATAAAACATTTTCCAAAATGTGTGACAATATATTTTTTTTAATAAAGTGATAAGTACAAGTTCAATATAAGCATATATATATATATATATATATTCGATTTTTACGTTTTATAATATAAAAAATAGTGATAAATAAAGCAATTTGCAATTGATTTGCAATGCACAGAGTTATATACTTCATATTTGATGTAAATTTCTGCATATGACATACAAAATATATGTTCCAGAATATAAATCGATGATGAAATATTTTTGTGAGAGACAAAAATACCCTAAACGAAATCGTTCCTCAACAATTTCAATGCGAGCTTTGTTTTACGAATCAAGAGAAAGTTCTGAAAGAATCCAGCACTATAAGTATATAAAAATGCAAAAAAGAAACCAGTCAGTATGCAGTCGTTGCTCAATTCGAAAGGGCAGACACATTACAAATATATCTTGGTCGATGCAATTATGAATTTTCGCCAATCTCTTTTACGTATGATTGACGATGAAGCTCACCAATCGCGACGAGAATCGAACATGTTCCGCTGCATCATCGCTCTCTCTCATTGTGAGGATCTTACTACACATCTTAAATTGAATTCGACTCGAGCGCATATTTCGCGACTTGCGCGCATATAATTCCTTATCGGAGCGATTCGGTCTCCGGCCAATCACGATGTGTCGTTCTCCTTTTTGGCTGCCCATCCTGTTGCTGTTACCACGTGAAATGCGTTGTGCCATCGTTACGCGCGCAGAATATTTGCAAGAGCCGTATCGCGAATTCCACCTTCATACTTGACACTCGAGTAGCGTGTGTACGGTTCGATATCTTTTATCGCGATTTGCTCTTGTTACCCGTTCCTTGTGGTACGAAACTTAACTTATTACGAACCTAATATTTCGTCCGTCACGCAACATGTGCTGTCATGCTGTACGCTGTTATTAAAAATTATACTGCATACCTTTCGTGACAAAACCGTCGCTATCAAGTGTTTCAAGCTTCTAATGATAAAATTGAGATTTAAAATTTCTTAGATTTAATACAGTTTGCGAATGACGATATGCAATCCCAGTAAATGAAAAAGATCACATATCGCAGGCTTTAAGAATATTAATCAGTAAAATAAGCCGTAAATATTCGTACTAGAGAAAGCATAGTTATATTGTATTGGAATATAAAGTGTGATTAAACGGTGAATGTCAGAAATAGTTAGAAAGATTCACTAGCATATATATTTTACACGGATCAGTTGAGTTATATTGCAAAACAGGTAGTTTATTCAAGTGTTATTTAAGTTTTTACGCTCGAAAAATTATTTGTTACACTGTACATGCTAAAAGACAACTATCTAGACATACTATCGGAAAAAATAATTCAATTTTGCAATATCCTTCTATTAACATATGTATAAAACATTTTAAAAATGCGCCAGTGTATATTCTAAGATATATTAAATTTATAAACCATATGACACAATAATTTTGTCATTCTCTTATTACTTGAGATGTAAAAACTCAATAACATAAATTTTTGCAAGAGAGAAAAAGTTCTCCATACGTTAAAAGCATGTATATTATTTTTTTCCTGTCGCGTGCCAATTCGAATATCAGATTAGAATCCCGTCTTTGAACTTGCCTGTTTCGTATCAAACTATTCTGAGTTTTCGATTTATAATCTATCCCAAAACAATTCAATATTAGAAAATCCAAAATACATTTGCTAAACATGATATCTCGAAACCTTTTTCTCCGATGATCAAGATAGAAATTTTCTTGGTTTACTTTCGACTTATAGTCGAATGGTGCAATAATAAAATAATTATAATGAAATATGCGAAATTAAAAAATTTGCGAAATAAGAAGTGCATAAATTCTTACGCGAAGAGAGTATAAAAAAACTGTAATAATGAAAATCTGATTTTATTATCGGATTTGATAGCGGAGTCTATAATGTTTTAAAAGCTTCTGACTATTTTATATGTACATGTATATATACATACATAAAATATGAGAAATAAAATTTAATTTATGATGCTGTCTCTCATGGTATATAAGAAATTAGAATTATAGCAAACTCAAAAGTTCTAACTGTGGATCAGAACTTTTTCTATTTCGCGATATTTACAAAAAAAAAAAAAAATAATAAACAGTAATTTCTTTATTTTAAATTTTAATCAACGCTACAAACATTTATTTCAAGAATTTATAGCGCTTGTAAAATATAATATTCTATTGCTCAATATGTATAAATTTCATGTCAAAGAAATAATCAATTTTTAATACCATGCTTTTGATAAGGATATAAATATGTACGTTAAATCAAGCGAGAAGGAATAACTATGAAAATATGTTTTACATTTTAACAATGTTCTTTCGAATGTACGTTTAATGTTACCTAACATTTTACTTGACGGCACAATTTTTAAAACTGTTTAATATTTTTTAATAACAGCGATTTTATATAAAATACGCGAAATAAAATTTTCGATCAATAACTATATAATCGTTATAACAGCTATAAAAATCAATAGTGTGTTATAAATTCGAATGAGCATGTGTCCCATGGATCTTTGTCACACATGTTTCATCTCTAATTCAACTATTATGATAGTATGAGTCTCTTTGATTACATGGGTAAAAAGAATCTTATTGTACATAGAGAGAGAGAGAGAGAGAGAGAGAGAGAGAGAGAGAGAGAGAGAGAGAGAGAGAGAGAGAGAGTGAGTGTGTGTGTGTGTGTGTGTGTGTGTGTGCGTGCGTATATATGCGAGATACGCACGTGCGTGTGTAAAGAATATTAACATAAAAACGGGTATACATATATTGAATCTTTTTCCGTGACTAGTTTCGTTTTACGATCGTGAGTTGTTTCCATGCGAATGCCACACACACATGCACTTTCTTCATTTAAATTTTATTCCCCACCTATCTCGGTACGATACGCCTCACGTCTTTGGTTATTTAGATTGCATTGTTTGCATACTTAGTGCATTATACGACGATTTCTGGAATGCGCTGCGACGTCGCTATAGGAGCCTGCCGAGGATAAAAAATCAGAGAATGTGTAAAGAATGATAAAAAAATATTATAGCTTTATAAAGTGTGCAATATCACGTGTAATCGATGTATACATAATAAACGTCAGACGTGCGCAGACGTCATTGTAATATACGACGTAAACATTATTGATAAAAATCGTAGATTATCAACATGTCTACTATGAAATCTGTCTCGTGTGTGTATATGGCATGGTCAATAAATTGAGTCTTACTTAAAGAATTAATTATTTACAAGTTGGTAAATAATTCTTATAGAAATAGTTTCTTATAAAAGTAACGCGTAATTGCGCATTAATTGTGCATTTGAAGTAATATATACGCATCTTTTGTCTTAGATACTATTTCCGCGTTTATTCAATCGATGAGGTATTACCGAGGAATAGCCGCAAACTCACAAGATTGCGATATTAATCAATCGTTACTATGTCGACTACGACGCGATGTCATGCACGCATTCGTAAATGCGAAGAAATAATTGATACTAGTGTTGTTCGAATTTTCCAATTGTAGAATATATTTACTATATTTGTAAACAAATTTTAACATTGTCATATTTTTCGTTCTTTTCATAAAAAATTCGTAAGCAAAAGAAATTTAATTGCTATTTTCTGCTCTTTTATCGATGTTTCTGAAGAGAAGACGGAACAAGTCGCATTAACATATTACATTATTTTCGCGTTTAATTAAATCTCTCTTTAATTAAATTGCTCTCTGTATATCGCAAGTAGCACAAAAATTCTATATATATATCTTGAAATCCTTAAATATCTTTGATTTATTGTAAACTATACATTTTCTTTGTTACTTATTTTTGATAGCGTGGAATGCGAATGAATGTCAAGTCACGTCCGACAGTATGCATCGCATAGTACATCGCATAGAGACGATATATATTATAATCTACGCTTACGGTCGGTCGATCGTCTCCGTCGGTTAGATGAATTCAATCGTAAAATCTCGGCATTCCGTCTAGAATCTCGTATACCATCTCCACAATGCTCAATCGACAACACACAATTCTATAATATTATTTTATATCGTCGCGCGAAAGTGCGAGCCCCCCTCCTTCCTCGCGTTCCGCTCAGAAATAATCGCCGTATCTCCCGCCACGACGCGCTCCCCCCCACCACGCGTCGCTCGCAGCCAACGTGTATTTCGCGACCGCTACCCGCTCCCGCTACCAGTAGACCAAACCAGAGTACTCTCTTAGTGAGTTACGGACTACAGGCGCGGTTCGAGCGTGTTGACGGCTCCCGCGACACAGAAAGTGTCTCGCTTCGCTTCGCCGTTTTCTTGCCTCCACTTTGTAATCGCGTACCAGTCAGCACCGATCGGACACTCACCTCGATTCGCGAACAGTCGTCGTCGATCTTTTCTCAGCGGTGACGGGGACTCGAGAAGGAGAATCGAGCCAGTGTTTGATAATCGTTATTGACAAGATAGAAGAATAAAATGTATACCCAAGAAACGGTAAAAGGACAGTGTGTGTGATTGGCGACGCGGTGGAGAAACGAGACCTTGGACTGAAGTGCGCGTGTGCGATAAGTATTTTGCGGCTATTTTATCGCTCGTGTTTTGTATTATCTTCTTTGAAAACGTATCATTGTCGTGCGTTCACAAGACCGCTTGTTATCGTGAGACAGACTAATATAAGACTGCGAGAAATATATCCGATACCATAATAAGCGGATATAAAGAAGAGAGGTGTGGAAAAAGAAAGAAGAGACGAGAAAGCGGGTGAGAAAAGTGGCAAAGAGGGGAGGATTGTGCATTTCCGGAGGCGGAGACTTCCTGCAACGTTTTCCCCTCTCCCATCACCTGTGTGTACGTGCAGTATCGTGCGGCGACGTGCGTGTATCATTTACGCACGTGAGGTACGTTCTGTCGGCGGAGTGCGCGCATCGCAGTATCAATCCCGCGCTCTCGCGCGCGATCGTTGACAAGCGCGCACACGTGCGACGGACTTGAAGTTACGTCGGGCGTACTTTATCCGCGGCTTTTGTGAAAACCGGCGAAACGCGCGGACGGTTCCGCGCGTATATGCGATACCGTATACGGATTTCGCGATCTCGAGTGTGCTGTGAGAGCCGCGTCAGATGGATCTCGCGTGATCGCTAGGTACAGTGTTCGCGTGTGTCAAGAACCAGTGGACCCTCGCACCACCACCACCGCCAATTATTTACCCACGAGGAGCGTTCGTTACACGGAAACAGCATTGGGAGGAAAACAGAGAGAAAGAGAGAAAGAGAGACATAAAGGTAATTCTATCTTCTCGAATCTATTATTATATCTATTATTATATGCTTTCATTTTAGCAGACACTGCGCGTTTTCTTTTCGGTAAAACTACACAAATAGCAACTGTCGCTATAGAAACGAATACTAAACAAAGCATATTAATGGCATAAACAAATATAAAAACATATTTAGGATATTATTGATAAAATTGATAATATTGAAATGGGTGACAGTTGATCTTGAATAATTTTTATTGATTAAAGTATGTATTAATAATATCGCAATATTAACTTTCAATTACTCTCTCTCCCGTGTTGAATAATTTATAGGTAGGATCTTATTAGCGAATACTAGCATACATTATTCTTTATATTTATGTTATACATATTCTTTATATTTATATGATAACATGATGCTCAAGTTGAAAGGCACTCAAAACAATTACGCAAAATGATAATGATTGATGCAACGCACATATTTAAAAAAAATATATCTATTTTAAGTTATACTTTTTCATATATTTTTTTTCTCTGCATGATGCTTTATCAAAATATCATATAACAAGGAAAAGAGGGAATACTCTAATGAATAATTCTTGCATTTCGGTTATGCGCGCCAATCTTTTAATTTAAATATTATTAATTTAATTTAAATATATTAATTTAATTATATAAGAATTATATAATAAAGAGCATGTATACAGTACATGTTTGTACAAAGCAATATAAAATATGTATTCTGAATCAGTTTGAACCAACTTTCGATCTTGAAAAATTCGCGCAAATTTTACGGAGATGCTGTCAATTTTACGTTGACGTAGAACTTTCGATCATCCATTTGCAACAAGGGCAAAGTTCTTAAAGTGTTCGCACGAATCTATTTTATGTTTTCTTCGTGCTTTTATTTCGTGGAAACTTGCTGCAATTGTATCTTGGACAAGTCGCGTCGTGGTTTAATCGATTCCACGTGATCTCTTATTCAGTCGCCTACCGATTTCCTTATCGACGCAACAGAAGACGAGTGTAATCTACGGCTAGATCAGTCACTTAACTTTATTGAATGCAATGAGAAAATTGTTCTAAAAATTTATACCATCTTTTAACAGATACATTTATAGCTTGTCATTTTATCTACAACATTTTACGCAAACGCGATTATCTTGTCTGTGAATATATATTTTTATTTCAATTGAGCGATTTTTTTATACGATATATAAAATTTTATATGTTTTTATAATCTAGTGTCAATATATCAAGTTACAGATTTAAAAAGATACAAAATTAATTTGAGAATAAAAAAAGTTAGAAAGATTAACAATGACAGAGTTGTCATAGATCGAAACATATGCAAAAGACGAAGTGTGATGACAGATAATACTAGAGGAGGTCAAAAAGAAATCTAACAAGTCTGATTAGGCAAAGTCGTTCGTTCTAATACAGTTATTCATAAAAGTATTTGGATAAGCACAAAAGAGAAACACAAAAAATACACTTTTAATAATAATTTCAATTACATCTAAGAGTAAAATGTATATTTAAATTAATCTATTGTTTCTTGTTAAAGTACGAACTTATAATTAATACATGTTTAATAAGAATGCAAAATAATTACGAAAAATAAAATCAAGAAATTGAACAAAGATGTGTATATATATATGTGCAAAATAAATTAAAATTGTTAAAACTATTAAAAATATAGGCCTTTTTTTGCGTTTTTCGTGAATGACCGGACATTTTTACGAGCGACTGTACGTCAGATGGCATCTGCCGAGACGTGCCAGGAAGTCGTCGGTTAAAAAATCGCGTGAACGAGATACAATGTAACCAAGCAAAGATTAGTATTTCCCTTTTCTACCACGGTTTGCGTTTCACGTTACTAAGATCTATTCGCAAGAATCGCGTTCACGGCGATTTCATCGCGATAACATCGAGACGCAGCGTACATATATACATATGTGCGATTTATTCCGAGCCTCTCGCGCGTGCACAGCACGAATTTACTATGCGTAATTAGCTTAATCGGATCTGCCTTCGTAAGCACATGAGATTTCTATCTTTGTTTTTAATTTCGAGATGCCTTTATTATTATAATATTATTTGTAGATACTACATTCCAATATATGTTTCTTTGAATAGAGAGTTAATAAAATTCTTTGCGATATGTGCACAGTTAGAGGATCGGCTGGCTCATTAATCTTAGCAATAAAGCAAAAAATTAATCGGAAAAAAAAAAAAAAATAAAAAACAAAAAAAATTGATTAAATAGATATCACAGAAATATTTTTACGAAGATTATTTTTTTTTAAACCACGAATAAGATTAAATAATTATGTAATCGATTGCACGAATGTATAAATTAATGCTATTCATTGTAGACTTGAGAAAATGAGATAATATTTGAGATTAACTTGTATTACACGATTTCCTGTGATAGATAATAATTTTCTTTACAATGGATCAAAGTTGATCTATGAATAATCGACTCGTTTAGTCATCGCGGAAGATGTGGATTACGTGACTTTGCAAGCGATTATCGTATCGAACGCAGATTTAAACCTCTGACATTATTATCGCGAAGGAAAACGATTACTTCCATTATTATTTATGTTACATAAAATTTTCAAATCATTATTGATTTTTTTACGATATTTTTACAAAGTATTGAAATTCACGACAATTTTCTTATGTTTCTGTGCTTGAATGCGAATAACATTATTTATTTAAGTAAAAATGATTAAAAAATAGATAGGAAATTATATATATATTTTATTAGTATATATATCTTATTACAATATATTCTCACGTGTTTACGTGTTAATTTAATTTTTAACATGCAATAAACATTAATAAAAATCTATTGTAATGATATTACGTTTTCCATGTACTTTGAAGCGATTGCATGTAAATTGTTTTTCAAGCACGACACGGACTCGATAATAAGATTCGCAGTCTTTATCTACATTTTAAATTTTAATATAGCAGTCATATACATCACATCATGGCATAGTAAATTTATTTTTACGTAATTGTTTTTACTCGCTTGAGTTTCACCATAGTTTTGTTTTTTTCTGGATAACTACAGCGTTATACTTTGCGATTCACAATTTCCCGTGATTCTAGGAATTGTAATACGTGAAGGGTTTTAATAATAATGAGTACTTGCCAATTGCCAGATGCCGTGCTTACAAAAAGATCATAATAATTGCTTATATGCTACAATTTTTTTATTTAAAACAGTTGCATTTTGCAATATTATTAGAACCCTTCATGTATTTGTGGACAAACGCATTAGTATGCAATTTTCGGTAGTAAATTATCTTTTCCTATTGTATATTTTATATATATATATATATATATATATATATATATATATATATATAATTATTTTTATCAAATCATTTTTATTTTTATCATTTTCTTGATGGATATTTAATTTTTTATACAAACACCATTTTTTGCAATCAAAATTTTTTTCTATGTCAATTATTAAATTTTTTAATGCTTATAGTTTAAACCTTTATTTCATTAGTTCTACCAAGGAATACTGTATTGTACAATCAGAATTTGTGCAAAATACTTGAATTGATATTTACACGCGATATATTTTTCGTGCCAATTTTCTTTATAAAACTTTGCGGAGATTATATTGCTTACAGAGCATAGCTTCTGATAATACTTTATATTTGCTCTTGGATTGTTTTACTTTGTTCTAAATATATCAGTTAGAGATAATACACATTACAGAATAATTTAGAATTGCCGGATAATTGGAGAATTGAAGAATGCAACTGTTTTTCATTTAATTACTTTGGTTTATTTTTTGAACGATTCAGCTTTTTCGATCACCGATTGAATTAATTGCGATTAATTAACATTTTATTATACATTTCTTACTGATGCTAAAATATATGTATTTCTGTTTTTAAATTTTACTTTTTCTAGATGATAAAAAAAGACATAATGAAATTATTAATATAAAAAGAGTGGGATTTAAATAACACTTTTTTGCAAAGTTAGTTGTTCTCACGTGTAATTTGTGATCTTCCGTTCTCAGACGAGTCATGAGTGTTTAATGAGGAGGTTTTGATGCATTGTATCTCTTGTACACCGTATCTTTTACCTGCCATGACCATTTGTGGTGGCGTCAGTAGAAATTTATCTTTACTTTAGCGAGATCGTGACTCCCGTGTCCCTTCACAGTGGCTTGAGCCGTGTCAGAATTTATCATAATTTTTGTAGATGTAGTTTGTCCATTATATATTTCAGGCTTGGGTATCCTTTACGTGGACATAGATATACGAATAACCGCTAGTAATAGATTTTACAAAATTGTATTATTACATTTATTTTATAACAAATGCAACGTATTTTAAATACCACATTCTTTGACAATTTTAGTTAGTATTTCTATGTTACATTTGCAGTAACAATATTCATCAGAAATGGTTGTTTTATTGGATTTACATAATTATTGTCGAAGCATTTCGATTATTTTAATCATATTTGGCTATTTGGCTTTTAAAATTGTTACTACATATCTACTTTTGATTAATATAATATAAATAATAGGAGCGTACATCGAATATTTTTAGTAAAATTGTCATCTATTTGCATTTACGCATACAAAATAAAAACATAATAATCAAAAGAAAAAGTTATAATTGATTTAAAAAATTATTTTTAAATTTCTTTATTATTTTAATCTACAAAAAAACAACAAAATATTGTTTCACAAAAATATTATGTCACTTGATAACATTTTATATACATACAGCAAAATTCATTAGAATAGGTGAGACGGCAATATTTATTTGACAAAATCGGCTTTTAATTCATTACCAATGCATGTTATTTAAAAGTGTGATACGGATATCTATAATAGCTCGTTAATATTGACAAATATAAATAATGCTACTAATTTACATATAATTTACTTTGTGTCATACCAGTGTAAAAATAAATTCAGATAAGCTGTCACGCTATATTCATTACATAGATAGACAAACAAAATTTTTTTTGTCGGCCTGTGTTATTTTAATCGATTGAAAATTTATTTCTTGTCACGTTCTTCTGAAAAAAAAGCAAAGAAAAACGTCATGTTACTATAACCGAGATAGATAGATAGATGTTTCTTTATTCTCCGAGGGGTGTTTCTAGTGACAGACCGATCGCGAATGCACCAGTTTATTTCACGATTCTTAAGTCGATGATCGTGAAAGGACGGATTGCAAATGTTACATTGTATTGATCCATCATGAATAATCTACACAGACGAAATAGATTTGACGATATATTGCGTATCGATTATCGGAGTAACAGGACAAATGCTAGCTATGTTCTCTTGAGAAAGAGAGAGGGGCGGGGGGGAGAGAATAAGATTAATATTATTATATAAGAATTATCTTGTGAATTTAGCATTATATTTCGATAAATTAACGAATTTAATTAACTTTTTGTAAAACACCGAAATGTCAAATATTGAAAAATTAGATAAAATTCATTCATTGAAATAAACTCGGGATCATAAATAGTTGCTTCAACTAGCGGAAACATTATTAATAAGCTTTTCTTTCTTTTTTTTTCGCATTAGCTATCTTATTATATTGCCATAAATTCAATTCTTTAATTTCATTTTTTTATCATCTAAATGATCAAAATTCTCTTGTGTGTTTCAGAATACAGATATATAAAGATTGGATAGCAATATGAAAAGTTTTATGAATTACAACTCTCGAGAAATGGACAACTATCGTTATTTCATCTAGAGATTTATCTTAATTTTCTCAAGATCGACAAGAGATCTTATCATTTTCTTCTGTTTAAGAAAGAAACAGAAGATTAGCTTTTTTCATTAAGTAGAATTCTATGAGCGCCATGAATATTGACGATATGAGTGGATCTGAAAAGTCAGCTTGCATGAAATGCTCGCATGAACCATCGAGTAAGAAATTGAAAAAATCCAACAGGCAATATCCAACTTGCTCGTTGTGCAGAAATCATAATCTACTTAAGGAGGTTGGGGATCACAAGAGGCTCTGCCTAGGTCAGTTTTGCATATGTGCAAATTGCTGTGAAAGACGAAAAAGGCAAGACGAAACTGCACTTCAAACAAAAGAGACCAGAGCATTGAAGCATGATAAGGAATTGATGAAAGGAGAAAAATTATTACCTGAAGAGGTTTGTTTGTTTTTTTTCTTTTTATAAGATCAGCGCTCCATTATGGGAATATCTTACAATCATATAATCATTTATTTTTACGTACTTTTACGTTTAAAACTAAACAATTATTCTTCGAATTTACTTAAGAATAGACAGATTCTTAATTTTGCTGTTGAAGATTATACATTTATGATATTTCGCAACTGTAATACTTTTCAATATCTTTATGCCGTTAATTAATAATTGATTTTTTTTTTTTGACAGGTCCTAATAGATCCTTCAAAATCGGTAAAGCCTTTTCTTATACCTAAGGAATTTCAACATCTAATACCTCGCCAGATATTAAATAGATGTTCAATTATATCTGATAAAGAGGTATCTAAGAGATATTTTGTAATTGTGACATTTTTCAATATTCTTATGCCATTAATTGATAATTGACTTTTTTAATAGGTCTTAGTAGATTCACCAAAACCGGCCTTTTCTGTATCTGAAACAAATAAACACTCGACAAACACTCGTCAGATTTTAAATAAATGTTTTAGTACATTTAGTGAAGAGGTATCTAAGAAACAAAAGAAGCGAAAAAGAAAGGAGGAAATAATGGAAGTAAAAAGGATAAAGGTAAACGAGGAGATAATAAGTTTTATTAAATGTACATGTGTCCGAAAATTAATTTGTGTAATTCCTGAAACTTTTTTAATTTATAACTTTTTAATAAATAACGAACGGCGGTTAAAATTTTTTGGTGATTACTTAGGGTGATCATCTTGACAAGATATGTCAAGATCAAGACGATCCGAGCTTCTATTCTAAATATTCATCAGAAAAGAAGCCAGAAACAAGTACGAGTAACGAGGACATAATCGAACCAAAAAAAATACGTATGGAAATAATATTCGTAGACAAATATAAAGAGAATATTCGATACAAAGCAAAGGCAAATGAGGAAGAAATAATCGAGCCAGAAAAAGCGGAGGCAAATTGTAAGTAACATTTATGTATATTTTTTTATTTAATATTACTGCTTAAATGAGACAAGCATGTCATGAAGTATAACAATTATTTCAATATATTTAAAAAAATATAAAAAATTTCTATAGAAACACAGATAAATATGTGATCTATTTTATCACAAAACCCCTATTAAATTAGCCTCTTTAGGTGCTCCACAATTACTCGAATAAAAAAACTCATTAATTAATATTTCAAAATATCTAAACGCCGAACAAGAGCCCGTTCTGTTTGGCATGATTTAGGATTTTGGTACTTAATTAGCTCTTAATCAGCACCTAATTTTATTATAGGTTAGAATTTATTTAGCGCTGGTGGAGGAGCTAACTTAATAGGGGTTATCTTTAATAAAAAGTTAGTGTGCACTAAGTCTACATACAATTTAATTTTGTGTAGTGTTGTATTGTGTAGTAATCATACAATGAAATAAGTCTTATTTAATTTATATTTTATATTTTTTATATAGTCTTTTAAATATACTGTTCATAGTTCATAGTTATTGCATGATTGCATGATTGCATAATGTAATATAAGTAGCGACTTAACTATACGATCGAAATTGTATGTCACGAAAACGAATACTAAACAAAGTAAATGGGTAAGTATGAAGATACGTCGTATTTACAAAACCTTTCTAACAGACTAAATCGAAATTTATAATTTTATGTTTATATCGACTCAGCTATTATTTACAGCAATATTTTCTCACAAATATGATAGGATCGCGTCGCGTCGTGTCATCAAGATTTATGATTTGTTTACAAACGTCGTTCAACGCGCGCGTGCTGATACGCAAAATGTTTGTTTGGAATTTAAATATTTTACATAACTTAAAGTAACATTTATAATGCCGATTTATTTAGCCAATTTTACATATATATATATATATATATATATATGCGCGAACACTGAAATTGCCAACCTGTTGCACGTTTTTCTAGCTTATATTTTCTCTGGTTTCTTTCATCTTTCGCGTGTTTACGAAATTCATCTTTTATAACGGAGGCAATATAGTCTCAGCAACATTTGTTTTTTCTGTTTAATATCAATGCCAATCTTTATTTTCACGATTTCCGAGTATGTTTGAAAAATGTTTCTCATTTCATATTTTTTTCATTGTGAGGCTATGAATTATTTATATAAAAAGTATAAAAATGGTTTAAAAATATAGTAAGAAAAGAATTAGAAAAAGGAAAATAATCAATTGCCTACGAATTATGAGCACGCAAGTGTATTGATTCGCTTTAAATTAATAAACGAAAAAAGATTTAAAAAAATATGTTGCAAACGAATTGAGACTTGCTATTTAACGATAGATCGTCGGCTGGTCTTCGTGCATTCCGGTTGATCGGATATTTTGTAACGATATGATAGAACCGATGCAAACAATAGTGTGAGAGCGCGTGTAGTATCGGCAGTCACCGCAATTCTCACCAAAATCCGGATTAGAATTTAATTAATGAAAGGAAAAAATAATCATTAATACATTGCTTCTGTCCTCAAAAACTCGGGAATTTTTTTTTTTGACGCGTAAAGATAGCGGCAGCAGATTGATATAGATCGCTTTAATTTGTTGATAAATAATGAATTGCACAGTCACCGCAACTCAAATTGATATTTAATTTGTTTATTACAGTTTTAAAATATCAAATATACAGTTATGTCAAAAAACAAATTTTGTCACGATTTATTATAATTTTAGTACGCGTGAAGAAATATTCATCATTTACCCGTTTGTTGTCCATTATGAAATATAAATTTAAGCTGATTTACTTCCAACAAAAATTGAAAAAATTTGGTTAATTAATAACATACATTTTAGAGTAAAAAATAATTAATTTTCTTATTCACACGTGACTTTGCTGCGCACAGAGCGCAACCGAGAAGGTAGACACATGATTTTGCTGCTGATTATCCGTACAAACGATCGCAAAGATTCCGTTGAAACGCTAAAGTTCATGAACTCTGATGATGATCGTATGCATCATTATAATATCGTTTTTTGCAATAAAAGTAATTATAGAATAAAGTATAATATATGAGAGATAGTGGGACCTCTTCCGTTGCGCGGAGTTTAGGAACAAAGACTGGCATTTAGTACACTTAAGTAAAGGAAGTTACTGCTTATCCTTATGCATATATTTTAAATCTTTATATCATTATACGATCATTGTGCAAAATATCATTTGACGAAGAAGAAAGAGAGATCATCTTTCATGAAGAAACAATTCTCGGATTGTTCTCGAATTAAATTGATCAATGTTGTTAATGTTCGTACATATGTAAATTCTCGATTTTCTTTTTTACAGATTATGAAAACAATTATTGCTTTTTTACAGTATTAATTAATAAAATGATATATGTATTATTTTAAAAAGATTGATTCTTAAATCTTGCAAAAAAAAATTCTTTAAAAAAAGATCACAGAGCAGTTGTTTTGTCTCGCGTTTCAATAATAACATAGCTGAAGAATCCACGTATTGCATCGCCGTTTGTCATTGCCGCTTCTAAAAATTTAGTCGCAAACCTCGAGGCACCGTGCATAAGCGAGGAGCGTACTTATAACGTCGTTCACAGTGATCCCAACGAAATTCAAGCCACTCTTTCACTTGACAACCCGACCGAATGTTAACCCTGGTTTTACGAGCGTCCCCATTGGCCGGCAGGCAATGCGAACCCGGCTAATATAATACGAACTTATAACCAAATCCGAAACCTAGGAGCTCGCTCTTGCTTTTACGATCCTGCTCGTTTTTAAAAGTTATCGTTATTTTGCTCGCTTACGGATGAAATAGTTTGTTCCCATAAATGGGTTAAAGGAAGCGAAAGTCTATGTGCGGGGCTAATCACTAAACTTGAATTGACAGTAGCACAGACTTATCCTTCTCTCCTAAATTGTGTACACACCTCTGTGCGTCTAACAATTTCCCTCCTGAATCTAATGCAGGATAATAAAGTTGTTTTTTTTTATGAGAAGCAGAAAGTGCAATAGGAAAAAATATTCACGTAGAACAATATATTTATAAGAGTTCTCTTCTCGTCATATCGTAATATCTTCATTCGCAAAATTTCTCCTAACACGTGATTACAATGTACACGCGATATATTATCTCGCGTTTTTTTTTCTTTTTTTTTTTTTTTTAACATTAAAGACACGGATAAGAATTTAAAATTTTTATTTAAAATCAGAGAATGCTATTTATTCTAGTATTCCGTTTATTCTTCTGTAAGCCCCCCGAGGTTCACCACCGAGTTCGACAATAAACACGCGCTAATTGATTTACAGCGTACATGTTTGCGGCTTAATCATCGGGTTACCTACCAAAGAGCGTCTTTTGTACGCAATCAGCGATAATGAAAAAATAGCATGACACTCGATAATACAGAAAGTCAGTACCCGCCCTGACGTCATGGAAAGGTTATGCCCCATCTTTAGGGGTGATTATGGCGAATATATGGGGTTGTAAAATTTGACTTTACGAGCTTGCATTTTGAAGCATTGAGTACGAGCTTTTAATAACGCATCGCTAGTCATTATTTTTATGCGGACATGACCCGCAAAATCATGATTGTTGCTTCACGATAAATGTCATGCTCGCAGCCACTCTGAGTGATATTGACATCCGAAAATTAAGTATAAGATAATGAGATAGTTGCAATTCGATTTTTTTTTAATTTCTCACAATATTTTTGTACAAGTCCAATTTTTATTGTTATTTTCGAAAAGATGAATTCATTAACACAGTTACTTACTACACGTACTACATGTTAGGCTTATGATATGCAATTTCTTAGATATAATTTTTACTTGCATTCAAACGCAAAAAGTAATTAACATGTTTCGGCTCTGTAATTGGCTCATTACGAAGTCTTTCCTTTTAAATAAGATTTGATATAACATAATTCGTAGCACGTATAATAAATTATTTTAAATATATATTTTTTTAAATTTCTAACGTAATTATTTTAAAATAAATTTAAAAATAAGTATGTAACCTTATATTTTTATCGCTTTTGGCTATCGAGCGTGAAATTTAGAAGATAAAAAAAAATTTATTATCCATTTTTTAACTATATTCTACGCGTACGAACGAATCATCATTTTCAGAAAGTTAATCGAAAACGGTTTGCGGTTACAAAGAACGAGATAGCAAGAGCTCGCTCGTATTTTCGTATCGATCATCTTGAAACTTTTACGACCGTGTAGTTTTCCTTCGGCGTGACCCTCTAACGAAAACCCCTGCTCGTAAATCTCGTGAAGACCTCGGTGTCGGTTTTCTTTCTTGTTTGGTCAGCGCGCGCGATGACATTTTATTTGTATTAACCATTTACAAATTTGGCAATCATTTTTATAGATTCTTTAATTTTTTGAATCGGAAGGAATGGATTCATTACGCATAAAATGCATTTGAAATAGGGCTATTATTTTCAAAGAGTACACGTGCCGCCGCTGTGAGATGGCATTTATTACATATAATTATACTAAATATAATCATACCTAAATTGCGTTTTAATGGGTATTAATAATATAATTAGATAATTTTAAGTCTTACGTTAAATTTAAAAATATCTATGACTTATACAATCAACTATGACTGATTATAACAATCGTTGTATCGCGAGTTTTTAACAACAGTTTCTCTCTTCTCGTGTGTTAAATAGTAACAGTTTTGAAATTTTCGCGAGTATAAACGAAATTATTAAACTCACACTTTTTTTATCTAGGCATATATATTCTCTGTATATTTATATTTTCTAGTAACATATACGTGATTTAATACGTGATTCACATACGTTTTATAAGAAAAGTATTTCTTTTATTGGTACTCAAAAATATTTAATTTTTATTTTTGCACACAGTTTCTTGTAAATTTCTAATTTAAATTAATTCGGCTATGATATTGGTTTTGCCGTCATGATAATTTATCATACCGATCGTGATATTCAGAGCCAGTCCTACGTGAAAGGTGTCTGCTTTATGACTTTATGACTTATCGTATAAACACTATTAATAGGCAATAAGTTTGCGATTAGTTCAAGATGGATAATAGCTGCCTCCGCATAACAGTGAATGTCTCGATGTAAATTGAGAGGAAGAAGAATATAATTCGCGATTAAAACACCAACGCGATGTTACATTGCGCCGTATCGGCTTTTACATAACGTTTCTCAACATGATTAATTCATCACGAATCCATCGATAATTAATTGCATGGAAGGTATATCTACTTTTTTCTTATCATTAGAAATATTACATCTCAAAACGTTTGAAAAAAAATATGGTTAAATCTTATTAATATACCGCGTTGGATACTAGTGAACAATCTCTCGCGTACATAAAATCAAATTATTTTTCTATTATTTTATTAAAGTAATATACATATTATATATATATATATATATATATATATATATATATATATCTTTTATAGCTACATCTATCGAATACGCGTTCATATACTCGCTCGAACTTATCGAAGAGTTTCGCAAACGAGTTTTCTCTCTATCTCTGTTTTTCTATCACTTTGTAGGTTTGAATGCTTTCTCGTAGTAAAATATTCAACATTCAGTAAGCTGGAATGCAACAGTTATCCCAAGAGTTCAATTTATCATCGTTGACCCCCTTTTATTGAATTTTATTATATCTATTTTTCTCTCTATATCATCTGACTTTTCTCCTTTTCCTCGAATTTCTTCTTTTCTTTTCTTGTCGTCTTTTTTCCATTTTACTTTCTTCTCTGTTTTCGTTCTTTTTATATGCGTTCTCGTTTTATGATAAACATTTTAAGAGGATTCACGACGTGAATTATTAGTTTTTAATGTTTTCAGATTATAAATCCTTTTGGAATTTTATTTAATACAAGATCATAATCGTATATCCGTAACGAATGTACAAAATATGACTTGACAAACCGATCTCGTGTCGATTGTAATTGAAATCTCTTTTCCTTGTTGATTTTACGACATGATCAAAAGTCTGTTGAACGAATCTTTCGTGTTAGTGACTGGAGTCAAACCGTTTCCGGCATCGGTTTGACTCATCTCTGGTTCTCTTATGATGAAACCATCCTTTGTCCCGATTCTAATTATTACCGTCGTGCAACTGACGCGAAAGTTACGACTCGTCGCCGGCGACCATATATACAATGCACGATGACAAAATTCGATTCTTTGCCTTCGCTTGATGTATCATATCGCCAACCATGCTATCGAGACCTCGGTATTTTTCACGCTTTCAATTTGATCTATCATCCAAGACACTTATGCCGAAAGAAAGATTTCAGACAGGGGACATTTTGGGTATCTCCTACATGTTTTATGCCGATAATGCCTCTTCACAAAAAACGTCCGATTATATTTTTGTGTATGATACCGGTCGATTTATTTCGCTCAGCTGTCTGCGAATAGGACTTTAATTTTTCACAATTTGTAGCACGCGATGCTCGCGACAGACGATCAAACGTGACGGAGTAGAAAGCTGTAAAAGCGTGTTTCCTGTTTCTCAGCTCGTCGTTTTCACAGCATTGCATATCAGTTCGCGGAATCGATCGATTTTACCGGACATACTTGGAAATCATTAATGCTTGAATATTCTTGGATATAATTATCATAATTGTGAGCGCTGATTATAGAACGTTAAATAAGAACGTTATATAATACAGAAATATATAATAATAGAAATCATTATAATATACAATATATAATATATTTATATATATATATATATATATATATATATATATATATATACTAGTTAAAATTTTACCATCTTGTTAAAAAAAATAATTTTCTTAACAAAGATAGTACTTATGTGCTAGGATTTCATGTATATTCTGTTTAAAACGTACCGTAATTTATATAAACACATTAATTGATCAGCGTTCTGATTTAATATTTTTATCATTATCAATAATTATAAATATATTATTAAAATACGATTGTTATTATTTGACGAAGAAAATCTGATATACGATTTTTAATCATTTAAACGTGTCAAAGGTAAGACTTCATATGTGAATCAAAGTGGTTTTGATGGTGGTTTACCTATTGGTCACAGGATAGGCTTGATCAGCTGACGCTTCGATAGGGAGGGTCGATAGTAAAGTTGGTCACAATCTAGCGAGCCGGTTCTCTTTTACGAGGTATGGGCTTAAATGATCACTTTCTTCCCCTTGTACTCTTTTCTTTATTCAGGGTAGCCTACGACTTACAAGAATGTCATAAAATATTATGACGCCTAGTGGTCGACGACGATCTGACGACAGTTCACATACTCGTACGCGCTACTCAAGCACACAAATATACGCGACATAAAAATACGCGAGCGCGCTCGAGCACTCTTCTTTCTTGTGTCTTCTTTCCTCTCGGTCGATGCTTACTCGGGCGAATCGTGAGGAATGTTCAAAAAGGACGGAGGAATTTACGGCGGAAAGGAGCGGAGGGTGCTTCATTTTCATTCTCGCGAAGCGCCGCGCGAGCCAACTTCGCGTGTCCGAAGAGTCCTAAAATCTTTACGGCCGCTTCTACTCTCCTACTCTTCCGAGAGGGCAACGATCTTCGCGGCATCTCGAGCAGTCTCCGCTTGTGTTTATGGTTGCTTCGTCTCCCTAGCTCCCACCACTTGGCTCTTGCATCCTTTTCTCTTACTCCTCGTTCTGCATTGTATACGTACGTTCGCGTATCGATAAGCAACGGTGTCTCTATCTCTATAGTACAATAGTAGTAGTTGATGGGGCAAGACTTTGACTTGCGAAACGCTAATGTCATCAATTTCGTTGTTGAAAATTCAATGGCATGCAACTGTAATTTTCTTTTTCAAATTCATTATGGATACGCGATTCAATTTGTTATGATCTTGCATAAGATATCAATGTGATACGTTGACAGAAAATATTTTAAAAAAAACCCACTGAGAAAGATAAGATTTTTCTTTTATTTTTAAATGATCGTATATGTATGAAAAATTTATCTACTTTGGTATTTTGTATATTTGTAATTAACTTATTTCATTTATAAAATCTTCCTATTTCAAATAAAAATAGCAACGTACTTTAAAAAAAACTATGTTAAATTTGATCACTTAATTTGAACGTTTATTATAATAAGGGCTATTTTTATGATCGCCAGTAATATGACGTAACAGATTACAAGCATGTGACATTAACGAATGACGTTATACCGTCGTCGACCACCCACCATCGCTAGACAGTCTTCCTCGACAAGATACTAGAATTATATTCTTCCTTTCTCCCTTTTTTTCGCGAATCGAGAGTAAGCGCACGCTGCTTACGTTTCTCGTGTTTGCGCCACAGTGGCTGCAAGACGCGCAAGGATTTTATGCGAACGCTTGACAGGATAGAATTTTACTGCTTCCGAAATGTCGTGTCTCATAAAAGCCGCCGCGTTTCACGACCGTTCCTTCATTCGACTCTTTCCGCTGAAACTTATTGTGATTCCGCGTTGACTATTTTTATAGGCGACGGAGAAATTATATGTTGCAGAGTGAAAGAGGGAGAAAGATTCTTTGCTTATAGTATTTTTATTGAAATAGGTGGGGGGTGTATGGTGCTCTCTTGCATGTGTGTAGAGTGGGAGAAGAAAGTAAGATAATCGATCTACAACTTCCTCCGCATTCACCGTTCATGTTGACGCATTGGATAAAATTTGATAGTTTAACGAGTCCCCTTGCATATTGTTACAATCGATATCGCGTTGATTGTCGGAATTGTGTATTACATGGCACGCATATCATAACGCAACATAGTACCATTCAACTTTTCATTTTCTTACTTATGTTAGCAGATTTTAATTATGTATTGCGCGTTTTATTTCGTGCTAAATCGTTCTAGTCCTCGCGCATTTATATATTTCGTTTTCATCAATATATTTTTTCCATTATTATATCTTGCCAATAAACGGCAGAGTACTAATGATAAGTTTTAAAATAATGTATACATATAAATATTATCACACTATTTTTTTATTTATATATATTTAACTCTATTATTTATATTTCAAAATTTTGAATCAATTAAATGAAAAATATAGATAGAATATCTTTAATATTTATATTTTTAACGGACTTTTTTATATAGTAACAAAAATAAATTTTACAATATTTCAAGTTGGCCGCCGCGTTTTTGATTACGTTGGCATATCTCACGCGTTTCTCGTCAACGAAACGGATCCCTCAGTCATATCGCGACAACGCTTGGTTTCGATTACGCGTAGTGACACAACGGTATCATTGCTACAAAGCTCATCTCTATACCCACAACCCCTGTCTCGCCACGTGTGGTGCAATGTCGCGATGCTGAACCGCGGTCCGCAAGCGAGGGAGTATGCAATACGAGCTCCTCGTTCATGACACGCTTGAAATACGCGAATCCTCTCAGTTGACGTGACAACGTGCTAAAAACGCTTGCTACTGCTCCTCCTGCTATCTGAAGAGACCTTTATCATGCATGCAACGGACTGTTTTTTATTAAAATATATTAGAATAATTATAGCATAATATTTTGATAATGTTTTTGATGAACTAGAAAAATAAATTGAGAAGTAGCAACAGTCTTTATTTTTAAAGTTTTTTTTTATCAAACTTTGTATGCGTATATTATTTCTTCCATTGAATCATGCAATTCGGAAGAATTGCAGAATTTAGAATTTATAGTGAAATTATTTAAAAATGCGAGGATAATCAGAAAAAATTTTACGATATTTCTGAAATCTTACAAACCTTTTATATGACTCGGGCGCACGATTTACATTCGATAGGAATAAGAAAACAGTAATGACTTGAAGGATTAAAGTTTGCTGGTCGATTCACCACGTAGAATTGAACTTTCAGATTTCTCAGGTTAACGTTCATGCTGATCTTGCGGTCTCGGAAACGGTTTACGAGCGGCGCGTTTCTCATAGTTAGTTTTTTACGATGTGCACTTCGACCCCGAGAAATTTTTCGTGGTACGGGTTAAGGAACACGTTTTACGAGGATCTAACAAAGTCGGCGGCGGCATCCTGCCTTCGTTAGAGTCGAAACTGACGCGGCACTGAAACTTAACGAGCATTTTCGTACGATCAAAGAGCCTACCATCGTAAAACTCGTATAATTATCTTTGTTGGCCGGGCAAATCGATGCTTGACTAATTATTACTTTTTTATGATCTAACGGTAGTTGCGAGCCGGACACAACAGGTGATACGAGAACTGTCGTGCGGATATCAAAGAATAAAGAGAGAATATATAAGGAATTCAAGAACACAGCACTTTTAATAACATATATATATATATATATAATATATAAATCTACAGAATATTTATATATATTGCATATATTTTTTTTTAATACGCATCATATCATCTTTTCAATTTTATAATGCAAATAGACTGGATAATAATAGAAATATTTGTAATGCTTGTTTTTCTTTTTTTTTTAAACCAGACTTAAATTAAATTTAATAGAACTATTTCATTTTAACATCGCGGTAAATAATAGCGCGATTTTAAAAGATATAAAAATATTTAGTTAAAAATATATATGATTTATTACATATAGCTGTGTTGCGTTTATCATACACGATTATAAGAAGAATTTTTATGCTATTTAAAATAATGTCAGATATGTCAGACGCAGTGAATGTTTTAAGTTGTATTTACGACAGTGTATGTTTTATTATAATATTTTATTTTGTTATTATTTAAGTCAATTATTGCTTTGATAATTTTTATTAATATTTAATTTATCTTTCTTATATTTTAATACAATAAAAATAATGAACTGAAAGTACTTTTACTGATCTCACGTATGCACTTTGTGCAAACGCAACTGCTGTTTCGTATCTTATCGCAAGTTTGTTATCAGACACTGATCGCATTTCCTAGCTTCTACGGTTTCGCACGTGTGTATGTACACATTTAATCGTTAATCGATGTAAATACAAGAATTGATATGAATTGCTTATCTTAAGAAAAATCAGCATCGCTATTTTATATGACACATTACCTGCTTATTATGTTAAATATATGTATCTACATATTCTATGAAATATATATATATATATATATATATATATATATATAATTTGATTTTTATCATTACACAAATTTATTTGCATAAAAAAATAAAACAAAACATTTTTGATGAATTTGAGAGATTTGCGTACAAGAGTAAAGAAATTAGGTTCTAACTTGTGCATAGTTAATATTACTCGAGTTCAATTAATACAGTTTATTACTTGAGTTTAATTATACTTTTCAATTTTAATTGCATTCAATTTTGCGATATATCGAGAATACTATATTTTTTCTTATGATAACAAATAGTGGATATTAAATAACGTGCATTCTATTCAATTATGTTAGTATCTTAATAGCGCCGAGTATTCTAATAAGATATTTTTATATAGTTTAATTTCTATATTTTTGCAGTTTGTGCTACTTTTATTGCGCTTTAAGGATACTTTTACAATAAAATTCAAGGCAACATTTTCTTACGATAGAAACGCGAACCCAGTTTTAAATAGTTCTTAGTCATTTTATTGATTTTTCAAGGATATTTCAGCAAATGACTACGTCTAGACCGGTTTCGAAGTAGAGTACTTATTTTTTTTTTGGTATTACAATATTTATGAAAATTGTTGCCGATGGAAATTATATGATAACGGCTATATTTAAATATCAATTTATTCTATCATTTTATTTTTAGATATATGTTTGCTCTGAATACATCTTGCGATTCTTTTTTGGTTATCTCACGTGCAGGTTTCTTCATCTTTATATTTTCATACTGAAGTGAAAAATAGTTATTCACATTTTGATAAATTTTAATACATAAATGCTATTGCACATTTGTTACATACATTATATTTTTTTATGATATTTAAATCATATCGTACATGACGGTGTTGTATTATATATAATATAATGGAAGTTACACATAGAGATAATAAAGTTATGGTATGATTTTTTTGAAAAACTGAAGGCATTCAATTATAGAATTATATATGCAAATAAAGAGATAAAAGAGATAAAAAATCTCTTTTATTTGTAATTATTTTATTTTTATTTTGAAAACAAGTAAATTAACAGATATGTAACTCTATGAATAGCAGGAAACTTTACGTAGTAAGAATTAACGGCTATGTGTGTATCTTTAAATATTAACTGCAATATAAAGTTATAGTCGCTAATATTCCATGCACAGATCGTTTATTCGAATAAAGTCGAATTAAAGAGTACGTGCAACTATTCATAACAATCATCATCATCGCACGTAATCATTCTGTCTTCTCGCGTTGCGAACATTAGCGACACGTCCAAATATTATCAGATTGATTTCATCGACCCAATCTTCATTTCTCTTCCGCAAAAGAATTCGTTTAACGTCGAGATAAAAAAATTAATATAAATATCGAGATACGCTGACAGTCATTCATTCGTATCGCGCCATTCATGGAACCGAAACGATATGTCGTTTATATATTTTCTTTCGTATTACGTAATTGATCCCTGCTGATAAAACGAGTATAATCATGTGGATCGTTGAGAATTGCATAGCAACAAAGGCACATTTAGATCTGTGATCTTATTCTTTCGACATATGACTGATGTAAGGAGGTTGATATGCGAGAATTATGTTAATATAAAATATATAAGCTGCTTAATTACATGATTATGCAATGTGATAGTCCCATAAATTAATCTTTTATTCATCTTTGAAATGAAAAAATCGATATACGTAAACTATGAGGTCGAGTCTCATATTTACGTTATACATTTTTTTTTTCTCTCTGTTCATCAGGCATGAAATTACACAACATTAATTCATTGAATCACTTAATTAGAGTACGGATTTTATCGGTAGAACGAGATATTAAATAAAGAGGCTGGATAATTATGTATCTGTCATTCACGCGTCCGTTTCAAGAGTTGATTAAGCTAATGGATCAAGCTGCTATATTCGTGAATCATGTTGCGACGTTCTTCTTTTCGCGCATCATAATTTGTTTCGCGTAAAGCATTGTTTGGTAATATTAATGTTAGATAAGAAATGATGGGAAAATGAGAACGAGAAAAATTTTAGAATACCAATGCATCAAAGTCATGATTCGTGCGATGCGTATATAATGAGCGTTGATGGAATATATCGGCGGATGAGAAGAAAATCGAGAAGCGCGTATCTTCCAAGCTCATCTCTTTCTTCTCTTCTTCCTCTCCGAAACCCTTTTACTCGTCCCGACTCCTCCCATCGCTCTCTATTCTTTCTCTCTCGCTCTCGCCGCGTACACGTGCTGTAGCGCACACGCGCGCACAGCAGCACGTGGTTGGCCGGATTCACCTGCGTGCGTAAAAGAAGGGAACCAACACCAAGCGTGCCGGCGGCGCGGCACCTGCATCGTACTGTTGTCTATTCTGTCGGGTCGCCGCGCAGGTCGGATTCGGCAAACAGGAGAGAGAAAGAGAGGAAGGGAGCTATCGGAGTGGGGTAGAGATGGTGTGAAAGCGTGGAAGAGGAAGGGTGAAAGCAAGGGAGGCAAGAGGGGGGGGGGCATTTCCTTATTTTAAAAACGATCCAGAGAAGTCTCTGGTAGAGGCGGAGCCATGGCGACTAGATACATCGCCATTGGTTGGCGTAATGTCTAATACATCATAATATAATGTAACAACGGCCGGAAAACTGATGTCCATGATTCTGCGATCGAATGAAGGTTCCGCGAGATTTATACTTCTCTCTGATAGTGTCAAGTATTTTGCGTATTATCCGGATACATGATTATTTTGAATACTGGTCAGATATTAGATATTTTTTTAATTTCATATAATTAGAAATTAGACAATCGAATATTGAGAAATTACCTTCAATATTTTTTTAAATTGAATTAGACCGAGCTTTTTGGCTAATTTTTCGACATCCAATTTTTGAACAAACAATTTTTGTATGCGACTCCTATTTGAACATTGTTTTTGCATATAAAAATTATTTAAATAACAATTTTTAATTGATAAATTTCAGACAACAATCTCAAGGATTTGCTCTACTATACGCTGCACAATTGCTGCCTGGTATATGACTACGTACGCGCGAACCTTATATCGACCTTAGTGAAGAAAATCGTTGACACCATCATCGAATGTAATCGCAGCTCAAACTCAAACGAAGAAAATAGCTACTACGAAGCTCAGAAGCGCCTATTTCCACGTAAGTATGTTTTAAATATTGAATATATTTTTATCGACGTAAATCTTTTCACAGAAACGATAAAAGGAGTATGTACGCATAAATGCACATATTTCGAGAAAAATTATTACATAAAAATGTGTATTTTAATATATGCTTTAGTATATATATATATATATATATATATATATATATATATATATATATATATATATATTATTATAAAACTAATCAATTATAAATTTATGAACTCTTGTTTTTAATCTTTTCAAATCAATATAGATTTTAAAGACATAAAATATTACATAATATTACATTTTTTTAAGAATGCTTTATTACACAAGAATAGATAAAAAATATTAAAGCAGAGAAAATAATTTTAAATACGAAAAAAATATTAAAATTTAATTGAAGAATTAGACATATTACTATATGTTTATATAGTAAATATATATGATAGTAATAAAAATCTTTTTTTTTTTTTCATAGCTCCAATAATTCGTCATCTGAAAATTATTCGACGAACTATTGCGCTAAATATAATTTCGTTATTCGTAATCGTAAATTCAACATATTATCTATTTTTATTTATGTATTATCTGTTTCCACCTTGAATCATATATAACCGTGAAAATTTTCCAAATTTAGCATCGTGTTTTTCTACTTTGCACTTTTTGATAGCGCTGCTATTACAGTAATGAAATTAACACATTCTGATTTTGATCAAATAATAACAATAAAATATTTGTAATTACATACATTCAAGTATTAGTTATGCATTCTATAATGTAAATTTATGCATTCAAAAATTAATGCGAACTTAATGGGAAGAAGCTCGGCAACAACTCGAAGATCTCGAATAAATTTGCAGATATTAGAGTGATAAATTATATAGAAGTTTATACACTGAGAGAGAATATATTAAACGAACATTTATTTTTCGAAAATCTGATTATTCAAGAGATCGCATAGTTACATGGTTACCTGTCTTTTGTCATTTCACATCATAAGTTGAAGATTTCATATGAGGATAATTTAGAAAAAAATATTTTGTTTTTTACGTCAATGTATCGAAGCAGATTTTGACTTGATTGCGACTATCACTTTGATTATGAATCGCATGTTAGTTTCTTTCTCTCAAAAATTGTGTTAACTTCAATATGATTAAAACTCTCTCTGTTTTTATATGAGCGAATATGCTCTTCGAAATAATATGTTTCCGGGAATTATTTGCAATCGTGTTCTGGCATAAATAGATGTCTCGATAAACATTGCAACACGATGAATATCTTTGCTGCAACACACGAAGATAATCTTTGAAAAATTATTGGTAAGAAAAGTCGTCGTAAGAAAGATCGTGCTTTTCTCGTCTCGGAAGAAAAATTTCTGATATCATCTCTAGAAGATGTTACTTGTCCGTACATCTTGAAGATCATCTGAAAACCTGTTTTGGTATCGCAGCGACTTGTTTAAAATATGCTTCGTACAGCTTGCAAATCTTATGTGTACGCCCGACATTTATAATTCCGCTGCGTTCTATCGGAGTGATATGCCTTACAGAAAGTTTCTCTGGTCCTCTATTGTACACGTGTATTGTGTGTATGTGGGAGCGAAGCGTGATACGATAACGTGTGGTTGACAATTATCTACGCCTGAAGATGGTCTTTCTCGCACCACGAATCGTGTTCGCAATAATAATGTTGCAAATAAACGATGATTTCGTCTGATTCGACCACTGAAATTGGATAATAATGTGCTTGCAGAATAATCCAAAAAACTATATAAATGAATAATGTTTGCACACGCCCAACTTATTTTATTTATCCCCTCTACTACTTTGATGATAGAATGACTTATTAAAAAAATCACTCCAATGAAGTAAAAATATTTAGTTTAAAGGATTTTTGCGGTTGTTAGTAATGCATTGTACACATACGCAATTTAGAACAATTAGTATCGCTTAAAATATTCCGTAATAAATACGCGAGTCGTCATGTCAAATAGAGAAATTGTAGCCTAAAATTTCTATGATAATGTTAACCGTTACATATTTTTTCTTGATTTTACACATTCAATTTTTCGATTGAAAAATAGCCGAAAATAATAACTGAAAATATAATTCTCTTGCTTAGTTTTATTATATTCAATTCAGACAAGATTAGTATTCAAGCTAATTTGCGTGTTTTAAAAGAATATAATATATGGATAAATCGATATTTAAATAATGTTTACGAACAAAAGAAGATCAATCTCGATGTTTATTAATTTATTTTAATATCATGAATTTTTATGATTCAAATTTGCGAAAATATAAAGACACTGAGATTAATCGATAAATGAAGTACGCGTTGTAGATTCGATTGTCTCATCCTGAAGTGAATAAGAAGCGGCTTAAGGCCGCTCGAGGAAAGGTAGGGATGTTTTTGCTAACCATAACCGTAGATAATCGGTACTCGACAAAATTCTTCTCTTCTTTCATCGTAAATCGCCTCAGTTCCGGATCACTGATTATTCGCCCAGAACCGATGCGAGATACTTTTATTTAATCATCGATGCTTTGCAGCGATACTAAATTTATAACATTATTATACTCTATGTCTCGTACTGAGTAGAAGTTATTGACGATTCGTATTAACGCGATCAAGCACGTGTGCATATCTAATGAATCTCGTGACGCAATCTCGTACAAATGTCAATGTAGATATTTCCGCGTGAGACCAAAGAGACGCTAGTTTTAACTTATGTGTTTTTTCAATAATAATAATATTTTATATATAATTTAAATTTAAATTAGAAATAGATAGAGAATCTTTGAAATTAAATTTTATAATATATGTTTCATTGCACGGGGAGCCTTAAAAATTACCGCATTATTTTTCAAAAAATCATGGAATTTTGTTTTATTAATTTATATATTTATTTTTTTTATAAGAAAAATTATTGAAATCATCGAAAAAATTAAGATTGTCACTCGTACGTTCTATAATTTTTAACATTGCATATCTTGGCAATTGAAACTTTCACCGATATTCACTTTCATCAATATATCATAGATCATCAATCATGAATTATGTAGATGGATACTGTGTGGTGAAAGTGTTAAGTATTAATTAAAAATTTCTTAAAAAGAGTTTATTTAAAATAAAAAATAATATATTCACGCATTCAATATTATGTTATATTCTTATTTTAAATGCAGTAATACTTCAACTTTCTAATACAAAACACAGGAACAACTACACATTTTACAAATTAATCATACATTTCATTGCAAATGCACAGAAAATCGTCAATACTAATGTATTGATTTTACATTGATACTATATATTACTATTGTATCACACAATTATTCTCTCGTATTCGATTACAGATCGTTATATTATTACAATTATAATCTAACGAGATTTATAAAATTCAAATTGTCAAATTTGTTACATTTCTGAATAGATATTAATTAGCCATCGCACAATACCCCGTCGCTTCTATTATATCACTTAAAATAAATTGAATCGTAAAAGATCGATGCAATTTTGTTTGTCCAGTGGGATAAACTTAAATCGCAGAAAGTGACATTCCAACAACTCGTATAAGCAAGTGAATGATTAATGGTTTCACATCGCACTGAGAGTAATAGTTACACCATTACTTAACATTATATGTATATCAAGGCATATAAGATGCATAAATTTACGGGCGAAGCTATGAAATATAAAAAAAATGACATCGTGTACATAATAATAATTAACATTTGAATTGTCTATTAAAAAACAAAAACAAAAACTTTAAAAAGTTTATAATTATTTAGGACATATTTAATTAAATGTAATTCTTAATCTAATGTTGAATTTTAATTAATTTATTAGCTTTACGAGAATATATTTGACGAATATTTATATTGATTGTATTAGCTCTGAAAATCGATACGACATGTATATTGACTGTTTGTTTTTGATAAACAACAAGCATGAAAACCGCAGAACACACTTAATGTTAATTAAATAGCGAATATCCACATCTCTGCGTTTGTGTCGGAAGTTAATAACGCTCCTTGCAAAGAGATAAGAAGATTTCGCAATTGCGGCACAAGCAGCAGTCTGCAAATAATCAGCTATATTAATGCGTATTAATTGCATCCATTGATGGCCATACATATATATATATATATATATATATATATATATATATATATATAGTTGATGCAGAGGGTATTACAACGATTTCTCTTAATTATAATCGGACAGTATATTGTACGTTTTTAAGATAATTTTTCAAATTTCACCAGGGAATAATTGTACGAGCAGGCAATAAACTTGATTTCTCTTTACGATAAAAATTCAACGTTTCCTTTTTGACGCGTGATATAATTTCTCTCGTGCTGCGATGCAATTAGTATTTGCAATTACAATTGTATAGTTAATTATATAAATAATTAATGCTTCTAAATAATTAAGTAAGCCCTCGCAAGATAGTTATCGATGCGTTGCTGTGGTTGCGCGCGGCTGCACCGCATGAAAGAATGATGGCACGATACGTCAATATGAATTGATGTGCGTATTTGTCGCACGTGTGTGTAAGTGCACGCAAGCGAGTAACGGTCGTCTCGTATTTCGCCGCGAAAGCACATTTTCAGGCATTTCTAGGCGGATACTTTTGGCATGCGGTAAGCGGATACAAAAATTCAAGACGGTCCAACTTGACATAATATAACCGAGAGATACAAAACGCACACTAGCACTCTAGCATGAGGCAAAAATACATCACGTTATTATTTGCCGTGTCTACCGCCACTTTCTCTTTCGCTTTCCTTTTTTCTCCAACAGATGCATCTGTCGTTACATATTTTCTAAAACATTGCATAACTTTAATATGTTTTATTACTTTTACGATAGAATAGGAACAGAGTTGCGAGAAAAAATCAAAATTCTTTAAAATTTTTAAAAATGAGAGGAGTTAGAAGATAGTTGGTTACGATAATAATAGAGAAAAATTATAAGAAGCTCGTATATGGAAAGGAATATTTTGCCGTAATAAATAAAAGTGATAATTTTTTTAAGAGTTCTTTTTAATTTTCCATGATTTAATAAATAACGTAAATAAATGTGTTGTAAATGCGTATTTACGATATCAAGATTCATGCATCAGTTTTTGATTTTTTTCTACTCAAATTCAATTTTTAAAGTATCGTAGCTAAAGAATTAATAAAATTTCTGTTCTTTTAAAAATTTTATTGAAAACATGACATCTCTCGATAGATCGTTAATGTGTTATTATTGCGAATCGCTAGTATGTCGGCTTATGTGTGTATATTATTCATTGGATCTTTATCATTTACGATTTGCTAGAATTATTCAAAGACAATTAACCTTGTACGAGTATATTATTAATTATGCGTATTGTAACTGCATATTGTTCGTATATATCATTGAAGGTACACGCATGCATCATATGTATGTATATGTAGATGTATGTAATTGCGAGAAATTAAGTGGGGAATATTCTGTAGTGTTTATTTAAGGGGTTATCAAATTTTTAGAAATTATATCCAAAGATTAAATATTTTTACAGTGCATGTTCTTTAAATCGATATTTTATCGTATAATCATGATTTTATGATGCAACGCATCATTGCCTAATGCAGAATAAACGTTACACTGATTAGACAATTTTGCATAACAATCATCATTTTACAAAGTTTGCATGAATGAGTCAGAAATAATTGAATAAAGATTATTTAATTGTAAGAGCGAGTAAAAAACGATCTGAATACTCGGATATTAACACGCATGAAAATAACGAAAAAGCTTGCAAATTTTATAAAATAAAATTTAATCTATTAATTACCAGATCAATGCAACGATCGAACCTTATTTTAAAAGCGATGAGCAATTAGAGACGTGAGAGCTGCATCTGAAATGCGTTTTCTCGGGACCGGTGGATTTTTCAGCAGTTGTCTGATAAAAAGTTATTATAGAAAGGCATTTCTTCGTAAACAGCGAGCAGGTGAGAGATTCGAGCAATGGTATGGCGACCTCGTTTTAATCCAGTATTTGCCTGAAAAACATGCGCGCAGCGATGCATTTAAGACTGACAGCAGTTTCATTAATCGCCTTGTAATAGCGTGGATAATTTCTGAATATGAAATTCATATTAACTTTCAAGAAAATACCAGCGATATTAAAAGAGGATATAAAAAGAAGTGAATGAAAATGAAATAAATGAAATAAATTGCAAAACTTAATCTACGTTTTAGCACCGGATTTAAATTGTATGTAATATGATTTTATATATTACATAAAATGAAATGTGAAGAAACGAGAAAAAATATTATTGAAGTTACATCTCTCGACAATAAAAGACAATTTTTATAATAAAAATTATTGGCTTTACTATATTTTACAATATTATAATTCGTGTTTAAACTGTTGAAAACATGAATCGGTATAGACCAAAAAGTGTTATTTATTTAATTGATATTTAGCAATGAAAAATAAAGCTTTTTTCTAGCCTGCTTTTTATCAACCTGTGTGCCTAGCAACTATGCAACGTACGAGAAACATTCGACCTTGCACAGATATGGCAGTGCCTGTACATATACAGGCGGTTACACTAACCACATATATCGAGATGATTTGTACACGATACATGCGCTTTCTCTTGCGAAACGTTAATAACGAAACATTAATAAAATAGGAGTCTTATTATTTTGAGACAAGTATGACAATTATTGAGTTGCACGTGCGCGTACTGACGAATTGATGATATCTTAAAATCACTCACATTGACGCGATTGTTTAAAAGTTGATATATGAGTTTTGTTTCTAAGAGATTGTGAAATATATCTCTTTATACATGCACCGGCAAAAAAAGCATGCACCGCCAAAAAGTGCACGCGGAATAATACATTTGCCGAGCAATGCCGGTCAATTAAAACTTGGATAATTAAACTCTGACTATCATCATGCTTTCGCGCTACCGATTCTTGTGTGATTAAATGAATTCACACCATGAAGTGGTCAAATTGAAAAATCCGCTGATATAGAGCGATTGCATTACAAGTAACAATTAGATGGAAAATGTTCGGTTGTATATATTCATGAAAAACTATTTTTTTATACATTATTATTAACTGGTGAAAAAATTTAATTTTCTCTCTTTTTGTTTCGCGTGAAAATTTAATAATTAATTCTATTAATGTTTAATGGACAGACCTCTTACGCTTCATTTCTATTAATATGTTTCTTGTAGAAAATCGATTTAAAATATTGTGTCGATTTTTACTTTGAAATGCACAGTTTTTGTCCAATAAAATATTGTTCTGCCGAGTTCGACCAAACAGTGTTGCTTACGCTAATGTATTTTTGCCATAAATACGATAGCCATTTTGCACGAACGAAGCTAATACATAGCAGCAAAATTGTTTTGTAATCATGCAGTATCTTCAAATCGCATGCATGACATTTATTACATTTATCGAACGGTTTTTTAATGTAATTGAGAGTGTGCAAGATCACCGTATTGATTATATATATGCCGACGACTATAGCCGTTTGACGAAATGAAATAATACTTCCATCAAACAGAAATTATTTCTTATATTGCACAGAAATTTGTATACGCAAGAAATATTACTGTATTATTTACATTTTTTAATTCTAAGAATCGATCTTTAGAATTTATAATTCCATCTACATATTTGTTTTTAATTTTTTTACGTTTTCTTTTTTTTTTTTTAAGATATACTATTGATATATTAAAAAATTACCCAATAAAATGTTAATTAAATAATAGTATAATAAATAGAATTAATTGAGAAATATGACATTGGATAGTAAATACCAATTTTAAGTGGAAAAAAATTTTAATAATTAAATCAAGTTTATTTGAAATAACTAGAATTATAATGTTTAAATGTGTGTCGTTAATTGTACTAGAGACTACGCTATTAAATTAATTACTCTTTTTGAGCTTTGATATACTAGCTATGCGGAAGATAAATGCATTTATAAACTAGCCATACTTATGACTTTTTTTATAGATAATTGTCATAAATAACTGATGTCAAGAGAGAGAAGTAACGTGTCTATATACATGTCATTTAAAAGTGATTTATGTAACGTGTTCGCTCAAGACCGCTGTTGCATGCGCGTGTGGAATTATTACTATGAGCGAATTGATGATATTTCCATTTTCCGCAAGCGATAAGATCGTCTGCGTAACGTTGTCGATGTATGATAGAAAAGCATCATTATTTCCCGGTGTTGATTGTTTGACACATTGACACAGGATACGATGATTGCGATGATGAAAGTGGTACCTGGCAACTAATACTTATTCGGTTATCCGTAGTTTGTAATTAACTGCAGCCGAGTTAATGAGCCATACAACTTGAAAAGACAGTGAAATATTTCGATATACATATGTGATATTCGATATGAGCAAATATCTTGCATATTTTTTTCGCGCATTATATACGCGGTAAAATTCTTCATTTATTTTTAACGTCATTATCATTTCAGTGTGATATGACAATATCACTAGCAACATATTTATCACGAACTTTGACCTGTATCTTGATTTTCAAAGAAAATTTTAGCAGAGAATTATTTATAATTCGAAAATGATTTGAAATATTTTTTTTATTTCTTAGAATATTTAGTCGCGATGTTTCTACAATTAAACAAAATATATAGAAGATAGATAAAATATATCTTTCTTTTATTCCGATAAAATTGTATTATAACGTAACTTTTTTTAGACAGTTTTTACGCAAATTATGCATTTATCGACATTGAAACGTTTGGAATTGAAGAGAGGAAGCCTATATTCGGTTTTAGCAACAGCAAAACCTGTCGTGATACGATTATGTCGCAATTAATTAGAGCGATTATTGCGGTATAAGTAATTAGCTGTCAAAAAGACGCCAGCGAGGTCATCGATTTTATTGATTATATCATTGAATTAAGTAGTTGCATGATGAAATAGTTAACTTTATATTAACAACAAATCTTTACAATGTATCTCTTAATCTATTTGCTGAACCTATTAATTTACTAATTTTTTTTTTTATATATTTATCCTGACAAAATTAATATTTTACGAAAATAAAATTCTTATCATTAGGAAAGTGAACAGAGATAAAAAAATAACTTAATAAGTAAACGAATAGCATTTTAATTATTGTTATTAATTTACTATCGAATATTGAATATATTGAAGAAAATTATTATAAAAGAAGATGATAGGTAACAAAATTTTGATAAGAGATAAACAATGTCAAGTTTGTTAAAAAATTCTCAGTCAAAAGGATATATGTCACGAAAATGTCCCAGAATTCGAGGAAACTTAGCTTGACGGTTGTAAAAAGAATTTCGAGACGAATGCTTAGCGAAGCTCGTCGCCAGGGAATTAACGTTGACATTTTGACGCGAATGGACATTCCTAATTTCTTCCGGATGGCCGGACATTCTGCAGTCATTTTCTCAGATTCTCATTCGCAATCCGCGTTACATGTGTCTTCGCTTTCTTAATCTATCTGCCAACAAATGCAGACGCGGTCACAGACGGAATTAGACGACGGTGACTTACTCAGTCGACTGTATTCTCGTATCCGCATCTCCTTCGGCATCACTTATTTGCGATTCGCTGACGCGAGCGGTATTTGCAGCTTCTGCACACTGTTATACACGGTTGCGTGTTTGTCTCACGCGACGTAGCGTGTGAAAAGGCAGAGGTAGATAGTTACAATGAAATGATGAAAATTGCGTGCCGCGGAACGCACGACGACAATCGTCGATCCTTTCGTGTCTAAAATTCTGCTCGCAGAGACAAGTAAATTGGACCACACTGATTAATTTTGTTAATTTTGCACGGAGTTTTTCTCTCTCTCAGAAAATAAGTTTCGTTTATACACATATATTAATTAATTTTTATATATATATATATATATATATATATATATATATATATATATATTATGGAATACATAAAAAAAATATATATACATAATTTACCGTCAAGATTATATTTAAAATATGATAAAAATATTTTGTATCCATAATATACATTTTATAATCTCTATAATAGATAAGTAGAAGCTATATTTGAAAGAAGCAGTCATGTAGGATGTTATGACGTAATTTATATCGAAATTCAAAAAAGCTTTCCTTATCGAAGATAAATATCGCGATATCAGCTTGTTTGCATCCGTTCGATCCACTTTTACATCTTAATCGCGTGAAATTAAATAAACTCGTGATTGTTACTTGCGTGTATGAACTAGAGTGAGAGATTTCAGAAGAGAGAGGAAAAGGAAAATTTGACAAGCGGCATACCTGAAAATAGTGAACGCAGAGTGTAAGAACGTATATTACATCTAGTACATCGCAAAAAAATGAATCTGTTAGCTTGATAATTCGATACTTAAATATAAGGCGCAGATATAACCGTGTAACCGATAACCGTGTAGAAATAAATAGATAAAACATTGAAACGTCGATTTTTGCGCACTTTAAAATAAAATGAAAAATTGCACTTAAGATATATCGGATACTGTCATACAAAAAACGATCATGTCACTTTGATCCAATTAGAAATATGATACAAATAAAAATTAATATTAATCTAACGTTTCCGCGTGAACATTTATCTAACTCGATAATCTTTTTTTATAATGCAAGTATTTTGATGAACATCTATTTCAAGTCACAAGCGAGTTTTATCGCAATTTATCGCGTTGGTTTTTATATTGACAATAATTTCGTACTCATAATCAAACATGTATGCGCTTTATATGTATACGTACCGCGCTTGGCTCTTATTGACATTTTTTTTTTCTACCTCAAACTGATCATAATCTTAAGAATTTTCTCTTCATATTTATATTTGTCATCTTTCATGTTTCGTCGCAATTTCAGAGATTCTTAGACCTGTACTACTAAACTCACGACGCAATCATGATATGATCGATTCGAAAATGGACATACATACCGTAATAAAAATACGCGATCATCGCGCGGAACCGGTGGAATCAACATCAATTTTTATTCATATCGTTTTTCTAACCGGATCAAAGTCGTTTTCGAATGCCGGTATCCAGTACCGTAAGTGCAATTTTTCATTTGATTTTAAAGCGCGCAAAAAGTCACACTGCCGTTCGATAGGTAGATACTCTTTCCGTTAGCACGATAACGCGATTATCATCTGTCTGAGAGAAAAAGGTAATCAGATCCAGGGAACAATTTATACAAAAATGAAGACAAAAAAAGAAAACTAATCAGAGATCATAGTATTTGTCATAAGTATTTTAATTAAAAATTTTACATTTTTAAAAATTTATCTTTAAACTGTGTTTGTTGAGATATGATTAATTGTCTTCTTCTTTGAAATTAAATTGCATTAGGAAATGGCTATTCCAATATACATAGGAAACGATTGCATGTGGAATATAAAGTTAGCCGTGATTAATTTCACGTTTTATTGGTCATGCGGTGTAGTATCACGTACGCAATGTGTTTAGACTATAAAATATCCAATTTCTGGATGAGTATTTCCTTTGATAATCAGAAAATCAGCTCGCATTTATGCATGCCAAAATATAGAGATGCATATTTCTATAATAGAAATTTTACACACTTTCAGTGATTCTTTTTAAGAATTGTAAATTCTTAAAAAGAATCACTGAATAAATAAAATATTAACATTTTTTAAAACATATTTTTACATCTGCATTCAAGGAGTTTATTTTAAACTCTTTTAACGAAAAAATATTTTATTCTCATCACGGCGAGAATAAAATTCTTTAAAAGCCATTATTGTTATTATCTGCATATCACAAAATTAATTGAGTTGACGCCTACATAGATCAAATTTAATAGTTAAAAATTTCTGACAATTAACTAATTAACGTTATTATTACCACACGTAAAAGCATCATGACATAAAACTATAAAACTTTTACGGCATCATTAATTTTATTGCGTGGACGTTCGTTACTTTCGCATTGTTTATTGTCGTTCCGATGGTGGTCGCGTGCATCGATGCGCTGGTCCGCTACTCCGCTGGTGTCGATCATTGCCGATTAGTACTCACAATGAGTATGTAACCGCTCGTGTATGATTACTAATGCAAATTGCACGGCAACATGTATACGCATTCGTGAAAGCTTCGCACAATGAAATAAGCACGTGACGAGGACATGACAGAAGGAATCGGGTCGATTTCTTATGTCAATACGGTTGATGCGAGAAATGGGCATAGATTCATACGGCCCTGAAATTGCATGCAACGAATAAGACGACAAGATATATGCGAGGAAAAGAGAAACCGTTCGAATCGACTCGAGTGAGCTTTGGAGGCGAGATGTGATGAAGAGAGGTGAAGGAGATGAAGAGGATGGAGGAATGATGGCAAAGAAAAAAAGGAGGGACTGCTAGAAACCGGTAGAGAGAAGCGAAGAGAAAGACGGAGATTCGTGTCCGCGTGAAAACGTTAGTGAGCGAGACGAAGTAAACGCGAAAGGTCGAACGGAAGCGAAGCAAGAGGGAGACGATCCGCGATTGCAATCTGCACGGATGAGTTAATATGTGTAACTTGGTGCGATGTGAGCGCGAGGGGAGAGAAAGCATTGTTTTTTTTTTTTTTATTAAAGAATGACGCACGGATACAGATGCGAGACAAGGATGAAGCCGAGCGGCCGCAATTGCGGGCAATCCGGTCGAGAAAATTGGCAATGCATGCCATGAGCTTACATAATCGCAAGCTAGACGTAGCAAGATAGAGAATGAGAGAGAGAGAGAGAGAGAGAGAAAGAATGAAAGCGAGAAAGGCGCGTGAAGGAGAACGGATGAGGGGCACTGTACGTGTTGCACTTGCGACGGAAGAGGAGGCGGAATGACACGTGCACTCATACATGCACGCATGCATACACACACACACACACACACACACACACACACACACACACACACACACACACACACACACACACACACACACACACACACATATGCATATCAGCACACATCTCGATGCGCATCTGCGCACGCAGTGGGAAGCAACGAGCGCGAGGCGTGACTCGGTTCTCCTTGACATTAGCGACAATGTACGTAACGGTCGAGCGGGATATGCATATAAGTCGCGCTTATCTTATCTAGAATAGCACAAACGATCGCCGTGTCGTGACATCTCATGTATGTATGCATATTGTGCACAAGCGTATTAATATGCTGGTATACATGTGAATTTACATGAAATTGTTTGGTCAGCGGAATGTTTGATTGAAACGCACTTTTGCAATATATATATATATATATTATAGTGTGAATTTTTATTTAATTTTATGTCGTCTTAAAATATAAAATATCTTTTAACATATGCTATTTGTGTGAATTTTATTGTCGCGATCTCAGATGCAAATCAACGAGAATCATCGCGCATACAAAATGCAAGGACGATACAAAGTGCGCGACACGTAAAAAGCTTTTTTTAGACAATACTCTCGAAGCTGCAATGTATTTATATTTGCAAGGCCTCCAAATCATTGCGTTTTCTTTCAGCTATATCTCTCTTTCTCTCTTTACGAATTTAAAACTTTTTTTTTTTTAAGTTTAATTTGCAAATATTTGTTATATATAATAATCGTAAAATATTGTATATATTTCACTATCTTTAAATCGTAAAAATATATCATTATTTTATTAATAACAATATTATAAATGTTGTGTCACATACATCATGATATAGTACAAAATTATATATATATATATATATATATTTACGATTTGAAGATAGTGAAATATATACAATATTTTACAATTATTGTAACCATATAACTATTTTGATTATGATCCGTAACGACACTGTGCTCTTTTTTGTAATGCTCTACTTGTTTATAATTTCTTCCATTTATTCGATTTTTTCTACAAATATTTACATGTCAATTACGAATGTTTGTACGGCGATATTATAATAAGACATGAATATTTTATTATACTATACATAACAAACACGTGCACGCATGAATCTCACGGTTTGTCGAGTAACTAATGAATAGCGAATTAACTAATGATGCTTTCCAAAGTTATGTTCGCAAACTGAAAGCCAAGCTTTTGAAGTATTGTCGTGTTTCTGTGAAGATAATAACGCGTACTTTATAACAAGCATCTAATACCTACCATTTTTATATATCGTATATGCACTATCATGCTCATTGCGATAAATAATTTATTAATCGGATTTTTATCTCTCATATTAATATTGTAATTAATGCAATCAAGTTTTTTTTTTTTGAATACGTAAATCTAGAATATGTTTCTGAATTAGTTCCGCTCTCAAGTACGCTCTCATTAAATGCAAATATGCATACAAACATTATTATTGTATTACAGATATTATTTAATTAGTTCTTGAATTTAAATATTAATTTTAAATCCTCCCTTCTATTTGCACAAACAACGCACTTCTGACGATCGATTTATTCAAATCAAGAACGACATGTTACGTGACACTTGTATTTTTTGTTGAGAAATTTTAATGAGAAATATATACTTTTTGCTTGCATCCTTTCTCTTAGAAGAACGTCTCCAATTTTTTGTTTAACAATTTTTATTCTGCGACATTTCAATTTAATCAAATTATTGGGGATCAACTTTGCTCAGTCAGACGAGAAGAGGATAGAGGAGACGGAGAAGAACTTTAAAGGCCCCGAGAGCATAAAATGGTAAACGGTCCTTTGCACACGGGAGACATAACAGCAGGCAAGCCGATTTATATGCGCTCCTTAGCTCGCGCGTGCACGCACTTTACGATATGTAAAACCACTAGGACCGGCATTGTGCGACGTTGGTGCTTCGTCGTAAAACCGACTATTCGAACCGCTTCAACTTTGAAAGACTTTCGAATAATATTACAACTTTTGCATCACGCATAACCGTTCATTTTTAACGGGTGTAAGGTGGTTGTGCGTGTGCCGTTCAGGCAGAGTACTCCGACTCTTCCTCGTTACTCTTCCCTCTTCCTTTATTCATTTCGTCGCACCTCCATACCTTTTCGCACGCTCCTTATTTTGTAGCAGTAATTATTTTATGTACAGTGTTAAATAAACAGTATTATTTTAGTTTAATATAAATAATAGGTATTATTATTTGATTGATACGCAATAAAAGATAAATTGTGCACATTGTGCTTAAAAAAAAAGTGCCCTGAGTTTTATATTCGGCGTTACTTTATCCCGACGAATGAGGATGGCGTCATGTAATTCTAAAGCGACCGGAAGTCATGGCGATTAAATAAGCTGAACGCCAGCGAACACGCAGCTGCGAATCCTATTTCTGAGCACGTTTGATCCGATAATACTCTATTACTCGTAATACCCATCGCAACGCCTTGAAACTACTCTCTATACATTGTGTTTAACTTTGGATCCGTATTGTTTTCATGCTCGCGCTCATGGCATCGTTTATGATAGCCGATGACTTTTTTTATTACGCAATAGACTTGAATTTATCAAATTTTAAGTGAAAAACGAATTAAGAGATTTATAAAACTTTCCAATTTGACGCATTTTATTTATTTTATTTATTTTTTTTCTCTGGGTATAGTATCATAAATCGTCAAATCATTCTTTACAAGCGCAAATTTTCTTATTCCAATCGTAAATGTTTTCCGCGTCTCAAGATTTAAGTAGATAAGAGATTTCTGTTTCTCGTGTACTGGTGTTTACATGCGACGATGAGGCATTAAAAAATTGCGCGATTACGGACAACTCTCGCGAAGATCGGACAAAACGAGCGTGTACGTGAGAGTACGTCGTTGAATGTAATTTACGAGGCATGTTGTATTTTTGTGGCTTTACGAGTACTTTCTATGTTGGTTGGATTCAGCCGCGTGTATAGCGCGCGTCTTTTATTTCTCATTATCTCTCCGTAATAAATGCGTTTTTTTTTTTTTACATAATGCATATCTCACGATATCAGGTTATCATTTTTTTTTGCGCGCATGTAGATAATAATTGCACGCATCTGGGCGGGCATGTTTCTGGGAAAGTTTCTCACCTACGGCCGATGTGTGATCCTCGTTGAACATACATATGTAGAAAACTGAAACCCGTAATAAATCTCGAGAATACGCTCTCCGCGGCCGAGTCGCAGTTTGTTGATAACCACACCGGTGTTGCCCGAGGTGCACGGTATAAATACTCGAGTGCCCGATAATGTTTCGAACGTGCAGTCAGTGCAAAACACCAAGATGTTGCCTAAGAAAATTGTTGCCCCAAGCATGACTGCTATGTAATCATGGTAGATTTAAATAAATAGAGAATAAAAAAGATAAATGTATTTTACATTACATTATATATATATATATACGAATAAAATCTCAACAATCTTTATCTTCTTCTTTGTTTTTGATAGAAGAGAAAAATAATTTGAAAAAAAATATATGTATATAATGAATATATAATGCAGCATACATATACATATATATATTTTTTGCAAATTATTTTTCTCTTCTGTCAAAAACAAAGAAGAAAGATTGTTGAGGTTTTATTCTTTTATTATCTTGTTTTATTCAGTTCCATATGAAATATTAAATATCACTTTGTTACATACGTTGTCGTATTTTCTTATATTACGAATACAATAGTCATACATAATTTATATGAGAAAAATTGCAAGTTTTAATTAAGCGCACGTCGTTACTATCGAGATATCTCAATGGTAATGAGTATTGCGATATAAGTTTTGCAAAATGATTCCTTCTTATTCTTTTATTCCTTTATAGTGATTCATTATAATGGCGCAAAGCTTTAACTGTACGATTATGCGTTGCGAAGGGTACAATAATCGACGAAATTATTAATGTGTCATAAACTGTGCTTTTAAGTAGGTATCAAAAATGTCAGATCTTTCTTGGAGAGGAATTGAACGTAAGCTGTAAATAAGTATGCAGATGCAAACTTTAAAGTTATGGCGTATAATAGATGTGTTATAAATTAACCTCATCGTCAAATATCGACGAAGATACAGCTCTGCAATAAAGCAACGTCGTTCACACATTAAACCGGCCAATTATTGCCTTTACGTGAGAATCCTGTGCGCTTCGTGCGAATTGAAATTGTCGCATAATTTTCAGCGAATAAATTCTGCAGCCTGATATAATTCATCATAATTTCTAAGTACTTTTTAAGTAATTATTCTGCATATTTCACAAGAATCTGCTGCGATTAAGTATTTTAACTTAAGTAATTTAACTTGATTTTTATATCAAGATCATACAAAATTTATGTTTTAATTAAAAGATGAAACTATTTTTCTTTTCGAGCGACAAAATTCTCGTTTTTCTTTTTTTCAGGTTTACTATATCTTGTTTTAAATCTATTTTAAAATGTTGAATGTTAAATCTTAAATTGGCCTTTTTTTATTTAAGTGAATCAATGATTACTTGCATTTATCCATATATTTCCACGTAATTTATTTGACATAAGAAGTGGGAAAAATAAGAATTTTTCGAATGAAGCATCGCAAATTGTACGCGATATCTAACCATTCGATGACGCCATAAATTGATCCATTTTAATGGGTGCTAGAGCCGTGACCCGGCAATCATAAGAGTAACTAATTTAGATCGTTTATAATGCCCTGAACTGGTAAATTATATCGCGAAGGAAATTTGAGAAAGATGGGAGAAGGGCTCCTCCAACAGTGAACAGTATTCATTATCCCTGGGAGAGCGGTAACAATTAAAATTAAATACTACCAATTAAGCAATGAAAGCACAAAAGCGGTAACTATTAAGCGAAGTTGTATTTATACGATAGATCATTTTGTGCCGTTAGCACAGTCGGAGAGGCTTATATTTATGCACTTTTATGAGAAACAGACCTCGACACGTTCGATTCCATTTTGAATCGAGTGGATTTTTATTGAATATGCGATCGATGGATACTAAAATCTTATCGACAGCGCATTCAATCCTTACAGAGAATTTTTATACGTATATCTGCTTACTCTTCTATATATTTATCAGCTCTAAACTTAGTCCCTCAGTTTACTAGTGAGCATAAAAAAAAAATTTAAACTACAAGAATATTACTAATAAATTCTATGTTACGATTCTTAATAATTATATGTTACGATACATTTATATGCATAAATTAATTCTAACGATGTGCGCTGTAAAACAATAATAAATTTATGAGAAGATTCGATTTGTATTAATTTCAAATAAATTTTCAACTTTACCATCATTACGCGATAATGAATATAATTATCTTGTTTTTCTTTTCAGTCATTTACGAAATTCGAAGGTTGATGGTCTATGACGAGTCTATATACCGTCATCTTTCGTCATCGAGCACTGTAAAACTTCCGACGCACTATATGACGCACTCGTGTGAAATAGAAACGCCATTGACTTCATATTCCTTGCCGTGGTTCTTTAATCACGCAGCCTCGGTGAACACGCCTCCGTGTACTAACATCTCGCCTGAACCTTCTACATATTACCGGTAAGTATTACTTCATTATATTTTCTTGGATCTTTTGTAAAAATTATTATTAATTTTGATTTCGAAGGAACACGATCTACATCGCTTTAATGTTATTATGTATCTATGCACGAATACGTCGAGACTAATGTATTTTGCGATATTATTTACTATGACGTAGTTACTCCCGGTGCACTTTCTTTGTTCGGATTGTTGAGAGTCGTAATCACAAATCCAGTACACATAAAATAGATTCTGAGCTATAAAATCCTCTTCTTTGTGAGAAGCCAGCAAACGTTAGATCAGCAAACTGTTCAGCCTTCTTTCTGATTCCTCGCTGTACCGATCGATTCTCGTCCACTCCTCCTTTTTCGCTCTTTTTATTGTCCCGATTTTTTCTCTTGTTAACTTTCCAAATTTTAACATCTGTAATTATAAAAAGTAATAGTTGTTTATTATAGCAACGCTAGTACATATAATCGTTGTCGCCTGGCAGTAGACATTGAATCTACTCAGCTCTCGTATTTTTCACATAATATTTTTTGGGAAATATTTTTCGAAAAATATTTTTTACAAATATCAATAATATGTAAAAGACGCACAAGATAGAACGGCAATCAATATTAATAATAATTGAATTTTAAAAGATTAAAATTACTAACTAATCAAACATCGTATTGTATGAAATTATATCGTGTAATACAAATGGCAAACTATTTAATGAGAGAAAGACAGAGAGAGAGAGAAAGAGAAAAGGGAAAAGAGCTATTATATTGTATTTTCTATGAAACATTTTTCGTCAATATTTAATTTCGACCAATTTCATCAAAGCAGCCGCTCAGAACTCAGGATAGGCGTATAAGATGTGCAGAACTTGAGGATTTGATGGCCCTTCCCGTTTTCCCAGTTTTAACGATGACGACACTATAAAGAATCGAATTTACGAGTGCCGACCAGTTCTATTCCATTTTTGTTCACGATAGTCGGCTATGGTTTGTGTCGGGCGATTTAGAGGGAATAGCTTTGCTGTTCGTGAGAAAGCAGGATTCAAAACCTGACGCCAATCGACTATCAGGGATTACGCGCGCTGCCTCAAAGATAAGCTGCCTACGGTATTTACATTTAATTCGCTCTCATACATTCACTGCTATCCCAAAGAGGCAAATCTCGATTAATTACCGATACGTTTCAAGGACTTGGCGTATCTCATTGTTTGCATATTGAGATAAGTGGCAAATGCGTGCACGTTTGTATTTTCGAAACAAAATTTTAAATCAAAATATAAAGAGTATAAATATTTATATAATAAATAATATAATACATAAAATATAGAAAGAAAATAAAACTTTGTAATAATACACATTTTTATGGCGCGTTTTCGTTTAAACCTCGATTTTATTATCGCCGAAACGTAGTTTCGATATATTTTCGTATATTTTATATATATTTTGCGAATATCTTGCAATCTAATAACAGTTAATTTTTTAAAATTAAATAGTATTATTAGTAAATATTGCATCAATGTAGAAATACACGTGAACGTCTCTTCTAAAATTAAAAGAAAAAGGGAAAAAAAAAAAGAATTTGCGCTGCGAAATAAACCGGTTGCTTTTATCGTATAAAGTATCTGATATACCGAGACAAGATCGTCGATTTTCGAGATACTGAAGAAATCCAGATTTATTGAATGCACGCACTCCATCGTTAGAACCAAGAAGGCATCAACATCGCAACAGCGTAACGGTTGGTCGTAAAACGACCACGTAAAAATGTACGGCTCGCTAAACGCCGCGCGGCGATACTCAAGATATGAAAATGGAAGCGGTAATTAAAGCGTCGGCGAGGTTTGTCGGCTATCTCGGCATACTGATTGCTGCCAGTCCACGATTAGAGCTGTTGAAAGTAAATTGATCTCCTTGTCGGACTTCACTCTCCGCGCCGATCGTGGAGACCAAGCGAGAAGGAGGAATTCGTTGGTATGTAGTTCGCGTACGCATCTTCCTTTTTTTTTCTTTTTCTTTTCAATGTAAACGATAAGCGTTTCTGGCGAGAGGCCACGACGACGTTTCACGGATGACGTTTCTGTTGGCCGTTATATGTTGATGCTGGAATGTTTCACGACGTGAATTGCAAGATCCGCGTGTCACTTTGCGCTCCACCAATCAGACACGATGCTACATTTCTCAATATCGCTCGTCTTATATCTTTTGCATCTGCGAAATGCATTCACGAATAAAATACGATACACGATTTCTCTTAATATTTTTCTCTATATCGTAAATTAATTCGGAAAAATAGTATCGATAATTGTGATGCGTGCGAGAGACTCATTAAAGTAATTGTACGCTTAAAAAAAAAATACATGCTCTTTCTCGACTCAGAAAAATCGAGGCCTCGTCAATTTAATATCGCGTAAACAAAGAGAACAAGGATTTGTGATCGCTCGCTAATAGTTGCGCGAACGTTTGGCGGAAAGATTAGTGCCGCTTTTACAGTAAGCAGCATCAATGTAATCAGACAGGTCGGTCAGAGCGAATTTAACGACGGTCGTAAACGCGGTTCGCTTTACAGCTCATTTTTTTTTTCTCTTTTTTTACACTACCTTCACCTACCTCGTCATCATCGTCACTGTTTTCTTGTTCTTCTTACCGTCCCTTTTGCGTTCTCCATCGTCGCAAAGTCGTAAGTGAGGCGCGCACCACAGTCACCCCCACTCATTTTGTTCCGTGCGCGGTAAACCACTAGACTTTATGCGACTAAGTCGAGTCCTATGCCTCCACGAAATGCTAATGATTTCCCTAGAACTCGTCTATCATTAGTAAGCCCTTAATGCAAATTCTAATAACGTAGGAAATCGTGGTATTATTTTTTATCCGCGCTAATTCTTGAACCTACGTGATTGTCATCATGTTGCGCACTATTGATAATTAATTTCTCATAATTGCAGACATTTATGTCTTGTTTAGTTTTTTGAACTTTTATATTATATATATATATATATTTTTTTTTATAAATTTTATACAAGCTATTCTCGCTGAGCAATGTTTACAAATATGATTCCGTTTCTTCGCGTTTTAGATGGAATATAACAAAATAATCTAATTTATTGAAATATCATATAATATTTATAGTACTTTTTATTCTCTTTGAATAAATAATCGGGTTAAAATAATCTGGAAGAAATTTCGAGGAAACTCACAATCTTTATCTGGTGTGCAGTGTTAATTCTAAGACGCAAAACAAAATAATAAAGTTAATATTTATACGGTAAATTTAATTAAAGACATAAATCAATCAATCATTGTTTAAATTCGTGAGCAGAATTTATGGCTGCGAATACAGAAAATCTACTGGAAACGTGTCAAGAGGAAACGGCGACGTGTCATGGTCCGTAAAGCATGTTGCTACGAATATAAGTATCCGCTAGGAGCTATAATTTTGGAACGCATATTGCGCAATTCGATTCCGATATTTGAGAACACTCATGTTCTAATAAACTGTATCAGTAATAATTTCCGTTCGGATATGATATATAGTTTCGGATGAGATCGATGTTATATGAAACATAATGTAAAAAATAAAAGTAAGTAGTAAGCGTTGCAGGAATATTTTTTTTGCTTAAAGTTTCTGTACTTTTTTTTTTTGTTTCCCAAGTTTTCGTACGTATATTAAATTCCGAAATGAGATGCTACGTTTTTTTTCACGGAAATGCTTTTTACAGCAAATATTCTTTTCATTCGTTATATTCCTATGCACTATTGCCTGCTGCGATGTCAATTATAAATAATTTGTATTACGCGTTAATTTTGCGCAATTATCTCTCGTCTATATCGACGTGACGCATCGTCGAAATCACTGATGACGATCGGTCAACGATTGAATCTGCTCCGAGACGATATCGCTGACCTTGATAGTGACTGTCAGTCTTTCCGAAAATGAAGGCACAGTTCCATTCGAGACAAAGCAATAATAAGCAGCGCCAACGCTACGAAAACACCTTGGCTTCTTCATCTTTCTCATCACAAACACATTCATCACATACACATATCGTCCTTCTCATATGTAACCAGGAACTGGAGAGCGTTAAGCAGTGTAACAGGCTACGATTTCGCTGGCAAAAGGAGTTTTACTACTTTCTAACCACAGTCGCGGACTACAATTAAACCCCCATAAACCTCGTCGTAACTTTTTTAAAAGCGACCGACCGCGGGTTCCCCACTCCGTTCTCTTGCTCGGCAAAAAAACCCGCCGTATTGCATTCTTAATGAATCCTCGAGACGACGGGTACCGACGTCTTCCGGTCGACTCTAAAACGTCCTCGCTCGGTCGCCTGCTAGAGACTTCTCGAAAAGGAGTTCTCACCTATTCCTAGAATTGCAATAGTTACAGCGAACGCGCGCATAAGTTGTGTCCATGAACTTTTAAAATGCCATTTGCGCATTCGTATTGGTTGTGGCTAATGACCGGTTACACTCCTGTATCGCGAAACATTTCTCTTTGCCGAGGCAGGATGATCTGATATGTTTTTACTATCCACTATTAACTATCAATGATTCACAGTTTGCCGAGATAGAGTCGATAGATGCGAGTTTAACGCGATGTAGAAAAGCGCAAGGCGAACGATATAACTCGCATCATGTAATCCGCAATGAGGTTTTCTTTCTTGAAATATGCGAAGAGAGCGTTGGTTGCCTTTGCAGACTCCTCTCTCGTAGATTCTCTTCGTCAAGAGTGACGTTCTTCTCCAGCAACCATGCCAGCGGCTAGAGAATCGTAAGTTCACATGATGTTCGCCGAAGACGAAGGTTGCTCGAAGGCAAGAGAAAGGCGAAAAGAGCCGGAGAAAAGGAAAAGAAGAAGAAGAAGAAGGCAACTAAGAGAGAAGGTTGAGGAAGGAACTTGGCAACCCGGCATGCGGAGTTTTAGCGAGGACTGACGTTTACGGCTCGGAGCGGTCGACCTAGCGCCAGTAAAACTTGAGAAGAAATACAGACGAAGTCGGCATCGACAGTTAAAGTCATACGCGCGAATATACAACCGGGCTTTTATAAAATACGATGTATCTACCTATGGCGAGCGGAGACATTCACGTTCAGGATACCTCGTTTCTTCTTAATGAAGGTGATTGCGCTATCTCCTATCGATCTGCGCTCGCTAATTAATAAACAATTCATTTGCGTAGCTGACATGATAGTCATAGATTATATTTGTGAACGTGAACGAGAGGAGCCATTTCAGTATTCTTAGCATGTAAAATCTTATTGTTAATCGTGTATACAGTAAGTTTTTATAAATGTAATGTCTAATCTTTCATCATTATTGCAACTTTTTATCATTATTGCAATTATTAATTCTTATAATCCGCTCTTTATTGATTTGCGATGTAAGTTGAATACCATTATTCATATTATACATTTTAATAATTTTTTTCTCTTTATTGTAAATGTAAAATTAGTACAGTTAAATACCTCACACATATGAGCTTGATAGAATTTATTTTATTCGTAAAAATATACATGGAAAATGTGAAATAGATATAAAAAAACTGCCGCTCTAATATAAAGACAATAATAATATAAAAACTCTGAACGCGAAAGTGCGAAAAGACACGAGCATTTATTGGCCAATATTCTAGTGAAATGAACTGCTAACGTTAAAACTAGAGTAGATAGATATTATTTCAAGTATCCACAGTGATTTTACGGTCCCTCCCCCCTGCCCGCCTAAATCCTCGTCAAGGGTAGTAACGCACGGGTAAAGGTGTGAGAATCTGCAAAGTACTTACTGGCAGACGATAAACTTCCCTCTACCTCGTCCCCGCAACCGCCGCGAATGTTTTCACTTTAGCTACGTGCCTGGAAGTCTCTTCCAGACCTTTTGTTTACGACTTTCCAAGCAGTCACTGTTTGTCTTGGAATCTGCCTGGATTACTCCCTGGAATAGAGAATTTTCATCGATGAAAGCTTCTCTCTTCGATTATGTGAACCGTATGTAGATTTTTTCACGAAATTGAAAAAGAAGTGAAAGAAAATTCGCTTAATAACCAATTGTTTTTATAAAACAAAAATCTTCAACTTAGCATTAGGAAAATTTTTGTATCAAACATTTTATCAGTGATTTAAATTTTATATCATCCCTGCATTAACCGTGATTATTATATAATCATTGAAAATATAACAAAAATTATCTTAACAAGTGATCTTTGATCGATATAATTTAATCGTGCAGTGACCGCCGAGTGTAAAGTAAATTAAAATTTTTTTCGCTGTTTTTCGTTAAATTGAAAGTGTCAAAAATTTCTTCCATGTAACACACGAGAGATTTAAAAATCATTTTGTCGATAATTTTTGTTTATTAATTCTCTTTCTTGTGACTCGTTGAATCGATCGAATTCGATCGAACCGCGGCCGAAAATCGTCGATGAAAGTTGCATGGAACGAGACGACACGCAGATTATCACATAAGGAGATTGTTCGAGGTGGGATGGTATAGCTGTGTAAATCATATTTTTACGAGACACTCCAATCTCGGAGGAGAGAGAATATCTTTTGAAAATAACGAAAACATGAATTATACTGATGACTGATCGAAACTTTTTTCCTTTAGGCTATTATTACATCATTATATTTAGCTTTTATTATTATCAATATTGAAACTTATTCTTTTACATACATATTTCAGTCTTAGACTTTTTTAACAGAATTTTATTGTGACTTTATACAACGTATTATATATAATATACGTGCGATTTACGCAGGGCAATCGTATTAATATTTCTTTCTACTTCTTTCTTTCGACTATATATCGTTTATATACATAATATACTTTTTACGAGACTATATAATGAGTCGCATAATATATCGACATAAAAAATTCCATATTTACAGTGCGAGATGGTGAGCTGCATTTCGTCATCGTGCTTCAGGAACTTGTGTGTAAAGAAAAAGTGCGACGACTATATTAGCTCTCGTGCATTCGCAATCCGTCCTCGTACATTTCCTCTTAAAGGCTCGCACTTAACGCAAGTAGATCTTACACTCGTCGTGTCATATAGATACATGTACTTAACAAAGTGGCTGGCACTCGGACGAACCTCGTAAAAAAGGACCGCGACATAGACGGTTAAAGTCCCATGAAAACGAGTATACCGGCATAGATCCGCGAGCTAAAGTGAGACGGGAAGAAATCTACGTATTGCGAAACGACCGAGACGGCGGAGCATCGTAACACCGGTCTCGTCCCTGAAATGCTGCATCAAAGTAACCGTCGATCGTTCGAGAGGGGGATCGCTTTATGAGTGGAAATAATATTTCGAGCACCGTTGGCTAAGTCCGTGTAAACGTTGACGGGTGATTAATGTCAGATCATCGCGCGTGCAATAAATAATTCAGTCGGTCTTTCCAATGACGTTTCTTTCTTCTATTAGGTATATATTTTGTCTTTGCGAAGTAATTTTTTTCTGCACTGTTACCCGATTTAACAATTTAAGATTTCTCTTGAAATTATATGCTGTCGTTTTGATTTCTACTTTGTAACACGTCCGTTTTTCATGTATTCTTCTCGTTGGATCACGACTTAATATTATCGAATATGACTTTAGACTCTTTTAGATATGGTTGTAACATCGACAAACAAAAGAGTCGATTAAAACGATGCCTTTTCATGAGGAGAGAAGTTCACGGTGTCTAAGAAAGATCCTTTCAAAGTCGATTCTACAAGATGCGGATTGGGCCTTTATCGCTACTACGCTTTCGAGACATTATGTCTACGGGACGTGTTTTACGATGCGACCAGCTTTTAGTACCGGACGATGTTTTGCTTGGTCAAGCTTTTTAGTATCTATCTTGCACTGCTCTTTGTTTACAAGTTACGCGGTTTCGTGTATCTCTCAGATAAGATAGAAGTCAATCGAAATATACGACGCCAGGTTACGTCAGGTTTTTAATTTTGTTATCAATGTGGTTGTACCCCGCTGATACCGCCGATTACTTTGTATCTACACAATATTTTATTTATCTTAATTTTATTTATATTTTAATCTATTATTTAACAGACATATGATTTAGGAAATTTAATGAATAGTATTTTTAAAAAACTTTTGCGCGATTTTTTCGGATAATATTTCTCTGCCTATATATAGCAATGTTGAAGATGTTCATGTAAAAAGAAAAAGAACAAAAAACAAAAATGCCTCGTCGGATAACGTGTCATTGGAAAAGCTGCGACGGAGTGGTTTTCAGCAAATAAAATTGGTTTGTCCGATTGATGTCCGATCAAGGCACCGATGTGTCTAGACTTTTGAAAAAGTCTGTCACGATTCTTCGCCGCGGTGGGCAGGAAACCGAGTCCGCCGTGATGGATGCACGTATGAAAACTAAGTCCGGGTTTCATTTGACTGGCTTTACGAGGGAGACATAAAATGGATTTTACTGTCGGCTAGTTCGCCAGTTCTCGAGTCGGTATAACATTGCTTTGGCGAACATAATATATCTCCTCCTCTTTCCTCGCGGATCCTGATCGTCTCTTTCTCTCTTATTCCTTGCCATCGTTCTCCTCTGTCTTTCTTATCCGTCCCTTTCTTTCTTACCGCCGTTTCGTAGTGGAAGATTTCGTTTACGACGGAAGACGTGTACCGTTTGTCCATCTTCTCTCGCATTCGTGATTTGACGCATCTTTAGAGCATCGCGGTAAGTTTCTTCATGTCGCTCGTCTCTCCGAGAAAACTTTTCGAATGAGAAATGTCCCGATTTAATATCCGCCGGATAAGTCGACACGACGGTCGTTAACTTCTCCTCGGCTTCGTTTCCCAGCCGGTGCTTTCTGGTATTCGATAATTTGGCATTTCTTTCTACATCAGTGTGTTCCCATCGTTTACATCAAACAACTGGTTTAAATTTTAAATTGCGTTTTAATATCAACTTTAACAGAGAGAATAATTATTTCTACATTATAATTTTTTAAGAGACAAACTTTTTTTTTTTTTTTTTTTAAGAAAGGAAAATTATAGGAAGATATTTTTCATAAAAATGTAAGTGAACGATGTTTCTGATATAGAAACAAGTTTGTAATTATGCTTTTTTATGCTAAAATATTCGTTAATTGAAAAGTGATTATAATTAGATTACAATTATTATTTGCTTAAAAATAATTAAACTTTTGACAGAAAGGAATACATAAATTACATATTGCATCGATTTTTTTTACATTTTCAATAGATCATATATATGAATTGCGTCACGTTTTCTGATCTCGGAAACTACGCGCAGAATAATGCATGATGTATTGCGTAAAACTCATTGCATAAGATAGTTTATCATAATTACGTTCTGCGAATATGATCGCAAGCAATATGACAATTGCTATTGCGGGGATTAATTTGATACAACTTTGTTAAATGATACGAAAAAAATTGTATTTAAATGATACGAAAGATAAAAATAGAAAATAGTAATATGACCAAGCTTTTGTCAAAATGTTAATAAGAATCAAAAGTATTATAATAAGAAAATATTAAAAAGAATTATATGAGGAATAGTAAGAAATCAATAACATTCTTTTATTCGAGTATATATATTGCGTGTTTATTACGTATACATTATTTATTGTGTACATTGTTGAGACGATAATTTTTAGGTTTAATTAATTAAAACGAGAAAAATAAAATATATATTATGGCTACTGTGAAATATTAAACTTGTATATTAATGAATTTTGTATACGATGCAAATTTTCTTCTAAAATAATGAAATGTTTTTTCATTTTCATTTTCAGACCGATTACCGATGGTCAATGAAGCAAATCGAGGAGAAAAACATGTCACATCCAAAGAAAATTGCGTCGCCTCCGAAGTGATAAGACGGCTAGTAAGACGAGCGCTGGACTTGTAACAAATTTAATTATTTCTAGATCGATTCGGACATCTCGAGGCGTCGACATCGCTGTGTATTTTCGATGGACCGAGCAACTTATAACCGAAATCGAATACTTTTTGTGTAGGAGAAAGCCGCCGTATCAGTTTCGAGGGACATTCTCAGACACGTTTTCCGTCCTTTATTAGTCTTGATCGTCTCGATTGTGTCGTGCCGCAATCGCAATTGTTTAATAGGAAGTTTCTCCGGTGGGCGAAAAATTTCCGGTTATCTTTTTACAAGTGATTTCTTTGCAAGTTTGATTAAGCAAGATTTTGGAGAACGAGAGATCGCGATATATTGCGCTTTTAACTTTCTTTATCACTCGTTCTCCTTTGACATTTGCATGTGTTTTCTTTGCGCGTCTGCTCATATTAAATTTGCAGCAAGAATACAATGGGAGAAATAAGACAGCAAGCTCACCGTTCCATCTGAACGATTATAAACCTGTCAAAGCAAATCGCGCTAAAGAATCTATCTGATTGCGAGCAACATAATTTTATTCGCAGATTTCTGTCAATGCAATGCGTGCGAAAAACCGGACATCAATGACGACCGCGATAGTGCGGCAGCACTGGTCGAATTAATCGACGAATTGTGGTGATTTTGACGCTTTTTGCTTTATTGATGTATCACATATATATATCGACTAATTGTTAGCGCAAATATTGTTTTCTCAATTCACGTATTGTTAAATGTTACTGGATGGTGACGAAACGTGCAGCTATGTGCGTGAGTGACGGTAAGATATTTGCAGTTTGTTTAATTATTTAGGATTTAAGAGTCTGCGGATAATGGATTTTTTTGTAATATTTTTCTAGCAGAGTATTTCTTTCTGAGATATGTCTCATATTCGATGCTCAACAACAAATTTTTTAAATTTAGTAGTATCGCGAAACGAAGCAGTTATATGATTAATGCGACAAGCATTAATCATAAGATGTCGCGCGTTATATATATTAAAATTATTTTTTCGTACTGTATTCAGTGATTTAGCGGCCACTTATGTTCCCTCAATAATTAAAACTTGCCGTTTATATGCAAGTGCATCTCTGCGCGCGTACGATAATCGATGTGTCGTGCGATGAAGTGTAATAAAATAGCCGCTCAAAAACTGGTCATTCCAGCTCACGGTACATTAATATACAAATAAGAACATCGAAAAACTCTTTTCGATATGTAATCTCATTATCTCTTGCTTGTTTTTTTTTTCTTTTTTTTCAATGTCTCCCTCTTCTTCCTTCTCCTCTCTCTCTCTCTCTCTCTCTCTCTCTCTCTCTCTCTCTCTCTCACGCACTTTCTATCTATCTATCTATCTATCTATCTATCTATTTATCTCTGCCTCTGTCTCTCCGGTTCTTTTGCTTCGTATTTGACATACGTTCCGAATAACAATTTGGTTTGAGATTGGATATTATAGATTTTGATGACTTGTTTCCGTATAAACGAATTTATGTTTCATACGCGCCGCGCTACATCGAATTTATCGTCTTGCTTAATTTGTAACAGAAATTAATTTACGTATTAATCTCGTGCACTTTTGTAACTACGAGATCCTACTCGAAAATTTATCTTGTTCACTTCGACACCAGATCACATATGTGGAAACGCGATTAAAGTGCAACTTTTTTATCATTTTAAAGGGAATATTAAGGGAACGAATCGAAGTAAATGATTCTCATGCAACAAATGCTCATTTGTTGCATGAGAAAAACTTCGACATTGCCGAATAAACTTTAATTAATTTTTTGTTTTCACCTCCCTTTATGTTAATGCTCTTTTATGCTCATTCACTAATATTCTTAATCTTTAATTTTCTCTTCTTAATATTCTTAAATCATTCTTAATTGTTCCTATTTGTTCGGTCTGGATCCATTGGACACATTATATTCGTCGTAGAATGCCTCGAAATGGGGAAGCATTAACAGCAGTCGCAGAAGACGACGTACAAACTCGCGTGCATTTACGCTCGCGTGCGTGTACAATATGTTTGTCTGTGGCGAGCATATTGACTCATGTATTTGTATGCATATGTTCGCTCGTCTCTCGGGTAACAATAAGTATGTACGAATAGATTTGCGCGCGCGTTTTACAAAGCATCACGCCCAATATGTGAAGTTATCTGGCTAAAAGACATATAACATTCATCTCCTCTGTCAAAAAAAGAATATTGCAGAGAAAAATTGAATAATTTTGAAACCGAATGATTATTCATAATTTTCCGATAATCTTAATTGATATACAGAGAAAGAGAGAGGGAAACTAAAATAAAAAGAATAAGTTTTTGTTTGTTTTTACGAAGAGAGTTTCAAATAATTACAATTAAATCGTCAAACTGTTAATTAAAATAATTATATTAATGATATGGTTTTATTTTGAAACTCGGTGATTTTTTTTTTTTTCTCGTTCGTGGAGCATTCGAGAAATTCTATTGAAGGAAAGATTTTTATTTATATTTAACTGATAATTTAATTAATCAGAAGTTAATATTTTTATTTGATAAAATGTACTTTGCCATGATGTATCGCACGCCTTGTACTTTGTTTATTAATGTTCGTATGTTTCGCAGGAGGAAATTCCTACACATTTGTCGACCGTTTAATATACTTTTGATAAGGTACACAATTTTAGATATTCGACAATTTCACGAATGTTAGGTGCTACGCGAATTGCTCATAGCAGATTCGCTCTCAATCTTGCAAACTTTACGTATTGACGCCATATTTTTTTAAATAAAATTAGTCTTAATTATAATGTAATCGATATCCTATAGATGTATTTGTTAAAAATATGCATCTTTTTGCATAGATAAGAATATATTTGCACCATGTGGATATATACACGCATATTTAAGCGAATAATAAAGTATAATATTAAGATTATTGGTGTCAGCGATAGCGATTAATTCAGTCTTTATATATGCATGTACACATACACACCTGCGCGCTCGCACGCGCCTACACACACGCACATACATACATTTATCGTACGTGATATCTATTTTTTGCATAAGTATATATATATGGAGAGACTAGTTCGCGATTAATTTTCTGTGAAGCCAGCTCTCTAAAAAAAAAAAGTAATTGTTGATTGTTGTTTTTCCTTTTCTTTTTTTAGGACTCACTTATTTCGTACAGCTGAAACGATCGATGGAGAATAATATTTAATACTTAACGTATATATACTAATAGAAATATCTAGTGTATAAAGAGGATCGTTCTACTTTATCTTGTTACAATGTGCCTTTTTGCAAAAAGAAGAAAAAATCTTGATTGCGAAATACAAATATTACTCATTGACCGATCTAGAAGATTCTTTTTTAATGTTGGTCTATAGTTAATAAGTTTTTGTGAGTTTATTTGGAAAACATACCGTGACAGAGAGAGAGAGAGAGAGAGAGAGAGAGATACCTTTCTCTAATAACTGTTCCTCTAATAACAGTAAATACTATATATGTTAAAATACTTTGAATAATTTATCTAAAAATAATTGTCTATTCGCCAATTGCGTATATGTGATTGCAAAGTTATTCTTATACGAATAATGTTATTTGAAGTTCTATTTAAAAACAAAACTAAACAAAATACACATTAATACTAATATGTCAGTATACAATTTTGATTTGCATAGAATCGCAAGATTGCAATCGATTTTGTTTTTTATTTTCGTGAATGATATTAAATAATGAATATCAAACATATTGCTAGGATATAAAAAGCATGAAATTTTAATGATACATTGTGTTTTTGTTTTGTTTGGTATAATCAGATTGTAATAAGGTTCGGAATTAAAGGAAGGAGACTTTAGCATATATTTAATGCGACTTACTTATTCGTTTTAATAAATTTGACTGTTGTAATTATTTATTCAACGATTCTCGTGTGGGAAAAATATTGTGTGTCAGAAAGGAATGCAGTAGTAGTGATAATGATTGTAAGATGAGAAAGAAAGATGATTATGATAATGTGATGCGAACAAAAGAACAGCTTAAGGTAAAAAGGCGAAAAATGGTGCATACGAATATTATTGTCTATAAATTCAGTGTATTTGATGTATTTTTAAGTGTGTTTCGCAATGCATATATAAATAAAGTAATACTGCTAATCAACGGCGCTTAAGAAACTCCTTTTATAGAAAGCTTACATTTTCATTAATATCGAAATTTATAAACATCATCGCATTTGATGTTTTATTACAAAATGTATTATTATGCATTTCCAGTTCTTATTTAAAAATTCATATTTGTCAGATATTGCAGCAGAAAAAGTCAAATTATTGATAAGCACATTTTGAGGTAAGTGCAGCATATTTTTTTTGCAAGTTTGATTTCTTCGCGTATCATTCCTCCAAGCAGAAAAGTCTAACTTGAATTATCAGGAATTCGAACAAGAATAATTAAATCGCGATGTCAGAATCTATTTTATGAGAGTGCAAGCATATCGCAGCAAATTTATTTCCATACGACGGCGATTTCTAATGTGGATCATTTTAGAAAATGGGTTTGATAAAATGCTGAAAGCTTTTATTGACGGTTGCTCAATTTTAATAATTGCAGTAATTTACGTAAATTGTTTTAAAATGCTTATCGTGTCTCGGAGTATTTTATAGCAAGGCGCTTTTTTATTCTTTTTTATACGATATTTTGTCGCTCCCATGATTTTCACCTTTATTTGTCAGGCAATGTCGCGATAGTCCTTCCGAGTTTAAGACTCAGACCACTGCTTATACAATTATATCTTTCGAGATCGTCCCCGTGATATTATGTATTAAGCATCCTGCCACATTGACTGCGATTATACTGACAACTTAATCGTATGTTTTATCTGAATATCATTACCATCTTAAGCGTGCGTTCATAACTTTTTCTCAAAAAAACCTTCCTATTAAATGTGAACCAGTGTACGCGTGATTGTAAGACAGAAAGAAGGAGAGAAGTACTTTCATGTACCCTATAACGGGAAAAAGCAGGCTCACTTGTCCGGTTGTGTCTTAGATTAATGTTATGATCAAAAACGAATAATAATAAATATCCTTTCCAGATAACGCTTTTTATGAATAAATGACATTTACAAGCATATCTTGGCTCGCGAAAAAACGATATAAAATACGTGATTGTAATATAAAATTTCATAAAATTTATTTCATCATAATTAAATAAATTCGACGATTTACAGTGATAACATCATATAGGAGCATCAAAATAAAATATAGTTATTTTATACGATTATGTTGAAAGCGTACAGCGTGTATAATTGCTAACATATAAATATAGTTTGCAGCAACAGCTTCTATGAGACAATTTGTTATTGGCTGGAAGGCAAGCAAGGGTTACAAATTTGAGAACTGCATTCATATATTCACTTCAATTTTTTTTCTTCCTCTACAGATCACACCTGCTATTATGGCGCATCCGAAGTAAAATATTCGATGCACGCGAGCAATCTTTTCAATCGCTACTCACGAAACAACGGAATATTTCTCTTTCAACAATTTTCGTTCATTTCGAGTATCGGAAAAAAGTTTTTGATAAGTACGCATATCTTACGTGCGTGCTGGAAATTGTTCGAATATAAGAGTTGGAAGTAATGAGTAAAAATAAAGGAAAAATGGCACTGACTGTGTCAGGGAATTCGGCCGCGTAGTCTGCCATCAATGATGAAAGATGCCAAAGTAAGATGATGAAAGAATGTGCTTTTGTAATATATAATACATTTCTGCAGCTTCTCTTCTAGAAAAGCACAATAGACATAATTACAATAACAGAGAGACTTCTATATGTGAAATCTAGATTATATAATCATCTTAAAACAAATATATCTCAATATTGAATTATTGAATTTATGGATACATTATGTATGTATATAATAGACTTGTATTATAATGGAGTGGTTCACAAAATTTCGGGACAGCAGAGAATCGCTGGAGGACGACAAACACAGCGGACGGCCATCGATCAGTCAAACGAACGAAACCGTAGAAAAAATTCGTGAATTGATCAAAAAGGACCGTTGCATGTCCGTGAAACTTATCGAGAATATTACAGAAATTAGCAAGTCATAATTTAACACAGACATGTTTGATGCTGGTTCTTTGCTTCATGGTGATTTCTCGACGAATGTCAAAGAGACTTCACTTTTGCTTATATGGTAAATCAGCTATTAGTGGTTTCTCGATCAAACTTCTCAGAATTGTTGAACGAAGCTTCTATGAAGATAGCGTGATATTGTTTAAATAGAAAACGCTGCTAATACTGATACAAAAAAAATTCGGAAACTTTTGGGACAGACCGTGTATTGTGTATATTCACTGAGTTAATTTACGCGTATAAGCATAATATATTACTTGAATATTTGTTTTATAAATTAATTTTGAAGGTAATATATCCTTTAACTTTCACATTATATATAATCAACGTCTAGAGTGTAATGTTTTATACCTCTACTAGCACATGCTTACATTATTCTCATTATTTTACGGGGATTTATTTTAATATAACTAAAATAAATCAGATACGGGATGTTATTTATTCTAATATTAGATAGATTTTTTCATTATTAAATTACTACCCATATGTTCATTTTCTTCACCAAGGTCACCAACTTATCTCCGTCTCCTCTTATTATCTTCTAAGATCTATCTTGATCCGTATCTTCCGTTCATCGAATATACATTTTTGTCAAGTTTGTAGTCTGATAAATATTCAATTATAGAAATGTTGCAAAATTTATCTATTTTATTAAATTTACCTATTTTTTGAAATATAAAAACCATCATTTTATTATTAAAGATGCAAAATATTTTTTCCAACACAAATGCGAAAAACCTGATTATTTATTTAAAAAATTATTTTTGTTATTTTTATTACAATAATAATAATTAAAAACTTAATATATTTTAATTGATAAATCATATCTATAAGTTAAAAAATTGAATCTGACTCTATCTCTCTATTTAAGTTTAAAAGTTACGTAATTTTTTCCGAAAGTATGCATTTTGGCATCACTATGCGACGTGTCGGGATCGTTCGTACGCAAACCGGGCGCAACAACCGGCGGCGGTTCGTGATGTACGGCAGGAAAGAAAAAGAAACGAAAGAAAAGGAAACTCGTCGCACGGACGGTGTCCGTGCGAACATTCGCCGACCGAGAAACTGGATTCTCCGCTGCGAGATGATCCCGCTTCTCGGATGCTGCGCACGGCAAAGTAATTCAAAATCATCGACGGACGCACCTCTTGCCGTAGACTGTACACGTTTGGCCAACACATTGTAGTTACAATTTGTCCGTTTACTATGCGCAGAGCGGCCTCAGATGCACGACGTGTGCACCGTACCTAACGTCTCTCGTTATCCTTCTTGATATTCGAGTTCCTCTCTCCCTTCATCTGCTCACCCCTTATTCTCTTGTCGCACCTTTCGCGAGGAAGGCGCAGAGAATCGAAGAACAGACTGCGAACATGCACAGAAAAATATGTATATTTTGCGATCTTTATCACCACATCGATCGTATTCTATGTATTTGTATATATAAATATAAAATTAATCCATCTTCATTTTATTTACGATTATTCATGAATACGTTCGATTCTCGTTAACACAGGACTAGATACATTTCAGCACATTTTTTTATTATTATATGAATTTCGAGAAATGCATTTAAAAGAATTTGATACGCTCTACTCTTTAAATAGCTATCTTACACATACGTATATATTTACAATCAAAATAATGGAGATAGAGACAATATAACTTAAATCGCGCAAAGTTTCTCATTTATAATATTTTCTAAACAGCGCATTTTTTAATTATCTCAACACGTATTTTTTAATTATCTCTACAATTACTACGTATGCTTATGTGTCATGTAATATGTAGATAAAGAAATTAATTACATCAATTATTTCGAAATCTTTCTAGCTTCATGTTATAGTACAAGTCACTTTTTTATCGATATCTATACATTTTTTTCTTATTTTGTAATAATCTCAGAAATCTGATGTATGAACTATACATAACATTATTTCTACCGTACACATATGCATATTTAATATACGGATAGTTGGTCGGTGCTATCAGATTTTAGATGAGATATACTGTAATAGTACATATTTATGTGTATCATTTTACACGAATCACTCTCAGTAGTCTTGATATAATATTTTAGATCGTCTATCTAATATAATTTCTCTTATTAAGTAGAAGCAAGCTTTGTTAACCAACAGATGAATAATTATTTCCTTAAAATTAGGATATTAAATTATATCAATCCATTTATTTTCTCCCCTCCTCTCTCTCTCTCTCTCTCTCTCTCTCTCACCCCTTCTCTTTCTGTCTTTTTCTTTCTAAATAACTAGTTATTTCTTTAAAAACATTTAAAATTAAATATATTTTGTCCGATGCTTTATCATTCGACTTTTCGATGATTTAAACATAATTGGAATTGAGAACGCGCAATAAAATAGTCGAAATACAAATTCGAATAATTAATGATATGTTTCCTGATATATTAATCGTTATTTAATAATTGATCTATAATTTAAAATTCTTGTATAATTTAATATTCCGTTTGTATATACGTCATAGTACGGAAAATATTTCGGCAACGAATTGTCAAAACATAACATGGTATACGGCCTTGACGATGTAAACATTGGCGCGCTATTAACATTACGACTTTATTATTCTCACGGCGACACTCGAATAGTAAGGAAGTAAAGCGAGACACTCCATCAAATTTCTTTACTCAACGCGATCGCGACAAGTATCGGGAAATAATTTGATATCATAAATAATAAATTATCTTTCACACACTTTAAATGTTGAATAAAGTAATTATATCATATAGGATAAATTTCGAAGCGCGTATTTTGCGTGACGTTTTAATCAAGAATCGAAATGATTAGAATCAAAATTGATAATTATTGTTTTATCGCAATCTTTCTCTCTCTTTCTTTCTTTATAAACAATAATTATTTCTTTAAAAATACTTGATTTTTAATTATATTTCATTCGATACTTTATCGTTCGATTTTTCGACAATTTAAATATGATTCGACTAGAGAACGCGTAATAAAATAGTCAAATCGCAGGTTCGAATAATGATTAACATAATAATAAGCTCCATGATATATTAATCGTTTATTAAATAATTAATCTATAATTTAAAATACTTGTATTATTTAATATTCCACACCGTATATACGTCATAGTACGCAACATATTTTCGGCCGCGAAAACAATAACATTGTATTCGGCCTTGGCGATGTAAACATTAGCGCGCTATTGTTAACGTCTTACGACTTATAGCCTTGTTATCATTCATACAGTAACGCTCGATCATTAAAGTAGTACTTGTCGATTCGCAGTACGATTCACGTGTGAAACGGGATTCGATCGTGCGGAAGTTTGAAAGTGCGGGAGTGTCGTTCAAAGTATCGCGCGTACAAGTGCGGAAATATCTTTTAATAAAAATGCGGGAGTGCCGTTTAAAGTATCGCGCGTGTGAATCAACCTGAGAGGAGGAGGAGGCCTAGGAGAGGCATCCTGCACCGGCGGAGCAACCCAAGGGTGAGTATTATTATTTTTATATTAATTATTATAAATCCCGTACATGCATTAATTCGATTCGATTATTGTTTGAATAGTTTAAACAAGAAAGACTCATACTATAAAAGTTTTTATTTATAAAAATAGTTTTCTTTCTTAAAATTTATAAAATTATTTCATATTTATGTACCTTTTTATTATTATACGCATTGGATATAAAATTCGATGCGTACAATAATAATTTTTTGAAATATTAATTATTTTAAACGTTGCTATAATTTGAATTTTATATTTATGTGTTGCAGACAACGTAGCCTCAAGACCAAATCTCCGCTGTGTTGCGCATCAGTGCCGGTGAGTGATAAATTTTATTTTATTTTGAGGTGACGGATTCGTAGATATTGTAGATGCAAATGTAGAGTGTAGATTGTAAATAGTTCCGTTGTCTCTAACAATGTTTAATTTTAATAAAATAAAATTAAATAAAATTATAAAAATATATAAAATAAAATTAATAAATAATATAGGATTTATATAGGTAATTTATATTAAAATAAAATGAATAAAGCATTTATATTTCACATGGATAATTTGGTGATAATATTTAATTGATTAAAGTAATAATGTTTAATTTTAATAAAATAAAATTAAACATTATTACTTCAATCAATTAAATATTATCGTCAAATCGTTCTATATTTAATATAAATTACATTCTTTATTCATTTTATTTTATATATTTTTATAATTTTATTTATTTTTATTTTATTAAGATTAAATATTGTTACTTCAATCAATTATTAAATTTAATTGACAACTTGGCATTAGATTAAAATAAAGTTATATTAAAATGATGCATGACAAATTATCATAAACGAGCATAAAATTATGCTCATACACCGGCGACAGTAATTAAATAGCCAGCAACGGAAGGAATTTTTTTCCTTCATTGATCTCTGATAAGGGTTGAAGCTACATCTCTGGCTAGATGTAGTCAGAATGAATATGGCCGGGATCAATGAAAGGTAGGTCCAACTGGCCCAGGAAGAAACACAAGGTGCATTCTATTAGGATATTCTGTTAGAGCACTTGCAGGGTACGCGAGTAAGGCACGCGAGTAGGGCATGCGGTTCTTTTTTAAGAGTGGATGCGTCACATGGTTTATATATAAATATACATACACAACTTGTTTGTATATTTTTTTTTTTTTTGTATAACTTTGTGTCTGATAAGCGTTTTTCAATATTTGATTCAAACTGGAATGTTATCATTTAAATCCTACATCGCGAACACGATTTTTCGATTTTTGAAAAATGCTTTCTTTCATTTCTTCCGTTTGTTATTTCGTATACATAAAGATGCAGAATGTGCATGTTTTGTTTCTAATTTAGTTTTACTAACTTAATTAAGTTTCTGAACAAAGGAAACAGAAGATGCAGGCATGACGAACAATCTGTTGATAAGTTTTTTGTTTATTCTTTAAACTATCTATCAACTTGCTTGCAATATATGTACAATAAAAAAGAAAAAAATTATATGGAAAAGAGCGACGAATCCAAATTTGCTTTATTTTTCCACGTCGGAAAGAAGGTATAGTGTTTATAGATGCCGGCAGAGATCAGTTGAAGATCATAAATTTCCAATGATAGATACGTAATAAGTAGCAATTCGTACGCCTACAGGGTGGGCTGAAAAAACCGGTTTTACCTAATGATAGACTACTTACTTTGCAGCCAAGCCGAGAGCATTTTAACATGACTTTTCAGTTTCAATAACGCCATAGCAGAAATTTATGATTTATTCTCATAGTAAACAGCTATAGCACTTCATTTACAACTTGTTCTTGTTTCACGTTAACCAATTAAGTCGCGTATATTTAAAATTCTTAGCTATATATAACAGAGCAGGCCACAAGACTGCTAATTAATTAAAGAAAATACATCCTTATGAAAATACATATTTAATAATAAATAAATGTTTAAAATTCTTGAATAAATAATTAAAATAAATAGTTAAAATGTGTATATATTTATTCTTAGCATCTCTTATCTCCTATAATAATATAGCAATTTATAATATTGTTAATTAATTAAAATTTAATAATGTATATTTATAAAACGTTTGAATAAATAACTCTTGTAGAAAAATATCTTTTTTTTTTAAATTTTATTGTATTATAATTGTTATTACATATTTTTAAGAAATGTACGTTTGAAATAAAAATTCATGACTCCCCTTCTCATGATTACAAAAATTAACGTCGATTATTAATATATGCAAGCGCATTTTTTTCAAAACATACAGTTTATATCATCTTGTCATTATAATGCATTATTTTATTCTATTTGCAACTCAATCTTTTTTATTCGTACATATTTAATAAAAACATTGTATTATATATCTAATAGAAATTAGGGGAAATTAGTACTTTTCATGTTTGATACGTATTTTTTACGCAACATGTCATATATTATCTTAATCGATTGAGACGGAGAAAGTTAAGAAGAAGAAACAAAGTGGCAAACTAATCTTGCCATCGTATGCCCACACATTCTTAATTGCCTCACACATCCTCAATATTTAAATCATAATAATATTAGGATGCATAATCGATTTATCGAATGTTGTTACAAAGAAATTACATCACAGCGCACTCTCTGTGTTATTTTAAGCTTCTCGCCGAACATGAATAGGTTGCACTTGAAGCGGTCGATATATGTCCACGAGATGCAACAATAATGTCGATAGTACAGTTTTACAATTATAATGCATTGTATAAAATATATTTTTTGCCATAGCTTTAATTGAATAAATATTCTTGTTCGTTAAATGATAACGGAGAATAATTGGAAAGCGTTACATTGTTTATTAAGAACTTCTGATAGTAATAATTTTTGATATCAATTTTTAAATTTTTTAAAATAAGAATCTAAACAACACAGCACATTTGTTATATATTTCATTAACGTATAATTTATATATGATAATAATATAAGATAATAAAATGAGAAATGATAATTGTATGAATTAATATCGAACGTCGGTAGTCAGAGATTGGTCGCTTGCAAGTTCCGGAAAAGTCGGAAATTGAATCTTGGAAAAATGTTTATCTTTTGCAAAACGCGGTCGGCACATGAACAAAGGAGTGCAATATCTGCATTTTATGCAAGAGTTTCCGCCGGTCAATGGACATTTCCGCTTATCGACATCATTGGTCAATGCACGAATGGTTTTGGTGACTGCGCTCGAGGATCGGTGCATATATTTAAACCAGCACAACCACTCACTTGTGCTCGTCTTGGATACTCGATCATCCTTCGGAGGGTTGTTTCTACCCCTGTTTTCCTTCCGAGACGAGACTCTGTGAGGGGTAGAGGAAACTCGAAGGACCCGAGAGGAGCCTACGACGAAGATACGTGGTGGTAGTCGGGCGTAAAAACGAGTTCACTGGTTATATATTTCTCGGTTCGTCGGGGCGTTAAAGTGTTGAAATTTCATTGAGGGTCTAATGAAGCGCGCGGGATAAGGTCTCTCTTTCTCGCGCGGGCTGTTTGTTCGTAGGGTGGATGGCCCTTGGAGATGCGTAAGCGAATTTACATGCTTCAGGGTGGTTCTCAGTTACTCCGTCTCTCGGAAGACCGGAGCAATGGCTCGAGCTTTTCAGCCAGAATGTCCGCTCGCGTTTAAGAGGGACCCCCTCCTCGTATGCGTTTCATTAGCTTTTTGTCATTAGCATTTTCTCCGAGTAATTAAGTTATCCGTCTAATGTGAATATTAATAGTTTTTGAATCTTTTATTTTTCGCATGCGCGGCGCGCGGGCTTTCGGTTAGAAAATAAATTTCAGGAATTTTTGAAATCGCCATTCTTGAAATTCTAATTGCCACCACAATGTTGATTACGTTTATCTCATATTTTTTTCAACTTCCGAGAGTTTTAATTTTTGCGTTTTAAATTGTCGAATTTAAAATTCTTTCTCTAGAGCTTTTCTTTGAATATCGTACTTCATATTTCTTCGAATCGTGATTCCTGAAATTTTAGTTTTTTAGAAATTTTAATAATCTGTTATCTGATATTTTATCTATCTTTTGATATTACGATTGTTCAATTTTTTCAATTCAAGATAATTGACATAAGCAACGGCTATAAATATAGTGAATTATCTACAAATCGCTCGCGAGATATTTAGGTAGATGCAACTTGAATGACCGGAATATGGGTCGGCTTCCGTTCTAATTGCCCTTTCGAAACTCTTTGCATTGAAATTTCACACACGTGTAACTATCAAAAGCTGTTGACGTAATTGTGAGGAATTGTACGCGAGATTGCCTCGAAGGGTGCTAAGTCGAGGAGACTGCCTCTGCAGGTACTCGCGTCTTCGGGTCGACCAAATGGATCAAAGAAGAACTTTGTTACTCTCTTGTCATTTATCGATGGATATCGTACCCTTGGAGTATATAAATACGTTTTTATCATGACACAGATAGGCGATCTGTTAGGAATGTGAAATGCAGAAATTCTCGGAGAATCATTTATTCGGAATTTTGATGTTACATATAATTACTCTGCGAATACGCGCTCACACGTATTGATGATCGTGAATTCTTCTTAAAAGGGAAACAGGGTGAATAAAGGTTACCAGACATATATACCGCATGATTTATTTTTTTTTTATTAAGTTTATTTTATATATCGACAACAACACGTCATACATTAGAAAACAGAAGGTTTCTTGAAGCAAACTCGAATGAAAAGTTTTGTGGAACAATCCGAGAGACACTATGTGAGTGTGCCGCGCCATCATCTATGGAGTCGTATATATATAATATTGCGTGTCTCTGTGTCTCATATATGTCGCGTGTATGTGTCTGTATGTATTTCCGTGTGTTTGCGCTGTGTACATGTGCGTGTCTCCGTGTACTACGATACTCTTGTGTCTTCTCTCTTGTTTTCTCACTCTCGTCCTCTCACTCTCGCATTCTTTCGCTCTTTCCTTTCTCGCACCCTATCACACTCTCCCGCCCTTTCGCGTTCCTTTCGCGCCCTGTCACATATATACCCGCGCACACGTACTTTCCGCCCGCCTTTCTCTCCTTCCCAATCTTACCTTCCAACATTCCGCGTGCGCTCTCCTCTCTTCGATATTCTCGATATTCGCGTATTTCCGTGGGATTGAACTCGACTTACGAGGAGGGAAACTGCGCGAAATCGGATGGGATTCATAATCGTTCTCGTTCGATCTCGCGTCTTGAGTTGACAGTCGATAGTTTCCACCCTACTTTTGCGTCCCCTCGCGCGCGTATCTATTGTCGTTCTTTTTCACTAACTCTTTCCTTCCAACCTCTGTCTTTTCCTCTCTTTCTCTCATCGATATGCATTCTCTCTCTCTCTCTCTCTCTCTCTCTCTCTCTTTTTCTTTCTCTGTTTCTATTTGTGATGAATCGTCTCCGAAAATACTTTATAGTGTCGCGGTGAGAAATAAAAAAGATTATAACGTTGCATAACACGCCAGAGAAGTAACATTGCCCTTGTCGAAAAAAGATTAAATAAAGCTGGTATCGGTCGCGAGGGGTGCAAACTTAAATCGAGATTCTAAACGAAAGAAATTCGCACGAGGCGCCCTCCGCGTTTCATCCAGCCGCGCGCGGAATTTCGCACGATTTCCGTTCTGCCATTTTTGGTGCCTCTATCTCTCTATCTATCTATCTATATATAATATAATATATTTATATTTATATATATTATTTTGTTTCATTTTTTTGCTTCAAAAAGCGGCAGTGCATCGTCGTCGAATTCACTCTCGGGCTTTGAGAAGGGAGGGCGATCGTTCATTCTCTCTCTCTCTCTCTCTCTCTCTCTCTCTCTCTCTCTCTCTCTCTTTCTTTCTCTCTTTCTCTCTCTCTCTCGCTCTCTTGCTCTATCACTCCTTTCCTTCATTTAATATTCTTCTAGATTCGATTCGCGACGAAATAGTCTTGAATCACTCTTCATCTTACGGCCGCGATATATATTTAGGAACGTCCGGGGTTCGACCGACGGCCTTTCGCAGCGACGAGATATAAATTTTGACTCCCGTGCCGAAAGAGGTGCCTCTTACGTATTTCCCCCTTTATTTAGCCAAAGATATATAAGAAAAACTAGCCGCGCAGCGCGAGCCAGCGATGCAACCCACCGCGCCTCCTCTTGCAATAATTTATGTACAATTTTACAACCTACGACGCCGCCGACGATATAATTTTATTCTCCTTATAGTTCACCTTTAAGTACACGAATAGGACCTAGACATCGTTAATTTTTTTCATCTTTACACTATACTAACGAAATCTAAACGTTCAATTTTCATTTTCACCACACTAGGAATAATAAATTTTGCCGTATCGTTAGTATACCTTTATAGAAATATGCTTACAAAAATAGAATTTCGTGAGGCGCGGGAAGCGCGTCGCTGCCGGATGCGGGCGAGTTTATAGGAATTTTTCTTCATCTTCACTTTGTGAACGGAAGACAGCCTCGTGCTATCTTTCCTTATAGCCCTAACTTTCATCTTTATCGCTCGGCGACCGAAATACCGCGAGTGTGTGATTTTTCTCTTTTGTGTACGCTTCGGGGTATGTATTTTTCCCGCACGCCACGCAGACCATCGGACGTTTAGCCCCACGTGAATAATTTTAGCGTGTGAATTTTCTCCCTCGCTAATTATCGTCGCTCACGCACATTCTCTTCGATCACTCCTCTTTGTCCTTTTCTCTCTCTCTCTCTCTTGTTCTCTCTTTCTCATTCTCTCTCTATAATCTTGCACGCACTCACGCATCGCCATTTTTCTCTTCTCACATCTTAACATTTCTTTCCTTTCGCATCTCATTCTTTCTCTACGTCATTTTCTTGCCACAACTCTCATTCTCTCGCTTACGTACGCAATCTCACTCTCTTGCATCAGTCGGTCTTAATATCTCTTCACTTTAAGCGCTCGAGTCGATCTCTTCGTTTTTTTGTATAGTTTGCCAAGAACGTATATGTGTCTCGAAATTGTGAACAACTTATATATCGTTTCGCTGTCACGCATCATGTACATACTAATAATAGAATTAATCGCCGTAATAATGATAACGGTGACAATTATAATTGTGATAGGGTAGTAATATAACATAATTTATACAACGTGGGGGAGGGGAATGAACTAAATCGTTAACGAACAATATCAATAATAATAAGTAGGTGGCAGGTCTTGACTGACAATAGTTAATCGCAATAATAATAGTAATGATACCGATAATTGTTATAAAGGTGTAATTTGTCTTTTTTTTTTTGTTTTCGTATGCACAATAACCTCTTTTGTCCTCTCTTTTTTTTCATTCACGTGCACTCTCACGCGCTCTCCTAAACTTCAAGGTAACATCATCATTTAGACTCGTCATTACAATATTACATTATTAGATTACATTATATCATAATACGCTAGCGTTTATTCAATAAATTTTACATACTTTGATACGCAGTATGATGGTTTCAAAAACGGTCATCGGCCAACCAAATTTTGTTCACACATCAATACACCTACGCTCAGTAGTCGAAGTAATTTGTACTTGTAGCCATATATTATAAATATTTTTAGTAGTTCGGCCTCTCTTTCTTTCTCTCCTTCGCTACCGTTTCGCATTTTTTTTCGTATCTCTCTTGTCCCATCACGGTCGCCAGTAGTTCGAGGCCCTACACATTTTTTTTTTCTTTTGATACGAATATTTAAATATTATTTTTTACCACCGTTTTTCTGTCCCGTTCTCTCCCCCTCTTTCTTTCGCACTCTCATTGTTCTTTCTCACACATACGCTCTTTCTCTACTTCGTTCTCTCTTTCTCTTTCGCTCTTTCCCTACCACCCTATCTTACGTCACCGTAAACTTCCGATCTGACGAAATTTTTACAAATTACGGAAGTGATACGAGCCTTTCGAGCCTATCGATCTCTCTTATCAGTTTTGTTTACGTCATACATTATCTCTTTTTTTTTTTTTTTTCGTGACGCTTAAATGGTATCGACGTATCTTTGCCAAAAATATATAAAAGAGACATAATCGCCGTTTTTTTATCGAAATCGAAACAAGCGTATTGCGGCTCGAATGAACGAGAGCACTGTAGACAGAGGAGCCGTACGTCTTTCGTTTTTCTACATGTATTTAACGTTCGCGAGTTTGCCCCTTTGATTCTCCTCTTTCCTGAGAAATCTCGCAAACGTCATCACACGCGATTTGTGGACCGCGATGAGGAAATTTAGATCTGTCTTCGAATGCCGTCGCGAGGGGAGACATTTACAATCGTGGTGGCCTCTTGCCTGATAATCGAGTAAAAATTCTCATCAACGATGTTTCCCCTCGCGCGTCATTATTTGTCGCTCCCGAAATTTCGAGCCCGCATCGAGATCGAGACACGGTCACCGGACGACCGAAACATTCCCGAAAATGTACAATAAAATTTCTCTCAATTTCGCCATCTCTCTCGCACACAGTCTACTCATTCCTCCAAGGTACACACTTCCGCAAGAAACACTCGTATTCCCAATGCACTCGTTTAGTCTCTCTACCCCTTCCCTCTATAATAGATCATTCGTCTTCTCTATTTTTTTTTTTACAATAACTTTTTTTAGAACATCCTAAAAACCACGAGTGAATAGATAGAGTCTCGATATCTTTTAATTCTTTTTTTTTTATACACCTAAACGTTATTTGCATCCATTACGGACGGGACCGCCGGTGACCGAGCCATCAATCGCGATAGTAGGATTTAACCTGTGTTGACATTTCGTCATTTCCTCCCTTCATCTCACTTCGCTCATATGTTCTATCGCGCTCACACTATCGCATTCTCGCTGTCCACGCGTTTTCATATTCTCGCACTCGACATTGTTTTCGCTCGCTCGCTCTCTCTCTCTCTCTCTCTCTCTCTCTCTCTCTCTCTCTCTCTCTCTCTCTTTCATTCACTCGCTCTTACGATCATGTATTATCTCTCGCTCGTTTCTTTCCCTTTCTCTCGCGTTTTCTTTTTTTTCTCAAATTAATATTATTATCATGATTCCTTGCTACGAATATGTCGCCCCTTTATTTTTGTCTGCCGCATCTAACGTATTTCTTTTTTTTTTTTTTTATCTTTCGAAATGCAACCGCGACCTTTATAAAAATGTACACTTACTACGTTTAATTGTCATCATTTTCATCATTTAAGATACAACAACATACTATACGTATATGGCTCTACAGATGTTCGCTTGCACTGCAACTCAAACGTGTGTCGTGAATATCTCCCGGCTCGTCGGTCATCGGCGCGAGAATCGATCGATCGGCGACGAGAGCGTTCTTGAAAGTGGATCGATTGCGCGTTGAATTACGAGAGTACCGTACACTCTCGTCATTTAGGCCCATACTTTTGCTCTTTTTTGTTTATCTCGTCGATGGAGAGGCATCGATCGCCGTGTCATCGTGTGTCGAAGCCGTCTCGCCGACTCGATCGATCGATGGATCGCGCGGATCGATCGACGAGCCTCTGGAGAATGGATTTAGTGTTTGTTATTCTTAAATTTGTTTTTTTTTTGTTTTTGGAAAATTAGGACTTTCCCGCGAGCCGAGTAGCGGGGCCACTCGGACACGCCGGGAATTCTTGTTTAGAAACTCCTACCCGCGTTATGCTTCTGTCGGGGTACCCGCAAGCAACACTTCCCGGGCTGCGTGATCGTCTTACATCCCTTCGCAACCGTCTTCGCAAGATAGGATAGACGATACGGTTTGCGCTACCGCTTGCTCATTTTCGTTTCTTTTTTCTTTTTTTTCGGTTTTTCGATACGAGTTAATACAGCTCGATGGGCATAACGGCCTAATGAGAAAATCAGGATGTTAATTTCCACGGTGTGTAAAATGCACGGGTTATCGCGAATTTGTGGGCCTAATTCTGTGTTTCTCCCTTTATTTTCTTTCCACTTTCGCCCTTGTATTTACGCACGGCCTTACGATCTTGTCATCACGCCGTGTCGGTTCGAGAGGTTGCATCGACCCGCGCATCGGGAGGACACGCATCGATCGTTGCATCATTTTGATTTTCACCAGGGTGGAAAGAATTTTCCATCCGACTCGCCGATCCCGTTCCGCGGGTCGATCCTCTCGAATCCCGTAGTCTCATCCGATTTTCACTGTGTTGCGAGCGGGCGGGCCCCAGTCTCGTTGACCATGGCGTGTGTGTTAAACTGGTCGCCGTGTGTGTCGCGGCGGCACCAGGCGGTATACTGTATACAAATATCATTAAGTTTTATCATTACAATATAGGGTCTTTTTTTTTCTTGTTAAGTTTATGTGGCATGTATATACGCATTGTCATGGGAAATGAGAACCAGTCTTATGGCGCCTGGTCTGTTAAGAGCTCAGGCATATTCTGTAACGTAAAAATATATACATCATCTGTGTGGTATGTATAGTGCTGCTCTGTAACTCAAGATTTTACATCCAGTTAATTGCATCTCGTTTAAATCCTGTACAAAAATGTTCAGCTACGCTTTGAGGCAGATTCAGCCCCGGTCGGCAAGCCCGAGTCGCGCGCGTCTCCCCTGTAAACAGTCGTCGTTGATTCTCCGATATCTGTTCTCGGCGACGAGACGATTACGAGTTTTATACGCGGATCGCGTCCCCTGGAAGCGATCCTGCCTTCTCACGCGCGTGGAGAACGCGCGACCCAGTCTCACGGGGCAAGAACGAAGCGGACCCGCGGGTAGGTCGGTGGTTATCATTATTATTATTATTTTTTTTTTTTTTGTTGACAAACTGCACGGCAATTAGTGTTCTGTTTATCAATTTTTATTTCTGCTGTTACGTCTGTTCTATTACTGCTGGTACCTGTAATGTGTATACGTATGCGTGTGCCGGTGTATATACGTGTCCCCGTGTAAAATGTCTCTGTCCCGTGTTGATCGAATGGTCGTGTGAGGATGGCGTAGTAATCCGTGTGGTGTCCTATTAGTGTGTGACCAAACGTCTCCCATACCTTATCATCTCTCTCGTCGTATTATCATTAAATATCATTAGTATACTATATATAATATTATATCGAAAATAACGGATAATACAACACGTAGGGAATCGAGGGGTTGCGATTGGATAACGGATAGGGGCGCGGGGGCAAGGGGGAGGGAGGGGGCGGCGGCGGAAGGGAAAGTCAGCGGGATAGTTGGTGTTTCCGGTCAGGTTGGAGAGGACGTCGAGGGACATTGGGGTTATTCGGGTAGACAGGGGTAAGGGGAAAGAGGGGAATTGAAAGGGGCGCTAGCTGCTAACACCAGCTGGTGGTTGTTATTTCGGGGGGCGTTCGCGCATCCGCGCTCGCGATCGGTGCTCGAGAACGTGGTCGTGTCGCGAGACACGCCGATCGACGCTCGATCGTCGCTCGGTTCTCGCGGAGAACAGGGTCGGCAGGGAGGTGAGGGAGAAGGGAGGGGGAGGATTCGTCGCTTCAACCCCGAAAAAAACCCTCCCCCCCCGGTGCCGATCGTCGTGCTTGGAGGTCGAGCCAAACTCGTCCGGCGCGACTCGCCGATCGCGGGCGCTCGGACGGCATTAATGAGCGGCGGAGCTAAAGTTACATGGTCTCCCCACACGTGTGCGTACAATCGTAAACGAAGTCTTTTTCATTACAAGTCTGTCTACTAAAAACACTAATGATAAATACGTTATCCGGCGCGGGTTCTTTATACCGATTGGATTATATTCTGGAGGATTAATTGAACGGGAATACGGCAGGCGGCGATGGATGGGAGGGGGGGGGGCGGGGAGAAATGGCGGTAATGATTCGCGATTAGATTCGTGGATAGTTGTTAGATTCGGGATGAGGGGAGAAAGGAAGGATCTATCTAGGATAATGGATAATCGAGCTTGGACAATTATCGGGAATAAATGTGGGTAATTGAATGATCCACTGAAGAGGAGTCGAGGAGATGGAATAGAGGGGAGAGGGGGGGGGGCAGAGGAGAGGGAGGAGGAGTGAGCAGGACTTAAAACCGGATATCGGGTTATTTTTAATCGCTTGCTTATTAGAACTGGACTGGCTGATACAACTGGTAGAATACAAGTTTTTTTTCTTTCCTTTTACATACGGCTATTACTTCGATATACGGTAGGTAGTTAGTTATGTAGTTGTCGACACACAATTCAATGATTACTGGGCGTTTACTGTTTATACTGCTTTACTGTTTGTTTAATTGTTAATAATTAAGTAAGTTTAATTGTAGTTAGTTAGTTAGCTCTTACGTAGCTTTCGTCATTCATAGTTAATGCGGTTAAATTCTACGCTTGTATTTGGGAAGTCTTAAGGGGATTTTTTTGGGGATCGGTGAGTGTGGGCAGTGCCGAGTGTCGATCGTGACGATCGCGGACGATCGCGAGGGTATGGCGCAATATGTCGCTCGATCCTGAGCGACATGACTCGCATCAGGTTTCGAATCGGCAGGCCGCGCTCTCGGCGATCGCCGATCGTCGCGAAATCGATGCACGACTTGCGGATTAGTTTGATGGGGAGTGGGAGAGACCATAGTACACATATATATTATGTAATTATACTTATCGCATAGTAATTGCATTTAATCAATATACGTGTGTATTATCGGTGCATAGCAGCGTTCCGAACTCCTTGCACGAACCAAAATAGTTTTTGTAGGGCGTGGATAGATGGTTGTGCATGCGTGTGTGTCTGTGTGTATGTACGTGTTATTTATGCGAATAGTTTGAACGCGCGAATACTCTTCTCTTCTCTTACTGAATAAGATTTCGAACGGACGATTGTGTCGAGAGGACCGGACACTTTCGAGGATGCGTTTCGAGCGCGTTTCCGGACAAACTTTACACGAAGCTTTTATAGATCGCGATACAAGCGTTACTATAATCTTCGGCACAATTCGTGCCCCTATCATCTCGGAGGTATCCTTTTATTAAACGTACGCGTGTCACGCGAGGACGATAATGCCCATGGGATAGCCGTTGGCCTCGCGTTCAGCGCGCGCCCAAATGCACACCAAAACGAGATCGAGGAGGCATCGTGCGCGAATTCATCCGGAAACGCGCGACGTTGATCGCTCCGGGTATGTTTGTGCAGTCGGATTAACGACAGAATACGTCACACTACGATTCGATATATTTTATTACGCATGGTCCCGATACGAGTTACTCGGTAATCGGCAAAAACTTGCCGTTTGCGCGTCGGTGTACCAAAAGATATTGGAGGACGCCCCCTCCCCACCTTTTTCTTAGGCGCGCTGATTGACAGTGACAGATCCTCTCGACGACGGTCGTGTACACGCGAATCTGTTTCTGTTTTTGTACTTGGTGTATGCGTAGCCGGCTTAAAGGACGAAATTAACGGGCAGCGGGCGAGCACCAGTCAGGCTTTGGGTGGGCGTTCGGTCTATGTCGGGCCCCTTTGTATAATTTTAGTATTTTTTTCGTATAAAATCAACACTGAAGGCACATTCTATCGGACGAGTCGGCCCAGTGTGTGCTGTGAGTGAGAGTGGGCGCGGGGCCCGAATCCACGTGTTTCACGTGGCCGCGGCATGCCTGGCGTACTTTTGCTGCGGGCTCACGGGGGCCTTATGCACCCCCGGTGCTAGCACGGGGCAATTACGGATAGGGGGGGGGGAGACAGGCTAGGAGAGAACGGGATTATCTTAAGCGGGAGATATCTTGGCGGCGGCCGCGGCCGGGCCCCGCGCGAGAAACTGTTGTTTCATGTGACGGTTATTTTGATCCGGTTGCCTTCGTCTATTGCGTCGGGTTTTGGGGGTCTGTTCATTTTTTTCGCTTAAGTCGAAATGGCTATTTCAAAATTGAGAGCCGGCCCGACGCTCGCCTGACTTTGCCCAGGCCAAACACAATGGTTTTCGGGGTAGTTTGTGCCCCGAGTTACGCGCGTATCTCGCGGCAGCGATTCACGATTCCGTCAAAGATCACTTTGGCTGGAAATTTCGAAAATCAGAACCGGTAATTTTGCCGAAACGTTGGAAAATGAAGCGAATATAATAGCATCTACTGTTGCTCGCAAGGATCAGCATGTAAATAATTAGAAATATACGTGAGCTTATGGTATCTGTAACCAAGGCATTTTGTCTAGTGGAGAACGTTGAAAATATTTCCCTGAGTATATATATAGAATGTAATCTTTTGTTCTATAGTCTTTTTGCAATCATCGGAGTATCGACGACGATTGCATCGGTATACCTATTTTTGCTGTTTCCTTGCGAGAAAGGAGACAAACTTAAAACCGGTTAAACGATCGCATAATCCTGAGTGGATTGTCCTCGATCGTGTCTGTCACGTGCTGAGCAATTTGATAGCATTAATTATCAAAATCCAATGTGATCTTTGATAGATATTCAAAATCGTGCCGTTCACGCGCAAACTCCGAGCACTGGAATTATAAACGTGAAGAGCCTGCGTGTATGGTGATGCGTATATAATGCGTGTATATGTATATGTGTATGGGTATGCATGTGTGGGTGTGAACACGTATGTATCATTCTTTTATTCTCTGCACTTTTAAAAATTTCGGAGAGGGAAACATTGCTCAATGGCGTGGAAGAGCGTGGAACCGAAAGCCGTCGCTTCGATCGATCTTGAATGATTAAGATTGAAAATACATCTCTGCGTTACTTGAATAATATATCTAAGATAGTATCCAAATATTGGATCTATTCCTCGACGAGACGTAGCGTCGATGGAAATGACACCAAGATTCTCGCCGATCATTCTCGGTCGATCGATGCGTTGGTGTTACAAGTTCCACGAATTTATGCATGGCTCCTGGAGATGGTTTCTAAATTGATAATACTGCTTTTCCCCTACTTGTCCGTGACACCCTCTGATAACGGCGTAATCTACACAACAGTTGGGTGGATTTCTCCGAATACGCGGATTTCTCCAAACGGTGATGAGTGCCGTACAAGCGCGATTCCTCCCGAACGCGAGCTGGCTACTAGTTTTGAGAAACAGAACGAACAGTCAATTGTAATTCTCCGTCACGGTAGTTCGGCCTCGCGGTGTTCAACGTATGTCAACAACTTAACCAAGCGAGAGAAACAACAAAACGCATTTAACTACCTTATTATTTGTACAACGAAAGCGTCACGACGAAGAGAGATCTGAAATCTTTTTGCTCGGCGCGAAACTTGGAGAAAACGCGCTTTGTCACCAGGCACTCAACGTGTTCAAAAAGACTTATTAGCAATAAAACATCGTTAATACGAAAAAACACATTCTAGGTCGATAAAATCGAAACCGCACTTAAGCTATTGCGGAATGTACAAAAAATCTCGGCGACTGGAGAGATCGGCGAGAGCGGCTTTGTGGATATTTCGAGGCAACGATTTAAGAGAAACAAACCGTTTGCCGGCTCCACGCGTACCAAACTCCCAATCGCCCTACGGTCTACCATCGTACTCACTATAAAACTTAAACTCAACAATCAGGCGAACCTATGATTGGAGACGTCGATCGAGAAGAATTCGTCGCGTCTGTCTCGAGTGAATGCACTTATTTTTTAGACTTTTTCCTTTTTCGCGACAACAGTAATTCTGTACCTCTTTACTTAATGTTTCGATGCGCGTGTCATATTAATGGTGGCCTTTTTCTCGTCGATGGACGTCGCATGGGTACGCGTGCTTAAAAACAGAGGCAGAGGGCTCGGTAGTTTCTCATACAATTGTTTCTCTTCTAAGCCTTTTCTTCTGCATCTCGGGCCTTCGCTTTCTTCCAAACGATACTTTACGCGCGGAGGGCTTTCGTCTTCCATATTCTATTGAGGAAATCCAGTTACAGAAATTTTTCTCATATTTTTTTCTCGATCATATTTACGTGATTATCATACTGCTACTGCGATATCAAATACTCGTAGATGCAAAGGATATTTCTTATTGTGATTATGTCGTAGATATGTAGCATATTAGTTTGGTAGATTAGTCGCAGTATTTTTTATTGTGTAATTGAAAATTTCTCGTTGTCAATTAGCATATGTATATCACAAGTGCAAACTTTGTTAATAATTTTTTTCTTTTACGTCGAAGCGTCATTTCCATGCGATCTTAGCAAGAGACGGAGGGAAGAAACTGTGAGTAGTCTCCCTTATCACTGTCGTAGTGCCTCTGCGTGAATTTGTTGAATTTGGAACATAAAACCAGTATAGAACTTGGCAATGCTCTGTATGTTGCGTTATGTGTTGCTGGCTCGGAGAATGTGGTAAAACTGAGAACTCGTTTTAACGATATTATGTCTCTTTTTTCCTCCATAGAAAAATCACGCTTCGCCATTTATAAATGCGAATTACATCCTGCAGTAGCTTACGTTTGTTTTTTTTTTTTTTTTTCATTTACGATAATCAAATCATAATGCACCTCCGCGCGAAATCCAATTCTCTCGTTTCAAACGGAAGGTTTATTAGCCAATCTAAACATTTTTCCTTTTACACTTTTGATCAATATTTAACTTTATCGAATTTAACGGTTCAATATGATTTTTGTTTAGCATCTAATTTTATGTTGGTTCTAAACGGGGTAATATTTTCGGTCCACTTACGTTAAGAGTTTTGTGATGTCTCGGGGATGGATGGTGATCATTTAGAGATTGTTAAGAGGAGGGGGAGGGGGGTGGGAGGGAAAGGGAGTTTGGAACATGGTGGACTTGTATAGGACTCTGGATGGATAGCATAGAGTTCCAAACGCTCCGTGATCTACAGACATTCAATATTAAACAGATCAATCAACTATGTCGTCGTATAATACCACTAGGATACTTCATAATCGTAAGTTATATCAATAATATAATCATATCATTAGGTATCATTAATGCTGTGTGTATGTGTGTGTCTTTCTTCCTCATGTGTGTCTCATTATACTTAAGTCTCAAGTTACAAGCTAGCGCGTATAAATGATGGGTAAGAAACGACCACGCGAGACGAGAAATTGGTACCTGCCGATCCGACTTCATGGAGTATGCCGATCGGCTCCTGCTGCGAATCCGCACATTCAGACAAGAGCCAAGGTATTAGCATTGTATAACAGCCGCCGTAAAAGCGTCCTACGCACGGTCGATACACCCCTTACGCTCGATGAGGCAGAATCGTCCCGTCTCGATGGATGGTTTTTTAGCCACCATGTGTACCGGGTTGCCTCTCGTACCGTTTATACTATATATCATTAATCGTATTATCGTTATGTATCATTACTCATTAATTATTTAATTAATCGTTAGGTATAATTCAATTAATCGATACTCTTAACCCCTTTATCGTTTAATTATTATTGTTAGGTAGTTTATAGTTTATTAGGTTTTTTTTTTTCGATAACGCGTACGGATTGGAAGCAAACCTTGTTCACGTGGGGAAGGATCACGGGAGGGGCGTTGGGAGGATGAGCTGGCTCCTGCGGGTTGTCACGGGGGGCAGGTTGATGTCTCGGAAGGGACGCACCTGTTGTCCCGCGCGAAAATCTGCGAAAAATCAGAAAGTCGAATAGCGGATCTCCAGTGATTCCTTTTCCTTTCTATTATGTGTCACTCATACTCTCTCTTTCCCTTTTACACTCCTCTTTCGCTCCCGTCCTTTCTCTCCTTCTCTTACGTACCCGCTCTCTTTTTCACTTTCTTTACATTTGGCGAATTGCTTAGAAACGCGTCACGTCTTCAACGAATTGCAAGTGGCAAGGTCTGATTCGTTTCGTAAGTCAATGTCTTGGGCGTTTGCCTGCGTCGGTTCACACGTTCTTTCCGTGTGGAATTTTTTATATTCTCTATTTTGTTTTTTTTGTTTTTTTTTTTTTTTTACTTTTCATCTTTCTCTTTCTCTTTTCCCTTTCTTATTACGCGTTTGGTCGCGTTGGTACGCTGTGCTCATCTGACGGGACCAGCGACCATTTCTCTCGTCCCGATGCGTGGCACTTTATCTCGTTTCTTCGTGGCTTGTGTGCGATCTCATCCCGTCTGCTCTTTCTCTTCCGGTTTTTCCCAGTATCTATTCTCGGAAGTACGATGCGCGTCACTTCGAATCGTAATGCCGTCACTACTAAATCGCCGTCCATCGGTAGGATGTATGTACTGCGTGTACAGCGTGTATTTGACGTGAAAACTCAAGTCGTAACTATGGTATCATTCTGTTGCTATTTTGCAATCGACATACTATGGCACTCTGCAACGAGGGAATTGATTCGCTGTATCGTCTAAAGAAGATGCGTGCACAAAAGAGTCTTCCCTCTTGTCGACGCGTGAATTGTGCATTATATCATCGTGAAATCTGTAACCTCTTGTTACGGAAAAACCGAGACCGAATTATTTAACGAAGGAATCGATACACAGATAGCGTAACGGAAAACCGGTGTCGATTGGTTCGACGTGTCTGCCAGGCGGAGTATTGTGGTAAAATCTGAAATTATTGCATAAAAGTAGAATGTCTTCGGTGAAGTATCGATAATGTAATAAGCCATGTCCATTGATCAATGCGCAGCATTTGCATCCGATGTCGTCATTGTTATCGCACTCTTTAAGAATAATCTCAATGTTGACGATATCTACGATTGGCCGAATGAGCAGTAATGGTTCCCGTAATTATCCCGTAATTATAAAGCTGTAGATACATTTGCGAGGCATTACGGGTGTTGTCGAGGCACATCGTATTTTCCGAGAGCGCCTTCCGACGAATTCGTTGCGATGCTGTATGCGTGTTCTAATCGGATAATACGCTTATCTAGAGTGCCCAATGCTTTGATTTGTCGATTACTCGATAATATTTCGGATTTCTGAATACGTGCTGTGTTTACTCGTATCGTCTTGCGTTTCTCAGTCTGGAAAGTATCGGCATTTATATTGCGTCCTTTTGCTTATATCGCGGTAATTAGATAATTCTTGGTAAAAACAGTCTAAATGGCGACTGCCCTTAATCTCACAGCGTTAGTCATATCATCATGGTCGTTTAGCTTGCTAAATTCTAATAGCAATACGCGTGGCTTTGGCTGGATAACCAAAGTGATCGCGCGCGAAGAGTAAAATACAAACACGAATAACGCGAATGTCATTTTCGTGAAAGATTAAGAATGTTTATCAATTTGAAATATTGCGCTTTACTTTATTCCTTGTTCGATGAGAATATCGCTTTTATATATTTTCAATACATAATTTCCATTTGTTCATGCGGAATGTTTTTAAAGTAGTGATGTTTCATTCGTGTGAAATATTATATATAACATTGTAATACTATTTATTTGCGTGCTCTATACGTGCATAGCCTCGTCGAATGCGTCGTTGCGCTAGACCTTTTCCGGTAGCGTAGTCGATGAATGATGCGATAGCTTCGTTTCTTCTTAGCTCTGTCCCTCAATCGTCACAGTCGAGTCTCACAAAGATACGCTCGTGAAAAGAGATATGGATGGCAAGGAATACCGCGGATCTACGCGACGAGATAATGATACGCGACCGATCTCCCTCCTCAGCGCGTACGCGTGCATCTTTGGTGCATCGCTCTTCGAGTCTCTCGGATTTTCAGCGAATTTTCTGCCATCGGCCCCGGCCGCGGGGAACGGCGAGTCCACACAGTCGTCCATCTTCCGCATCAAAAAGTTGTCTCTCCGCTTCTTCCTCTCTTCCATTCCACGTCATCGTCTTTACTTTATAGCAACGAGCGTCCTTACACTAATCCCGGGTGACCCGTCCACTCGCGTCGTCGCTTTTGTTACATGCAGGAAGTGTTTTTCTTCTATGCGCGAGAAAGGCTCGCCTTCTCGCCGGATAGGTGTGTCTTTTGCTTCGTTTTAGCTTTTACTTTTCTCTCTCTCTTTTTTTATTTTTTTTTTTTGGAGGGGAACACCTTGCGGGGGAGCGTGGGGTACATCGGGACGTGCAAATGAGAACGAGCGACTCTCCGAGGTAGGGGCTTGAAGGACGGGTTACGCGTCCACGAGGCGCGATCTTCATCGTTCGTCGATCGTGGACGCGAACCGCGAAAATTTCGAGTCCGACCTGACGCGGCGGGAACGGAGAGATCTATTAATTTTTTTTTTTCGATGGTTCGGTGGTTTGCTAAGTTAGCTGCGAGGTTTCGAAACTTCCCACCGCCGGCGGAATATAATATATTGTATATATATATTATATATATTATATAATATTTATATCATTTTTTTTTATATAATCTAAAGAGTGAGGATTGTGTGGAAGTAGGTCGTAGGAGGAGAGTCGCCCGTCCTGTGCTTTCCACGTACCCTGGAAAAGTATATACTAAGGCCGATTTTGGTTAAGAATACGCTTCACTTTTTTTCATCTCTTTTGATCAACTTTTAATTTTAACGTTAAGGCGCAACGTGATAAACTTGTACTTTTTTCCTTGATGTGTCTTTTAGATTCTGGCCGAAACTGCATGTATTTGTGTGCATGTTTCGTGTGTCCCTTGTGTGTCGCGTTTACGTGTATACGTGTAATTGTGCGTGCGCGAGAGTGTGTACATGTAAATGTACGCGTGTGTGTGGGTGTGCTGCATCGCGATCGATGTTTTATCGCCTCGCTGAGCACTATCTGTTGTGTGAGTCGGAGCGCGCGGGAGAAGACGCGCGTAATTTTGCCGCGCGTCTTCTCGCGCGTCGCTCGCATTTTAGGAGCTGCTTTTTTGGTGTCTGCCAAAAAACGGAATTTTTTTCACTCTTCGCCGCAATGAGGCGCAGATGCACGCCGCAGATGTATACCTTGGCTTTTGAAATTTTGGCATTCGAAACAGGCGATATTGCAACAATAGGTATACGCGCGCGCGCGTACTTGTACGCCCCTCTTGCTCTACTCTCTGTGTGTCGTCTTGTGCGCAACCAAAGTTTAGCAATCAACTAACAAAATTGTTCCTCGTGCCAAAAATGAACCCAGAAAAACGCCGGTAAAAGGTACGAAAGGAATTCTCGCGTCGAAAGTGGTATAGTCATCAAACATCGTAATGCATGTATGAAAGTAGTCAGGTTTCTCTTCGCCCGAAGCTCTGTCTCTCCTGAGTGAATCCAGGTACAATGATGCGCAATTGTGAAATCGCCGGTGAAAACCAAGCGATCACAATACAGCTGCGTATGGCTATTGCAACTAAACCCGGTTTTAAGAGTCACGTGAAGGAAGTGCAGTTGATGCAGAATTTATGGGGACAAAAATATGATTGCCTTCTGCAATAATTTGTGCGTTCAACAGTCTGCTCCATGTACTTTTCCTTTTTTTTTCTTTTAAATGTCTTTTTTAAATATTTATTTAATATTTCTTGGTACATATTAATAACCCAAGAAAAGTTTTTTATTATCTAGATAGTATTAACAGTAAGCCGCAACGTCTCTTCTATCACGTGACTTTTGCATAAAGAAATGATGTGTAAAACTATTGACAGTATCGGCTAATGAGCCTTTCTGCGTCGACTGTGTGTGTGAAACTGAAGATTCAACATACAATATGTACACTCTCTCGGTGCGAGAGCGTCAGAGCGGGTAAAGACAGAACTTCCGGCCTAAAATGTACTGGCTTGTGTGAATGGTGCCCCGTCTTGGACCGAAAACGGACTCTCGCGGGGCGCAGAAAAACAATTCCCACAATATCTTACAAGACGTTCCGGCCGACCGAGCAAGTCGCCAACTTCGTCATTCATTCCGCTTTGTGCCCCATTTACGTCGGCTAAGTCGCTCGTAGGAGACATTAATTATATCGTCCTCTTCGAACCTCTTTTCGCCCGTGCTACTTTAATGTAGAGGAAGAGTTTTCTCTTTTCTTTTCTTTTTTTTTCTCTTTCGTTGCTGCTATCTACAGAATTAATTGACGCGAACGTTCGACGTTTGATCATCTCGATTTAGACGAAGTGACGAAGATGGCCGACAAGGCTGACAGTCGTGCGCCCTTTCACCTTATTCTGGAGGGTCTGCGTTGTACATCTCCGAGGAGTTCATTAGACTCAACGCGGCGATCTAGCTCACATCCTCACACATCAACGTAGGTTTACTGTTGTTTTGTTGCTTGCTGCTAGTCCTCGTCTTTGCTCTTCTTCGTTACTAAATAAGTTATTCTTTTTTTTTTGTCTTAATACACCTACGAGATTCCCTACACGATAATACGTATAATCTAACACGACTGTTGGTTGAGACGTATGCGCAAGTAATATATTCCAGGAATACAGGCATTACATGTTCTCATTCTTATTTCGTGTGTGCTTCTCTCTGGTACACGCGCGCATACAATTCACACTCTCTTTCTGTTTGCCACTCTCTCACTATCTCTCTCATTCTCTTGATTCACGCGCGACGCAGGGTCGCATTAAGAATTGCAGACGGTAAGAAGGAATATTTGTCGTTAAATGCGAAACATTGATGTCCATTATTTAAGAGAGTTTAACACATTAGCGAAAAATCGTTAGATAAGATAGACACGAATTGAGCGCGGGGATAACTGCGAGCATTTGGATAATATGTCAATATGCGGAGCTGTATGTATCAGTGTGAAATTAAATGTATAAGCGTGGAAGCGATGGCAAGATGAAAATAACCCAATTTTCTGTCAAGCAGGATTGGCCAAGATTCACTGTTCTACTCACTCATTGCTTCTCATACTCTCGGTGGCCGAAGGGTTGGATGGATAATGACATTTGTGATATCTGCCATTCTTGATGTTGTGCGCGTTGCCTGCCTCTCGATTCTTTTTCTTTTTTTCCTCTTTCTCACTCTCTCTCTCTCTCTCTCTCTCTCTCTCTCTCTCGTTCTCTCTCTCTTTCTCTCTCTCTCTCTCTTTTTTTCCTATATCTTTTTTATTGAGTCGAACGTCGGACCGTGCTGGACCATTGCGCGTCCGATTACTCTTTCTTTCTCTCTTTCTCTCTTTCTCTCTTTTTCTTTCGAATCATACATAATAGATCAGATATTCTCACGCTCATGTATAAATATTTTTCTATTTCCCGTCTTCTCTCACATTCGCGCTCACCTCTTCGCATTCAGACTCGCGAAAGATTTGCCAAAAGTATCGTGCACGAAAGGGTGGGGAGGGGAGAAAATTCCGTAATAACTTACATTTACAAACTGGCCTAATAATTTCTCCTCTTAAAACTTCACTTTCTCCTAATTTTATCATTTACTAGTCTTGACTTTACAATACATATATGCGGACCTCCCGGTAGGCAAGGAGGTCGGCTCTCTCTGTATAATTTCTTCACTTTTCTTTTTTAGCAATTTTTTTTTTAACACATTCACTCCTCCTCTCTCGATTCGTTTCATTCCGTCCCTTTTGCTCGTTGTCGTCTATCGCTCCGTCTCGCATTCACTCACTCTCGCATACCCTTTCGCTCGTCATCACTTTCTCTCAGCTAGGATCGGTTTGCGCCGAACGTCTTTTGCCCGTGGCTCCGAACTCAGTCCGAAATCGCAATTCGCATAGATTTCTTCTCAGTCGTGACTTTTTTTCCTCGTGCATGTTATTCGTTTGCGTCTCCCATTATCTTCGATCCGCTTTTATCCCCCTGCATGGTTCAACTCGTCCGAACAAAAAAGATCACCTGTTGAGATCGCGAGATTTCGTGGCTTCAACGACGGTCGCATCAAGGACACTTGGCTCCCTACACGCTTCTACACCATCCACAATTTCGTCGGTTTCCATCTCTCCTTCTCCCATGTAACCGCCATCCCTTCCATCCCTCGTCGTCCACCCACCCCCAAACGCCCGACTCCTACGGATTTTCCGAGAGGTGCTCTCTTTAACGCTCTTGAATTTTGAGCGAGATTATTGCGACGTAAATTTTCGACGATCGACGATAACGATTCAAGACGAGAAACGTGTACGTTCGTCGTGTTGTATATAATATATATTGCTAACTAGCCAGGAGCTGGAGTATGCACAGCCTCCCGACGTCTGCTTTATAAATGAAAAACTTGTTTGAATGCTATTAAAGCGTTAACTTTTCACGGTCCACAAATTATTAATATTAATCAATAAAATTATCGAGTGTGATATTTAAGCTTAATTATAGTTAGTTATAATTAATTATAGCAAGACAAAGGTAAAAGAAAAATTTTATTAATAATGTAAACCTCAAATATAAATCAATAAATATATTTAAAATAATATTAATAATAATATTTAAAATAGCGAGAGATAATATACATGACAGATTTTTGATGAATTCAATTATTGTTGCTAATTAACAATTTATTTAACAAATTTGATCTAACGCAAAGATTTTATATTCAAAATAATGTCATCTCGTGTAGACTGTAAAAAGTTAAAGATAGTTGCGAGACAGGAGTATCGACTGTCTTCGCTCCTGCAAATAAAAACTTGGCGATTTTTCACGATCTCTCGTCCCGAATCGTAAAGCCGAGGGCACGAAATTATCGACGTAAAATCAACGTAAAGTTCTCACAGCTTATCGAGGGAACTTAATATATAATCTACGTTAAATCGAGACGCCGGAGTAGTCGACGGCGTGTCTCGAGCACCCTGTAACTTAGAATTACGAATTAACGATCCCATATATACGCGGTGATATGTCGATAGCCGAGGGCTGGCAGTCCCCGATCGATTTTTTTTTTCTTTTTTTTTTTTTTTAGAAACATTGTTGGGAGGTAGACTCGGAAGACCTCTCGGATTCCTCGGTCGGATTACTCCCCCGTTCTCCTGCCCGACTTTTCGAAAGTCGCTCTCACCTTAATCCCCTACCAAACGTATTGTAGACTTAACATGCTACGTGTACTACGAGATTATCACACAAAGTTTGCTCACTCGGTGTCAACAATCAGTTTCTTTTTTTTTTTCCCTCTTCTTTTGGCTTACGCACGCGATCTCACATAGAAACATAGTTTACGCTCTATTTCACGCTCTCTCCTTCTTTCTCTCCATCGTGTACATATTTCATTCTCTCTATCTCTCTTTCTCTCTTTGTCATTCGCACATTCGGTCGTTCTCCCGGGTTCGCTCCTCCACTTCGTTCCTATCGCGCGCGCGAAAATTCGAAAGACGCGATTTCCGCCTCGCTGAAACGTCACGGGGGAGATAACGCGTATTTCCTGTCCCCCTTATTTATCATCCCCCTTATGTATACTACCGCGCCGCTATCGTAATCGCGCATTCGCCATAATAAATATACCCTAATTATGCTTCTAATAGTTTGAGGAATTATTATTCTCAATGAGTTCATTTTGAATTCCCACTCTGCCACCTTCGCTTTCTCTCCGGTAACTCTTTCGCTCTCTCCCATTCTCACTGATTTCTCTTGTTATCACGGCTTAATCTCAAACTCGATAGTAATGATCGTAATAATAATAATATAATCATATAATAATAATTAGTTTATTAGTGTGTGTTTTTTTTTTTAAAGTAGGTATCCTCTTCCGCTGCAGCGTGATACGACCTTTTCCGCTCGTTTTTATCTTTAGTTAATCGTTTATATAATAATTAATAGCTTGCAAGTGTTAACGTTAAATACTATTACTTACTTCTGCTTACGTGTCCTTAAAATTTACGCGTTTAGGTATGTACGTATGCTTATTATTCCTTCCACATTCTCTCGTATTCGTTCTCGTTTAATTTCATTCCGTCCCGTGTACTCATTTCTCCGTGCGTCGGCCCCGCTGCATAAACGTAATGAACGGCGAGTCGATCGACTTCCTATATTTATATGTAACTTCGTTTAGTAGGTGAACGCGGTCGGAGACTCTAATTTTTCGTTATCATCCCTCGAAAAAATGTGTGTGCGTGTGTGTGTGTGTGTGTGTGTCTCTTCGCCGCTGCATCCTTCGCATACATCTCGTCGATCTCGCCGTCTGCCTTTCTTACGTTCGTTTCATTCTCATTGTACGCGCATCCGTAAAAACGTTGAGAATTTTTCGCCCCTTTTTCTACGCTCGTGCTGTTCATCGCCCAGTTTTGTCCCGCGATCTACGTCACGTTGGACGACAGATCGGGCTCAGTAGCATCGATCGGGAGATAAGGAGCCGCGGCTGGTTCTCCCATCTCGAGGAGAGAATCTCGCGGTGAGAACCGCCGATCGCTAATTGTTAGCCTTGCTCAGACACTTTCCTCCTGAGCCTCTTTACGGCTCGAGTAACGCGTCTGCCGTATAAGATCTATAACGGTCTGTCCTTCGTCGTGCTAGGAGCTTCGATTCTCGGTCGACGGAGAAATATAAAAGCGGACTTGTACTTACTCTTCCATTTTAGATTCGTAGATGGCCTCGAAGGATCACGCGACAATTATTTATGCGTTATAACAATTATTTATGCGGTTTCTCAGATCTTTACGAATAAGCATAATCATACGAGATTCCTCTGATGTTTCAGCTTATTCGATATCAAAGGCGACTGGGGATTTTCAAACTCGCTTGGTCTCGAAGTCTTTTCAATTTTCCGCTTATTACTTTTCAAACTTTATAATCATATTCCGAAGAACGTGGAAATGAGATAATTGCCTTAATCGGTGTAACATGTAATTTCAGTTGTGGGATTTACGATTTTCTCGATAATAATTGTCAAAAGTAATCAAAATTAAAAGCTCGTAGCATTTGCGATATTTAGAAAATGTTTAATTTAATGTTATAACGTATTTAATGGTTTCTTTTTCCGTTGAGTACAGATAATATTTAAAGGAGTGGATTGATCATTTTCCATAGAACAGTATGATTTTAGACTTGTCTTCTTAGATAAACGTCATTACTGCTGAAATTATTTTGTTTTCCATATCTCCAGTGTAACGATAAAAGAAAAAAATAGAAAACAATTATTAATATGTATTAAATTAAATCTCATATATCAGTGGCGTAATATTGAAGTAGCGTATATTCTATGTAGTGATATTGTATTTCATGTTGAGATTTGACGTGAAAAATTATATGATGTCTCGTTGCAATAAATGATGATAACTGAAATATCTATTGACGCGTATCGACGTGAAAGCGCAAAGCTTATAGAATCATAGTAGATAATAATGCGAGGAGTACATTAAAGATTTGTCTCAAAACACACTGTGTTGAGACATATCTACATTTTAAATATTGTCTTCGATCAATATCTGAATAATGTATAATAGAATATAGTATATCCTTGTGTTTTATGTTTTCTTCTGCAAATTGATGAAAAATAAATTATCAATGATATGTAAAGAGCTAACATAATTAAATTTAAAAAAAAAGAAAAAAAAATTTTAATTTTTGTCATACTGTCAAAGCTTCTTAACCAATACATTATATAATATATAGGATACATTCAAAAAGGATAGGAGATATATTCTATTAAAAGAATTTCAATATATTTATATATATGATGTAATTAAAATTTAACTAATTATAAAAATGAATAAAAGATGTGAAGAAAAGTTTTATCAATAATTTCTCGATAAATTATAGGTTCAATGTTCAAAAAAATATGTTTTCTAAAATACAATTAAACAAATACAAATTTAAGACAAACAATAATAATTTTAATATCCAAAGAATTTTTTTCTACCAGTGTCTATTGCCTTGATGCAAATGCCCTCAAGCTATCCAGAGATTGCGAAAAATGAATTTAGATAACGCGTATCTTACCGCGTATAATCTCATATTTTAAAATATATTCAGATTTCCTACATTGCTTCTTCTACCATTCCCTTCTATCTCGTTATAAATGTTTAGACCAAAATCTTAGGCCAGCGCCGAGGGAGTTGCTCCTAGTTTTAGGCCAAAGTCTAATATATTATATTATAATAAAAATTGAAATTTTCAATCTTCCGTTCTTATTTCCGCAATAACGCACGTTCTAGTTTGGACGAAAAAAGCTATTTACTTCTATTCTTATTGAATTTACCGATTGCGAATTTAAGACACTAAATGCATTACATCTTTTTACATAAAAATGATAGACCTGGTAGAATATCAAAAATGTTTCAGATATGCCAAATTGAAATCATTTCTTTTTTCTTTTTTCTATTGTACGATTTTTTCGAAATTCTCCTTAGGAAAGGGTAGCGTAGATCAGTAAAATAAAAATAAAAGTCAAACGACGTTTACGTCAAATTAAACACAAACAAAAATCCATTTTCTCATTTTATTGTCATAATTAATAAATAAAATAATAATCAATAATCGACCATTACTCAATTAAAAAATAGTGACTCGTGACTAGGTTAAGACTCACCGCTTGCAAAAAGATTTCCGTGTGGTAGTGTGTACGGCCTGGTATAAACTACTGATATAATTTTAGTAATTATTATTATAATAACTAAATATACATAATAACTAAAGATAGAGCGCGTAATTCCAGACTTGGGATAAGTAAGCTTGATAAAGTTGGGAACGGCAAAATAGGAGTTGAAAGAGTTTATACCTTGAAAAGAAATAAGATAAGAATAAAAATTGATAAAGCATCAGTAGAAATTACGTATGGAGAAAAATACAAGATTAATTTTAAATTAACTAAATTCTCCGTAAATGACAATTCCAACAATGACAATAATAATATTAATAATTATAATCATATTTCATATTAAAATTGTCATATTGAGAGAGGTAATAGTGAGTCTAATAATAATATAATAATATATTAATAATAATATAATAATAATAATAGCAATATAATAATAATAATAGTAATAATAATAATAATAATGATAGTGCACGTAGTAGCGAGAATGATAGTGAAAAAAAATAAAAATTAAAATATGTGCACTTTTGCGCTACCACTCAAAAATTATCTCTAATATTTATACCGTTTCGTAATATATATCTACAGAAATTTTTAGCGAGAAAGAGTCACAGTAAGGATTATAAAGGCGCCGTCTCTGATTTTTCGCACGTCCGCGCGCGTGCGTACGCGTGGTGCAAATTAATATGTGCAAGTGGCCGCTACATGCGTGTTGCGTGTCCGTGTCTTGTAAGTCTGTACGGGGTGATAATATAGCGGAGAAAATAGGGGTGGGAGAGGACGCGCGGTTGTGTGCGACTCTGTGACACGCGTCCTCTTTACGCTACTTTAATCACACGCCAAGACATCCGTCTCTCGTTTTCTTTTCTTTTTTTTTTCGCTTTAAAAGTCTAATATTTATTTATAATTACAAACTGCGGCACGCGCGATTATATAGCGTCTTAATCTCTTTTTATTCGCCACAGTTGGAATGCTGCCGGCGCACAATCCTCGTGTAGCAGAGAATCTGTTACACCCGGTCTGTGCATCTTTGTCGCCCGTATTATTCCTAATCTCGTCTCATTGCGATTAACCTAATCTCTCGTTTATACAATCAACCATTAATAAAAACAGCTATGTATATTGACCCGTGCACTGTTTCTCTCAATGCAACGTATTTACTTTTTACGATTCTTTATCGGCCCAATAAATATAGTACTCGGCGAGTGAAAGAAGAAAAATATGGGGAAACGAAAAGGACGGAGGAATCTCTTCCTCGGCAGATAGGAACAGGTTCTTCGTGCGGAAATTGCTATAAACGGATCGCTTGATTATCTATGCGATCGATATTTCGGTTTGGTTCTCATGAAGTTGATTCATTTCTTTGGTATCGATATAAGCGCGTGCACGATTGTTTTTTTACGCCGTTTTTTTATCAGATTCAAATCACGCGCATTGTAATTTAATAGCCAAGCATTTTCACGTCGATTTCGAAACTTGTGTCGATTAATTGTACGCGATAAAAAAAATTACGTACGCAATATATATATATAATAAAAATTGATATTTCTTTGAAATCGAAAAGCATCGAGGCAAACCTCATATTTTTAATTAAACGTATTTACGTATTTATAACGAGGATTAAATTTCTTTTGAAAAAAGAAGAAGCATGCTACACAAATTGCAGTAAAAGTATCTTCTTATCGAAATATGAACTGCCATTATTCATTCATTCATCGATAGAAAGTTCTTTCCAGGGTTTTATCAGAGAGCATCGATTTTTACAAAATCGAAGCCACTTGCAGAGCTTAAGATAGAATTATCCGGAATAGTTTTAGTGCAAGGTTTTTTTTACAAACGTATCGTTTTTATATAGAACGGTGCAGGACGAGAAAAATTGCTGCCTGTCCTGCATCGTTCTTGATCGACGAAGGTTCCACTTCCGGTTCTCGTTGGAATCAGAAGAAGAACCGCCGTGAGATTCTCTGAATTTGACTTAGTTAATTTTTGGATATACTCGCAAACGTTCCGAACGTCTCTGTCTCTCTCTCTGTAAGTGCAACCCCAGCAGTGTCATCGTCCTTAAGTCCCTATCGTGTGATGTAAAATTAGGCGGTAACAAAACAATTATCCTACGTTACAAACAGATCAACGGACAAAATCGACGCTAAAAGCTATCTATCCTCGCCGTTCGTTGATCACGCATTCGTCGATGCTTCTTCGTCTAGTCCCAGGTTCACCTTCTCATGCTCGTTCGGTTGAAACAAGAGGAACGTCGATGAGCGTTCGACATTTTATGGCTTTCGAATTTCATCGGCCGTAGATTCGCCATAGATAATGTTTTTTTTTTTTTTGTGTATATGTATGTATGTGTGTGTCTCTTCCATTTCTCCCTTTTGATTCAGTCACAGCCTGATCCTTCGTTGGCATCTTGACGTCGCTCTTGGACGTCGACGGTGCCTCCGTTTCTTGGCTTTGTCCGTATCTCATCTCCCTTCCTAGCCTTTGTTCTCTCTCACGTTCGTTTCTGCGATATGTTATTTAAGGATACCTGAACACGCACTACGCGAAGGACATGTACCTCCTAGCGGATGCGATCCTTCCTCGTTGGTCGTTCCTGATTATCGGGAGCCGACGAGCGCAGGCGAGCCCGCGCACCACGAAGAGCAAGAGCCACGCGACCTCCTGATTCATTCGAGTTGTTCCAGGAAGTTGGGACTCTTGAAGTACTCCGGCACTGGATCATCCAACCTCGAGATCACCTTATAGATGGACTTCTTCCAGCTTTGCTCGGAGTCCTTGCCGCCCTGAATCGCTTTGAAGAACTCTTTCAGCGTTTGCTCCACAACGTACCTAAAGTTGCTGGGTACCTGAAAGTTCCGCGTTGCTGTTAGTAGTTGCAGATTGCACGATGATAAAGCCACGGACACATATCGGCTTTCAACGTCTTTGCGATAAGAAATATCATTACGTGAATGCCGCAGCATGCAATATTTTTAAATAATGTAAAAACGTTGTAAAAAAAAGAAAACATAATTTTTTTTTTTTTTTAAGTTTTCTAAATCTACTACTTATACGTTCAATTCCATTAATTATTCATCTTCATATAAGTAGTCACAAAAATAACATTAAATTGTGAATTTTTATTATACTAACTAACAGCGATATATAACTAACACTTTGATAATTCGAAGAACTTAATATATAAATTTATCTTTCTTCCAACACACTCTTTTAAAATTAATTTGTTTAAGTCTTCAAAAAGATGATTTATAAATATTTGATATTTATGTGTGCAATGAACCTTTTAATTAACAATGTCGTAAATAAAATCTTTGAATTGCAATACAGGCAATAAATGTCTTATACGAATCTTTCTTTTATCATACAAAACATGCAGACACAATTACATTTGTAGTGAACCACAAAGACGCACGTGAAATATTTTATAAAACGTACGATAAATATAGTACTAACACAGAAAGCTTAATTTTGTAGAATTAATCAACCGACAATTTATATCGAAATCTGTGGCAAAGAAATACATGCTTGTCTTTTTTTTTCGATTCGCGAATTAATATTGGAAGAAAAATAAAATAAAATGCAGCGTGTGCGTGTTCGTGTTGCGCACCTGGGGACCCCATACCTCAATGTGGTTATTACGGTTGTAGTGAAGGTTAAGAACCCGGTAGATTTCGGAGTCACCACCGACTCGTAGATCCTCGACGTTCTTCACACCTTCCGAAACCGCTTGTCTCGCGTATTTCTCCATTTGGATGTAGTAGAACTCTCTGAAACGATAGAATAATGCCATCGATTAGACAATACGATAATTTTGTAAAAATTTGCGCAAGGGCACGGTATATTTAATAATTTTCATGATTCAACTTAAAACGGTTAATATGAGCTTTCATAGGTAAATACGACGGCTTGTGATATGCATATCGAGGTGTTAATTAAGAATAAATCTTTCTACGTCATCGCGGTTGATTCTTGTCTCGCTGGTTTTCCCGCGACAGACAACGACAACGCTAATGCGTCATCGATAATTAATTAAAGATCGATGCAGTAGACTGACGTAAGCGGAAGGAGATGAAAAAAGAAGGAAGGGGAGACGACGTACATGGAGAGCTCTATGGGAGCTCTCCTCGACGTTAAGCGAACAGACGCAAAGAGACGATGAAAAAGCTATCGTGTCGAAAGACTCGATGCTCCTCGCAACATACGATCGACGTGAAATTACGCATTCCTATTCGTAGAACGACCTGCAAAATCGGTTGTTACTTTTACGCTCGTTAATTAATGCAGAAAAATAAACACGACTCGTTAATTGGCGGACAATTGATATAGGAATATAATGGATCAGAGGAAACAGATGCGAGATCTCTTTTGCGGATGACGCATATGGAAAGAGAAGAAAAATATGAAGAATATGAACATATTCTGTGCAAGAAGAAAATTATTAATAGAAGGTTTAAACATATTTTTATATGTGCCTTTCATTTTCACTTGCTTCATTTTCGCAAAGCGTTTTGTTTTTAATTTTGAAATTTTATTTGCATTATTTTTATATCTTCTAGTATATCTTATTACAAATATTGTTAGAAAAATGGATAAAGATGCGATTTCTACGTTCAAGATTTTTTATTCTTTTATCGATCTTCTATGCGACTCCTAGAATGAAAGCCCATCTTGAGGTGCATGTTAGCATCAAGCGAGTATCTTCGTAGAATCATTACAACACAGTGGTTGATCTTGCATTTTGAATTCCTCGGGGATGTAAAGAAGTACGATTCAACGAGAATGCGGTATATCTCGACTCATCATTGCTGAATACTCGACAATATAAAGCAACTGCCTACAACTCTGGCTTAGTGTCGTTGAGAGCAATTTTTAAGATTGCTTCCGCTTGACGAATCGGAACCTCATTTGCGAGTGAAAACGGAAAACAGACAATGGAATGTTTAGCGACCTAAATTAGTAGGACATTTTTCAACTGTTTTAAATCATTCAATAAATTACTATATTTGCGATTGTAAAATCGCCGCTAATATATTTTTACAGTTTCGCATCAAGGTAAAAACATTAATTTTTTATCAACATTATTATGCTTGTATATTGGGAAAGGTCGGAGAAATTTCACTTGCCTCTCTTGTCGAAGAAAACAACGCGATCTTCCGCAACGTTCACCCTATTCAAAATCGCTGAAAGAAAGAAAGACGGAAACAGAGAAGCGGGGACGGTAGATTCTTCTCGTTCGATCATTTCGAATTGGCTTTACTGCCAATTAAGATAATTTCGCGTGCTCTTATCAGCAGTCAGTCGGAGAAAGTTACGCACGCGGGAAGAATCGAAAGAGAAGTTCCTCCATCATCCCTTCGAATACCGTCCCTCTTCATCTCCTCGAAACGTCACCACCCATCCATCGGCGAGCCGTATGCATGTATTACCTGCGCCTATAATCCTTACTCAACCATCCATCGACCGCATTCAAGCTCGTCGGATCGCCGAGTATAGACGGTATATTGGCGAGGTAGTGGTGGAGGTACTGTGTGTCGCGCTTACGTACCTATATTAACGTATCTCGTACGTCCTGGCGCACACTAGGCGCGCCTACACATATGTATGCCCGCGCACACCTATATGCGCGTATCTACGAAGTGCCTAATTAAAACAGACACCCGTAGACAGAGAGAAAGCGGCACGAGAGACGAGACTGGCCGTATAATGGGGCGCAAGGACGCGAGGGAGATGCCGCTAGTTCCGTAGTCTGTTTGACAAAAAGCCCGAGTGCTAGAATTGCCACTCTTCGACCACCAAGTGCAGAGGATAAGAGCAACGATGAGCGAGAGAAAAATCATTGGCGAGAGAGAAAAAGAGAAAGAGAGAAGCATAAGTGATGCGAGAAGTGAAAGACGAGCGGACAAGCAAGTGAGTAAGCGAGATCGAGTGCTAGAGGGTCGCGGGATCATTCATTATAGTATTGTATAATTAGGATAATAATAAGCTCTTCAGGGCTTCTCCGCTTTTCTTGCGCTCCGTTGCAGCGGGCTCATATTGAGAGAAAAAAATGAGAGAAGAAAAGAAGAAAAGCTTAATAAAAGACAAAGAGAGAAAGAGAGAAGAAGAAGGCTTCGTGTAAAGGTACTAATTATTAGTATCTAATTACGACACACTTTGTCAACGGAAAAGAATGAGGCACATGTGGAGATTGCCTCTGCATCATTCCCGATTTTTTCGAAGTCAACTCTTTTGCCTTCTGCTTCATCTGTTATTATCTTATTCTTTCAACTTTTCAATCGTCGAAGTAATTTAAAAAGCGCGAGTTGTAGTCTTTTTACAATATATTGATTTTTATTATAAATCTTTTTTATTATTTTCTGCAGTTTAAAGTCTGGGATATGATATTCGATTCGATGCATCACACCTCACTCTTACGTTTTATAATAAATGTACTTTATCTTATATAGTATGTGTAAACGCGTGAGATAGAGAGAAAAGAGACAGATAAAGCGGACTAGAAGTGTCGCACATTGAAGCAGTTAATGGTAAGCGTGTTTGCCGACGCGATGCCTCCTTCAACCGCGATCTTCATCGTTGTCAGTCGCTTTTTCAACGCGCCGCTTTTGTGACGTGTGCCGTATATGCGAGAGCACCAATTAAAAGGGGAATTCCCGGCCACTCAAAAGTTTTTTTTACATCCGCGTCATTCTGTAGTTATTCGGTCCATTCGCGATAAACAGTGCGTATGTGTCGACATATTGATGAAAGAAATTGAATTGGAAATAATTGACATAATTTTCGCGATATTCAAAGATAGACGACATGGAAGATATATATATTTCTTTCTTTTACTTCTCAAGAATTATTTAGAATTAAATTGTAGAGCCTCGTTAAAACTAAGATCAAATTTTTGATACCATCGCATGAAATATATTATTTAATCTATCAATAAAAAGACAAAAAAAAAAAAATAAAAACAAGAGACGTATTTTTCTTTAATATAAAGTAGGAACAAAATTTGCATTGTGACTTTAAGAAACTGGGCGGGCAAAAGCATGTAAAGACGTGGCGAAAAGTCCGTAAGTTTGCAATACAGATCGCAGCGTGCGTCTTCTCGCCTTACGATATCCCCCTTTCCGATCTCTATTCAAGAAACGTACTTCTTAAGCCACCGAACCAGCCAGCCAAGCCCCTTTTAACGGTTATGCCAAGTCGGTCGACCTCCGACAATAGCAAACACCGCAGCCCTCCAAGACGCGACTTGACCCTGGAACGTTTCAATCCCTAACCATCAGGGTTTTCTTGGCGAAACTTTCCCACGGTATCTCTTTTATAAAGGTCGTAAGAAACTTCCGAATTGATTTGCCTTTCGCAAAAAAAGAAAGAAAAATTACAATTTTTTTTTAATTTTACGAAATTCATTTTATAGCTTTTTGCCTTGAAATTTTCTCATATCATCAATTTAACAATCCATAATTTTTGTATAACATTTCCGTATAAAAATTTTCTTACTTAAAATTATATTAAAAATTGATGATATTACATTAATAACTATATTACATATATACAACTACAATATACTCTTTGTATAATTGGCATTGTCGACAGAGACTCAGTTGAGAGTATCGCCGGTCGCAACCGCAGAATTGTTGGCTCGAGAGGGCGGTTAAGGAATTGGAGAGGAACGCCGTCGTCTACCGTCGTCACGCTCTATTTTACCTACGCCGCGACGCCGAGACGGGAGGTCACGAGGCGTGAAAGTGCGTGTAACGAGAGAGCATTAAGCGTCCGCGCGTTAGAATTCGCGCGCGAGCGCGTCCGTGCGCGGGTGGCCGCGCGTGGTAGATGTGCGTGTCGCGTCTTCTCGCACGTCGTGCGTCGATGAGCGCGACGCGGATGGATGAGCGACTACGCGCGTTTGCCCGCTGGGGTGTAAGCGTCTATTCAGAGGGCGCGTTCAAAAAGGTGTCGCGCAGGGTCTTGATGTTGCGCTGCGCGCGCGCGCATGCACCCTTCTTAATTGGTAATTAACACTTTAATGCTGTCTGCACTCTCAGACTTGCGCTCGCGGCAACGCTCGATTTTAAACCCTCTTGTTGGGCACATGGCATGTTTCGCGAGAGGCACGTCGCGGAAAATGATATATAACTAATTGTAAAGGACACAATGTTTAATAAAAATTGCAACAGCGTCGTTTCTCGATGATACTCGACGCGACAGTTTAAAGATAATTAGATTTATAAAGTCGGAAAATTTGACAAAATGCAACATTGTTTTTGATAAAATGATTGTAATACCGTTCAGTATTACGGATCGTTAATTACCGATAAATTAATTGCCAGGACAATGATTCAAACTGTCAATTAATAGTGCGATATAACATATTACATATTTTATTGTCTCAAGAACTTTATGTCCAGATTTTAATGCGCCACATAAGTTAGCTGTTATATTTCCAGAATATGTTGCTTTCCGCTGCTTGATTTCGACGCTATTTCGCAATTGCCAAGTAGCGCCGCTACTTTTGGAAAGATCTTCCCCATTCTCTTTTCGGCGGACACGCGCGTCCACGTCCCGCGCACCACGTGCGACGTCACCCCGTCAGCTAAGCCGCCTTTTTTTCACGAGCAAGTTTCCTAAGCCTGCGAGACAATCGGCCGGCGATCGCACGGCAGATGTGCCCCCGACAATGAGCTTCTGGGCCCTCGCCCTTCATAAAAGAGGGAACCCGAAGAACGATGGCGCGGAGATGGGATAGAGAGAGAGAAGGGGGGGAGGAAGGGGGGTAGAACGGGAATAAGCACGGGGGTTCCAGGCACGATTGCATAGCACGACGGTATCGAAGGTTCCGCGTGCCGCACGCGCCGATCTTACAATGCACACTTCTCGTGTGCCCCTTGCTTTTCGACTTCCCCTTCTCGTCCCTTCTCGTCCCCTTGCATCTGGCTTGCCTTAGACCCGTTCCCTCTTTCATCCCTCGGCAACTTCTGTCCTTTTTCTTCCCCAGCTGGTCCGCGTTCTTTCCCCTCACCCCTAGGAAGGATGCAAAGCATCGGCAGACAGATAGACGGATAATTTTGTCAGCTACGTCACGGACTTCACGACGTAAATCCGTCGCGTATAGGAACTAAATTTATTATGCGAAGACCGCGCGAATAATAACAAGGATTAGAATTGGCCGTAGGGCGGTTTCACGTTTCAAGCAGACGAATTTTATTTCACGAGAAATAATAAAAGAATCGAGAACTAAATAAAAAAAAAAAAAAAGAAAAAAATCAATGTCAACTCTTTAAATCGCCTCTAATCAAAAACATGAAAAGTTTAAAACAATAGTCGATCTTGTATCGTGCATCCGACTGGTATAAAAGTTACCGTTAAGCTCCTCTTAACGAAGAAGATACGCACGGTGGAAAAATGAGGGGAACGTAACTACATTTCTTGCACTTATGGCAACGAGCGAACCCCTTGACGCAAAGTTTAGACCGACCACCCCCTTCGAAGTGGAAGAGAAACAAAGAAGAGAAAGAGTAGGAGCTACGGGGCTTTGCAGGAGTGTACCGTCGGACCGAGGCTGAGGTAGGGGTGGTTTTTCAAAGCTACACGAGGAGTAAGAGAGAGGCGAGCTCCTAGGGTCGGCGCACAGACCGAAGCGGACGAGGACGGGAAAGGGGGTGGATGCTTGGACGCGAGGAAGGGCGGGCGGGGAGGCGGGGGGCAGCTGCTTTGAGCGGTTTCACTCTTCAATGGTCCCGGACTATCCCTCCTTCTGCTACCGTGCCATGCACCCCTGTCCCCTTCTTCGCCTCGTCCGTTCATCGCCCGCGATTCGCGTCCTCGTCGCGCTTCGGCATCGGCCAAGCATTTTTTTATTCGATCGATTCTCCCTGCCGGCCCCGTGCCGGCGCTGCACCACCCATTCGCTGCACTATGCATGTGCATCCTCGCGTGCATAAGGTGCGAAGGCTGGCCTCGACTGGACCGAACTATTCGGGTACACGATAAGCCCAAAGAGATCGGGCTCTAACGTGCCGTGGTCTAACGTGTTGCAATGTAATGGGAAGCGGCGTTGGATACTTCGTGACCAATCTCGTGTGTTAAATTTCATCTCGATTGCTCGCTCGAACGCTCCGGAGAGATTCTGAATTCGAGAGAGATCTTGTATGATCCGATAGATATAAAGTGACTTGAAAGAATAATGATATAAATGAATAAAACGAAGAGTTATCGTTTTCCAATTTAATATGTATCTCTCTTACGTTTATCATTGTTTATTATATAAAAATTTTATACAAATTATCATACAAAATTTATTATGCGCAATATTCTGATAAATGAGCCCATCGTGTGTAAGAAGCACAATTAAGGAGATCATGAGTCAACGATAACTTTTCCAGTTCTAGTCTTAAATTTTGCACATCTGTCCCGAAGCTCCGATTCCTACTGGGATGACAATGAGGCAGTTAAGTCCTCACCATCGGCTGAGTACACACGGACAGCGAGACGCGAGAGAAGGGAGACGAAGGAAGGATCGCGAGAGAAAGGGAGATAGAACCGGGGCAGCCCCGGTCGCATACAGAGAGAGACGAATACACCCACGGAACTGAGGCAACACACGGCAGACACATGCGGGACGTGGAGCGTAGGAGAAGGGTTGCCTAGGTTAGGGACTCGGAAAACATCCTTTGTCGAATACCCTACCGGGACCGCTCAACCGCCCAGCAACTCGTTCAACCCGCTGAGAAAAAATCAATAATTCTTTGTTGCCAAGTTTACCTCCTGCCATACCACGCTAAACTACATTACGAGTGCAGCGCGTCACACCGGGACGGGGTGCAAAAGGGAAGACGGAGGGAAGGTGATTCGAAGACATAAAGTCAACGATCAAAGTCTCGATCCCGCGGTGCTTTACTTTATTTCGACGAAACAGGCGAAGAATCACCAAAAGAGGCTACTATTTATTATAACGCTTCACGATGTATCTACTTTTATAAATCTGACAGAATCTGAATTTTCAAAAAATTATTCATTCACCAAATATTGACAATTGATTGCATCTTATATTCGATAGAGTAACATGACGTTGCGAAATCATTTATCCCTTTTTCAGAAAATCACGAGTCCGATCGAAACTTATACTAGCTATTTATACCAGCATGCGTGGACTTTATGAACTCAGGGAGAACAAAGGGAAAAAAAAAGAACGTCGGCGGTGCGGTGAAACAAATTAGCCTGGCGCTTGCATATCACCTACAGGGAAAGGGATCGATAGTTCTTATTTGTTACCGACGTATTGGAAACGGTTACAAAGAGAGAAGGAGAGAGAAAGAGATGGTTAGAGAAAAAGAGAGAGAAAGCGAAGAGTAGACAAGGAAGTATTGCACATTTTCATCGCCGATATTTCAATATTCATCCTAAAAATCTTGTAAAATGTACGCGGCAATAGACGAGGAATATCGTGAGATCATCGCGTGATTTCAACCACGAAGAACCGTTATGTACGCTATGAAAGATGGCGCAATAGCATAGGGGAGAGGGATATGAGGTAAGGCAAAAGGATAAGAATCGGAGTGCGACGAACAGATCGAGACAGCGAAGGAGAGAGAGAGAGAGAGAGAGAGAGAGAGAGAGAGAGAGAGAGAGAGAGAGAGAGAGAGAGAGAGAGAGACCGCGGTGCTTTTAGGGGTGAGACTCATAGCAGTAGGGCAGTAGGTTAGCTAGGGGCGATAGGCACCCTCCCAGCATCTCTAGTGCGTATAGTTCGCGTTGGGTAACAGTAAATAGGATTTGTTAGACAACTGTCGACCACCGCATTGGGGATGGGTAGAGAGGCCACTGTAAATATTCCGTAGGATTACGTTTATGGCTCTTAAACGATCCCGGTTTGTCGAGTCCAGGTAAATGTAAGCGGAATCCCTTTGGACGCCGTATGAAAAGTACGTGTGCCAATTTCAAGAAAGCGTGCGCGAAATCGCGTCATCGATATTACACGTATATGTTATCGAAATCGCCATAAATGTTTATCGGTAAATCGTCCCCGCGTCTTTTAATCATCCGGCCTGTGTCTCGCGCGCGCGAGTTTCATCATCAGGTACTTTCATCCGTTCGGCTGTGCTCGAAAAGATTCCGGTAAAACATCGGCATCGTATGTATGTACACCATGCATGCACCACAGATCGATAATCGAAAGTATGGCTTGCGTTTTTTTTCCTCACGGCTTATTTCAATCGAGGTCGCTCTTTCTTTAGCAGCGTAGTATATTTGCCGCCCGTATGTCACGCCGTAAGATAGTCGTGCTTGCTTACTTCGCTAGCCCGCATGCTTATGATGCACTCAGAAGGTGACTTGGTATATGGGCGATTTGCATATGATGCCAATAAGAGTACCGTTCGTCGAGTGACGCGCTCGCACGGGTCCTTCGAAAACTCTGTCTGGCCCGTATCGATCTCCACTGGCACCAAAATTTACGTCATTTACAATTCAAGACGCGTCATTACTCTGCTTGACGCGACATCCGTAAGTAAACGGAAACCACATTCGATGTAAAATAAATGATGATCGGCGTGAATTAAATTGACCAAATAAATGACGATTGTGTAGATAGCTCCGAGAAAGACAGATTCTTTTTCTCTTTTGTGCGCATGCGATGTTATCGCGTGCGTACTCTCGATTTAGAAAGTATCTCGATCGTCGGCGACTGCCAGATAGAAACGAGAGAGTGGTGCCGGGAACCGACAATATCAAGGGAAGAGTAATATCCAGGGCCGAATACTGTTTGATCTGGCTCGGCGCCACGGTGTAAAGGACAGATGCAATTTGCCTGATATCGTTTTACTGACAAAAATATCGAATGACGTGGCGCCGAGAACCCGTGACACCGACCCTTTCTCCCGTCTTCGAGATCACGACGGATATTATCGGTCGATTTAACGAAATTTTCAAATTCTTTTTTTGTGCAAGACTTTTCCATTAATCCCGCAATTCTCTTTTCGCGAATTGATTCTAATGCGTATTCGACGATCTTTTTCTACCTTCCGTCATTCCCTCCACGTCATTGGTTTTCAACGCGCCCTCTTCAATAAATACATTTCTTCATTACATCGATTCAATTCTATTTTTATTTTGCGCGTTAAATAATTCATCCCGAGATCGAATATTCGATTGTATCATAAGATACTTACTATACCGTTCGTTCACGTATTTATGTGTAACGAAGATCATATTAAAAAAAAAAGGAGAAAAACACAAATACTAATTTTTATAGCATAATCGTTTTATAGAATTATCGTCAACATATCGTTCAACATGTAAATCGCTTTTTACATAAAATTGACACCCTCCAGTTTTCGTTTCGTTCGCCCGCACACGTGACGCGCTCTCTTTTCGCGCATTTCCGATCGAACCGTCCGGCAATTAATTTTTCGAACGTTCGCAGGCGGACGGTAAAAAATAGCGAAGGGGGAAATACATTTGGCGCAGCGTCTGTAGCGAGGCGTCGCGGATGAGATTCCAAAAAAAGATGGAGACGGCGAACCATGGCGGGAACAGGAGAGGAGTATGGAAAAGGAACGAGGATCGAAAATGGAAGGACGAAAGCGTCGGAGGCAGAGGAAGGATGAAAGCGCGTGAAAGAGGAGAAAGCTGGGGGTGGCGAAACGGCATCGATGGAAGGGAACGAGAGACTCGTGGAGGAGGCGAGCGGGGAAAGGGAGGCCTTTCGGCGAGGGGTAGGGGTTTCAAACGAAATCAATTCAGAGTCGCTGTCCAGTCGAACGTTACCCCCGCGGCTGTGCCGGGGTAAATGTTGGCCGAAACAGTAATTTTACGCCCGGTCCCCGGTGATCGCAAACCCGCCGCGCTGCGCTACGAAACATCACGATGGATATCGGACCACCATCCGATGAAATTCATGCGTATTTCATAACCACTGTATATGAGTCCCGCGTATCTCGATCAGTTAGATATTTTATAAACGCGTCTTCTCATCAGCCAATGATAATTTTGTCGCAAAAGAGAGAAAGAGAGAAAGCGCAATTGTTTACGTTTCCATCTATCCCTGGACTTTTCTCCGAAATTAGAATACAGCGACAATTAAACTGATAATTGAATGCATCGCATTTTGCAGTTTAAATGACATTAGCATTATTATCCGTTGCGGATTTCGTCTATATGGGAATCGAAAGAATTCGTTTAACGAGAGACGTAATTAATTCGGCTTTCTTTCGAGCAAACTATAATAGAAGCGCTGCGGAGTTGTCAAATGTAATTGGCAGATACACGTTTAATACAAAAACGATTTAAGAATTTCTTTTATAACCGATTATATTTTAAGTACCTTTTTGGGGACATCGAATAAGCGTTGCATCGGGCTTCAAATATAGAAGAATGGACGTGTAGAGATGCAAAAAGAGAGACAGAGAGAAAGAGAGATAAAGGAAGAGAGAGAAAAAGAGGATTGTGGGGAGGAGGGGGAGAGCACTAATGCGAGGGCATAACGAAGTCGGCGGTAATCCATGCACGGACAATTTCATTTCTGCCGTCGTGTAACCCTCTTTCTTCCGTTCCCTCGCGTCCTGCCTTTCTCTCTCCTTCTCTCTCTCTCTCTCATTCCTTTTCTCTCTCTCTCTCGCACATTCGTTCTACGGCTCGAGTCTGCGCGGTAACTTTTTTGATAAACTGTTTTCCGCGTTTTTCGCCGGTGGATGTAAATTAAATCCTTCATGGAGGCTGGCACAGACTCGCCTCTCTTGACTGCCCCCAGGATCCCGACCATGTATCCTCCGCTCCCCGTCCCGTCTCTCCAGTCGCCCGTTTAGTACTTCCGATATCACGCCGCAACCCCTTCGCCCACGAGCCGTCACAGGCGGATACAAAGCCGATTAGAGCGAAACGCTGGCAACATTATCATATCGCATTTTTCGCGAAGATTCGCCCGATGAGAGCGCACGCCGCTGTCGTGTGTCTAGGATTTCACGCGCGGATGTGTGCGTGCGCTCACGCGCATGCACGTCCGCGCGGAGATCTTTCGAACACGGGGATGAAAAACGGCGGCAGCCGTCTGGATGACTGGCATGGGGTCGTTGCTGACTACCGAGGGGCGAGCGGGTGGCATTTGCGATGGACGTGACGTAATGGATTACCGGTTGCAGTTTCCCGGCTAACTCATTTTTTTTAATCTTTACCTACGATGATTTTTTCGGTCGGCCATCGCGATTGTTCAAATTGCAGGAAACTCGAATCTCGATGAAATTTGGAAATTACTTTCGCGTTATGTATCAGCATCATTGAAATCTTTTATTACGTCTATAATTAAGATGTTTTATTGAATAAAATTGTGATATTGATCGGTAAATTGCTTAAATTTTTGTGTTTTTAAATCTTTTTTATCTAAATACATTCCAATGAGCGTGCATTGAAAAAGTAATCAATAAGAAAATAAGCAACATACCAAGCAGTTTCTTCTAATATTAAATATTCAATATTATTAAAAATTATAATTCTAATATTTCTTAGAGATACTGTGAAACTGTATAGTATTATTAGGCGCAAAAAAGATGTTTGGATGTAATTTAATACAAAAGAATACGTTTTGCAAAAAAATAAAAAACTATGTCTCTTGATATTTTTTGTAGAGGTGTATAAAAAACAAATTAAAAAATTATATATGTATTTGATTAAAACATAATTTATTTTTAGACTATTCCTTGCATGTGCAATGAAAATGTAATGTTATATTAATATTTAATAGAGTAATATTAAATATTAATATTTAATAGAGTAATATTAAATATTAATATTATATAATAAAACATTCTAAGATAAAGAAAGAAGGAAAGAGAAAGAGAAAAGAGAGAAAAAAAGAGAGAGAAAGCGTGTGTAATATTTTTAACATAATTTTTAAGATTTCAAGGTTTCTTGTACGAAGAGTACTTTTTTTCTATTGTTATTCTCTGAAATTTTAGTGAGATTGATTTCTATATCGCGTCAAATAAATAAACTACTATTAATTTAGAAACGCAAGCGTTTTGATTCACGATTTCGGGACTATTTTTATTCGCACACGAGTTCAATGAACTCTTTTAATTGTCCGGCAACAACCGGAAAAAAGATTCGCTTTGGCAAAATCTTTGACGGGGAGTGTACTGTACTTATGCTGCAAGTAGCAGCTCATAGCGGCGGATTAGCCTTGCAGTAGCGATGCTTACATCCCCTATAAAGCCTCCGCTGCCATCACCCTCCTCCTCGCCCACTCGCTGCTCCTGCTCCTTTTTCCCTTCCCGCATGTCACCTCAACCATTCTACCGCCCCCGCGAAACCACCCCCCTCGGCATCCAACCCCCGCCTCCTTCGTTGTTCCTCCCGCGATAGCCCTGCGGCCACAGCATTGTCTGCCGCTCAGCCAATACTCCGTCGTGTTTCTCGTACTTGTGTTCATTATCAAAAAATTCGAGAAGAACCGACGCTGCTATCGGCTGCCTGCTGCAACACCAGCAGGAACCCCTTATGTTACGTTACTGACGTTTCACGAGGGTGGCCCCGTAAGCCCGTTCTTCCGCGTTCATCCGTGCTGATCCGAACTTTTATTCTTCCTGTTTGCTCGCATGTTAAATCATATGTGAATATTTGATACGAGAAATTTTAGTTAATTATTCCTGCGACTAATTTATGTTTATCAAAACAGAGAGAGAGAGAGAGAGAGAGAGAGAGAGAGAGAGAGAGAGAGAGAGAGAGAGAGAGAGAGCAGTAATCATAATGTTTAATTTGATAATCTTCGATATTAATAGTCGATGTTAGTCGCTATGTTTTAGTTAAATATTGGAAAACAAAAAATTTGTTTGCGAGTAAAATAGTTCCCGTAAGGTTGAATCGCGAAAATAGTCAACGATGGAGATTGATTTGATTGGCCACGATTGGCGGCGCTTGAAAAGTTGCCGATGAATCTACCAGTGGTTCAAGAAGGGTAAGGTTCAACGTTAATTTTCGGAATTTCACAGTATGTATGCGTCACTGGGAAGTTAGCTTGTCAGTGATTCGATATTCGTCTAGAAGAGAAGAGAGAGCGAGAGAGAGAGAGAGAGAGAGAGAGAGAGAGAGAGAGAGAGAGAGAGAGTCAGAGATGGTGAGAGACGAGGTCAGTTAAAAGGCGATAGCGATAGAAGGGTGAGAGAGTAGGAGCGAGAGATGGGCAGAGAGCGGGTGAGAAGGAGGTAGCTGTGGCGAGGTAGTCGTGGCGCACGGCTAAGAGAGAACCAAGCGTACCTAATTAGTGCCAAGAACGTAATTAAGTAATTTTTAATTAAGTGACTGCCGTTTACGCGCACAACCACCACGTATGTGGTAGCTTGCTCGGTGCAAGGGCGTTTCTTTTACATCTACAGTAACGAACCGGGTTATTGTTCTTCGGAAAATCGACTCTCTCATAAAGTTTTTCGCAATCGCGATTCTCTATCGTCGCTTGACAAAACTTTATTAATAATATTAACAAAAAATATAGAGCCGGGCAACAATTTAAGAAAATATTTACATAAGATAATAAATATATTCGTACACATAGAAAACTTTTTAGAATTTTTTTATCTATAATACTGTATTTATATCGAAAAATTTATATATATATATATATATATATATATATAAATAAAAAAAAATAATTATATAAATATAATAAATTATATTGACAAATATTTTTAAGCAATTATGAATGTAATATTTAAATGTAATATTTAAATTTGCTTCAAAAGTCTTATATGCTTTTTTCTATATATATCTACATTCAATGTTACATATGAGAAATTTTATTATTTTATTTTATAACGCATGTTATGTATAATAAATCAGATTAAAATGGAAAATATAAATATTTTTTTCTTATATCAATAATATACGGTTTCATATGAATGATACATTTAATGATACATTTAATGATATATAATTTCTTTGAAACATAATTTTCAGCGTGCAACATTCATTGATACGCTGATGAAAGCTGATATATATAATATTGTCATATTATACGGACAATCAGAAACATGTTTTCGACTGAAATAAATTTTTGACCTACAAATGAGTCATAGAAAAATAAAAATAGTGATTTGATAATGATAGTTTATCAAAGTATTTTGAGACACAATGACTGAACAGATGACAGAAATGTTCGATAAAAGAAATGTATGTCAAAGCTTCAATTTAGCCAAAAATTATTATAACGATTTGTTTGTAATTTAAACGAAAACGAAACATTTTACAAAATAATAAAAGAAAGTGAAAACCTTTAATTTCCGATAATTTTCAAACATTCCTTTTTAATGTATGTGCATTATATGCATTTAAATTTATTTGTATATAAACGTTAATTGAAAGGGTAAACGTACACATATTTTTAACACATCCCCTTATAAATATTCTTATAAATATTCTTTTGTAAATAACGAGAGATGCAGCTTCCATTTTTTTTTTTTGCGAAAGTCTGACTGCAACGCTCTCAGCAAAACTACTGGCCGACAGTCAAAGACCAAAGTTTCCTTCTGTTCATTAACGGCGTACGGAACAGCCAAGATACAACTCACTGTCTACCCCTTTTCTCTATCCTTTCCTCTCACATTTTCCTTCTCGACTTCTTCATTTCGATGCGTTTCTTCTGGTCCTACCACCTCGCGGCAACTTTTATCTCAAAGGATTTTTACTTGCTCATTTTTCTCGGAATCTCTTGTTTCTTTCGAGGATTGCTCTCGCGCGATTAGCTTTTTCCTTTCCCTTCTCAACGACTGCACAAGGAATATATCTAAAAATATTTATATAGCTGTGCGTCCACTGCAGCCAAAGAGAAAATTGCGCTTTTCGATTCATTTCAGATCATCTTTTAGTCGATGAAGATGATAAAATATCTCATGGAAAAAATCACAGCGAAGACATTAATATCTAATATCGAGACATTTGGTAAAAGAGATGACAAAAAATCGGCCACAAATGGTTCGAGATGAAGGTAATTACGAGGAAGGTATTAATGTTTTCCCGTTTTTACGGAGTTAAGCTGCAGTGAATGGCTCGCAGGAGAGGATGCTGAGAATCGTCCCTGCCTCCGCACGCGAGTGTACACGCATATATGCACTTAGGAAAGCACATATGTTTCCATCTCTGCTTCAAGGCACGGATATTCTATACTCGTTAGCGCTCTTTCCCTTGGCTCGTAACCGCGACCGGCTTATTTCTCGCGGTAAGAGAGAACCGGTGTTCATCATGCATGTATGTATATACGCGTGTCGTATGAGTCTAGGCTTTCTCGCTAAATGGCACGCCAACCGGTCGCCCACGCATACGCCAATCCTCCGTCAAGCAACTGGGTGAGTTCTTGAATAAGCCACCACTCTCCCAGTTGTAATCTTGTGGAGTTAAAACGCGAGCCACTGTCAGAAGTAGAGAATATAAGCAGTTTTTTATTCCAAGTTGCCCTATGTTCTCCCGTTTTCTAAATAAATAGACTTAATGTCTAAGAGATAGTAAAGACACAAATATATCTACCATCTAAATCTTTTCTATATATTCCATCGCGTATTAAAAATAAATGTTAATAAAACAATTTTATAGATTTTATCATTAACGACCATAGTAGTAAAATATGTTTATCCTTGACTAGAAGTTTATCATTTTTATCCTGTCGCTTATAATCGCTACTTGGATCGTAAATGCCAGTATATAAGTATGTACCAGAAATTCTCACTGCGACGGCCTCTCGATAATAGCATGTCACTAGGTGAAAAGATCATGCTCGATACAAGCAAGGTGCGCTTTACTCGGAAGCGTGGGAGAGGTGCGTGTCGTGGCAGCGCCGGTAGTTACTAAGAACGCGTGGACAGACCGCACGAAGGAGGAGAGTGAACGCTAACGACCGGTCACGTGTCCGACGGAAGCTAGATAAGGGTTGAAAAAGGAAATTTGTGTTTAGAAAATTACCGCGTCATTACCCCGACTCCACGTCGCCTATATGGACGAGCAGCGAGACGGTAATGTTCGCCCACAAAACGATCGTCGATTGATAAGAATGAGGCGAAGAAGAAATTAGTATGAGAAAACGTCGCCGGGATCGTCCCCTTTCGCAGAGAATTATCGAATATTTCGCGGCGATAAGCAGCCCCTTGAAAGCGTGACTAGGTAAATTCATCGTGGACTTCATTATTCGACTACTTAAGAGAGCTTTCGATTCTTCATTTATATCGTATATTTTCTCCCTCTCACAACTCTGTCTCCTCTTTTTCCTCTTCCCGCGACATTATATTATTCCGCTCGTGGCCGAGCCATTAGCTCGTGTTTTCTCGTCAACCGCCACTTGAAGGTCTCTCTTTATCAAAGATATCGCTGTCCTCCACTTTGCAGTTTCCGGAGATGCTCTTTATATATTTAACCGGATTAAATCCTACTCCGTTTATAAATCCGTTCTCGATCCATCGCTAAATAATGCGAAGGCAATATTTTAATCTTTACTAAATTGAATATACTTATCGGCAAATGCTCGGCGGATCAGTGACATGTTTGCACTTATCTATCAGAATTGCAAAAATAAAATCGTATCGTAACAAAAAATAATTATTTTTTAAACAAATATTCAAATTTCTTACACGAATCAATATATTCTTAATCTGATCATACCCTAGATTAAAAATGGCCATTAAAAAGAAGGAAGAAGAAGGATATATTCTTTATATTATGGAGATAAAATTAAATATGAAGCCCGCACAAAAATTTATGGAGTATTAAGCGTCAAAAAAAAAAAAGATATAATATTTAAAAACGGAAAATCATAGCTCGATTCTCATTCCGAGGCGACTCAGGGTTTTTCGTGCGAAAATGAAGTCCGGTTAGAACCGTGTGGTGTGCGCGCTATCCCTTGTCCATTATACGACATAAAATTTCTTCCATCCTGCAGAGATAGGATCTATCGCTACCTCAGTCGCGTGTCCTACCGTGGGATCTGATAACGAACGCGAACCCGAGTCCGCCCGCGCATCTCTTTCTCGCGTTCTCCTTTCTCTTTTTCGCGTTCACGCGGGGGTGAAACGACCGACCGATCGGACGGCCGACAGACAGACGGACAGACGGGGTGAGATGCGCGGAGATAGAGACGAGTACGGGCGCGCGCACATACACATACATCGCTCAGATATGAGCACGCACACACGTCATACCCTGGATCGCAGACGACCCCAATCATCCCCCACGGCGTGCTTCATCGAACGAAGGCTGTCAATATCGTCGGTATAAGCAGGCCCGATGATGTACGCGCGACGTCAACGAGTCTCCGTAAGATATCGGACGTGCTTTCGATTCGACGCGAGCGTGAGCGTGAGAAAATAGGGTGCGAACGATCGCTTTGTGTGCATGGCCGCCTCGCTCTCTTTCTCTCTCTTTTTCTCTCGTTGTCGTTCTCTTTCTCTGTAACTCTGTACTTCTCATTCTATTCCTCTTTTCTTTTCTTTCTGTTTTTTTTCTCGAATCCGACTTTCTCCGGCATCTGTTGTGCCAGGGGATGTATACAATAATAAATGACGTCATTGGATAAACGACTACGAATTACGAAAATTGTAGTTGGATGAGTTGTCAATATATAAGATTTTCTCTCTTTCTCTCTCTTTCTCTTTTTCTCATATCTGATGTTTATAAAAATTTGTTATAATGTAAATAATAACTAGTAAATCTTTTCAGCATTCTCTGATGAATATTACATTACAATCTCTTACATTTTTAGTTAAATATCAAAACGCTGATAAAATAATTCTAATTTTGTTACCTCTTCTTTTTTTCAACATCTTGCAGCCGTAAAGTAAATCTATAATAATTGCAACTTGGGGAAAGTATTTTAAATATTCTTGTTACATTATTCATTTAGAAAAGAAATAAAATTTTTGTCCATTCTATGTCATATCCCTTTAATAACCATGCATTGATAGTTGGAGAAAGATTGATCAATCAGTAAGAATTTAGGTTTCTGATCGACGGTTTATATATGTTTATTTTATATGGAAAACAAGACAACATATAATAATCGACGTAGCAGGTGACGGCGATGGTGGTCTCGGCCCATTCTCGTGACGAAAGTACAACGATGATCTAGGGTGGGAAAAGGATGGAGGGTTGATCGTGCACGTAGTAGCGTAGAATAATGTAGCGAGGCATTTCCGCATAGGAAGCCGTGCATTAGGCTATCAGATCGAGCACGCGCGACAATGTCTGGTAAAGAAAAAGAAGGAAAAAGTCCGGGCAAACCCCTTACGTGATTAGTAGTAAAAAAAAAAATTCCGAGTGAAATCTTCGAATTTTCTTTCTTTAGTTAACTTTCATTATAAAATGAGAATATAATTTTTATGTCTGAATCAGAAGCAAATAATATTAAATTATGCGAATTGAATTATTTTAAAATCTTCATAAAAAAAATATAAATTTTATATATCAAATATTGATATATACATGCAGACAGATTCGTCTCTCTCAAAAAAAATAAATGGAAATTTCTGATTATATCACGGTACGTATACCATGATTAATACGTTCTACATTTAAAAAACATATTCACGGTTATAATATATCAAACAAGACGCGTGTATCACGTAATAATAATATCATATGAAATATTCGAATTTATAATTAAAAAAAATAGATTAATAGACAGTATTTTAAAGTAGCAATGCACAATTCAAAGTGAATCTGATTAAGAAAAATTTTGGAAGGGTAGAAATAAAATGATGAAAAAGACGAAGAAACCCTCGGGCCAAATGTACTGAAATATACCGAAGCGGTAATTAGCTTTGTACGTACTGTCGAATACGAGCGTGCAATTTTCGCTGGACGTTTGAAAGTTTCGCAAACATACCGCGTGCTTGCTCTTTTATCTTCGATTCCACTCTTTTGAATAGTCCCAATGAATAAAGTTACCCAGAAGACTGATAATTAACAGCGCGCCTCGTTGCCAAAATAGACAGGATCTTTTTGTTTTTTTGCTTTTTGCGATTCTACGTGTATAACATCTCGTTCATCTTGATATAAACGTGTGATACTCGTGTGGTCTGCATTAATTGGAAATCGTTCGACATTACAGTACAATGAAAGATATTGGAGAAGCTTTGCAAGTCAAATAGTTGGATAAGATGCAACGATTAAGTATCGTAATTAACTCGATCATTATCTTGTGTTTTATTTATCGTTTATTATGCGCATGCAATTTTTATATAAGGTATATCTGAAAGACGTGGTGGAGTTTTCTCCATGCAATAATCGTGGGAGAGATGCCGGCATACACGGAGGTAAGCGCGCGAGGACTTATGATTTTCATGAGGATGGACATCTCGCGATAAGAAAGTGGTAATAATGTAACGGCGCGGCCACGTGCGATCCACCTTCGACCGCCTTGTATCTTGGATCTGTACTGTACTCAGCCTAATTATAATCAGGCTAATGCCTGCCGGACAGTATGTGTCGGTACCTAGGGCCTTGTACGCGCTTCTATACCTGCCGCTATGTAGGTAGCGTTACTTATCCCCAGCTGCTACGAGAGAGGGTAATTAAGATTCGGACACACCCATCGTGACTCTCGTCTCTTGGGCTCTGACCGCTTCTGCAAAGGGAGTGGTCGATCCCTCGAAAACCTCGTTCTCGTTTGCATACACGAAACGCACCTCTGTTATCAGAAACGTCTTCTACGATTCCATTCTTTCGAGGGAACAGTGAATGAGATCGAAAATGTCCGAGATTATGTAGGGGAGTGGCGAGTAGATTGTCGGCCGAATTCTCGAGATTTTCTACACGACTATCTACTCCGTTTTCATAGATTTAGTTATCCATTCCGTACAAGATAGAGATTGCGTACCGAAAATAATTCAATCTCAATTAATTTCCGATTTAAATGAGATCGAAAATTGGCACGAATTAATTACACACGTCCGAGAAAATTTAAATTTTAAGAGTTCCACTAAAGCGTTTTAATACATTTATTTGTTCAAATATTAAAATTTTTTTAAATTCGCGTCTCTTATCCACGGGCATATTTTGGTTTTGACAAAATAACATCTATCTATCTATTTTTTTCGGGGAATATTATACGAGAAACTAGCTACGCTCGCGTTGCATAATATCTTAATTTGAAAAGATTATTTGCTGCATTACTGCTATAAATTCACAATTGTATATTACTCACCGGAAGTTGGAGAACCACTTGACCAGCTGCGCTGTATTGTTTTTGTTGAACTTGATGTCGGGGAAGTACATCTTAAGGACGGCCGAGGACGGGTACCTGACCCAGAAGAACATCAGCTTCGCCTTCCTCAGATGCATCGGCGTCAGCGTCGACGAGTTCACCGCGGTTAAGGAAATAGTCATTTTGCAATGTACATATATATATATATATATATATATATATATATAATATGAAAAATTTCTTATTTTATTATAAAAGAAGAGATTAAGTTAAAAAAAAAAAAAAAAATGCGATATAAAGATAGCTGTCGGCTCGCTTCTTGGGCATCTGAGTATCTCAAACATAATCGTGTTTTCTTTCGTATCGAATCGGATTAGAAATCGTATAAATTGCGGCTATCGTGAGGGTTTGACGGTAGAAGGGTTCTTTCTGTAAAGTTTTGATCTACGATTGGCCGTATCCTCAGCAGAAGCCTTACCGACTCCTTATTGGTAATATGATCTCTACATGTGGTTTCAATCTTATTCAATCTTATTCAATTAATTCGCGCTCTACTATGGCACTTTCCGCGCCAAGTTAATTTGTTTATAACACGTGTATGTATATTGACTGTCGACGCGTAAACAATTACGTTACGCACAAACGGTTGGTCTCGGGCTCAAGATAAATTTTTTAAGAAAAAGAAAAAAAAAAGTGCGTGGAATCGACAAAATGTATTCGAATGCATCAAATACTAGGATAAATCGCGAGACTAGGATGCGTCCAGAAAAGCGCGGAGCAGCAGATCGTGTCACGGCGATGCTCGGCGCGCTTAATCTGCCCCTAGAGAGAGGAGGGAGTGAAAAAATGCGCCATTGATTTTACATCAAAGGCCGACTAAAAAGGCGGCAAAGAACGGCACATGCTACCCGATCGAGCGACCCGGTCCAACATGCCGATGCAGTTCCGACATTGCATCGGACGGTCGCCGTTCACACAAGCCCGCGACACTCGCCTTTTTTTCCTCGCTGCACCGAGGCGAGCTCCCGTTCCGCAAGCCATCGGATCTCTGCACGTTCTTTAGGCAACTCAGAAACAAATCGCGACGCGATCGATGGATCGCGATGCACGATAATCGAGCTGATGAATATCGTTTGCTGTTTCTAAAGGCCCTAAGAGTCTGTAGATGTAAAAATGCGGCTATTTTAATCATTTTGAAAGTCGTGAATGATTTTATTGAGTTCTTAAATAAACTTAAAAGACTTTTTATCTGTATCTAATTCCGTAAATTCTTGTACATTTTTACCATAACGAATTGTTTGGTAAAAGCTAAATTACTATCTTCCAATAATCTGCTAATCAATAAAGTTTTAATTAATCGTTGTCACATGTATGAAAAATATCATATAAAATTATTTATAATTATTTCTAGACATTTAGAACTTACGATGAATTATTAAAGAATATATGATTTATCAAATAATGTAAATTCGTTTCTAATAAAATCAATAAAAAGTTCCTTTCTAAAAATAAATTCATTCTATCATATGACACATTTCTATATCAAAATATAACCGATGCGTAAGTATAGTGAGAATCAAAAAATATATTTTTTTTTATACGTGAAAGGCGAGAGATACGTAAATGTAAATAAAATACAATGCATAGGAATTTAACACTACGAAGACTCGTATTACCGAAACCAGCTAAAGTAGCTTATCTACGATAAGTCGAGGAGACGCTCGAGATGGGAAGTTTGCGAAATGCTCACGCTGAATTGCGAAATTGCGGGACAGATTATTGGCTTGCGAAGTTGGGTGAGACTGCAGGCCGAGGGTGGGCCGGCTAGGCAAAGAACTTTTGGCTCGATGCGTTGTTGCCGGACAAACTCTACTCGTAGGTGCAGCCAACATTAGCCTAACTCCGTAGCAAACTAATCTAACATTCATCCGAGCTTCCTCGCTCCAACTGCCTTCTAGAGAACGAATGAGCCATTCTCCCCAGCTTTTTCTCTCTCTCTTTCTCTCCCTCTCTCTCTCCCTCTCTTTCTTTTTCTCTCTCTCAAAAACTCACTGCTACATCCACAACTTTCCGCTCTTCTTCTAAAATAAAAAAAAAATAAAAAAAATGCTTCTAAACATCTTGCTCGTTTTTCTCGCTATTTCTATATGCATATATTCTTTTTAATTAATCAAATAATTTAATGAAATAATCTTTAGATAATGTAACACTTTTCATTTTAATAATCTAAATCTTTTATAATAAGAGAAGCAATTAATATTCATTTTACCTTGAATGTTAATTATTATTTTAATAATATTACCAATTTTGCTTCTTAGCATATAAGTATTAGTAAAGGATATTGTAGGCTGAATTCCATCGTAAGTGATGTCACCGGAGTTGCAGTCGCTAGCTCGGTCGTTGCTGTCCATCCTGAGGTGTCCGTAATCCGGACTGCCGTGCTGAGCTGCCGCCAGTAGTGCTGGATGCAACATAGCCGGCGGATGGGGCAGTGGAGGAGAATCCCTGAGTTCTACACCGCCACCCGGAGGACTCGCAGGTAAATGATGTGGCCCCGGAGGTGGTACTTGACCAGGATGACTCGCGTGAGGATTGAAAAACGGCGAATAGGGCGAGAATACTTGACTCTCGTGGAGGCTTGGATTTGGTATCGCTACACTGGTTGGCAGGGACACCGGCAGCATCGGTGGTGGCGCGTGGTAGGGTCTCGGTGGTGGAGGAGGCGGGGGACTATCACTACCTCCTTGCGATCCGTTTCCCTCTTGCGCTAGGATTCTGGACACCGTCCTCGGAGTAATTCTCGTATCCGTCACCTGTAAAGCGTACTAATTAGTATTTCTTTTTAGGCAGACTTATCAAGTTTTCATTTTCATATTAATTATTTAATTCAATTTTTATAGCTGTATAAATTAAATCTATTAAATTTATATAAAAAATAAAAATCTATATAAAATAAAATCTATAAAAAATCTATATAAAAAAAATAATTAAATAAAATCGAGAAATTATATTTTCTCGCCATAATTTTGTAGATTTTAATTTATATAGTATATCTTTAAAATAATATTCTAGATGACTTGTGAAATTAATATCTTTAATGTATGCATATTAAAAAATTATATATTTTATATCTACATATATATATATATATATATTAATAAATCAATTTACATTTACTTTATTTATATTTATAATTTATATAATTATATTAAATTAATATATTTAATTTATAAAAATTTATTAAATTTGAAATATTATAATGCTTACCTTATGACGTTTTTTCTTCGGCGTCATGACAAGTGACAGGGCCTCGTTTTGCTCCGAGTCCCTATTTTCTCTCTCGTCGTTTCTCATATTGCAATATTGGTCGCGTTGTTGTTGCTCTCTTTGTTGTTGTTCGCGCTGTTGTTGATGCTGCTGTTGATGTTGTTGTTGCTGCTGCGCCTGCATGGAAGCCATGGCGTATATCGTTGGTGGTTTTGGCGTCTGAAACATTCCAACGCTCGGTCTTGCATGCGAGGGCAGTTGATTCATCTGATTAAGGTTGTTTTCTGTGGGGCCAGCATGATGACCATGGGGCACACCACCTATGGACCCGATTTGCGAGAACCCCGTGGACTGTGGAGGAGGGGGCCCACCGTTGAGGGGCCCCCGTGGCCCGTTTGGGCCACCGGGTGGTTGCGGCGCTCCTCTATCAACTACTTTCGTCCTGGGTGATTTTCTCTCGAGCATTTGACTCGCCAAAAGGAGGTCCTTGTTCAGCTGCTCGGCGGCAGCCTGCGCTGCCTCGGTCTGCTTACCGATAAACCTCCTCTGTTGCACAAACCTCGCAATTATACTGTCAATCAAATTGGTTAATGAAGAGGTTATTTCCGTCTTCAAGATATCCGCTAAGCCTTCTAAATCGGCTCCGGTGATATGAGGACCAGACGAACTGGCTGCCGCAGCGGCACCCCTGAAGACGTTTAACCTTTCCTGGAAGTCTTTATGTTGAATAGGCGTGTTGGCTGATTGCATCTGCGGCGTCTGCGGCGTCGGGGGTCCAGTGTTGTTCTGACTTTGTTGCTGAGATTGACTCGGTGGCGGTGGCGAATTTTGCCGTTGGTGTTGCTGCTGCTGCTGCTGCTGCTGCTGCTGCTGCTGCTGCTGTTGCTGCTGCTGCTGCTGTTGCTGCTGTTGCCTCGCGGCCACTTCTTGATGTTGTTTCATTCTCTCGAGAGCGGCGTGTTGTTGCTCAAAATAGAGTTTGTGTCCCATGTGATACATAGCGGCAGCTGCTGCGTGAGGATGATCAGGTGGAAGAGCTGGGAGGCCGTTATACGGCGGTGGATGAGGTCGTGGCGGTCTAGGTGGTGGTTGTGGTTGAGGCTGAGGCGGAGGACTGGGTGGTGCGTCGCCGCCGCTTTCGCTTGTATCTGGCTCCATTCTACTGGAGAGCTCCATATACTTTTGTTGCATCTCCGCCAATTGTTCGTGCAACATTTTTAGCTGAATCTTCAAATTATCTTTCTCCTCACGTTTCTGTCTGATCGTCGTCGGGTCTTCTTCCTCCTCACTCTCGTCCTCATCGTCTATCATGGTATCATTGACACTATGCTGAAGAACGTGATGCACCGTCTGTTGTTGAGGTTGATAAAGCTTGCGCTTTTTACAACCGTTTACCGTTGCCGGCTGAAGCGCCGGGCTACTGCGCATCGTGCTGACAATATTTTCCACGCGGGCGCGCTTAATCTCCGTTGTCGGAGAACTTGTCTCGGTCTTTGGCACGATCGGACAAGGAGAGTGACTAGGGCTACGTTTGATATTTAGCGACTCTTGTATTTCTTCCTTGACGGAGACAGAGCCCGATCTTGGCGCGGTTGGGCTAGGAGGTAGGCTCTGTTCGCAATCCGATCCGTCCAAGTTTGCCCCTGGTTCCATACCGGCTTCAGCAAAAGCCTCCTCCATCGCGCGTGCCGCGGAGGCAGCATCCTCAGCGCTGTCTTCAGCATCACCTGGCATCACGGTATCACGGTCACTGTGATTCGTGCTATTTACGACATTATTGCCATCACCACTCTCTTCCCCGCCACTCTGCACTGTTCCACTGCGCGCACTATCACTATTTTGTTGTTGATGCTGCTGGGGACTCTGCTGATGCTGCGATTTAAGTAATTCCGCGGTAGTGTTATTATTGTTGTTACTATGTATACTGTTGTTATTGTTGGGCTGCTCTTGCACGCCGAGAGCGGAAAGCTTACGGCCCTGCAATAGCATATCGCGGAGCATGTGCTGCGTCAGATCAGCCGTGGCGGGATCCTCGCAATTAACCACGGCGCCCGGTTGTAGATTCGAAGCAGAATCCATGCCGGCACCGGTCATCCCGTGACCGCCCTCTGGCGGTGATCCGCCAGCGTCACTGGCCTGTTTGACTTGCCGTCCTAATAATTCGTTCAGCATCTTGGCGGGGCCGAAGCCCGGAGCCCCGAAGAAGCCGAAGGCCGCGTGGGCGGAATGCTGCTGGGTTGTAGGACCCGTCGTAGCTGTACCTAAATGACTTTGACTGCCAGTCGCTCCAGCCTGCTGCTGGAGCTGTTGTTGTTGTTGTTGCGATTGCGACTGATGATGCTGCTGTTGCTGTTGCTGCTGCTGTTGGTGCGAGGGTGGCCCGCTACCACTAAAGATCGAGCCGTATAGACCACCACCGAGGAAGGATGGCCGGGAGCTAAAGTTCGGTATACTCGAGTAGCTGTTGCGCGGCTCGCCGGCGTCCACGCGCTGTCTGGTGCGCTTCTGCTTCTTCAGAAGTTGCTGTTGCTTGCTTTCCGTGGTTGCTCCGTAGAGGGCGAAACACTCGGTCTCCTCCTCCGATGACATCATCGGCCGTCTGGTTGGTCGGCCCCCCAAAGGCCTCCGCGTCCCCTCCCCGCCAGGGCTTCTTGTCACCCCTCCCCTTCTCGCTCGAATAGCCCCTCGTGGCTCAGCGCACTGCTTCGTCTTCTGCACTGTGTAGTCTCTCCGGCTCCCCTACTACAGCTGCCTCTTTCTGCGTTCCTTCTAGCTAATACTCCCTACTTTATTTGCCACCGACCACCCCTCTCCACTTCCTTTGGCTACGCCGTCTCCTTCTCGATCTTCTTCTCCTCCTTCTCTTCGTTTTCCGTTTCCTCCGCCGTTGCTGCCTCCTCCTCCTCCGCTTCCTCCTCCGCCTTCTCCGCCGCCGCCGCCGACGACGACGACGACGTCGGCACCCTTCTCTTTTCCTGCAAACTCCTGCTTCCTCCTCTTCTCCTTCTTCTCCTTCTCGCGCCTCCTCTTCTTCTTCTTCCGTCGTTCCTCGCTTTTTCTGCGTTTCACTATTCCTCGTCCCGCACCTTCCGCCGTGGAGCTGACGCCAACGACTGAAGTTGCTGCTCGGTGACTCGATGTCGGCCGTTCGCCCTCGTCTCGGGGTGGCGGATCTTTTTCGGAAGGGTCGATTCGTTATCGGATCTGTATCCGCTGCTGTCGTACTTCTTACTTTTACTACGGTGATTGTTGTAACCGGGACCGCTGCTTCTGCTGCTCTTGTTATTGATGCGTTTACGCCCGGTGATCGTTGCGATGTTGTTGCCGATGTTGATGATATCCAGAACGGAAGCCGGTGCTCTCGCGGGTGGAATTCTCGTGCTCCCGCCTGGGAGCTGCATCCTTCGAGCTCGCCAAAGGGCTAAGTGCCCCTCGCTCCCTCGTCTCGATTTTCGTCGCCGTAATTCTCCAATACGTCTGTAACAACAAAACAACCATCCATCTTAGCGATCTGCACAGACTAAACGAATCGAATGTCGCTCGTCTATATATATAATAAGAGAATCGATTCATACACGGGAACAGTAATAGCATGCCGTACATTATTTTAAGCTCTGTATATAGACTTTTGCTTCCGTAGATAGAAAATACTCGACAGTGTGTACACTTGTCATTTCCCTTCTTATTACTAGCTTATCTTATTTTAACCGAATGGAATATACGGAAAGAATGTGAAAAATAGGCTACTAGAGAAGATGTATGTCTTATAATTAATTTTCCTAATAGTGATTTACCGCTAATTATTTTTCAGATATTTTTCATTGAAGATACGATCGTGTATTTATCTTATTTCTTTTTAATATTCCATCGGTCACTTGTCTATGCACATATTACGAGTTTCTTAAAAAATAAAAAAATATAAAAAGAAATATATTTCTTACTTTCTCAAATACGGATATATTATAAAAAAGTATACGAGTTCATTGAAAGATGACGTCATGTTCAAACACAAACGCAAGAAAGAAAATGCATATATAAAGTGCTATCGGTTAAAAATACAATGGTCGACTACGGCGACGACGGTGACAAAGAAGAAATACGGATCGCGGTTGACAGTTGCAAGCAATGTGTTTCACCCTCGTCCGAACACTCTGCGGCCGCTAGAAGCGAAAAGTAAGTTACGAAGGGGGTTAGCGAAGAAGGGGGTGGCAGGATTCGCCTGAGAAGCGGCCATAAGAAAATTACTTGCGTTGAATATCTTATTCGATACATAAGCAGTTCCGCCTAGAGTAGTCTCTTCATCGAGGGATGCATACCGTTGTCGGTCGATACCCGGCGAAAGAAAGGGGCACAAAAAGTAATTGATAGTCCGCTCATTGCGCTCTCGATCATAGACCAAGCCCATCTGGCTTGCTCGAATGAGAAGAACAGTTTGCGTATCTCTGTTCATGTAATTAATCTTTCATTTTCTTTTTAAATTTTCTGCTTTTAAATATTCTATATAATGCTCTACTCTTATTTATATTATAAAGTTATAAAATAACAACAACATTTTGTCATTATCATTACAATTATTTATTCTGTACGAAATGTTGTAGAATTTTATTGCAATTTACGCGCTCATAATCGCTTTGTATTTATTAATGATATAATCGGTTAGAATCTTCGATCGTCATGCGGTTCAATTGATTTGCTGCGTATAAGTGCGTAAGTGAGACGATTGTGTATCTATACGTATGTATTACGGAACAGGGCTTGAATACAGTACTTGAGCACGTGTTCGTGCACACGTACGCGAGATTTGAAGCAACAGCTGAGCAGTTTAAAGCACCTGCGCTCAATAAGCCGACAATATTCCATAGTTCGCCTACGCATAAACTCCCTTGAGAATACCTCGATATTCATTTTAAAACAGAAAAAAAAAATCGAAAAAAATTTACAGTGAACAATACTTAAGACACAAAATTTTTTCATGCTGCTAAAATCAATGCTTTAGTAAAAAAAAAATATTCCTGTAAAGATAACGTATTAAAGAAGTGTGTCGAATAAAGCTACAATAAAAATGTTGCAAAGAGATCTTTTTTTCTTATTAGCAGAAAATTGCAAATTGCTCAACAGAAAGGCAAATTGCTGCAAGGCGAGCAAACACGCGCGTGTATTTGAAGTACCATCGACGTTCTTATTGCGCACTTGAATCACTATTACGTAAACGTTCAATTACGACAAGTTAACGCGTTCTCGAGCGCTTCCTCGAAGAGGAGCGATCCGTTCCGAGAAATTACAAGGCAGTTCCGTTGGCAATTACTTTAGAGGGGCGCAGCGCTTGCTATGGGGCTCGTTATTCCAGAAGTGACATATGGTGTCGACCTCGATAAGGTCTACGGGACGACGATCGTACCTGGATAGAAGGGACGCTTCGAGGGGGGTCGGACGAACTTCTGTCTTTCCTATTTTTGATCGGTACTTCCCCGTGTGCTGCCATGCGTGGGATGAGAAGGGGAAAACAGAAAGGTGCCGGTGCCCTGCCGGAAATGGCTTCAGAAACTCTCCCACTGTTGCGTCGATTCGGAAGTAAATACGACGAGCTAATTACACGCGAGCAGCATGTTCAGAAAGGCGAGTGCAGGGGGCATGAACAAGATCTTACTGCTACTATTACATGAGCGATTTTTGGCAGCTACTCTCAAATTCAAATATAAATTTGTTTTCTCCGTTTAAAATTAAAAATTTAAATTTTATCATATAATATAAAAATTTTAAAAACGTATTAAAACGTAAAAATCTTAAAACGTATACAAAATATATTTTATTATTGCGCGAAAATCGAAAGAAAATGTACAAAAGTATGTATTAATTAATGCAAGCGTAAAGTTATCTCTCATTCTTTCAATCTATCGTAAAATCAGCGATTATTAGAGCGCAAGAAATACACATCGACACGTCGCCAATGACCATTTCCTGTGCGTCATACGATATTTATCGTTTAAGCAGGTGGGTAGATTTCAAAGCATCATTATAGTGCATAGTGATAGGGTCCGCAAGTAATACATAGGATAGTTAACGCATGGGGAGCCCTCGATAGAACTTCAAGGTGATAGTCAATATTACAAGTAATCGTTTTCCTAAGTAGATGACGATACATAAAGAACCGTGATTCGAGTAACGATTCAGAGATAACATAGAGCTACGACTTACGATATACGATTAAATATCACAAGAAAAAAAAATTCGAATAAAAAAAGTTTTGCGATATTCTCATATAGGCGGGCTAATTTTTAGCGAACCCCTGGAAAACAACATTGAGGAAATGGAAGGAGAGAGTCGCCGCGTGAGCATCACATGGTGTACGTACCCCACATGGCGTCGTAGAGGTAACATAGTAATGGCATGTGCATCGGAATTCCGCCCCCTGTAAGTGTCATGTGGTGAGAATGCTCGCAGGGGGTTGCTGCATGGGAACTCGATTGTGGTCATCAGTCCGTGTCCATCGCATATACACGCATCGCTTAGAGGTATACGCGGTGTATACATGATTTTACTCTCCCGATATAAATATAAAATTATTGTAACAATTCGTTTCGTCATTATGCCTATGACGGATGGGGGGATAGGCATACCACCCTCGCCCGCTAACACGCATCCCACGACCGCACAAACACGTCGATGCGCGCGCGGTCTTGGCTAAGCGCAAACGTGTACAGGCGCACACGTGCAAGCGAATTGTAGGCGCTGAGGCTGAGGTACTCACACGCGTCGTCGAGGTACGCACACGGTAGCGCACTGTGTGTACATATACACACGATTCACACGCGTTCAGCATATTATCGGCCTGCTCTGATGCAACAAGTTGACCGGGTGTCAATTGATGTGTTATTAATTGGAGGTTAATTGCGTTAATGCGCTGCCGACCCCGCCTCTCTGTCGTCTACCCGCTCTCTCCCATCCCCGACGTCCACCGCACCCACCTTCAACGAGCCCCACTGTTTTATTATTATTTTGCATTCGAATCGTTTCGATTCAACACACACTGGCACGCGCCCAAACCAAACTGGTGTGAGATAGAGTGAGAGGGCGAGAGAGAAAGAACGAGAGGCGAGCTGGGAGGTCGCGAGGCAGAAAGAGCGCGAGAGAGCATTTAAAAGCGGCGGCCTGTCACCGATTTTCATAATTCACAGCTCGTTAAATTTGTTTCGCTTTTTGCCCCGCTTTTCGCGGTTACGCGCCCCGGCGCCATTAATCTACCTTCGGTCGTTTTCAATGAGTTTAATCGCGTTTCAAAAACAATGTGGGTCAACGCCACGCTTGTGTTATTCCTGACACGTGAGCATGACCTTCTCGCCGTTTTCATTTCGATTTCGGTTCCCATTCATGCTGTTATAGATACTACGCGATAATGAGCGCCCGATATTTTTTAAATGTTTGCCATTGCTGCATTCTAAGTGTCCCGCATTTTGCGTTACAACAAGGTACAAGGAAAAAGAATGGGAGAAATTTTATAAAGATACAATTTGAGATATATAAAAATTAAATTTCGCGGTCTATCTTCAATGTAAGTTAAATTATAGACACTAAATTTTTATTATCTGTTTGTGACAAGTAATAAAAACATATTGGTTCTTTGGCATATTTAGTAGAGATAATAACATTCTATACAAATTTTCTTGTTGACAGACAGATGAATAAATCTTGAAAAGTTAAAGGAATATGAAAAATTCCGTGATATTTCACGTGAAATCGCCAGAAAATTTCCCAAGATGCGATTGCAAATCTCTAAGATTTTTCACGAGACGTCTGCACGATCTTTCTTCGATATATTCCCATGACTTCTCGCGGTGGGAAACACTAATGTCTGAAAGCTACAAAAATTTCTGTGACGCCCTTCGTTCTCCCTCAGAAAAGGAAGTAGGAACAACGGTCCTTGCTCTCAATGGCGTGGACGACGAGTTGTGGCATCAAAATCGAAAACTGCGAGAATTTATGTTATTTTAAATAATCACACTTTTGTTTAATGATTTATCATATTAATTTAATGGTTTACAGGATCAATTACGCTGGCCAATTTCACTTCTGTATTTATATTTATCTACGAGTATCGTATAAAACTAAAATCAATAAAGCTTGTTAAAGCCGCTTATCAGTTAAATTTCATTAATTTAGACATCGTTAAAAATGCATCATTTATGCCTGATTTAACAGCGTTTGTAAATAATAAAATAATTATCTAATAATGTTGTTTTACAAATGATTTAATTTTAAATGTATTAAAAAAAATAGTTTTTTTATAGAAGGATTATATTAAAAAAACAAATATAATAAAATTAAAGAAAAAATAAAATATCTTTTACGAAGGAGAATCTCTTAGCAAAATTACATAATTGAAACATTCAAAGCCAAGAAACTCCACCGTTACCGACGACACTGTAAGATCAAGAAGGCCCCCTCGGTAGCATTCAGGTGGTTCGCCGGGTGGCGTCCCCGATTTAAATGTCCAGGTATCCCTTGACTGCATACACGATCGAGGTAACTTCTCGAGACTCGGTTCCCCCTTGGGAGCTCTCCCTATCGAGGAAAGACGAAGGAGAAGGGCGAAGAAGGTAAAATGCCTCCTTATGATAGAGAGCGCGTGCCAGCTGCCGTTTCGAAGCATAACCGACGTTTCGGCTTCTTGTTGTCATTGTTGTACCCCACTAAGATCCCCCTAACATCTTGGGGTCAAACGAACTTCGTCTTTCTAACGTCTTAAGAAACGCACGAACACATACGGGGCGGTCTGTATCGCAGAGAAGTAACGGTTTTCGCTTGCTTCGACATTTTATTATCCGTTTATTTATTTCTGTTTATGATTTCACGTAATTTGTGTCTCACAGTACGATTTTGTAATTTTTGATAAAACGTGAAAAATAATAAATAATTAATAAGAAAAAAATCTATGTAATATTTGCATTGGCACACATTTTCAATGTTAAAAATATGCATATTAATATTTTCTTGTTTTTCTTTTCTCGATATAATTCTTACGAGAACATTTCGTTCTCTAATAAAATATTTGTTAAATATAATGGAGAAAAATACTGAATTGTTAAATATAATGGAGAAAAATACTGAAAGTCTGAATTGCCGAGAAGAAGAAGCAGATTTAATGATTCTGGTCTATTTTTCTCTCCGTCTTTTATTGGCTACGGGCTACTTTTGGCTCGAAACAATTATGGAGATACGTTCGCGACATATTGGCAACCAAGAGCATCCAGGATTACCAGCGTTATTGTCGTCGCCATTTGAAGGTGCAGTCTTCTTATGGCAGTTAGCCAATATGTTTTCCAGTTTTTGCGACGAATGGCAGTCGTGTTACAGACATTATCGGTTATCCAAAATTCCTTAATTATATTCAATTGCCAAAGTTTTGTATGTTTGCGCGATGTATAACGGAGTCTCCACGAAAGTGTCTGGGAATTACTATTTCTAAAAGCATTCTAGAATAAACAGGAACATCGTTCTGTCAGAAAAGTCTGTAAATCGCGTATTATTCAGTACGTTTTATTAGACGTAAAAGTAGAGTGTAGTCGTTATAGAAAATCCATTACATATTTTCTCGTACATTCTATTAACATATAGACAGAAATATACTAATTAAAATTAAGATCTGATAAAGATTTTACATATATATTATATAAATAAAAAAATTAAAATGGCACATCTGGAGTATAATTCAACAGAAGATGTAAAGTCATCTTCTAAATCTAAGAGAATAAATAGATACGTGCACATTCCACATTATGTTATGAGACATTGTGATGCAGCTGAACCTTGATCTACATTCAGGAGCCTGCAAACAGCATCGATACACCTTTGATCACCCTTAAGGCTGGAAACACCTGGTTGCCATTAGCTATCGATCGAATACCGTTAGCAAATGACAGATCAAATGCTTATTGGTAATCAAGAAGTCACAAAGGTAACTCGTGATATCATATGATTAAGAATCGTGTACAAATATTTTTTTTTTTTTATATAATTTTGATATTTATTTTTTGACAATTAAAACGTATGCAAAGAATTTTTTGCATTTCAAAAATATTATATCATATTTTTTCTATATAAAATAAGATAAAACTTATTTATAAGATTTTATTACGAGATATAATTATTTACTTATATTAATTTATTATTAATAATCTACATACATGAATAGATATCGTCAATAAAAATCTTAGAAATCATAAAAAGATGGACGGAAAAACAAAATCCTTGTATAGATGCGACGTGGCATGTCCGCGCAAATCTCCGCGGAACGACATGCGGCGAGCGGTGGTCTGATCGTTTGAGCCAATCATGCCGTGATTGAGTATAATGGACTTGCGTCTTGTCCCCCAGGCCAGTGGCTCTCGAGCCAACTCGTACGAATCGCGATCGGCTGTTTCGAGTGACTGATCATGGACCAGGCCGCTCTTGGGTTGGTCACCCGCGAGCCGTAAGTGACTAGGGCACAGGATGAAGGCTGTGTCCGAGTGAGTGAGCGGCCTGTTGGTATGATAATGAGGAAGGTGACTTCCGACGATCCATATATCGCGGAGAGCGGCCAAGAGGAAAGAAGACAGAGCAAAAGCTCTGAAATGCACCGATGACGAAGATGGAGAGCCTCATGGAAGAGACGGAAGAGGGGAGAGATAGACGAAGGGAAGGGAAAAAAAAGAGGTATATCGAGGCTGATGGAGGAGGAGGAACCCCCGACGATACGCAGGGTCGAGGGACGGCCAAGAAGCGGACACTCCAATCCACAACATCCCTTCCGATTCTCTACGTTCATACGTAAGCCCCGCGTGTAAGCTCTTCTCCGCGCTTGTTCCTATCTCTCGTCTCTTCCTTCCGCGGCCCCCACCGTAAATTGACATGAGAGACAGGTCACGAGAGGGGCGACGTACGTCAGCGGGTCACGCGTATACATGGACCTACTCGAGGAGCGGAAGACTCTTCGTGATCCACGACGGCGCGGTGAGGGAGGAAGAGGAGGTAGCGGTCGCCGCGTGCACCGCTCGGAAGACACTTGGCCACGATTGATTGTGTGCGCGTGTCTCCTCGTTGTAGAAAGAGCGAGCAGGATGGTGAAGAACAGGCCTCCTACAGAGCGAGCGATCCGGTGACGTTGCTGCGACCCGATGAGGATACGAGCCAATTTTCCCAAACGCCGTCAATTCAGCTAACCAGCTAAATTCGCGAACGCGAGGCGAAGGCGAGGGAGGGCCGAAGCGTGTGAGAAAAAGGGATCACTCCGGCGAGAAGCGAAACGACGGGACTAAAGTGCTGGAAATAGCGCGATGCGTTATTTGCATGAGAAGCAAAAGACTGGCTCACTCGCGGATACGCCCGGCGTACGATGACGCCGGTACGATGAGCCGGTTCCCAAGTGAGCTATGACTCGGTTAATCCAATTGAGTTAATTTAGGTTAACTTAAAGTTGTCTAAACAGCTTGTTTAGATGTCCCGCGATGTGTTGGTAAAAACACGTATCCGGCCTTCTTCCTTTCTATTTAAACAAGAGTCTTCTAGAAGCGTTTGTCTCCCCGATATATTGACAGATAAACAGATTGATTAACGATCATGTTAATCTCGAGCTATTTTACGGTTGTCATTCCAATTCTTATAATCGATCAATATATATCAATATATTCATCTTACATTAATTAATTAATTAATTTTTTTATCATAATTTTTTCATATATAATTTAATTATATCTACAATTTTCTAAAAATTATTTAAAAATTTATCAATTATAGCGACATTATTATAAAAATAATGTCATTTCTTAAATAGAAAATTGCTTTATTATAGTATCTTTCGATCCAGCTCGTAAATAGCGAGGCTAATAAACGGAGCTTCATTTTAGATATTCTTTAACTAAATTTTCTCTCCATTTTAATAGCGTTATTTCTACTAGTAGGATATCATTGGAATATCGATCGAAATGCTCCCGATTTTATTCAAAAATCTTTTTATCCTCGTATAGTTCTTTTACGAAATTTCGCGATATTTTCGCCCTCACAATTTTTTCTATAAATATCTTTAACAATTAAAAAGTGTGTGCAGTGAATTTTTTAGATTTTTAGTTGTTGAATAAAATTTAAATCGTTAGATTAAATTAAAATTGTCACTCGCGATTTTGTACCACAGCATCATTTTGCTTATGTCATCGAAAAAAATCGATATCGATGATCGTCCGTCGAAAAAAAGAGGGAGATAGAGAGAGAGAGAGAGAGAGAGTAAAGACGAATCTAGCTTAACCGCTACCTCAACGATGATGTAGTCATCAAGCTCTATGCTGCTCTAGTGCGGCGGGGTACATGCGAGTATTTGCTCAGGGTACATACTAGACTCGCCTCCCCAGCTGACGTTGATTGAAGGAATAAGGGAAACGGCGAGGTCTCTCAAGTACCCACCACCACACTATCGCCGCCGCCACGATCACTACCAATGTTTCGCCTCCGCAGTCCCTAACAGACCGATCTCTATGTACGTCATCGTCTCGATCGCCTCTATCACGATCGTATGATTATCATCGTGATGTCCTGTGCACCGGTATGACGCGTCAAATACATCGAAAATTCCTTCTCTTTCCGTCTGCGGATTAATTAAACGGGATTTACACGGTTACATCGAAGCTTCGTAATGAGATGCGAAGGAATATACGATGTTTTATCATAAAGCCGACTCATCCAATAGATAGAAAGCATATCGTTTAAAATTTACATCATATCATTAAACTGAAAAACTTAGACATTTGAAGAGTATTAAAAGTTTTATTACTCAATAAAATGTATGATTAATTAAATTCAAATTTCATTTACATATTAAACAACTAAAAAGATATGTGAAAAAACAAAACGATTGCGATGAAAAGAAGGAATCGAGAAACTTAGAGAGAAAGAAAAAAGGAGCAACTAGATTTTAATTGAGAAATGAAATGAGTTCATTCTCGTATGTGGGCGCCCGATAAAAAAAAAAAAAGAAAGGATTGATTGCTGCCGGTCACAGCGCGGAGAGAGGCTAAATAAAAATGTCGAGATAGGCGGGTATCTCAGGATCCGGAACTTGTTGACAATGCTGCGGAAGGCGATACACCTGGACGGTCACGAGGAACGTGCAAGTATTGACCCGACGCGTGCTACAGGCGGACAGTGAGCGACCGCGACTAAATTTTCTCGCGCGTCTCACGTGGTCAGTGGACCTCGTCTCCTGAAAAGAGAGCCCTCAGCTATTCGTGTTGCTATTGATATTGCGTTCGTGCGATGGCGCGATTATTTACATTACTTCCGAATTGGTAAATAAGAGACGCGATGCGCGCTCGGACGCGGAAGCGTGTCGCAACCGCCTCTTTCCGCGCCCAAGCCTCTTTCCCCCCGTTCGCCAAATTCCTTTTCCGCAGTTTGCGTGATACGTAAACGCGCGCTCATTGAGAGTTCATTGTAATATAAAAAAAAAAGAGAGAGTTTGAAATAATAAATATTACTAATAAGCTGAATTATTTAGTTTCATATGTTGAAAGTAAAATAAAAATTCTTTTTAAACACGTCCTTCCTGAATAAACTTTTCAATCTTGATAACGCATAAAAAATGCATAATCACAAACAGTATTTATCTTTTTTATATCTCTTTTTTATCTGTGTGTAGTATGTAACTCTATGATCAATGCGTTATTACGTGCTCTCTTCTATTATCTCTTTACATTTAAGTCTATAGATACTAAGTACAACACAACAATTTAGCATAATTGTCATATAGTTACCGTTTTGTTATTATTAACGTGCGTGTAAAGTTTGTTTATCGTTCTTTCAAAGAAGTGACGTTGTGATAGTATTATTCGCGAGGTACTTAACCATCTTTCGAAAGTTGTCTCTGTCGTCAGGATATTGGCTCAAAACGGTCGTTTAAATCTCAGGCGTCTAATGACACCCGCGCGATAATAGGGCAACTGATTTGACAAGTAAAGTGGTTACGAAGACAAATGAGTACTTTAGTCGCGCTCGAAACCATCGATCGTTCTACGAGCTCAGCCAGATCTCTTCATCATCTCTCTCGTTCTTTTCTTTCCCTCTTTCTCCTTTTCTAATGTCATTAAGAGCAGAAACTTCTCCGTGTAATATTCATTAAATAACATAAAAATATAAAAACAGATGACATTTTATTTCATATATATTAAAATATTTTATATAGTTATATATATATATATATATATATATATATATATATATATATATATCATAATTTAAGGTAAATGTTAAATCTGCCTGATAATGTTTAATTATTATACAATAATTATTAATATTTGTTCAAGCATTAATCAATATTATTTAACTATATTGTGTATTTTTATTAAGCTAATAATTTCAGCAAATATAAATTATATATAGTTCAAGTGAATATGGATTATAAATTTTGTAGAATTCTGTTTATTGTAACGATTTGTGTATATATATTTTCTTATTCGGATGGCTCTCTTGCGAGCTAAGGCAATTATCCGACATCAGCAAGGTCTGAAATAGATGTAGCTGGCACATTATGTCATCCTTTTCCGGGGGTTCCGCAGATCTTATGTTTATGTATTGTGCATCCGACGGTTTTCTCTGAATCTCGTAACAATTTTCGAGTTAATCAATGAATAACAAGTAATTTGTCCCGACAAATTCGTTGCGAGACAATGCGCGGCACACAATGAGATAATTATATGATTTGAGTAGATGACATCTGCCACGCGAAAACATTCTTATCCACGTTCCAATAGAAATCAAAGTAGAGAGCAAAAACTATTACTTATACAAAGCAAACCGACGGTACGTCGTTACGTGTAACTGATCGAGCAAGCGCGTGATCGCTACGCGTCAGCCCGTCGCGGATCTCCGATTTATGAAATAAGCCATTATCATAGATCCCGGCCGGCCGAGCAGAGATGTTATGACACATCGGACACGCACGCGTGTCTGTGTCCCCACATATATGCGCAACACATATCCGGGGGTCGGGTCAGTTCTCAGGGCTATCATTGCCTGCCGGCCGGAAGACTCACTTAGACCCGTCTTGAGTTACCCCTCTTCGTCCCTGGCCAACTCTCCTCGACAAACTCACGACTATAATCCCTCCTTCCCTTTTCGTCCCACCGATTCGCTCTCTCGTTCTAGCTCCCGCTTCTCCCGTCCTTATCATTTTTCTCTCCAAGGGGAGAATCTACTTGTCGGATTCTTTTCTCCTTTGGCTTTTCTTCTCTCGCTCGTCGGGGACACTTGCCTTACCGGCAGGCAGCGTCACGGTATTGTTTACGGATCAATCTTATGAGTAAGCGATTCTTTCTGCGGTTAGCTCGAAGATTTTCTTAATGTATTTCTTGAAACGTTAGACGCTATTATAATTAGTACATTGTTCTCTCTCAATCTTTTTCTTTTTTTGTAATGATTATTGGATTATGGATTACAATGCGATAAAATATAATCTAATAAGATTTACAAAAATTAACAAATAATATAAAAAGCCTGATAAGAAACCTATGACACTTGTACGTGTGTGTATAGCGTAAATGCTTTTCAAAATTAAAATAAAAAGAACCTTAATTAAAAAATATTATTGTTTCATCAATGATATTGATAATTTATTTTTTTAAACAATTATGTAGCTTTATCTGAAAATCCTTCGATTTGGAATTATTTACGATAAACACAGGTGGATTTAATTACCGCCACCGCTATAATAAATAATGTTTTCGATTTGTATATATATATATATATCCATAATAGGATGTATTTATAAAATGCATGCACACGCGTCATCATCGCTCGCGAACTTGTTGCGAACTTGCGACGAGAGAGTGACGATACGCGAATGCGTATACGCGCACGCACGAGTGTCGCATCGTCGAGTGTCGACGCACACGCGTGTGCGATGCAGCAGTGTACGGGGAGGGGGAGGGGGGGGACGTAATAGCACGGGCAGAGCAAATGTGTGTGTATGGGCCCATTGTGCGTTTCCGTAGCGGATACGACTCCTTTTAGCCTTTAGGGAATGTCTATGTGTATTTACAGTAAATACCGAGGTCTTTTACATATCAAAACCACGCGTCGTGATAGTGCAGTTGTAATTGATTATAATTGATTATAAATGTTTATTTTTATTGCTCATTTTTTTCTTGTACGTGCGCGTGATTGATTCGTACCAAAAATTATGATCATCGTCCGCGATTATGTTTTCTTATAATGATTATTATTATCGTGCAAGTAATAATTTCTTATATATTGATAATTTATATTTTCCCCAGGAAATGAAATTCTCGCGACAATTATATGCTCACATTTAGGAAAGAGAAATAATTGAAAATTAATCGACGTAGTAAGATTCGAGAATAAAATTGTTATCAACGAAAAAAAACACAACATTTATCTATTAATATGTTTATTTGATAAGTTTCACACGTGAAAAAAAAGGCTGTACGCTGGAAATGTTAAAACTTGAACGATACGAATAGATCGAATACCACGACATGTCCAAGATACTTTTTTCTCGAGAGAAACACTACTGTCACGTTGGAAAGAAACGCGTAACGCGCAGTGTCAAGCGTACTCGCGCGAGCGCGATGCCTCGGCGCGTTCTACCGCGGACAATAAAATGCTTTTATAATACTTTGTTATATAGTCGAGCAGCTCGTTAAGCCGTCCCGCGTATATTATGACCTTTCTTTACTGCCTTAAGTTCGTTCTGGCTAGTTTACGGCCCTCAACTCCTCGCGACGACGATGAGGTGCGCCGGGTGTCGATATACACCCTTCCCTCACTTGCTATTTCGTTTACTCATAAAAATATTCGACGATGGTCTCTGGGCCGTAAAACTACACTTTGTGAAGGAAGGTGAGAGTTTTACATGAAAAATTAAAGAGAGCGAGTTTTCTGTCTTTAGATTGCAACCGTCCCCCTACTTTCCCCGATAGCAAATAACAAATAAAAAAATTTAATTATTTAGTTTGTGTGTGTCTTGTTACGTCGATCGAGAAATATCGTATACATCGCTGACGTCGCGGGACCTCGCTCGGCCGGGCAGTCTCCCAGGCTGACAGAAGAGCGGCGGATCAATTAAGACATCATTTCCGTTGCGGGTAACAATGATACGCCCGCCAAGGCCGGAACAACGCGTCCGCACCTTTCGGCAGCGCGCTTCTGCGTCCACTCGAGCCCAACCCTGGTTACGAGGCTTACATCCTGGATCGGTTCACGGTGTTAGTCCGTATAAGCGCGACGTGCCGATATATACGCGCCCGCGTAAACGCACAGATACGTGATTGTAACAAAACAACGGACGTCCGGACGACGGACAGTCGCACAGGTATCGCTCCACCGTTCCCCTTAGCACCGGCACTCCTCTTACGCATTCTTCCTCTCGCTCTCTCTTTCTCTCTCTCTCACTCTATCTCTCTCTCTTTTCTTCTATACGCATCTCTCTCGTTCCTCGACCATTTCTCCCACCATGCTACGTAGTCCTTTTACCAGTCGCCAATCTCGCTCTTCACTTCTCTCTTTCCCCCTTTAACCCTTTCTCCTTCTATCCCGGCAAGAGAACGGAACGAGACCCCCGCTTCCTCTGGAAAATTGGAAGCTTCCAGGCGAGACTAGCTGGTCCAGCACACACGCGCTTCCGGTTACGTTCCGCATGCGGTCATGCGAGAATCTTCTCAGTGCGATTTCTCTGATATCATTGTCGACGCAATATGCGACATAAATAAGTAAAATATGAATAAAAAATGATAATTGACATTTTTTTCTAATAATTTTAAAATCTTGATTTCTCTTCGAAATTAGGAAATTTTTTGAAACTCTAAAACATATTATTAATTAAAAATATACTTTAATCCGATTAAAAAAAAATAAAAATATAAAAATATGTGAATTTTAAACATAATAGAATTCTAGAGTTAATCGATCGTAAAGGAGTGATAACGATACGACAAATAATATGTAATTTTTTTGTGCGAGTATATACGTCTGTACTTCATCACATGTACTTTTGCGGAACGGTTACACGTCGGAGCCGTATCGAAACATTTTTACGTGCACACATTTTCCTCCATGTTCTCTTCGATTTTCAATATCATTTTTCGTCGCTTCGATGTCGGCACAGAGGACAGTATAAACATTACATTGTTTTTTTTTCTGTCGAATACTCGGAATGTATACTTTTGAAACACGATAGGCATATGTGTTATTTTAAAGTCGATCATCTGTCGCTATATCCAGTGCAACGAAGAAATATGATATAATGAAGCATGATAAAAAAAAAAGTCAAATTACGTTAATAAACGTGGTTTTTGTTGCGCGGATCGTTAGATGTGTATCGTCGTCCGTCATCGGTGCTTTTCTCTCGAGAACGGAAGAAGCGAGGGCCCATTTCCTCCGTGAAAGTGGAAGCTTCCACTAAGGATACTTGGTCCAGTGGACACGCACTTCCTGTCACTATTTGTCGCGCATCAAGTACTTTGCGCACCGCAGAAAATTATATTGTCGTTCGGCCATTTATGACGGACATTGTGTCGGCGACACGCCCCATAATGTATCAAGAAACATATGAATGTCAAGTGTCACAAGATCAGATGAATGAGCAGAAAGCATTATGGTAATCGCATCTTTTTCTTTTATCAAGTGTAATTAATTCTTGCTCTCTCGTGATTAATAAAGTACCGCATTAATCATCCGCTTCACGATATTGTGGTTAAATTTGAAAAATTGTTGAGTTATAAATATAATTTATAATTGCATTAATTAAATAATAAGAATTACTTCAACAAGATATACACAAGTTATGTCGGCGCAATTGCTTTAAAAGTGGACGTGTCTCGCGTTTTGAATAGTAAGAAATTGTTAGCGAGAGAAAACGGGATAGCTAATAAAGCTCTGGAGCGTGGTAGATGACACGGCATCGCGAAAGAGACAATCCTCGCGCTACTCCAGCGCATTACGCTTTCCTTCGCGTTCCCTTACCCGTTTCCTTTTCCTCGGTTCTGTCGGTGCCGTCGCTCGAGCCCTCGAGCGCGAGAAAAAGGCCGAGATCAGAAAGAGATGTTAAAAAGCATGCCTCCTCGACGCATTCAGCGGTGTTCGCTTTCTTGGATTCCTGAAGGCGCCTCTCGGTTTTCTTTCAATTCGTGACGAACGCGCGCGAGCGGGGGTGAGGACTTGTACGTCGCGACTGCACTGGAGGCTACTTTTGTCCGTATCTTCGCGCCTTTCGTCTCACCCTGCCCCTTTTTCCCGGGTCCAACGAGAAAAACGAGAACGGTGATTCAGAAAGAAAAGCGGAGGGAAAACATTGAGAAGACTCGGTCTCTTCGCTCTCGTCGCTACCTCTCGCAGCTTCTCACGAAGAGCAGCGTGTACGTAGAATGCAAGACAGTGTATATAAGTTGCAGAAAGGCATGAAGAGAGTAGGTACGGTTAGTACGAGAGTGTTTTCTCGCCATTGTCCAACGCGCGCATCAAGAACAAGAAAAGCTCTTCCGATGACAAGCAAGCATGCTCTCGGCATTACCGCGGGAGTTGCCTCCAACGAGGCACTGCGCCTCCTTCCACTGTGCGCTTCTTGTATCGTCGTTCTCTCCATTTATGACATAAGTAGCACACTGTGCACTGTGATTTCTCTAAGTAGCACTCCGTCCGATGGAGAACAGCGTGAGAGAACGGACTGACTTCTTTTTGTGCCGCTCATTCAGTGGGGGGGGAGGGGGGAGGGGGGGTTTTCTTTTCTATCGAGAGGCGAAGGACGAGAGGATCGTTGTCGGAAATTGTTCGATACGCGAATTGCAGCTTCTGTCTCCGCTTACATCTCGTCGCTTTGCGCGACGGGATGGAGTTTTCTTCGTCGAAAGAGCGCGTACATCCTTTCCGCCGTGATTCGTGACGATTACGATCGTGGCAAGAGGTATTAACGAGGGATTTTTGTTGCGGTGACAAAGGAAAAAAATGTATAAATGAATTATAATCGATACAACAAACGCAATATGTACGGATAAAGCTGCGCGGGTAAGGTAAAGAGGGAACGCGTAATTTATCGATTTATCGCCAATTACGGAAGATTGTGCTTCAAACGTCTTACATTGCGCTTCACTACAAGTTATTTGATTAATACATCGAGCTATTATTTCAATATACGTCATCATATCTCAAAGTTAACCAAACGAAAATACCTGCTCACATAAATCATACGATCTAGTATAGTTTAAAAAATATTTCTTGCTGAGTGAGCATTTCCGATTCGGCGGAAATAGCCGTAATAGATTAGATTTTAGATGCGTGAACTTTTATCGCGCGATAAGTTTCTGTCAAAAAGATCGTCAAGTTTTGATATATTCACTCGGCGGCAAGAAAACGTGGCCGGATTGAAGATGTAGAAGCGACACAGTAAGAGTGCGTATATCAGAGAGGGAGAAGACGGGAGGAGACATAAGATGAAACATAAGGGAACGAGATGTTGGCCGAAGAAGTGGGATCAAGCTCTCGAAAACTCGTTAGCGTTAGCGGTTAAGAGATTATCTCGACCTGCATATGACGAAAAGTACGTCCTTCCGTGACTAACATCTTGTGATAAAGTGGCGTAAGAATAAAGTTTGTATCGCTCTCGTCGTGGACGTCGCCAAGATTTCTTTTCCTCGAATGCGAGAACAAAGTTGAAGAAATAAAGCCAAGGCAAAGATGACGTTAAGCTCTTAAGTACTCTCGCAAATGATGACTCTACTTGAGCCTCAACCGTCCGCGCACAAAAAGGAATGCTGGAGTGTTGGCGGTGTATTCTTGCAAAGAAAATGCTCAGGTTTCTTTTGTAGAGATATATGCTTTGATGGAAGGTCGGAGAAAATTGAGATGTGAATTAATATTGCTTACAACAAGATTCATATAACAATCATACTTATTCATATCGTTATTATCGTTGTCTCAAGATGTTTTGCGTGCTATTTTACAAGGAGCATGCTAACGCGGACGTAATTACAGGATTTTTTCACGATGACCTAGGTTAGACCGGCAAAGGAAAATGGAACGTCGATAGTACACGAGCAAGTTTCGTCTCTCTGCAACGCTGCTCCTTTCTAGTCCTATTAAACGCAATTACGTGTCGTCTCTAACGATGTTCGATCGGGCCAGCTAACCGTTAGTGCAGAGAAGGAAAGATGAAAATAGAGAGAAAGAGGAAGAGAGGCCAAAACAGGCTGTAATAAAAAATGCAGAAAGAAAGACAAGCACGGAAGGCAAACTGTAAAACGAACGAAGGGAACGGAGGAAAGAAAATATGAGGGTGAACTGTAGGGGCGGGGAGGAGAAGATGGGGTGAGAAGACGTAATATGCATGTATTGAGCGCACGGTCGAATTTTCGGAATCTTCCCTTCGTATCCTTTATCCCTTCACGGGTATTGCTTGAGGAGCCTCGAGTGCGCCGAGGGTGCGTGCATTGTATGTCGTCCATCTTATATGCATCACCCACCCATCGCCATCCTCCTCAGAATCAACCCCGTCCACCTTATACTTGCACTCTTTGTTCTGCGTGAACCCTTTCGTCCTGGCCCTCGTCTTCCTTCAATTCCTGCTTCGTATATACGCTCGTACGACTTCGCACCCCTTCGTATATCGGTGTAGCACCAGAGGGATCGACTGTTGATGGAGGGAGAGAAGGAGACGGAGATGCGGAGAGAACACGGAGAAAAGAAGCAAAGGAGGAAGGGGACAAGGAAAGCACAAAATCTCGAGGACGAAGGGAGTCACTGCAGTATGCACTTGGAGAGACTAGGGGATATTTTAAGGAAAGTCGATTCAAGAAGTGAATCATTATTTCCTCAGCGCTAATATTGAATTTGAATTGGTGATGATATATTAAAAATCGTCGTATTTCTCGAATATTTTTCTCAATTATATATTATTATTTATTTCTTTAATATGTTTAATTGTTCATTATTTTGCCTATGAAAATTCAAAAATCATCTACTACGTTGGAATTTTTTATTCAATTTTTTTCCATTTCTCATTTTTCACAATGCTTTCCAATTTTGCATTTCATATATTAGAAGCTAAACTCGGAATGATGGAGTCAGCGGAGCGGATTGTGATTAAGAGTCGTAATGAAAGAAATCTGCAATGCAAGAAGTGTTCCTCTACCGCGCAGTTTCGGAGAGACCACCATCTTGGTTTCTGGCGCCAATAAAAAATGAAATCTTTGTTCCGCCGATCCAAGCGTGCAGGTTGGTAGGTGAAAGAGAGCGGGGATAAAACTCAGGCCGAGTCTGACGCTAGGCCCGAGTCCACCGGGGTAGGAGGTCGAGGGGATATGCGGGAGGAGGAGCGGTAATCGGAATAGATAGAGACTTTCCTAGAGACAAGCCAAGGAGAATGGGCCATTCATGCATGGGAGCCACGAGTGACTTCGTGGTTGGAGGACTGCGGGATTGTAATACGTCTCCAGCTCCGTCGTGGAGATTACGTCCCCGTGTGTCCCGCGGGGCTGCAATATCTTGCATTCCCTTCCCTCGGGGTCCATCCGCCTCTCCTCCGTCCTCCCAGGCCCCTCTACCATCATTATTTCTCGCCACTTCTGCTCCTCTTCCACCCCCGTCGCCCGTCCATCTATCCGCGATCGTTCACTTCGTTCTCGTCGTCATCGTCGTCGTCGTCGTCGTCGTCACAATTCTCGAAAGAAGAAAGAAGAAAATTCGAAATGACTGCCCGATGTTGGGATGGTGGTAGTGAGATCACGACAGAGTCTAGGATCGAAGGGAAGCGAGGGGTAAGAGGCGGGAAAAACTGCATCCGTTCGAATCACATCTGCGAACGCCATCGGGCCTTAAGAAATCAATTAAACGAAGAGAAGCTCGCGGAGGGGGATAACTCGGGTCGAAGGATGGAAAGGGTTAAAGAAAGAGAGAAAGCGAACGGTTAGTTCGAGGAGAGGGGGTTGGAAGGAATACCGAGAGCATACTGTTCCGTCAAGTGGATGAAGCGGGGAAAGACGAAAAGACAGACGGCGAAAGACGGAACTTGCAGTAATCAGGGGATCTGCAACTATACATATATATTTTTCTTACAACTCATCTTCCATCTTTTCTCCTCATCTATTTTGTCGCCTGAGATCTTATTTCTTCCCCCGCCATCATCGTTTCTTTTCTTTCTTTTTCTTTTTTTTTTTTTAATAAAAAATTCATCAAGCATAGATTTGATACAAAAGATGCAAGGTTTTAAATTACACAAGAATGCAATACGAGAAAAGTATTAAAAATAAATATGATATAGTCATTATAATAAAAAAATAAAATCTTAAATTTTCAAAATAAACTAAAAGAACATTTGTATATAATGTTTCAATTTTTGAACAATATTCTTTATTAAAAACAAAACACGTTAATAAAAATCCTAAATTGATCACCATCGAACGATTGGTGAGAACAATTTTGCATACCGATACTTGAAGAACATTCGCGAAGGAACGACAGCGAGATTGCAAGATGCGGTGAAAGGAGTAAGGCAAAAAAAAAAAAAATAACTGAATAAAATATCAGGAGAAGAACGGCGATGGGTTTGGTAGGTCTAGAAGAAGGATGAGAATCGTGGTGGTGCGGAGAGCATGCAGGGAAGCGAGGCGGACGAAAAGGGATAAAAAGTAAGGGGTTGCCCACCCTAACCAACCGCGTCTAGTAAGAAGCATTGGAATCGATATCATTGCAACGTGGGCTCCTCCATCCAGTCTACTTTACCTCCCGACTTCCCCGCAACCTCCTTCGCTGCGCCTCTCGTCATCAAGCCGACTCTTAACTCTTTCCTTCTCCTTTCCCCTTACGCGAATTCTCATTGCCAGTGGAGGTCGTCGAGTCGGTGGCCGACTCCTCAGACCCTCTCATTTCTCTCTCTCTCTCTCTCTTTTCATCTTATACGTTTCTCCACTCGGCCCGTCTCCCCTTCTTGCTTTCTCGTCGTTTTTTTCTTCCTTTTCTATCCTACACCAGCTCGTCTTGCTACGAATCAAAGCTCGTTTTCGCTATTAAGAAGATTCCACGTCGTGAAACCGTTTAATACTCTGCTAAATTATCGGACTGAAACGCTCGCAGTATTACGTGTAGGTGACATTTGCGACGAGTAAAGTTCTGTTTCTGCTCGATCTCGGTAAGATTTTTTACTAAATTTTAATAATATTTACATATAAAGTTACATTGTGCCGATGGAAAATTTTTAATTTTATTTGACATTTCAATTTTACTTATACGTTCACATCATCTATGTTTACATACATAGTTATTTCATAATTATATCGTAAGTGAGTCCAATATTGTGCTGCAATCATAAACAAAAACAACTTTTAGCAAGCGCTTACTAAGCGATACCGATTGGCGATACTTTAAAATATTCAAGCAACCCGATAAATCCGGTAGTTTAACGAGCTAAAGCGTGCAGAGTCTCGAGACGAAGTTAGAGGCTCGCAAGTTGTCGACGAACGAATCGTCGAATACACCCCCATCGAAACCCCCGTTCGATTGAAGGACGGCGAGTTTTAAGTCGTATTCGCAAGAAGGGTACTAGAGGATGTCGAAAGGATGCGGTCGGAAAAGAAGAAAAGGGACGAGAACGTTCAATTCCCGTTTGCCGGAGTGAAATGAACGACGGAGGTAGAATAAAACGAAGTATACGGGAGAAGAAAAAAGTCACAATTAAGAATGCCGTTCGGCAAACTTCATAAATGAGAGGCGAAATCAAAATCGAAACGAGAAGACATTGACCTGCTATTTGTAAATGTCACGAACTGCCTTGGATAAATGGCGTGATCATAACGATTGACGGTGAAGAACAATCAAGTTTCTATCCACAAGTACATCGTGAAAATTATTAAAATTATTTTATAATCACACGCATACACACACGAATGTATAACATTTTTAACATCTATTAACATATTCAATTTTGACTTTTGTAAATTGCACTTTTTTGGACTAGAGTCGAATATGAGACTTCTTTTCTGTGAGGGAGATACTTCTTGAGTTAAATACAAAAGCATTTCCGTAAGTGAAACCGCATCATCGATCGATAAAGTTAACTCCATGTGCGGCGAAAGGTCAGGGGGTTCGACAAAACTGCTGTGCACGTGCATTCCTGTTTAAGCTAGCATTCGGCAGGCATTGTGTTCGCACATACGTTTTCCACATTTCGAAGCACAGGTTGCTGCTAACTACCCTCTGGCTGAGTGGAAATGAATAAAATCGCTCGTGCAACAAAACTTTTCCTACACAACAATTTAGTAAAGCTAAGCGCTTATCGATGTCGATTTTGAGGACCTTTGAAACTTATATCTGCAATCGTTTTTTTTTTTCTAATGCTCTCGATACAGTTACAAAACGTAATGTAAGTACGTTAAATAATTTATCGATGGTTAATGCGCGCCTTTCCGTCTTCGAGGAGGCTTCTTTCTCCAAAAGGCAATTCTTATTTTCGTGCACTGCCACGAGGAAGCGGACCAAGCTCCGTAACGACGGAACAAGATAATAAAATTCAAATGAAGAAATAAATAAGCAGTAGGGACAATCCTTGGAGCAAGCTCTCACTGCAGGGCGTAGGCATTAGACTTGGTTGGGGTGGTTTTCTGCCCTCTTACGTGCTCGATGCAACCCTCGCGTTTTGACGGAAACCAACTCTATAATATTACGCTGAAAAGCACGGCGATATAGCAAGATTTTAAAGGGAAAACCGATAAAAACAGCTCAAGAAAACAATTTGGCTTCTCTAACGTTTATATCTTATGTTAGAAAGCTAAATATATTGCAAAGCAATATTTTGTATGCCAGAAAAAAGGGCATAGAAAATTTGCATATTTTTTTATAGATTTTTTTTTTAATTAAAATATAGTTATATATACATATATATATAAAATTATATTTTAATTTAAAAAGAAAAAACTAGTTATATATATCTAGAGTATTTCAAAACTAAAACTGTATCTAAATGAAATATTATTTCCATATCTATTAGTTATTTTTAATGTAATATTAAAAGTATCATTTTGATGATATTAGCTAAAGAATAATTATTTTATATCATTCATTAATTATGTGATATATAATTCCAAATATTTTATTATTTGTTGTATTTTGGAGGATCTACTTCAGCAACTTTTTTATTCCCTCTTCGTATGTTCTCCTGATCGCGTGCTTTGTTCCCAGCATCTGTTAGTTTCTCTTTTTCTATATAAAGACAGATTCGTTTTAAATAAGCTTAAGTATTTTAACATTCTATGTGATTATCAAAATCATTCACGTTAATCTCCATTTCTATTGCTTATTATTGAGTATTTTTTCCATTGTTATTAATTTTCACAGATTACATATATGTATAATACAAAGAACGGTTGCAAATATATAATGATGAATGGCACATTATGTAATATTGTGCGAATCGTGAAGCCCCGAGGTTCGAATGGCTCATCATCATGTACATGTGTTCCGAAAGCTTATCAAAGCTTGCATGTGTTCCGTTCGGGGATTCGCACGCACGGCACTCACCCCCTTCGACCCACGTGAGCCGTCGGTTGGTATATCTTCCAAAGCCCTCACCTTCTCTCCCGGCCCTCCTTTCCCTTCTCCCGTCCTCGCGCTATGTCCCTCCTGCTCCTCGGTTCAATTTAAACTTTGCCCCTGCCAAGCCAAAAGCCGCATTAAGATTTTTTAAGGTTACACGAGGAGCTATATCGCGCGGTGATTTGGCACATCTACTCGAGAGGTTTCGTGCACGTTATATCTACCGTATTCGTCATACTTCTAGAATAACGTTATTTCCTTTGTGAATATATTTTCGGATCTTCTTATACCGATACGTTTCTCATGATAAATATTACTTTTTATTAAGAATTTCTTTTTTTTATGCTTATACAGGATATTTGAATAAATAGATTAACAAAATTTGTAAATGAGAGAATATAGGATTTGTTATCTTATTTTTATTGAAATGCCCTTATACTTGATTAAGATACTTTCTTAAGATACTTTCTTTATTAAGAATCTTTTTTTTGCAATTTATTAAAATATTTATTTTCCTGTTTTGCGATATTGATAGAAAATTTTTTCTTTCTCCTCTCTCTCTCTCTCTCTCTCTCTCTCTCTCTCTCTCTGCCATTTTTTTAAAATACTTTATAACTGATTGTGAGCACATATCGTACATGTGGATTCTCGCGGAGACGAAACCCGATTAACGAGAACTCTCTCGCCCTCGGATAGTGTGTTTTCCGTGGGAGAACCATGTCCCCCTCTGCCTGCGCCGCCGTCACGCCTTAACCCAACCTACCCCAAATCCGTACGAGGGAAGTTTCAACTCCAATTTGCCATTTCGTGACTGCAGCGAATCTTGCATTTTTCTTTCCCGAACAAACGTCTATCATTCTATCACGAACCGCAAAACTTTTGTTCCCGTGTCTCGTCCCACCTTCCGCCTTCCACCTTGCGTGGATTGGCCCGTATCATCCGATATTTCCTTCGACCGAGATATATTCTTGCCGTGCGAGAAACTACGAGCTATAATTAAAGCTGCGTTACGTTGTGATCGACCTGCGCGAAACATCTTGTCATCTCTATTACTTCTTTCATAAATAACGCATCGTATGCCAAGCTATTATGTAAATAATTTAATCGTACGTGTCCGAATATATTATATGATGCTTTTATTATAAAATCTGAAAGGGAACGAATCAAAAACTCAAAAGATTTTTTTATTTTTTGCTTTTATCTATGTGTTTCTTTTTGTTTTTTTTTTTTAATAATTTAGAACTTCTAAAGTAAAGTACATCAAAATTCTAAAAATGTGAGGATTAACTTTTATAGAAATTATAAATGCGACTACTATGTCTTAAGATGATAAACAGGACAAGAAATTCAAAAATAAGAAAGATGAAGAAAAAGAACCGGATTTTCATGACTAGAGGCGAATGGAAACGAGAGATAGAGACGAAAGAGCTGTAGTGAGGGCGCGTAGACGGAGAAGGAGAGAAGCTGCTATTTGCTCGTTAGCCAGTTGGCTAATTTCCAGTAGAAATCATGAAAGCCTATACGAGGGCAACCGGCAGTAACCAAGGGTGACTCTGGTCATTCGATGATGCACTCTGCCAACGTTCATCCGCCGACAATGATTTCGCTTCCCCTTTCGGTCCATTCAATGACCGCGCATCAGTAGCTTGTTCACCGTGTACGAACTCGGCATAGTGCGCTGGACCTTTTCGATGATTCTCTTGCCAGCTACGCTATCGTGCAAACTTTCAAGCGTAGGCCCTTGATTGGGATAGGTTAGGCCGGGTTAAAACTCACTCGCTTGCAACCTCCTTCTTTCACCTGCCATTTCGCCCTCCTTCTTGGCTTGCGCTCGAAGCGTCCTTATATTTTTACATTTGCGCAAAATTTTATTGATTATTGTATTGAATTCTGTGATAAATGTGATTAAATATTTTCATATCTCAAGTGATTATTTAATTAGAAGTTACTGAGGCAAATAGACTTGTAAATGTAGAGAAACTCGTTTCATTGTCAACTCGAACAAAAGAAAGTACATAATACACAAAGATTTATTTGTCGCTTTTCTCGACGATATGACTCGCAATGTCAATCGTATCGCGTGAAAAAGAAAGACGCGTGTGGAAAATGTTCGTCCGGAAGAAGAAGTGGAGCGGCGGTCGCGAGAGGCAAGAAGAAGCAGTCGAGCGGAGAGACGACACAAGGAACCGGGATATCTGGAGCGTAAAGTGCGAAGAGTTTCCACGAGTCTCGCGCGCGCGCTTCCCGTTACTTCAATAGACATGACGAGTATATATACCATCGCTGAGGGAGGTTTGGCTCGACTGGGAACTGTGGGCACTGAAATTTCGCGAGAGATGCCGCCGCGACCGGCGGAAGTTTTGTCGCGACACGACGACGTCGACGACGTCGTCATCCGCGGCGACACTTGTCCGCTCGCGCTTAGATACCCGTACACATTGTAAGGCTTTCTTAATGACGGAAGAAATTCTATCATACACACATCCGTTTAGAACGCCTCGATGGAGGGAGGGCGTTTTGTCTCCCTGGGGTGTGCAAGCTAAGGATCGCACGAGGAAACGCGAACGGGGGCATCATTAACGATCGTGACGGCGTGTCATTGGCGTTGAACTCCTCCGGTTTGTATGAGGAAAGCTTCGGGTGAAAAGAGAGACGCGTGGAGATATTCCGATGGGACGACGCGGATCTTGGATCGACTTTAGAATTCGCGCATATCAGTCAATAGCTTTTACACATTTTAAACAAATGTAAATTTTTTTGCAGAAAAATTTCTTAGTCTCTGAAATCTAATATAATAGAAAGAATAAATAATATTTATGAGATTTGAATCTCATGTAAAAAGATTAAAAGAACAGTATTATGACAATAATACGTCAATTAAAATTTATCAATATATATATAGAAATATGTATGTATATAGATATAATATTTAAATATTTATATATATTTTTTTACTTACAAAGAATAACAAAAGATCAACACACATTTTTATCGCTGAATAAATTAAAGACGATATATAAATATAAATTTTATAACAATATTAATTGTACGAGAAATACATTCGTGTAATAATCTAAATAGTGTGCATTTAAGTAAGTATGAGATAATATATAAAAGTAGAGAGAGAGAGAGAGAGAGAGAGAGAGGGAGAGAAAGAGAGAGAAAGTTGAGTTAAAGAGTTGCGATATTATCGCGGATTTAATGGTAATGCATCATCGGTGCATATTGCGTTTTATTACAGATAAAAGCGGAATTTCCGCGCGATAAACAATTTACATGCACACGTTTTATACGAAATGAAACAAAACATGACTGGTCAACAAAATTATTTACATAATCTACATTACGCGCTTTGTTAAATAAAATTATTTCGCACGCTTCTCTCGTAGCGTATTAAAACTGACCAATTATTTGTATTTATTTCGGGTTTAACGCACGTGACATTATAAACGTTTTGTCTATACGCGATACCACATTACCCGATGTTTACACGTTATCGCCGCGTTATTTTAATTACCCCTGAATCACGATGTTTCAAAAGTCAGAGATTTTATATCGAATAATCCTTAAAGAGCGTAATATAAATATATAGATATTAGTAAAAAAAAAAAAAAAGTATAAAAATAGAGAAGAGAGTAAAGAGTTTTTACCTATACATTGGCTCTGATTTTCCCACGTCGATTTGGGAACCGCCGTCTACATCGGCACGACTCTTCTCAAAAGACACGTGGCGAAAAATCAAAAAGAACAGAGTGAAAGGAAAGGAAGAAACAGGCGCGACAATGCCGACAATGCCGCGTACGTTCGGCGTCTACCAATCGCGAGGCTGCCGAATCCGCGAAAAGAGGGCAGAGCTGACCGTTGAGCGAGTGTACGTAAAATCATCCACCGTCATCGATTCCCTCCCGTCGTCCACCCTTTTGCGGGTGGACCACGAGGGGCGGCGGGCGGGGTGGTACGCGAGGGTGGTATGGGATCGTAAAGGGGGTGGCGGAGGAGGGGAGGGCGGGCTGCTGGTTTTCCGGCCGTCGGCCCTCGGTACACCGGCCGTCCCTCGGCGCACCCTGCCTCGTAGTTTTGCACCCTTCACCTCCCGGGTCTCTCTAGCCGCCCCGAGGTCATCAAACACCCGACGTCAGCCTGGCCGGAGGTGGATGGGCTTGGAACCGGCCATTTTTTGTCTGGCCAGTCAGTGAGTCCCAGGGATCAGTGAATGCGCGCGGGGGTAGTTGTCGGAGGCGCGGGCAAGGGGACGAGAGCAGTAGATGTAGGGGTGAGTGCAGCAACCATCGATCAGCCTCGAGGCTGGACCGCGCAATGATTTTTACCCCTTTGTCCCACCGTTCCCTCTTCCTCCCCTTGGTTGCCCCACAGGCCATGTTCACTATAGTTGAGCTCATATAGGAGGAGAACCGGCGTGTCTGCGTGCACACACGCGGTGCAGATACGCGTCGCGTATACAACGCACAATCACACGAGCACCTAAGCGACACACACACGTGCATCAGTGCATCTATAACTTTTTCTCGTCATCCCTCTCTTTCTTTTCTCTTTCTCCCTCGCGTCCTCTCTCATTCTCTCTTTCGTCGTCATTCTGTCTCTTCCTTTCTCTCTCTCTCTCTCTTTTTCTTTCCCTTTCTCTCTTCCTCTCTCTTTCTCTTTCTCTCTACGCCTTTTTTTCCTTCTCTCTCTCTTTTTTTTCCTCTCGCCTGCTCGCTCTCGCTGATTCTGATATCACGGAAACACGGTTCCTCTCTTTCTCTTTCTCGTTTGAAACCTGCCAGAGGCCGCCTGGCCACGCCCTCCACCCTCAACGGCCCCCAGCCTCCTCCTGCTGCCCTCGTCCGTCACGAACCATCCTCGTCCATCCACCCCTTTTTCACCTCCCGCCTTCTGCCACGCAACATCCGTACGAACCTGGACCGGCCAGCGCGCTTTTTTGCATTATCTCGTTTTTGCAAAAATATGCGGACGCTAATCCACAGGGCTAATTCGTTCTCCTGCGTCGACCAGCGCACAGCCTACCCCTTCCTACCCTTTCTAACGGCGGCGTTGCTTGTCCGCCACTCGTCGGACGCGTTGCGACTCTCGTTAGGATGTCTGCTGAGGATAATTCATGGCGAATTATGGAACTCTGAGCACGATTCGGCGCAGAGCCGCGATGTTTCTCGTCATTTTCAATTTTCTAGTTTCTACAGGTCTGCCTCGAATTTTTGGAACGTTGCTTAGTGCCGTAAATTAGACAAAGCAAGACGCGTCATACAGATCATAAGAAAAAAAGTCAATCGCTATCAAATGCTATGGGATTGCTTGCATTTGAAGTATATAATTTCAAATTTTTTAAAGTCCAATAAAATATTAACATTTACATTTTTATATATAATAGAGCTTCTTTTTTAATTTGTAATTGTCAGAAATATTTGATACATAATATTTACAAGAAAAATGATATAATGTTCCATGTAACATAAAATGTATAAAATTTGTTAAGAAACTGCACGTAACTCTATATACGCTACATATCAGCTTGATTAAAAAAGTAATACTGCGGAAACACTTGGGAGGGTGAGGTGGTATTAAACACATCGCAGTCTATTACCTCTTTTCGAATCGTCATACATATCAAGCCTCGCGCATATTCGGCTAATTACGCGCATTAGTCGGCCGCTATAAAGGATGGCGGGTGGTACGTTAAATCCTCCTTGAATCCGTTAATATCGCCATCCTGCGCCGATGCTGTTAAACACGAGCTGACGAGGCTTACATCGGGAAGTTGCTTCTACCGGATAATAATAATAAGTGCCGTCCGGCAGAGTTCCGGCTCTCTGTGCTCTGCGCGAAATGATTTTTCATCGCTACTCTCGAATTCTCTCTTTATTCTCTCCGTAATCCGAGAGTCTCGCGTACATCACATACACACACACACACACACACACACACACACACACACACACGTCTACTGACGAGCTCCGCCGCTCTCCTCTCTTCGTTCCGCACCGCGCGCGCTCTTTTTCCGCCACCCCCTATCTGCTATCTTCCCTGCGCTCTTTCCCTTTTTCTCTTTTTCTACGAGGAAAGAGAAACGGCGGGTAGAGAAGCGAGGAGAGCGAGGGACGCTGGTAGACCAGAAAGTGGAGCTAAAAAAATAAGCGGTAACATGACATCTGTTCTTTCGTTCGTTCGGCTGGCGCGGCGAGTCGCGATCGCGAAAAGCGATTATTTCATATGCAGTCAGCCAGACGGATTGTGCATTATGCAGAAAAGCGAAACGCGACGCGCTAGATTCATCGAGGGAAAGAGAGAGAGAAGGAGAAAAGACGAGGAGAAATTCCGTGTGCGACGCGTGTACGCGCCGTTCGCGCGCGCGAAATTTGCCGGACACGCATCGTCGCATGCGAAACGATGAGAAGCACGGGAATGTCTCGCGTGGAAAATGCCTCGAGCGTCGAACTGTCCAAGTATTCTTGGGCGCGAGAAATGCGACATGACGTACCTACATAGCATAGCTATCGGCCTTAATACCTTATAGCTTCTCAGAAGTGTTCTTTAACTGATCTTTGACATATAGGAAGTCGTAAGCTATATATATAATAATGATTACGTGAATAGGTCTTTGTCTTGACGCTTTACGCGAAAATGATCTGCCTCGCGCGTTTTCTCAAGTGTGACTTTTTGAAAACGTCCACAAATCGATTATCAATCGATGTAACGGATAATTAAAGAATTAATTTCTAGGATAAGACAATATAATGTTTTCATTTTTGCAGCATTATTTTTTCAAAATATTGTTCATCCCTATACAAAACGATAAAGATTAATGAAAGAGTAGAAATAAATTGGATTTGTGGACGTGACGAAAACTCATCGCGATTGTGAAGAGACCAATTTCTCGCGGGCATCCCTTGGCATGTAAAATTCACGACGGAATTCCGGATTTGTCTGCGAGGACGCAGGCTAGTGTGAGTAATCGACGTTCGATCGAAACGAATGGAAAGAGTCTGGCCGGTTAGTCTGCAGCGCAACTGCAGCGGCTGAAACGAATCCGGTAAAAATTAGGCTGTAACGAGAGGGAGAATGCATTACCAACGTTTTGAATCATTTAGGATCGTGCAGGGCTCACATGTAGGAATGCGAACATATTAAGCAACGCAAATCTTCCGTGATACAGATATCGTGTGAATACTCCGGTATATATATATATATAGGAGTTTTCAGATAATTCTCAAATAACTGCAATTGTACATCTCTCTTTTATGTAACATCATATCGCGAAGTATATATTGTTTCGCGAGAACAAACGCGTAAACAAAATATCATTCTCATGTGGATCGTATATAAAACATATTTAAATATTAATTATATTTGAATAATTACGTAGGGAAAAGAGCGAGAAGAAGCGACATGCCAAAAATATTAATGTGAAAATGCTGGAAATTTTTCTTTTTTGTTTAACTATTTTTTTATACATATTTAAACAACTAATGGTAAAAAGATTGCTTTGCTCAGATAAAAATCAGGTCAATGAGACTATACTTATAGATAATTCACGATCACACGTAGATGATGCATAAACGGACACTATAATTATTTTGAGCGCTACCTGTCATTATGATTCCTGGAGGAAAGAAAGTGGCTAGACCCTAACAGTGCTTTCCTGTAGGGTGTACCGGAGTAGGGTTTGACGGAAACCTCGCGTGGCAGCCACGTGTCGAATGGTCCAATTTGCCAGGCAGCAATTATGTTACCCAATTAAAAAGCTAACTGTTTTCGTTTCTTCCTTCCCTCAATACAATTAAAACGAAAGTTTTTGCTTCTACTAGAAAAGGATTAGTTCTCGTACAACATTCTCTTTTGATTTTGACAGTTAAGAAATCCGCTTTTTCATCTTGAGAAAAATAAGTTTTTTTTAAATATCCGCTTTTTACGCACAACAGGCGGTAAGCGGGAGCTGTCAGCTGAATATAGAGCAATTTTTTCGAGTGGCACACAGTAGTCGAATGTTAATTGGTAACGATTTGGTCACGCTTAATGACAGGATCGTGTCTTTACAAGAGAGTTTTACTTCTCCAAAATAATTTCATCAAATTATTAATTCAAGTTATGTATTTTTCTTCATAATAATGTTACATTATGTTACGCTACAGATTTCTTTTCTCATAAATCCGTATATTCCAAACGCTCTTAAAGATTATTTTGCGAATAATTTAATAGGATTTCGCGTATTTTCTGTCCGCTCTTCCGTTCGGTTGTTGCTTTCTACCGCTGCAATTACTGAAAATTGCATTCGCGTTGAATTATATCGAAAAAGAGAGAGAATTCAGGGCTAATCGAGTTATATGATGAAAACCACTGGCGGTCAGCTAGCTTATCGTCGGGGTTTGCATTCTACATCCCGAAGCCGAAGTCCGCGGAAGGGTTGAAATAAATCGCGACGGTATGTTCGCGCTAACTTCTCGCGGCCGTTCCGTATTTTATATCCTCGCGTTGCGAGCTGTTGAAAATTCGACTAAATAAAAATACAGCCGTACTCAAACCAATATGTTTCCCTCTTCGATCCGTGGCTACAACGTGTTGCGCATTAATTGAATTATCGTAAGTATTTTTTGGCATCAATGGAAAACATTTGTAAAACGATACTTTATCGCATCGCAGTAAATATGTCGTACGAAATTACCCCATGTCTCGAAATATAATAAATCAGAGTACTTCTCTCTCTTTCATTATTCACAATTTAACTTCCTCTTGCAATATATATATATATATATATATATATATATATATATATATATTTTTTGTTGTTGTCGTATGTATTTGAATTATATGTACAATACCTTCGTTGTATGTATTTCAATTTTCGCATCATCATACTCAATCCTTGCGATCGTGTCGATCAAACTTCCGTTCCAAACGATTACAACGGGAGGGCGCTTTTTCACTGACGAAACTACATGGTGACTGATTAGAGAGACGAATTTACGATGACGATACGTGGTTGCCTTCCCGTTCGACGAATTCGCGCCTACAACTCGATCGATATCGATTGTGCTCGATACGGAAACAAACGCGTGTCGCGAGACCGGAAGTTAGCTTGCAGCTACTAAAGCTCTGTACAAAAGTTTATGAGTTGTATACAGGATGGGGTTGAGTGGGTGGCAGTCGGAAGGGCGGCAAAAGGGGGTAGTTGGGCAATGTGGTGGTTCACGGTGAGCAGTGGGGGATTGAAATGGTGGACTCTGAGGAGGGTGAGACAGAGGGTGAGGAGGGAAGGGCAGCGGCAGCAGCATTCGAGGAGGAAGATAGGCGCGGGCGAGCTTTGATGTACGAGCTTACGCCGCGGAAAGAGAAAAAGAGGGCGAGAGAAAGAGGACGAGTGAGCGAGAGAGGAAGGGACAAAATTTTCGCCGGCAAAGAGATGAAATACGATTTTATTTGCCGCTAGGGCGCGCAGCCATCCTCGATGGGGTTGGCAGTTCAACTGTCCGGTCCGGCACTGTCCGCTACTGCTGCTATAATGAATAAACTTGCGACTTTCCGCCAAGAGAGAGAAAAATCGACCGTGCATTTTCTAAAAGAAGCCTGTAATTATTCCTCCACATACACGTAGACCCGGCATGTCTGCCTCAGTCAATCAATGACGATGCGACCATACGATACACATCGAGAGAAAAGACAAACAGATTAGTTTTATCAAATATATTTTATAATAAACTATTTCCCTAACTTATATCCTTCAATTTACTTAGAGATAGAATTAAGTATCTTCTATATCATTGATATAAGAGCAACTATATTTTAATATTTTAATAAAAAATGTATATTTGATATTTGTCAAATTGCGTTACGAATATTGATAATCTCAGATGGATTGCTACATATCTAATATGTCCTATCTTATTGATTTTTTAATCTTGCGCAAAAAGATTTGATATTTGGACTCTCACAAATTAACATTACACGAAATAGTGATAAAAGTATTGAATTGGTTCGCGCGACCAACTCCATCTCCGACAAATTTTCACGATGAGCCAACGATATTAAAAATGCAACCGGCAGGCGAGCCGCATCCATTTCCGGCGGTACATCCCCATCGCATATCCTCCGCCGTTGCGAGCTAGCGACGCCGATGCATCGCCTCGCGATGTAATTCGGCGGCTCGGCCGTCACTTTACGAGGAAATTTGCATTAGCCCAGGGCCCTTTTGAAATAAAAGGCCAACGAAAAAGGTGGAAAGGGTGAAACAGCGGGAGGGATGGCAGCAAGAGAGAGAGAGAGAGAGAGAGAAAGATAGATAGATAGAGAGAAAAAAATGGAACGAGAGTGTCGGATGCGAGAGAAAAGAAGATAGAAACGCGCGTATGTGTAACGAAAGGTGCTCGTCTAACTCGAGCGCATGCGCTTCTACTATGCACCCATCCACCTCTTGCTTCAACACCCCCTCTCGTGCTTTCTCTCTTTCTCTCTCTTTTTCCCTTTTTTTCCTCTTTCCATCTACCACACGTAAGCGCCAGCGAGATTTATCTGCCGATGCGAGAACGCGAAACGCGGAATCTGCATGCGTGCAGGTGCATGTGAGATGCATATATGCGGCCGCGTGTGCGTGCATGAGAACCCAACGGAAAGCCGGAGAGGCTTGGATGTCCAGTCTGCGTTGGAAAGAGGGAAACAGAGAGAGAAAGAGAGAGAAGGAGAGGGCAATAGCAGGGTCAGATAGGCCGAAGGCAGAGGAGACGGAGGAACGCAGGGTGGAAAAGTGTGCGAGAAGGACAACTTCAGTTCGCTTCTCGACCGTGGAATGGCGAGTTGGACGAGGAACGAAAAGGACGAGAATCGCAGGAGGTGGAGGAGGTAGGCGGAGGAGAACGATAACGGGTGAGGTGAAGGTGGAGGGAAAGGGGAGAGAATGAGATATGCAGATAGAGAGGTCCGAGTGCGCGGAGAACGGCGGGAAGAGTGGAACGGACGCATGGACAAGACGAGGAAACGCACTATGCGAGGGAGAAAGAGACAAAGGTGAGAAGATGAGAACGCGGATATGCCGAGGGGCACGAGGGGTGGTGCAAAGGTGACGGCGAAGCAGGCGGCAGTGCGTCGAACGAAGAGAGCCAGAGGCTGACCAAAAAAAAAGGACGGACGCTTCAATTCATTGATCGCCCAGCGGTCCGAGCGGCGACGCGCGGGGTAAAATAAAAAAAAAAAAAGCGCCGGATACGAGAGACGAGGAAGGAGGGTCGGACATCGGGTCGTCGGAGGTGGTGAACGGGGACAGGGGGCGTTGCGAAAAATCTCCGCGCAAAAAGTGCGCACGAGATGAAGCGAAACAGCGAGAGGGGTTGGCGAGGGTTCGGGGGTGGCGAGGAATTTACGAACGACGGAAAATCGCCGGAGACCAACCCGGCTCTCTTTCTCTCTTTTTAAGACCATCAGACTACAGGTGTGTCTATCGCTTCTTTTTTCTTCCGCGATATCAACGCGGAGAACGAGCGACGCAAGAATTTCACGCAACGTCGACGAGCGGGTCGGGAGCGAGGAAATTCGCGTACCTCCGAGCGGATCTCCTCGGGGTTTGAAGAGACTGCGCGTACATTTTTCAGGATATTGGCAATATTTTACGCGACGTCGCACGCCCCGTACGGATTGTGCAAATAGACATAAATACGGCTTACGCGTGATTGAGTGAGTTCCCGGCGAGATCCGCGTGTTGAAGTAACTGACAGTTAAAAATTACGTTTTTATCGTGCTTAAATTCTTTTCGCATGACGATTCTTCGCGCTATCGCGTTAATGTACATACGCGCGCCTATTATACCCGCATTAATACTCAGGACAATTAATTTTAACTATATATTGAGAGAGAGAGAGAGAGACAGAGTATTGAATAATTTCTGTCAATAACTTACACAATATATGGCACATAATATATAATTCCTGCTTTTGGCGAAGAAACTCGACCCAGAAGAAAGCAGATGATTTCGAGACGCACCTGGCAAGACTTGGAATTTAAGGATCCCTTTAGGAACGAAAATAATGTCTTGGAAAAAACGGTTCGAAAACTCGCGATATATCCTATTTTCCTTCCACTCGAGCAGCCGTTTCTTGCGCTTTCCAGAAACATCTGTATTCCGGGACACCCCTTTTTGCATTTCGGAGACAGATGCAAATCAAAAGGGTTTCTCTTGGATGTGAGAAGATCTAAGGAGCAGCGCGTCGCCGTACCCTTTCCCGAATTTCTTTCATTCTACGGCTCTTCTATATACGATGCATCTGTCTCACCCACAATGTCTCTACGATTTCGCTTTCATATTTAGTCGTAAATTCGATATACAGTCATTGTGCTTTTGCATTTGACGGAAACGCAGCTTGTGGAATCGAGTGCAGAGAAACATTTGCAAGGGCCACAAAAAGAACGTCGGATGAAATCAAAAATATCTACATAAAACTCGTCATGTGACGTAACAATAAATTACGTGCATTTGCGTTGCATCATCCTTCTCGCAATTAAAATTAAGATAAACGATAATGAGAAAAGGTCGAATGGTGCTTTTAAACCAATTCTTGCCCCCTTTGAATTCACAATTGTTTCCTTTTACTATTCTTAGCTCATGAAATCAAGTAAGTACTGCGATATAATTTACGTATGAATTAATGTCATGTTAGAAAAACGTTCTCTTCTCACAAGAATGGTTTTTATGCGTTTCCATTAATTACTTTTTCCGATCTCGAAAGATCTTGCAATCTCGCTGAGCAAGACGTGCACGCTCGTTGACGCATGAAACAAAGAGATCCGGTTTCATTAAAGAGCAAATAAAAACGTTCGCTATTGGGCATGTAAAAACTGGGAAAAGACAGTGGCGGGCAGGCTTTCAACGGAGCGTGTACTTGGGAGATTAGTGCGCTTTACTGCGCGCTACTTTTTTCCTCTCTTTTCCTCTTCCATTTTTCTCTTGAGAAGAAAAACGTGCGGTGGCCGGCGGATTGCTTTGAGGATGGACACCCGCATTTTACATCTCCTCTCTCTTGAACGAAAGAGCGAAGATACGAGAAAACATGTCGGAGATGAGGAGCCTTCGCGAAAGGAACGACAGCGGAGATCTCTGACCAGATAGCATTTTCGCGCACTACTACCACATTGCAATATATTTTACTCATTTCATTGCTTTTCCTTTCGCATTTATGCATATCATATTTCGATCATAAAAAATTATAATTTGAAATAATTATATTAATATGTAAATACAGAATTTTACGCGTTGTTTATTCAATTCACGTGAAAAAAAAAATTGGTAATAAAAATTTTCGGGAGAAATAAATTTTTCCGCGCTTCGCAGAAAAGAAAACTCGAATATAGTGTGATATAAGAACGGCCTGTAATTTGCACCGCACAGTTGCGGCAACATATATGCGGACGCGCACGCGATCACGAGCGATAAATCTTCGATTTTCGACGCGGGGTCTCACCTTGGGTGATCGTAAGTCCCGAGAAGCATTGGGAGGGACGAGGAAGGCCCTACGTCACCATCACACGGCAGCTGCCGGTACGTCATACTTTTTTCTTTGTCTCAAAGGACCCCTCCTCTTCAGTCGGTGGTGCTCTTTGGGGTACGAAAACCGAGGGCCACGCGCCCGTGGCAGATGTTCCGTGACGCATGCCCCTTTGCTTCTGCATATTACGTACTTATACTTGGAATTCGCACGTACAAGGCGCGTAACACGCGACCGATTCCCAATGTGCACGCGCGTGATCGTCAACGATGGATCGAAAGAAAGCGCGGGGTGACAAACGCGTTCTATGAAATGACCGACGCACAATACGCACGAAAGGGGTTGCATCTAAATTTCATAACAAAAACTTACGCCATCTTTGAACTTGTTGAATTGAAGCTATAATTTACGGACGAAGTGACATAGAATCCTTAAGCAATTCAAAAACACTATTTTAAGTAGAATAAATTTATAAAGAAAGAATTTCATTTCTCTCAAGAAAATAACATTTAATCATATCATTAATGAGGTCTCGTTTATCTACTTTGTTACAAATATTTAAACAGAAATTAAATAATTTTATTTAATGACTAGAATATATATAATTCATTTATCGAAGCGAAGAAAAGAGATAAATTTGGAAAACACGTTGAGATTTTAGCTACGTTGATAAATTTTGCAGAAAAGCTCCCTTTCTCTTTAATTTGCATTCCATTTCTTCAAATCTAATATTCTTGCAATAGAAGAAGCATTCGTATATCTACATATACACAACGTAACGCGTATATGTATATATCTTTAGAAGCCGCCCCGCGCGATAACAGCGAGCCTCGTGATAAAGAACAATATAACGGTCTTGTTAAAGATACGAAATACGCCTACTACGATAAAAGTGAGTTGCAACGCACAGTGTGATGAAGTAAACACTACTAGGAATATATCCCAATCAAATATCTCTTTATATTTTTCTTTTAGCATCCGCGAATAAATAATTTTTAATGCTTTTAATATATGTTTCAAGAATCTAATGAAGAGCAATTTCCGTAAATACGTTATCAAAAGTTTACAAATTTAGTTATAAAAATCACAAATTACATTCTCTTTTGTGTTGTGGAGCAAAAAATTAAATTTTTTTTTTTTTTTATATTTTAGAGATAGAAAATTCCAGTATAATATTTGTAAAGCAAAATTATACATCTCATTCGAGTTTTATACAATCATATTATAATATGTAGACTATTTTTGGTCGCAATTAAAACATTTTGATGCGCATTCGGAAAAAAGAATAAGAGCACGATACACATAAGAGACGGACGCTCCTTTTCAATTCAGCACACGTCGTCACACCTGACGTCACACACTCGTTAGGGGGCAGATGGCCCCCCTCTCAAGCGTGACGTTGGATCTACGGGGTACCTGGCGGTGTCTATCTACAGGGCCTTCCCCTCATTTTTTCGTTTCCTTCTCTCTTGCTCTCTTTGATATCCCATAAGGCGAGGCAAAATAAAATAAAACTCCCGCGAAGGGAGTTCCCTTCTCCTCGCGCACACATGCCCAGCTGCTCAGGTAGCACGAGCTACTTCCACATTAGAGGACGGAACTGCCATGGGGTACCCCGTCGGTGCCCTATAGAAATTCCGTCTGGCCACAGACGTCCATCAGCTCCCTCGGCGCGTACGCCATCGAGGGGGAGCGGGCAAGAAAAAAGAAAGAGGTTATCAAGGTGACGGCGGAGCTACGGATCGATTTGTAAGGGTATTAGTATACGGAAATGATTCGCGCACACATACACATATACATGCATGCAGACGCACACACGCAGGGAATGCGATTCTCGCACGGAAGGGAACTAATACTTCCGAATACCACTATGTACGCGCATTTGTCACGTATCGGCAAGCATACGCGCAATAGCTAAAACGAATAAAAATATATTTTCCCGTTAGAAAATATATTTAAATATATTAATAGATATCTGTATATAGATTTTGTGTGTACTTGAGATTTTTATTATTCTTCGGCCTAATTTACATAGAAGTTTCAAAAAAAGGTTCACTAATATAATGAAATTTATATCGTTAACTTTTGATTATCGATAAAATAAATTTTCTTTAATATTTAAATGAATAATAGAACTTGAATCTATTTTCATTTAAATTTCTTAGCTTTTTATTTTTAAATTTTATTTAAAAATATATAACATTATGTTTCATTCATTTTAATATTATCTCAAAATTTTTTTACAAAGAATAATAATTTTTGACATACTTTGTATATTATATATATATTAAGCTATTTCTATAATTCAATTTTTATATATGTTATATAGTTGATTTTTTTCTTTGCACACAATATCGAGATATACGAATAATTGGCGTAGGCGGATCAATGCACCATCGATGTATCGATAAAGATTTCCGTACAATCGTAGGCAGGCATTATGCTCCGATTTTGCCTAAAGCTGTCTTGTTAACGTGACAAAGTGGCTGTAGAAATAGTGAAAGAAACTTTTCTGTTTCCGTGCCCTCAACTGACCATCTCAACGGACTGTGAAGGGCCAACGGCAGCCTAATTGCAGCGAGCAAGAGATTTACAAAGTGGTAAACGAGCACCTACTACGCGGCTACTCGCATTGTACGATATATCTCCAAAGTGGTCCCGCTCTAAACGATTTCTAAACGTCGCCAATAATGACGCCTCGATCGGCTGATCCTTTTCACGCCTCGGTTAAAAGAGAAGGCAAGCAGCGCCGGCGATTTGTCGCCGCTCGTAAATCTTGCTAATTCTCAGCACGAGACATCCGGTTTTGCGGTGAGGCGTTGCGGGGGCGTTTCGTGTGGTAAACATAATGTCGAGCCTGTAAAACCTGCCCCGTCTCTTTTGCACGCAGCATCCCTTCTTCTCGTCTCTCCGCAGCGCGTGCCAGCCGTGGCTCAGCGAATCGCAGCTTTCCCGACCGACAACACCTGGAGATATCTTTCCCTCTTCGTACCTTCTTTAGACGTTTCTCCTACGCGTTTCATTCTCATTACATTATTCCGCGGTATTTTGTGTCACTTTCTTTGCTTAAGTCATCGAAATAAATTTTCACATACGTGAAATTTTCGCCCTTATTAAAATGCTTAATTGGTACATTTAAAAGTAATTTTTAATTAATTTTTAATTTTTGTTTTTATATATAAGAGAAAATAATTGTGTGATTCAAAATTGATTAAAAAAAAGAGCTGTTTTCTTTTTCCGATGCAATTGTAATAATATCACTAATATTAACTAAAAATACGTATCTGATAAAAACAGTTTTGATGAAGAACTTTTTAATGGCAAAGGCACAGGAATATCGTGGTGATCAAAATAACCAATTTACTCGTTTCAGCGATAAATATTTCAGCGTCCGCGACGCGATAGAATTCTATGAAAAATATGGAAAATTGAGTCAGGAGCGAAGCAGAATTTTTGTGTCTTCTCAGAGTATACTGCATAAATACGTTATTCCTTTATGTACTGTTATCCACCCACTCGAGTCACCGCTCGCGCGCGCTTAAACCGTTGCGTCTCGGCACGAGGCACGATAAAAGAGAGAAAAAAAAAAGATAGCTAGACGAACGAATAAAGTATTAGAGAACGATCAGAGGGGAAAAAAACACGTAACTGTTGTCGGTGCCTGCGCGCTTCCCCTGGCGTAGTTAAGTGCGGAATTCTGTTCGCAGCAGATTGGTCGATCCTCTCAACAGTATCCGGCACCAATTTCGAGGCTCTCATCTATAACGGGAGATTAAAAGTACTAATAACGAACGGGCGAGAGAGCGCGGTGAGAGAGAAACCGTTCACGGGGCCAGCAAACTACCGCTACACATCGTCTTTCGCCGCATGACGCACAATGACTTCCGAAACATATGTCGAACGACGGCGCTCTTCTCTCTCTCTCTCAACGCCGGCCCGCATCGAGATGCGTTATTAACGTGCGTGAGGGGGCGGGAGCGAAAGAAGTTTTGTCGGCCGAACGACCGCGCTCGAAGAAGGAAGGGAAACGGCGGAGGGAGGGGTGAGAAAATCCATTTTCACGTTTCAGACGACCGCGTCGTTTTATAAGACACGTAGGTGGAAGAAGGAGCGATTAAGTGGGGGTTCGAGCCATCTGGTTCCAGGTTGTGTGGCCAGGTCCTACCGTTCGAAGATATGCCCCGCCGTGAGGGTCTTTTAAATCCACCAGAGACACGCACCTTGAGACCTGTCCCGGCCAAGGACCCTCGACCGCCTTTTCGGCCCTTTAAACATCGACACTGCTGCGAAGACACCGAGGCGCCCTTACGTCTTTCCCTTGTGCCTTCCGTCGACGACCTCGAGGGTCGAATCGCTGCCGAATGAATAGTATGGTTCTTTTCACTCCCGACTACGCTAGCGTGTATTCTTTCATACGGTCGACCTCAATTAAGCTCAGACTGGACGATCGCGTTTTTAATTTGTATCGCGCTTAATAGCCTTTAATGTTCCTTTATCGGGAAAGCCTTGCTCACCGGCGAGATGCAAGTAAGCCATTCAACATTGAACCAAATAATATAATGAATAGTTTCTAACTCTTTTTTGCGTCATATTATATAAAATCGATATAAATATGTAATGATATAATTCTACACGAGATTGGACATATATGCAATTTCAAAAACAATCAATGCGATCGTAACGAGACAATGCCAGACAACACTCCTCTGAGTATCTATCGATATTACGTAAACGCGTGCGTCGTGTTTGCGCTGTTTGCGTGGAAGATCAACGTACTGTTGACAATCAACCGACAAAGCTAAATTAATTTGCAAATCGCTGTTCGAGCGAATCGTTACTCAACGTTACGCTATCGCGCCACATAATCGTGGAGAAGCGTTATTGTATTATCAGACGAAGATGCTGCGTGCGCGCGAGAAGGAAAGCGCGGAAACGCGCTTTGTGCCCTCGAGTACGCGTCGAGAGATTGGAAAAAATTGCAGCTCCAGATGCTGCTACGGCAATCATTTCTAACCCGTATCCGGTTCCGTAACTCTCGTTGCACCTATCCCACTCTATCCCTCCCCCGCACCCTTTTGTTTCCTTATACAACGACTCTTTTCCGATCCATCCCGGATCTCCGTTACGTATCCACGGAAGCAGATACGAGCGAAGAATGCATCGCAGAATCTTCTCTGTTAGTTGCACATGCACTTTTGTCTATGTGATGCGTATGTGTATCGTTGTCGTGCGAGCGCAATAATATGACGGACGAGGGGCACGCGCGGGGGGTCGATCCGGACAAACTGACAGTGAGACTTTTATTAGGGAAGGAGTCAGCAAGCGTGATTATGTACCTTAAAGCGTCTCCGTCTCTTCCCCTCTGAGTTCCTCCCTTTTTCTTTCTACTCCCCATTGACATCCTTCTTCCACCGCCTCGACGCTCAGCATCATCAGTGACGTCGTACGACAACGACGAAGCGACCACAACTCAGAGATACATTGTCAACCCCCCCAACTCGACATATATGCATGCATTGGCGTAGAACTTGGCGAGAAATTGTCATTACTATATGCCGATCGTTTGTCTCGGTTTGTCTCGTTTTGTCTCGCGTCAACAAAAGTCAATTTTCTAAAAAAAAAAAGAACCTCTCTCTTAAAACTTTAATGCGTCAATTTGATAATGTACTTACGTTGTTCGTTGCCGTGGCGATGCGAAAGGTGCCGTCCCCTGAAACAAAAAAAATATAATTTTGTTAGTTATTTTTAAATATTAAATTAAAAGTACACATCATTTGCAACTTTGAATTGAATTATTGTATGATACTTTTAACGAATAATTAATTCATGTACTTCAAATTTTTTAATCTTTGAAAAAATTTATAAAGAATAAAAATATTTTTTCTTTTTTTTTTTGCTATTACTTTTGCTTATTTTAATGATCTTTTACTGTTAATTGGACATTTCTCGTAACTGTAACAATTTTATGAAAAAAAAAAAGAAAATTATTACAGTAAACTTTTAAAAATCATGATCAAACATTAACGAATGTATAAAAGTGAAATTGCAGAGAGCTAAGCCGTACTTCTCGAAATTTGCATATCTACGTCGCCAATGCCGCCCAAGGCGATATTGTCGTCACAATGAAACCCTCTCCAAAGCTCGCCACTATCCACAACACAGTCGCACGGACGATGCGACGCGCGCGTGTCGCCGACGAGCTTTTGCTTCGCGTCACACGTGCCAAAGTTCACGAATTTCGATCGCGCATAAATATCGAGACGATATAAATATAGCGCCGCATTCTACCGAGAGATTCCTCGCAATATACTCTACGGTTAAAAATAAAAGCATTTTCCTGCAACGGATCATTTTATTGGAAATGTACATAAAATAGAGAGTTGTGTGAAAAAGAGCATCTCGTACATTTATAATAAATTTGTTTTTTTTTTAAACCGTTTTCTTTTATATATATTCTTAATATGTATGTTTATTTATTTATATATTTAATGTGCGCGATACTTAGCCTACTATATGCATAAATAATATCTGCTGGTAAAAAGTTGGCACAATATCGCGCATCTCAACATCGATGACTTGACTTTATTATTTGAGGCTTTGGATATGACGGTGTACTTTCGCATACACTGCATTGTTTCGACTGGAATGCACAGGGAAGGATCGAGGAAGTAGAAGTCAGGAGGAGGACGAGAGTTTAGGAGGTCGTAGGTGTGAGGTACTGTTCGATGCCAGTATCTGAGACAGTTTCGGCCGGCAAGATTTAACAAATAGGTAAAGTTTCGTCGCGAGGATGCCGGAGTTTGTGGATACTCCGGCGCAGTCTCGACACATCCTCTCTTCTCTTTGTTCCTAAGTTTATGATGTATTAGCTGCTCTCCCTGTGCCGTGCCCTCTCTCTTTCCCGTTCTTTCCCTATCCATCTTCCAACGTTCCTTTCCTCCGTCACTACACTCTAGAGTTAACCAATTTATACAGCTCCGAGATTTAAGTTACAATGTGAATTTAACCAACAGCGTTATACAAGGAGATAATGGGATTGTTTATTTAATTTAAAAAAGATTGTAAATTTTTATCAATTAATTATTTTGATTTTTACGAAGAATCTGTAAAAATCTTTCCGAGATATCGATATTACAATTGACGTAACACGATATTCTCGACAATTGCTTTCATCCAAGACGAAGGCGATAATTTTGTCGAATAATCCAGGTTCTGAAAAACGATCAAAATCTTTGCGTGCAAAATCTTACCGTGGCAAATGCGTTCGATGAGATTAATAAAATTCGTTGCGTTTCGGCTTAATCCGTGGCGCGTAACACTCCGCGCGGAGAAAATCAATACTCAATACACGTCCCAAAGGTCCGCTTATACTTGTCGCGCTATCTCGCTTTTATCTCGATCGTATCTCACATATTGGCGTACGGCTACACGTACATGTCCACACGTACATGCGTCCACACATAAACACGGAAAACACGGAGATACGCGTAACGGGTGCTACGGCGAGCACATATATCGGCGCCGCCGCCCACACATCGTTCCCACACCCTCACACGGGCACTTCGGGGTGACAGATGGCTTTGTAGACAAAGAACTTAGCCGACTGGTTTTCGTGGACGTTGCGTAACCCGATAAAAGCAAACCCAAGAGTCGATCGTTCTCTGACATGGCGGAGTCGTCGCGCACCACCCCCGACTCATCTTCTCTCTACGACGCGATGGGGGCGAAACGATGGGGTTGAAAATCAAATTCAAATGTCTCGATGAAAATCTTTGTCCGGTCAAGATTACTCCCTAACTCTTGCGCTCGTCCTGTCCATCGCCCCTTAATCATCAATCAGATATTCCCCCTCGCGACGAGACGGCATATCCCGTGTTGTGTGCGATCGCGATTGAAGCGCACTTCGGTGCCGTTCTACGGCGATTAGACGATCACGAGAGTACTTAACTGGAAAGCGCGTTACGATCGCGGCTGTCGAGTGATAGAATTAGCCGCGGCCATTGTGCGCGAATGCTCTCCACGCTCTTGCGTGCTCGCGTTAAACTCTTTTCCGTCATCGCGCCTTATCGGCGTATATGGCGTCTTGTATGTGTATATGTGTAATAGACTTAAAAATAGTTTCTAATGTATCGCAGACAAGAGGAGTGCGCACGTCGATGTATGAACGCGCTACGCGCAGTTATAACGCACGGCGCGTTGTTGGAAACAGATTTATAATTAGTTTCCTGTTACGCGCGCGCTCTGCGATCGCGTAAAGCGTACGCGCTCGTTAGATAGAACCAGCTTTGACAATTTAGCCTCGATACGCTTGTTCGAGCATTGACATGATATTTCTGGATATGGATTATATATTATACGCGTCATTCATTGTGCACGTCGCATTTTGCGTTTCGCTCGTGTTGTACGAAAAATTATCTAAAACATTCATTTGTAAAATATAAAATAATATAATCATTGACTATCAGTTGCTTGACATTTTAAATTTAAAAAACAATTTATCAAGTTAATTTTTGCAAATTTTTCATATTTTATTATTATAATGTAAAAGCATTTCGAGAATTTTCAAGTTTTCAAATAGCGTTTAGAGTCATCCCGTTTAGAGATAGCAAATAATTTTATAGTGTACGCTAACAATAAGTAATACTGCGTTTTTTGCAATAAATATTATATTTTTCTTTTCTGAAAATAATAATGCAACTACTAAACTGTTTTATCGATTTTACGCCGCAATAAAAGCTTATAAAGACTAGATTTAGTCGAGCAAAGTATCCTCGATGAGATTAGTTTTTAGGTTCTCGTCTTACATTCTACGCGTGATTAAGGCATGCGTGCCATGCGCGTGCATCCAAAAAAGGGGCGTCGCATTGATGAATGATACAATAGACACGTGGCAGAATCTAATCATCGCGAAAGACTCAGGGCGAGCCTATGTTTTTTTTTTAAGTTTCCTATTCAACGTGTTAACTCTCTGGAAATTTATTAATTCGCGTTAGCACCAAATCGATACAGATTATGCTGCAACTATCTCTCTCTTCCGTATGTCTGTCCAATACAAAGTAAATAAATAGCAATCTCGATATATAAATAAACATATTTTTTGCGCCAACAAAAATAGAAAACAAAAATTCTAAATTTTAATTCTTTTCTTCTCAAACGATGTGAGATTTACCGCAAACTAAAGTACTAATTAATAAAAATGTGATAAACATGATATAATAATAAATAAAAAAATATTATGTTTGTACAGACTAAGAACTAAGACTGAAATATATGATTTGATAAGAATAAATAAATATGTCTCTAAGGTTTATACAAATATAACTTTTACAATTAAACATGTGTTCCACATGCCATACGTCAAACGTATCTCTGTCGCGCATTGTCGCCCCTTGAGAGCAAAGTCGTATTTCCATATCTAAAGTTAGCATTTGATAACTAGCTTCATATTCGATTAAAACCTCTATCATGCACGAGAGATTCGGTTGTATCTAAAAGCAAGCTAGGAACATGTGGCCCCTACTTTGGAGACGCCCCCTTCGTATAATCGTCAAAGCAATAATAGAATATTTCGATTATGACAGGAAGGGAAAAAAGGAAAATAAATTTATTATAAGAGAGACTTTCTTTATATAAGTCACAGAGGGAAAAATTTCCATTTAAATATATCATATAATATATTAAAGAATAATTTGTAATATAATTTTTAAAATTTTATCATATTTTAATGACATAAAACATATGAAGAGTATTTTGCTTGTAACTCCCGATAGTTTGCAGAAGTTTCATAGAAATTCTGCGATTATCAGTATTAAGTATTCTGATACGGGACCCAGGTTTCCTTCCCAGGAAGGACGAAGCAACAAGTGGCTTCTTAGCTCGGACAATCTTAGCTCAGTACTCAACAAGTGTTTCCAAGTAAACACGCATCTCGAGAACGATCCATAAGAAACCATGGATACAAATCTTCGCGTAACGATCCTCTCTTAATCACCAGTCATTGTCCCGTGCATGCATAATGTAGCGCCATAAATTTTGTGTGTGTTTCACGATCTAGAGATTCTAACTATTTTCGATTTATAGAAATCACATTTAAATATAAAGGAAGTTAGCAAAACTAAAAATTTCTGTGATAAATAACGTTTCTTATGAAAAATATTATCAATCTCAATAACAGATTGTCTCTCAATTATATTATATAATCAATTTACATAGAAATTAAAATTGTAACATTAAATATCTGTATTTAATATGTATTTAAATCGTATTATAATTAGCCACATCAAATATTTACCGATTAAATATTGTGCTATTCAATATGATTGAGATTTAACTGATCTAAACTGATCAAATTACTGAAAGAGAGCGACTTTTTCAAACATTGTGTGACACGTGCAGTTGCATAAATCGGTTTATAAAAATAATATAATAAAGATTGTATTCGAGCGAGAGAAAAAATATATTCTTTTATGATGTGGTTTGATTTATCGCATTTCTTGTTGCCGCTTCAAGGGAGCAGTAGCAGTTCGTAATATATTAAGTCAGAACAAAGCGCGGCTAATTCCGAGACGAAGGAGAACACAGAAGAGAAAGAGGATAGCCCCGGTCTCGCGTGCCGTGTCTAAATAATAAAATAAAACCAACCCTCCACAGAGCCTTGGCCCACGCTCAATACCGACAGCAACAAGTTGATATCTTGTTCCCTAGACGATTATGGTAGAGATGGAGAAGGAAGCTCGACCAGGGGTAAGAGACATCGTCGTAAGAAAACGTTTGTCCTTTCTTCCGAGTTTCGCCAGCGGGACGTTTCTTTACATCAACAGGTTCCTCCGTAGCCCACGGCCCGGAAAATCTTCGAGGGACGGATCTCTTTGGCCGCGAGTAGGGACTGAGAAAACTTGCGCTTCAAGAACAGCGATGGGATGGGGTGGAAACTTCCTTAGGGTTTGAGAAAGCTGGAAAGGGACGGGACTTTCCTTAAGGGTAAACGGAGCGAAGACGTTCGAATCGCGGCGTCTTGTAACCTGTTGAAACGTCGTCCCTCGGCAGATAAAGCTTCTTTTTAAGAGAAGAAGAAATAGCAGCGCGAATAAAAATGCCGTGAATAAAAAGAACAAAAGCGCTCGAATAACACAATTGCGTAATTAGTATTTATTAATTACGCAAACAATTCAATCAGATTTTTAATTAAATTGGCATCACTCTAATAACTTAATGACAAAATTAATGATAAATTAGTTATGCTAAGTCAAGTTGTTCTCTTGAGAAATGAATCGGCAAAACGACGAAAAAGAGACAATTAAGAGAGAATTAAAAATTTTCAGACACCCGGAACAAAATCTGCATATGGAGAGATAGCTAGAGAGAGTCTTTAAACAGCAAGACGGTCAAGAGAGAAAAAAAGAGAAAAAGATAGAGGAAAAGAAAGACTGAACAGTACAAAGAAAAGGAGAGCTGAAGAACAAGAGCTCTTTGAAGAAGTGACACCTTTGTTTTTTCAGAGGGCGCTCGAACGTACCATGAAGGGTTAGTAATCTCCAGGAAAATTGACGTTAGGAGGAAATTACTCGGAAGTGCAGACAAAACCCTCCTCGTTGATGATGTGCACTTGCACGATACCATGCATGTACACACATATAAAGTCGCCAGTTTGCTTAAATAACGTATCAAGCTGTAATTAATTAAATATTTGAAAACAAATGTATGATAATGTTGTCATAACATTATTAAATAATATTAATTTGTAAAATAGAGCATACATGCAATTACATTTCTTTGATAATTATTTACCAAGTATTGTGCAATTATATTTACATTTATTCATATGATTTTAAAAGTCGATCCCCGAGCCTTATTTTGTGAAAACTGTTTAGCTCAAGCTTCGCATTATTCAATTTAACCGGAAGGATCGATCGTCGCATTTTGCATTCTCCAGAAAATAGATCGCTCTCAATTGGATACCCACCAGTCCCTAAGAGATGATCAACCTTGCCTGACTTTTTAATAGCATGTGCGCTTTTTGTAGACTCGGCTCTCTTCATAAGACGACGGAAGAAAGTATTGTGTCAGTGCACCCCGCCGGAATAAATATTTAACAGCATCAGCGCACCGCTACGTCAATATCCCGGAGGTAACCGACGTTCTTCCGGTGGCTGCCAGGAACTCATATGCCACTCGATCATCCGGCCTGATCTTTCCGGCCTCTACTTTCCGGCAACAATCGCGGCGCGGAAAAGAGCGAGCGATCTTACGCAGATTCAAAATATGCAGAACGCGGTTGCGACGCTCGAGCGCACATTGACAAAAGGATCGACGTGGGAGTCGAGGGGGTGGTTCGGAAGAAGAATGCGTAACCTATCCACGAGCGAAATGAAAAGGAGATCGCCGATTTTGTTTGTCCACAAAATGCCGCGAACACAGAGGTGGTTTGGCATTATACGCCCATCGTAAATAGACAGCAGTGAGCCACCTACAAGCAGATGATGATGAGCCTTTTTGGGATTCCTCGGGATTATCGACAGGCGGGTAGTGCGCACGAGCCGAACGTTAAAGGAGAGAGGGAGGAGAGGGAGGTACGAAACAGAGAAACCAAATGATGAGAATCGTGCGGGAGTAATTTGAGATGCTCTTCTTCTTCTTCAGCTGCCATTGGGCAGATGCCGAAATTGGTACGACGGAGACAATGCTTCAGGGATAATGGACTTCTTAATTCGAGAACGTCTAGTTGACGTATTTCTACCACGGACTGCATCTTCTGAGGGAATGCTCGCACAATCGTAATTTTTTTCATACGTTGAAATGCAAATAAAAGATGAATAAAAATATACCAGATATTATTTTAAAACATATTTAAAAAAAAAGTATAATGCCTTTGATGCTTGATACAAAAAAAAAGATTAAATTAATTCAAAAATATAGTCAAATGAATCAGATAATTCTTGCAAACGTTAACATATATATGAGGTTCCTGAAATCTTTGCAATGTCATCCGTATTTTTTTGTGGCCAGAATGATCAAACAAGAAGATATAAAACAGGCGCTCTCTCTTCTCATCTTTACCCTCGATATGGAAATTAAAAATTTCCTTAATGTTACGAAAATCTTTGAAGGGTATGTACAGGTGAACCCTTCTTCTCATCTTCGATGTTGTACCGATGACGAGCGTATATTGCACGCAGAGTCGTGAGGACGTGCATGCGACTCATTGTCAGCTGACACCTGTAGACCTACGTACTTACCTACCTACGTGGAACATATACGTGGCCACTTCTTTACGGATGATGAGTAAATGAAAAGCTCTCAAGCCTTCTTTTCACCGCATTTTCCTACAAGTATATGCTGCTTTATGTATGTCTGCACGACGCATCAATTTTGCTAATATATATATATATATATATATATATATATATATATATATATATATATATATATTCTTTCCTTATTAAATCGTTCTTAAGTCTTTAGTCATTCTAAAGTCTTCTATCGTCGTTTTTCATCTCATGATAATTGATAAAGCCTTAGGTTGCTTATATTTCTCGTGCCTTTGTAAAGGACGTTTCTCAGATAAGGCAAGAAGCATCGCGGTTTTACTTTTATATCAAGAGATCTGCCATATTAAGAGAGTATTTCAGAGAAGTAAATTTCCCGAGAGAATTTCCCTTAATTAAAAGACAGTTTTTATTATTCTTGAAAGAGACGGACGCGAGGCTGCTGGTTATTTATCTCGGTGAATGTTTGATGACCGAGTTACTTGCGGCTAGAATATTTTCTAACGAGAACGCGCAACTCGAGAGTATTCTTGTGCTTACGAAAGTCCGACGATGTTGAGTAAATCAAATCTCTGCATTATTTCAAAACTTTCTGTGTTTACGGGATTTATCTTACCACATTAAACCGACATCGTTATTTCTACGAATTCCATTTAATATTTTTGCTGTCAATACGAACGCACAGCATAAAATACAGCATAAGCTTCGGATTAATTTTAAAATGACAAATTTAAAATTATCTCAATTAAAAAAAAAAAAATAACTAAGCTATAAAAAATAAATATCGCTATAACGATAAAAAATATTATCAACTAACCAATAAACAATTTTTCATTTAAATATACTTAAATTTTCATAAGATCACACGTATAGTTTTTAAGAATTGGTGTTATATATAATAAACACAATAATTAAATGTTTTGTTTAATAATCAAAAAAATATTGTTATAAACATATATAATTTTTTTTGGTAAGATTTATTCTATCCAAGTGACATAATTTTTATAGCGCAATCAATTACTTATATTGTGTGCATTTTTCAATGGGCCGATTCGCGTTGCCTCTTAAGGGTGGGCGCCGCAAGTAAAACCGCGCGTTATTACGGTGGGGTAGTTACCATCTGCCTTTCGTTACCTGTAAATTTGTGCACCTGGACACATTGGCGCAACACCGCGCGATTCTCGACCTATCCTCATATTGGAGTCGGATGTTTATATGTATGTACGTTTATCGATTCGCACGAAATTGGCGGTTACGACAATGATTTGTCAAAAATTGTGCTCGATTAATTCCGCACGCGGCACAAAGTGGAGAGGAAAGTTCCGTTTTACTTTTGCTAAAATTAGCGCTGAAAAATAATTTGCTCAATTAGAGCCATCTCAGACAGGCTAAGCATTTAATTGTACGCGGTTAATATAATGCATCGTATCTCGTGGAGATCTCATCGATTAGATAAATTTCGCAAACGGATTCGCGAGATGACAGATAAAAGAAAGACAGGCAATTCCGCTTGCGTTCTATTCGCATAACTCGACGAATTCGCAATAAAAACCTTTCAACGATGAGCGAATGATTGTTTGAACTGAAGCATCTCATAGTATCGGCGAGTGCATTCGATTTATGCACTCGATTAAACGCAAAAATCCATTGCTTAATTATCCGTAATATCCGTGGCAATCCGTGGAATATCATGGACCGCCAGGCCGGACCAGTTTGAAGAGCGACGAGTAGTAAAAAAAAAAAAAAGATTCACCTACGCACGTACACGCGTGCAGTCGATCGGCCGCGCTGGTTGGTCTGGGAGTAAAAACAAAAATCGAGGCCGAGCCCGCAGATACGCGGTTTTTGCGAAATTACGGGTCCCGCCTCGAACCTTCGCACACTCCCGTAAATCAATCGGCGCTTCGACATTCGTATATATTCTCCGTTAATTATTTTTATTCACGGCCCAGCGTATAGGAACGCCCAGTTCGCCGGCCTGGGAGTTCGTATTTTGTACGCATACGCACGAGTTCCTAGTCCACCCCGACCACACGTTCCCGTTTTACACACACACACACACACACAAACACGTACGCGCTCATACGCGAACAACGTCGACAACGTACACGCTGGCACGTACCACGCACACACGCAAACGCTGGTCTAAGTACGCTCGATGCACCGAGATGTGCATCCGTGCACGTGTCGCCACGTTCGGCGCGCATATGTGTATGTGTGTGTGTGTGTGTGTGTAACGCGACGCGACGTACGTGTTGGTCACTCGTGCGCAGCATACGTCCGCGTGTACTGGCGCACGCGTGTGCGTTACGTATTTTCGAATAGCGAGAGCCCGGCTGGTTCGTCAAATTTGCACATTTATTCGTTTACCGTCATACAATCGAGCTTAAAACTCGCGCGGACGTGTGTGAGTGCGCGGCCGTCTGGTCGGTGCACGTCACGCACACACGCCGCGAGCTCATCCCTTATTCATAACTCTTCGAAGGGCTTGATGGAGCTCCAAAGCTCACGACACAGCCCAACGATTTTTTTTTTTTTTTGCCCTTCTCTTTCCTGTTTTTCGCCGGACGGGAGTCTGTTCCTTCCTCACAAAACACTTTGACGAACCTCATTCTATAATAGATTTCGATAATATATCGCGTATTCAGGGAGATACCGTTGCTTCCAAACCTCTATGCCGCTGAATTAATCTACGTTAAGGCATGAAAAAACGTACACGATTTTTTACAGCGAGATTCTTGTGATAGCCACGTAATATTTCGACATTTTCAGTTGACGCCCGAGTAAATGCATGCCTAGTCGGGTGTAATAATTTGCAGGATTTGCGAACGCGCGGGGCAGCTGCTAATTAACGGTTCAATTGCACACTCGGTCGCTTCGATAGTTTAATTGATTCGGAAATAGTTGCCTCGCGCACAAGAGCTGTCGGGACGCTCGGGAATGAAGCTCCGCGCTACCCTTGTCAGACATCCTGTGGTCAGGAGCCGCACGGAGATCCGGCAAGAAATAAATTACCGAACGCGCTCCACACGAGTCCCAAGAATGTCCACCCTTCCACCTTCTTCCCTACTCGATGCTCAGCCTTCAGCCCCGTCCAACAATTCGCGAAACAATCCTGAAGCAAATCGAACGCTCTGCCCGTTTCCCTCATTCCCGTTCAGATAGGGTAACGGACTCTACTTCTCGTTCAAAAAAGAATAGCTTGTTTTGCTGATAAAAAACAAGTCGCGAATGAAATTTGCAAAGTGCAAAAAAATTAAGATTAATGAGTGTATTAAAAAAACCTTCACGTATCCTCTCTATCTCTCTCTTCAGTTTCTAAATATGAAGAAATATGTCGTGGTAAGAATATTTATTAAGTTAAATAGACTTTAATATTATTTCAAGATATGTACCACAAAACGCGTGACACAATCTTTGTCACGATATAAATGTTAGTAGCTGCGTAAAGAAAATGGAGAAACGTGCCTCATGCCCTTCTCGCAGTTTCGAAATCTCGAACTTTCAACATGCATGTAAGTACGTACATCGCCTTCATTTTCTCGCCTTCTGTTGATATATTCGCAAAGTCTCGAGAAGCGCGAAATAATCGTGAACCGGAAAATTTTCCTCATTCTGCGTACTTTCAGGATATCCGGCCGGCACATGAGTCCAAAAGTATCATAGTTATTGTGTAACTACATGATACTTGGATGCAGTCTCTCGGATCCATGCGAGTAATTTAAATTGTTTCACGCCGAAAAGCTTTTCAGTAGGCTTGCCAAAGATTGAGTTGTGTGCCCATGATATTAATATTGATTTATTTAAGTATTTAATATTAATTGTCTATTTTTTTATTTCTAATTTTTGAAATCTAAATTATACTGTGTCATAAAATTTCGGAAATTTGACCTTATTCTCTCCAAGGATTTATGTTTTAATTATCTCGAACTGATCTAATCCTAAACCGTGAAAGAGAAAAATGTCATGGATCAAAGCTGCGCGTAGAGTGAATAAGACGCCGCCACTTCGGCCATTAACAGGAGTCTGCGAACGACAGAGAGGGACGTATCAAGAATAAAGGTATAAATGCAACGCACGCACACATCTTGCACGAGGAGGATAGCAGCGCGTGTCGGCGACAGCTAGGCACTACACGGTCGCGCATCGACGGCTGGATGCCCGCGGAACGGCTCGTAAAGCTCGCAGCTTTTAAGCTTGACGTGGCCATTGGAAAGAAGCGAGAAATCGAAGGAAGAGAGAGAGGCTGACTGCAATAATTATCGGACGTGGGAGGGGGAGGACAGATAGACGAGGAGAGGACAGGACGAAGGGACAGAGAGGACGGCTGAGAGCGAACGGAGAGAAGGGCGAGCGATCGCGCGCGCGCGCGCGCGCTCGAACGCGCGGAAGGGGGTGAGGGACGATGAAAAGTTTGACCGGACGCACAGCGAGCACAATGCATCGTGGTCCACCCTCCACCCCCGGGAGCGACCCACCCCATAATCCACCCGCATTGTACGACCAATCAATATTGTTTTATATCGTGAGACGAACCGGCTTCGTTCGGTTCGACGCTACGCTCTCTTCCATGGTACATAACTGCAGTCCGTCGAGTTCTCCGGCTTCCGGAAATTCTTTCGTATCCATCTAAAAGGCTTGATGATGGCCTATCCTTTCACGATTCTGAGACATTCGCGATTCTGAGAATTCTCAATGCGATCTTCGTATTCGCGATTTCATTCTCATCTCGTCATTATTTATAATCCATGAACAATGCAGTCTCTTTAAATTACTCAACTTTATTATCTGAAAATTCTTAATCGGGTTCTCTCGTCACGAGAAAGAATTGACGCGCTGCGCGATGTGAGATTGAATCTAAGCGAATGTATTTATGGAGAGTAGCAATGCATTTCAGACGTGTGAGCTGCAAACATGAGCTCCGACGTTTGCAAAAGTAAATATAAAATTCCACGTGTTACGATTAATACCCTTTATCCAAAGAGCGCAAAACACAGGCGTTTATTCAGTGCACACGATAAATGCAAGTTCATTGATTAAACATGAGAGCGATGCGCGTATAATTAATTAATGAATGGCTTCCGTGTGTAGTGTATGAAAAACGGTGATTCCTCATTTTTTGGTATTGCGCGATACACTGTCATTATACGCGATTTTCATTCATTTAATTCGACCGAATCGATACGCGTACGCGCTTAATTAGTTGTTGCGTATGTGTCGAAATTACTCGTATACTTTATGCTCCATTTCAACAACAACGATAACAGTGGAAAATTTAAGGTTGATTATTCGATATATTTATAAACTGTGAGTTTCAAGAAGTGCATGTCGGAACGCGTGCCTCATACGTACATTATTATCGACTCCATAAAATCACCTCGCTCTCCCTCCGATATGAAAAAACTTAGAGAGATTAAAATCGAAATCTAAAGAAATGATTGATTTTAAGCGAAAACTTTGTCCTTTAATTTTATGATTAAAAGACAAAAATTTCTTATAGCAATACATATGTAAAAAAAATCAATACCTTTTCTTCTACAAGATACTATAAATTTTGAGTTAATTAGATATATTCATACAATAGTAAATTCTGCGATGATCGATAATCAAAAAGTATTTTAAGTATATTTGTTAATCCGTTAATAATGATTATCGGACTATCAACATTTTTTTCTCGACAGATATTCTCTATTAGTTCCATATCGAAATTGCGAACACATTTGTCGATCATATTTCAGCGCATTTGAAATTTACCAGAGAGAGATAATTCGAGCAGCCTTATCTGGAAGATTAAGACACGATGATATTTAGACTGATTTTTCTTCGCTAACGCGCACGGGACGAGCGAGATATTTCTTGCACGACACCAGAATAAGGATGACGCGCAAAGAACGGCGCACAATGTGCATCCGGTTGGCTCGCTCGACGAGGATACGTTTCGCTTGCACGATGACGCTGATTCAGGATTATTCTCCCTCTTTAATTATCCTGCCTCCTCTCCCTCCTCCTTCACCGCGACGCCCTGGCATAAATGCCACCGTCGTCATCGTCTTCTCTTTCGCTCGCGGGAAGGACAGAAAGTCCGGCGCGCGGCGCGATAACGAATTATCTTCGAGAACACGCTTCTTGGGGCAGGAACCGGAAATATTGCCGGACGATAATGAGACGATATCTCGCAAGAACCGTCGCGTTCTCTACGATGTTTTGTTTTTTTTTTTTATACACCTACGTCAATCTAGAGTAGATATATGTTTCTTTTCTTATTTTCTATGTTTGAAAAATGAAAAATTTCAAAGATTTTAATCTTTATATATTCTCCGTTAAACGAAAGTCCGTGAAAGCCGTATTTATGAATCTAAATTTATCGAATATAGTTTGTGAAATTTTTCTAAAAATTACTACACATGTGTCGTACGATAACGTAACGACAAGGCATTCGAAGATGGCAGGAATCGAGGACCGATCGGAGTCATCCTCGCATGTAATGTAGCGACGACTCATAAGCCCGCACGACATATGCACACATCTATTTGCGTAATTACCCGTATGCTTGTATTCGCGTGCGAGATTATACATGTCTACATAAACGTGACACATTTGCACGTTCTCCTTCGCATAGAATTCACCATCGCCTTCCGCTCACCCCACACGCTCAAATACCTACGCGAAACAAGTATGCCGACCGTGAACGTAATCTTTGAGCTGCCATTAGCTCCATCAAAGGTATTTTATTTAATGTCATCCGCCATTTCGATCGCGTGCGGATCCGTGACACGATTTCGACATAATTCTTTATTTTTTTTTTTTTTTTCCTCAATCTTGATCGGCCGAGAACACCGATCGGCAGAATGCGGCGGCACGATAAGCGAGAATGATAGAGCGCTTACGAAGAGTTTCCCCACCCTTCGCTCTTGTCGCATATTGCGACACAAATGCGAGGACGTTATTCTTGTCACAATTATTTTATATGGAATATGTGTCACATTCTACAATCGTGAGGCGGAATTACAGACGAGCCCGACATTTTGCGTCACGCACAAGATTGCGAATCTTTTTATCTCGTTCGAAGTTGTCATTAATCGTAATTATGCGACAGCTCAATTTAATCAAGTCGACAATGTCGGAATTTTTGCGTAAGTGACAGATACGCTTGGTCTATCGCGACAAAAGTATACTTTATTCGCGCGGCTATACTTATCGGCCGTATCGCGTGCAGAGACCGCGCTCGTAATTGTTACGCGGTTCTTTATACCTTCGTTACACCGTGATTGGCCGAGGTGGATAATCGGCTGCGGGGTCCAATCGCGTTGCGGGGACCCAGTCACCGAAGATCCGGCCCCATTCGTCGCGACAAAACGATGTGGAAGCGTTCGTTCCGGAGGAACAAGCCGATGTACCCCATTGTCTCCGTACTCCACGGCTATTTAATAAACGCACGCCTCTATCCCCATCTCTCTTCGTCGACAACGAAGCGATCACACTGATAAGCCTTCGTGCACACTTACGTGTACTTATGTGTCCACTTATGTGGGATATGACGTAAACGCCTCATCTATCCATTCTCAGCGACATTTCTGCGTATCGCGCATGTTGGAGCAGCAAAGAAACTGCTCTTCCTCCCTTTACATACACATATGAATTATTGCGAGAATAGATAGACATTTCTCCTAATCATCTCAGTCTCGATAAAGTTTATCGTTGATTCCCGATACCGATGTACATTCAGCGTCTCTTTGACGACGGGCTGCAATGTCCGACGACGCGTAAAATCAGGGGCGATTAGTCGGAATGCACACAATTAGCGCTGCAACCGCTCGATGCGGTATTACATTCCACGCGACACGCACAGACGTGCAGTCAGATAATAGTTTTTGCCGTACATCTAATATCCGCTATTGTCAACTAAGAAATTCACATTTAATTATGCGCGATAGATACGCCGAATCGCGAGCGATTTCCTGAATCGATTTATAGATTGATAGATTTTTTTGTTGCCGAGAGATTATGTGCGATGTATGCTTTACTCAACAATTAATATTTATATTTGATTAACAAAATATTAGATGATCAAATTTTATTAATAAATATTATGTAACATTATCAATAAATTATATGTTATTTTCATGAAAATATAAATAATTTGAAGAAAAATCAATCGTGATTATTGAAATGAAATTTTGAGTAATGTATCCAGCAAACAGATCCTTAACGAGAGTTTGAGAAATGCTTCGCTCGTCGGAGGTTAATTGAGGGTGAACCGCCTCATCTTAGACAGATGTCGAAAACCGACCACAAAGTTCATAAGGCCGTTATCCCTTTATTACGACTAATCTCAAATTTCTCTAAGTCGTCGTAGAACGTGGTCGTTTTACAACGTTTAACCAAACTAAATAGTCACAAACGCTCTAACGATAATTTTGAAATATCCACGTACAATATAAGTGTCATTATCGAATTTGATTATTTTACACAAATTTACGCGCATTTACATGAATATCTCCTCAGATAATCTATACAAAATTTACAATTATAAAAAAAATCGACGCTTTGATATACCGTTTCCAGATCACCAGAGGTCCTTGTTAAAGGTGCGTGCGGCAATCGCGAAATCGAGCGTGTGCGAAAACAAAAAGCGCCGCTTGTCGCCGATGCTAGTGATGTCTGCGGCCCCGAATTCACCGAACCACAGAAAAAAAGATATTTTCCGCCCGTAGACACCAATAAGAGAGCGCGTTCCCTTCCCTCGTTTCGTACTCACAGCCATCAGCGCGCGAAATGTCCTCCCCGCCATCATCGGGCCTTTGATGTCGAGCATTACAGAATACGAAGGATCCCGTCCGGATAGTAGAGAGAAATTTTCGACGCCCCCCTACCACCCCGGTGACCACTCGTAAATTGTCGCGCTTTCTTTTCACCCCCTATTGCCTCTCGCGCTTTCGAAACTCGCGTGCAAAGAGAGGAAACACTCTTCGGTGTCGTTCTCGCACTTCAGCGGACGATCGTCGGCAAGAACGTGCCGACAGGGTGGCCGCCCTTGTCCTCTCCCCTCCCCGCCCCTCTTTCGCGAGACTGGGAAAACAATTAAGGGAAGGCGAGGCGCCGTGTCGCCTTGTATGATAATGCGTTGTAACCTCCGGCACAAGAGATACGATACTGTAAAGGAAGAGGAGGATTACACGCGATGGGGGGTGAGCAGGAGGAATGTATGAAACGGGGTTGTTCAGGTACGTGATGAGGGAGGAGGATGGAGGGGAGAGTGCGGCTAGAAGAGAATACGGAGTGGTTGGTCGGAGAGGAGGTTGGCGGAGGTCGTGGTTCTTACTTTGCATTCTTTTGTGTATCCTCCTGAAGCCCTCTGCCACCCACCGCCCGCTGCTACCCCCAGTCGTCCTCCTCTCCCTTGAAGCTTGAACTAACGCCCGAGGTTTTAAATGCACTTGTCTACTCCACATACCGTTCATAAAGACACATATGCCGTCTGTTGAACGAGTGGGCACGAGAGCCCCGAGGTCTTGGAAAGCGAGATAGGGCCGCACGCGCGGGACTGAGATAGAGAAGGACGAAAGAAGAATCGAGAGGAAGTGGAAGAGAATGCGGTATGCGTAACGATATGAAATGCATTTTAAATTCTAAGCATCGACCGCATTACGGGAGAAGATCTCGTCGACTCTTCGTCTACATGATCCCACGGGTGGAAAGATGAGAGCCGCGCGGAAGTTGAAAGAGGAAGCGGCGAGAACAGTGAGCTCTCACGTGATTTTTCTATAAACACACAAGAACAATCTACCTATCCGCGGTACCTGGTTTTTATATAGACATCATCTAATATTCCCTACTCTCTGTTGTCACACATATTAAATGTATTATACATATATTCATATAATCTTTCATGCATTATATATATATTCACGAAAGAGCCAAAAACTTTTATATTACTTATATTTTTAGTCATACGTAAGGGTTTTGCATTCGTAATGAATATACACACACACATAGATGTCGAAAACTTGTAAAATTAATTTCGCAAAATATAGATCGTACTTGGAAAATCTCGATAGAGAGATAAAATAATAAAATCACATATAAAAGCAATCGTGCTATAGAGAATATATGACATTGAATAAATTATAAATTATTAATATTTTAATTTGATATTAAACTTTCTATTACAAGACGTTATTCGAAACGTTTATAATATAATGTAATATTCGAAATATTCCCATATGCTTTTAATATCGATTTGTGCAGCAGCCAATAAATTGTAGCCGAAATATAATAATGATATGCGTTGAACATCCGGCTCCATCGTGAAAATATTTAAGCCAGTATACATTATTCAACTAATGACTTAAATGTTCGAAATTGTGCGATCGCGACAAGATTTCGAATATCAATCGATCGATCGCACAATTTATGGTAATTAATTTCAATTTACCTCTTGTGTCCCGGTATCCGCGCACCAACCAGCTCTCTGCTACGGCGTCATTCGTCAATCTAGACAGAGGAAACGTACTTTTAAAAATCCGAATACACGGAGTCTCTAACGAACGGTAATGCCCTCAATTCGTCTTTCTCCCCGATACAATAATAATTATGCTATGAGTGCGATATCACGGATAATACGTTCGTAGGAAGCGCGCGCGTCGCACATTCATCAAATACACGGAGTCTCCGCGGCGGAAACGAATGGGCAATTTTGCCAGACCGTTCTTTCGCGCGGGCACGTATAATGCAACGTAGGGGTACGTCGAAGGTGTACCCCAAGAGTGGCGTCGATTCAAGGCAACGATGAGCTCGTGGGAGGACGCCGTGGTGGTCCTTTCAAACCGGGAAGAAAGAAAGCCAGGCGCGAGATTCGCGCTTCATTCACTCGCGGGTCCACCGGGGTAAAGGCACGGCGCAAAAGGCTCTCCTTCGAGATGTAATTAGCACATCTTTTCGCGACGACGCGCGACAATACGGCTTTTAATTAGTATGCGTCCACCGATTCTTCCCGCTACAGCGCCTCCGTGTTCTCTCCTCTTCTCCTACCGCCCCTTCGTACGCGTAAACGATAACGACACGAACACACGTGGTCGATTTCATATATATGCACGCATGACATACACACACACACACACACACACACACACACACACACATGGAGGCGCAGCAACGAACCGTGCGCGTTTATGTCGGCGCATCACACGCTGCTGCACCGCACAAGTGTCAATACGTGGGTGCGTGTACGCGCGCGGCCAACGAGCTCGCGTGCACATACCAGTTTGCATTACGGCGGATATACTCGAGCGCGTAAGGCGTTCCTACGGTATAAAGAGCCGCGACGAGCGTCCACTTAACGACATGTTGTAATTCGATGCGTCGCGCTCGTTTTCCGCTCGTAAATCGCTCGCCATCGCCACGGATACTCGCGCAATTTCGAAATCATTGGCAAAACACCGGCAAAGTTAAACTTGGAAGAAGCACAAGAATAATTGTCGATATAGTAAAGCGCGATTTTCCTAGTAATTTCTTTTATAATAAAAATCCGATATACACACACACACACACACGCAAATATACAGAGAGAGAGAGAGAAATATATACATATATATGATTTATTGAGCGTAATTTAAGTATCGTATATCTTAACCGAAATAAACGTGTCGGAATGAAACTATTGAGTTTGCCGGTATCGAAGAACAGATCGAACGCTTAAATTTGCTAATAATTTTCTTATAGACTTTCACAGAGCAATGCTGCGTGTATGCATTGATTTTGATGGTAGAGACGGTTCTATTTATTGCCGACTTTAAAAACTTTGTCGTCTGTCACCGATAGCCCATCGTGACAATTGTCGATAACATGTATAACTCAGGGACACACGATGACGAAATAATCCCTTTCTTCCTATACACGAGGCGTAAAATAAATTATGCCATTATTTCTGCGACTAGCGTATGATGACGTGCGAAAATAATGACACGACAGTGTGCAACAACGTCTTTACATTATTCAATTAAGTGCGAGCGATATTTTTTGCAAGTGCGCGAATTCATGCACGCTTCATCGTATCGATATCGGCGAAGGTCACATGTTCAGATGCACATGTTCCCACATCTTAAAGACTGCGCTTTATCGTCAAACGCAACCACGTTGATATAACGCGGGAGAGACATTAACGCGATACGTCGATCCGCAATTACCGTGCGAGCCTCCACTCGCATCCTCGAGACAATTGTAGGGGGATGACGAAGGACACCAATTGCTGCTGAGTTAGCGACAGAAAGCTGCACGATTTCCGGGATGTATGTTAATATCTGATATTAGATGGAGCGTCATTCAGTAATGCGCGTGATTACGCAAAATGAGAGAAACAAATACAAGGATGTACGCTGAATTGCGACGAAAAACTTTTCCATGTCACGAAAGACAAACGCATTATGATTTATGGCAAACCAATATACATATGCCGTGTAATGTGTGACTATTTTCTTAGGTAATAATTATTTTGCAAGTTTCAAGTAAAGTCAATTTGAATATTTTTAGACTTCTTGAATAAATCGTAACGTAATGATCGAAGAAAATATCAAAAATATCGGCGATCTGAGTGAAATAAAAAACTATTATGATTTTAAACACAAAATGAAGCTGTAATAACAATTTTCAACGCGTCCAATATGTCTTCTATTAAACACGAAATTGTTATGATATAAATTTATAATTGTACATATCATTCTCTTCATTGGTATGTTTAAACATGTTATAATTCCATTTATTTTAATATGAGAAAATAAAGAGTATATTAAATATGCATATGAAACGTTTTACATTTATTATGTTTTATCGAGACACTATTTTAATTACGATAACATGCGATACGCGTCGATCTCGACGGCGGTTTAAAATGTCGCGAAAAGTCAAGTTATATCCGATTTCGAAGCGCGCAATCTGTGTCAATGCCACGATTTACAGTTGCGAGCCTTTCGGGAATTGAACGAATATTGAAATTGCGGGAAACGCACAAAACTTTTGCATAATGAGCTGGCGGCTCACGCCGTCACACCGACACGCTCACGCACACCAATCGCAGCGTCGGCGCGTACATGAATATTTTCATTTGATTGCGTTAATTAAACTCGCGCTACCAGGCAATGACCTTTGAAGTTCAGCGGCATGCGGTACGCATACACCAATTACCGATATTATTAATTGCAATGTGCTCCCTGTTTTCGGCAGTCATGGCGTGGCTGGTGAGATATTCGCGATCTTATGCCCTGAGAAAAGTATTTTCTCCTCAAGCGTTCTATACTTTATATTAATGATAATTGTATTCTATAATTGCGATTTAATCGTGCCAAGAATAGATATACATATTTCATCACGAGTTATTGTAAAATGTTTGTGATAAGGCGGCATGTATTGTCTTTAAAATTGTTCGCGGTTTTGCGATTAGATTTTAAACTGATGTCGCAAGAAATTAGAAAGATTTAACAGGGAATTCCATGGTTTTGATAAGTCCGACCACAAGATGACGGAAATTATTGTGTACGTATATGCTGAGATAAGCCACGGAATGTGTTATCATACGTGCGGAATTTGTTGTCATGCTCGTTGCGATATAACATATCATTCAATTGCAATATACAATAAATAAAACAATGTAAGTACAAATTAATTCATCAATAAACGGCAATTTACAAGTGATATGATTAAAACAAAGTAATATGATTAAAAAATTCAATGTTAATGTAAAAAAATATGTAACAAAAAGAGTTATTGTTAATTCAGATCGTTATGAAAAATAATAATATATTGTAATTTTATATTCTCGCAGCTTGTCGGTAATGACCGACAAGTTTTGAGAATTTAAAAGCAGACAAGTCTACATGTGTTTTCGTAGCTATTTCGCTGATAAGATGTAAACAAATAAGGCAACATAAAAAGTAAACAAAAGCCATGAAAATTATATTTCAAAATCCAAACTAGAAACATTATCGACCAACAAATAATAGATACAATTTAATAATTCCAGTCTCATTATTTAATTTAAGATATATATATATATATATATATATATATATATATATATATATATATGCTAGCTATTTGTATAGTCGTAAATTTTCTTCTATTAATACAAACAAAAAATTCCAACGATTAAAGATAATCAATGATCAAAATGTTCCGGACAAAATTAATTGTTTAATAAAAAAATTATCCGCGCATACAAACACAATGGCATTTTAGTCTGCATTGACCATGGCGGTATTCACATTGATTTTAAATCAATTGAGACGAGTTATATATTTTATTTCTTAAATAAAATATTTTGTTTTATATCACACATTAGTCTCTATCTAAATTAGAAAAATGATAAAAGACTTTTGTACTACAAATAGAAGAACGAAAACAATTTTTCAAAATAACAAAATAGAATTTTTAAAAGGAGAAAAGGAAAATTTATAATGCAACTTAATTTCACGTATAATTTTCGGGCGACGCTTCCTTGCTTGGTGCTAACAATTTTCATCATGCTTTCGAGACCTCGCACCATCCCGTTTTGCTATGAGATCTACCAAGCACCGCCGTTAGGGTGAAGCACTTACAGCACAATGAGTATGCAAATAGGCCGGTATTCGGCTACATTTGTTTCAACGAGCTTAGGAACGCCGTCTCGCGCGAAGGAGCAGTTCCTTCGCGCAAAGGCCATAAAAGTCTGTCCCGTATTTCCAAATCTTTACAAAGCAAAGGGAGTTACTTTCCGCACGTTTTTATTGCTCGTTACTCTACCCGCATCGCTCGCTCGACATTGTTTCTATCGCCGGCGTTCCTTTCACGACGAGTGACGCTACTTTTCTGCTCAAATATATCGATCGCGAAAGTTTCCCTCATGTTTCATTCCGCAAACGGCACAGTCCGATTAGATCAAGGTTTCTTCTTCCAAGTCTCTGTACGCTTGTGCGAAAGCTTCTCCTCCGCAAAGTTAAAACTTTCTCAACTTTATTCGCATGCAGCCTACTTCGTTACTTCTCCCCGTGTGTCTTCTCCTGAGAGATTAGGGGCCCGACAATTCACGGATCTGACGAAAGTTTTGTCTCGCGTCGCATAAAGCTAACGACGACGACGACGATGACGACGCGTTAAGACGCGTCACAACGTCGCAGCAGTCCGAAACTTGGCGAATTTCTGACAACGACGGCCGTTTGGGAGGGCGTTATTCCCAACACTTGCCGGGACATGATCCATATGATAATAACAGAGACTCCTAAAGCCCGATGTATGCCGACTACTCGTTTGGAGCCCGGCCTAAATCGCTCGATCCGCGAGCAGCTAGCTCGATTCTCGAACGATCCTCCAATGATCCTCGAGTATCGCGCTCCAGTATGGGGAACGCTATGTAATCGGAGCTCTTCGTCTACATGCGAGGCTCGCTAATGAGTGATTAAGCTCGCGCAATGACAATTCATTTCCGATTCAAAAAGCAAGCATCATTTTTTTTTACGCGGATGGAAAAAAATGTGCGCTGACAAAGTGCGTAATGGAATTCGTTGCTCGAGGTAATCTTACTTGTTTTCTTTTTCTATTAATATTATTTCTGTAGTAATACTTCTGCACGCACAAAGAGATAATTGAACTGTTCGAGGCGCTGCTGCCTGGCCAGTAGCCGTAATTACGCTTATCCGTTATATGCTTATTAAACGGTTAAATTATCTTTCTTAATCTCTCGGATAGTTTTTCGTATCAATTACATTATTTATATATGTTCTGATATCTGTATCGTTTCGAATACAATTATAAATTTATATTCAACACCCTTACACATTGCGTGTACATATTACAGATTTTATATTGTCGTAAGATTTTTCAAAATACACATCTCAACTGCATTCGAGGTCCCGATGAAATAAATAATTTCCCTAGACGTACTATATAATCTTATATATAAACGAAAGTGCCAGCAAGTATTGTTTGACGCATGACGGCTCAACGATGTATCTCAAGGCGAAGTGGAAACTCTCTCTCCCACCGAAAACCCCGAGACGTGCCGCAAGTTTCACGAGCAAGGACGGATGTAAACTTTGAAACCCGGTAGGCCCCACTGAATTCGTAATCGCGTAATCCCGAGATTTCATTAAACCAAATATCCGAGCTTTCTGTCGTCGGGGCTTAAGTACGCTCCCTAACCGAGAAAAAGTTACGCGATTCGGTACATCGGAAATCTGCTTTTATCCTTGCCGCAAATTAGCTTTAGCAAAATTAATTAAGAACCGGAGTACCGCGATTGAGTAATGCTAAGATCGTCCGTAATGTAGACGCGAACTTTAATCCCGTTCGATCAATTCGCTGTCAAGCAAGTGTAAGCTAATCAAGCAAGTTACCTGCGGCCTTTCGCGTGTATGTAAAGTTGATTTCCCGTGTGACAGACGATAAGTTTTACTTTCAACTATAGACACAGTAGTTATAATTACGTACACATATTGCGATTATGTATAAAAATGTTTCGGTGGCAGCAATGGCCGTATTGTGCCTTATCCCGAGCAGCTTCGGTAACGTATCGAGATACATGTACATATGTAACTCCTGCTGTCAAAATTGTCGACGCGCGTGAGTTGTGCAAAAGTGTCAACGCCGCGTGCATATTTTATCGGACATTAACGAATCCGAACATGAAGGACGTTAAGGAGCGCATCGTGTGGGAAAGCGACGTCCATTCTTTCCACGACAATACAGCCATTTGATAAAAGTCACTCGATTCCCCTTTCGCCGCGAACAAATATTGGAAGGAGAGTCTCGCGAGCGATAAGCGTGAAACTCTGAATTCGAAGCTGTGTAGATTACGGACGCGTTCATACGCGCGTGTGCGTATATACGTGCACCTATTGGAGTGTCGTTACACTTACTGCGCTGCTCTACGAGGCAGATGTTGATAACGAACGACAGTGACAGAGACAGAGACAGTGACAGCTGCCCCGTATTGTTTGACACATTCGTTGATTATAGGTCAAAGGCCTCTTACGAAGGATCAAAGAATTGTACGATCGAAATATTTTATGCCAAACGATAATTTAAAACCAAATCTCCTTACATTCTACGAAATATGTGGATATTTTCTCAAAATGCGATTGCAGAATCTGGCAAGTTTGCACTGGAAATCTATTGCTATGCCTCTAATTGCGCAGTTTCTTCTCTCGACATAAAAACAACTTTACTTCGTCTTATTGATCCGTTTATGTAGATGTACATACTTATGACATATGTACATTTATTTAACTTTTCTCTTACATAAATGAAATAGATGTGTAAGATTTTTATTTCTCATCGAATCTTTATCAATAGACTCGTAATTATCTATTTCGGGAAAACACTCGAATTTTTAACTGCAATAATGAATCATAAAAGAGATTTAATAGCGTTTTTATTTGTACGCTCTCTTTTGGTCAAGAAATAAACAAAACATTATTAATATAATTCAAAGTGACGTATGAGTGACATATTCTGAGTTCCAAGATTTTCCCAAAATGTGTGATATAAAAACTGATCAAATTTAATTAAAGAAATACGAAATATATTATTTGACAGATAAAATAGTAATATGGTAATATTACAAAAAAAAACATTGAAATTTATAAATGAAACTTGATACAATTTTCAGATATCGCAAAAAATATTTCGTGAATGGAAAATGTTAATAATTCTCAAGCATTAATCGAAAATTTGAAAAGACAATTAATAATTCATTCTAAATTACAGCTCAATAATAATCGTCGAATTTTATCGCGAATTTGTCTTTTTTCAAAAATTGTAATATTAAAAATTTTGTAATACTATGTGCTTAATAAGAAACGGATTCAATTTCGATATCCGTATCCGTTTTCGTCGGATTACTAAGTACCTTTGCGCGAATATCGTGAAAAACGATTTTTATTTATCTCTTTTATTGTGTAAAATAAAAAAGAAACGACTTCATATCGTGACTTATCTCTGACAAGTCAACGGAAACACTGATTAAGACATTTTTCAGCAGCACATTTGCAAAATGTGCGTTCTTTAGTTTTACATATTGGCCCGTGCCGCATTTGTACCATAGAATTCCGAGGTGCATGAACCTTAAATTAATTCTTTAAAAAATTCAGATGTAAATGGTACCGATATCGAGCCAACGGTTTAAGATTGCTGAAAATAAAGGTCGGAAAATATTGATTTTATTAGTTGAGCAAATTCGATGCATTATCGAATGACCAGCGGGATGTTCTTGGCGAGAGAAAATAAAGTGGATATAAACGCGATATCGAGAATCGCAATAGCAAAGGATTTCCGACGGAGACGACGCGCGATAGAGATCACTAAAGACTCGCGAATGCTTATCATACGTGAAACGTTATTTACGCACAATCCGACTTCCAAAAATAATTACGGAGCGCCTTACGTAAACGAAGTCACCGTCGCTCCCATACTCACTGCGCCTTATGAGATACAAACTGTATAAAATAAAATAAAACACAAAGATTCTTGGGATGGATAAAGGATCGCGCAAGCTTTCGTCAAAAACTTCGTAAATTTGCATATGTGATTTCACAATTAATTGTACCGTCATTGTGACGAAAGCTTGCAGCATCGATTAGGCGAGACACAGGGTACACATATAATACATGGGGAAAATATAAATAAAATGCAACAAAAAGCAAAAAGCATAAAATGTATTTCGTAACAATGATATGAACGAACGAAAGGGAAACACACTGGTAACACACACCGCATAAACCACGCATTGACAATCGCGATGAATAATGGAGGGGTCAATTAAATCTCAATTAAACACCACCGGATAATACAAATCGCGGCTCTTTTCAGTGTCACCTCACCAGAGAGCTAGGTTTTTTAAACATCGCCGGCGCGTTCACCCGCTTCGAAAAATCAGCATGCCATCTATAGCGCACGGACACATACAGCTCGATCATTTTATACACCTCGTGAAGAATGGCGCATTAAAATTACGCTGATGGGCTTCGAAAATATGATTTCCACTCTGCGCCCATCGATAACCTCGCTATTCGACCGAATCAAATTCTATCCCGACACTTGGCGATACCGATACCGCGCATATTATATTCTGTATCAAATTATCCGTTAATTTAATAGCACGTTGTGTCGTCCTAATTTAAAGCCGTGTCCATCATTAATCACGAATGGCCACGACTCGAAACTAAATCAAGTGTCCTCGCTTATAATGGGAAACGCATTACGAATATGTTGTACGTCACAAGAGCACGCAACGCTAGACGATCTTCTTCATACGAAGGGAGAAGAGGTACACGAAAGAAAGTCGATTTTTGAGAATTAATTTCTTTTTTCTTTATCTCTGTAACTTTTTATATTTCTTTGCGTCGCTTTCTCCATCTGTCTTCGTCTCCCAACGTATAATCAGTATTGCCAAGTATCGTTGATATATAATGTGCTTTTGCTATCGAAATATCCGAGGCAATGCCTCGAATCGAAAATAAACTCGATTGTCTCGTCGATATACGGAGCAGCACGGAAACACTGTATAAATTATTTAATATGCGAACACAATAAGTGATGCACCGGCCACGTAACTTTACCTTGTCTACGATGCGATCACGTTATCCCCGAGATAAATACACGTGTCACACTGAGTCACAAACGGCGCGCCGGAGGAGTAACACGGTGATCACAGACTGATAAAAAGAAAACGCGGATTCGCGTTTACGTAGACACAAATGTTCTTTTTAAGATCGACAGAGTGTCGTGGACCGACGCTCGAACACGATCGCCACCACTGTAATCTACCTACAGTTCACTCGGCCGACCAGTCATTTTCGTCGACATGGCGAGAAATCGGCGCGGTATCACATTGTCTTCCGCGAAAGTTTTCTTCGTCGTCATCGCAAATCACGTCGATTCAATCCACGATCAACACTAATCAGCAACCACTGTCTGTCCGTTGGCTGTCTGTAGGCTGCTAGCGACTGCCAGCGACTCAAGATTCCGCGCGATCTTCCGTTCACCGCGTCGTGCACCACGTTCGCGGACGCGCAGCTCCACGGCGTTTGGTCCTTCGTGTCCTTAGAGCGTACGTATATATCCGCGAGCGGGTGTGCGCGTTCCTTGGACGTGTACGCACGTGCATGTAAGCTGGATGTCTATAGCCGTATTCGTGGATCAGTGTTTCCTCCGGTGTACGTGTGTCTGGCGCGTTTATTACGTGTTGCGCGCGCGCAAGTAGTCTCGTGTGTGTGCGTGTGTGTGTGTGTGTGTGTTTTGTGGGCGCGTGTATGTGTTGGTCAGTGCATGCGGTGTATATGTACGTGTGTACGTGTATGTGTGTATGTGTAGGTGAGCTAACGGTGCGCGCGCGCGCGCGTATCTGTACCGGTGGATATATTACAAGGTGTACGCGTCTTAAGTGATTTCGGCCTCGCTGGTCAGGCAGCCCCGGCAGCTCCGTATGATGAGGCCGCCGCTTTGCTACTGACAGACCTAAAGACCACCCTAACCCTGCAGTCGGGGACGAGGGGTTCCCCACCCCCGTCGTGAGCGGACGAGAGAGAGACCACCCTCCCCCGCCAGGGACCAGGGCGAATAAGCAACCCTTAGCACCCGATGCCACCTCCACGGCGGCGGCGCAAACGCACTCCTGCCTCCGAGGGTAGTCTTATCCCCACCGACTCTTTCGTAGGAGCGAGACTACCACCCCCACCCACCTCCCAGTCGATTTCAGTCCTGCCACCACTATCACCCCTTCCTGCACCCCCTCGCGACGCACGCTACCGACGCCGCCGCCGACGCCACCGCCGCTGTCGTATCTGCCCCTCCGACGGCGGATTCGACAGCGAGGAGAATCCCTTCCAGAGAGAGAGACGAGAAACCCCTTCTTCTCGTCTCCTACGGCATCTACGGAGGAGAGTCGTCTTAAGATAAAAACACGGACGATCGGGTTTTGCAGTTAACCCACTCACCCTCGACTCGCATCCCCTCTACACGCGTGTCCTTTCCGTCCCCCCATACTACCCCCTATGTATCCCCCTACTCCGTGCCACACGGAGCTCTTGCAAGCAAGCAGCCTCGAGTCGCCCCAACCCTTTCTCCTTCACCTCTCCGTCCACCTCGTCACGCTGCTCTCCGCGGATCTCGACTCGATGAAACTTTCGATTCTTTCGGGGGCAACCTTCACAATCCCCCACTCCCTCTCCTCTATTTTTTTCCTCTCTTCACCGATACATCGCGTGTGTCGACCCGTTCGACGTTATCATATCGTTCACCCTCGGAGCACACATATTCCCCACCCCTCGCCCGGCCTTCCCACTGCGAGAGACAACAACGGGACCGACCTCGTGGTTTTTTACAGAACGGAGGGGGAAAAGGGTGACAGTATATATTGTTGTCATTTTTTTGAACGGTTTCAGGCGCATCGATCTTCGACGATTACACGTCCCGTCCTGGTCACGCGCCGATGTGACGCGCCGACAAGATCACTTTCGCCGCCGTTTCTTTCCGAGATGAACTCTATGACCCCGCGCATTACTTTCATCGATATTTTCTCTTAATGGAGAAAATTCTCATCTGAAAGATGGCGGATTATACCGGCGTGTCCTTTACAAGAATAAAAATTCTGACAAAAAGAAAGATCCGTTATGCCTTTTCGAAGCAAATACGAGCATATTTTTCACTCACACATTCCTGTTTTTCTCTGTTTTATTTTTTGTAGCAAGAAATAAAGTCCTATCTGTGCACATACGATTTTATCGAAACGACTCAGTTTTCAAAAAGTGCAAGAATATTTTTATATTTATACAAAAAAGTAAATATAGAAAATTAGTTAGATACATCAATGGGGATAAAGATACAAAATATTATATGACACAATGACGGATACAACGTCAAAATCAAACGTATGTGTATATATATTTATATATATTTTTTGACACTGAATTAAATTAAAATTATATAAAAACGCGAAACATCGCTCACTATTAATTTGTGAACGATTTTTCTAATTATGTAAACGATTTCTTTTTAAATTTCTTGAAAAAAAGTTCTAACTGTATTTTGCAAATCTTTTATCCTCGAGTTATATGTAAAATTTGTAAATGCATGTGATGAAATGTAAGATATTTTTTATAAAAAACATATTTACAAAATTATTTGTAAATTCTTAAAAACTTTTATACTTTGTCATCGTATTTGAGAACGTGATTTTGCACTGAATACATTGATTCTTATATTGAATTGATGATATCCAAATACAAATAAATAAATTTTGAAATAAATGTAATTTGAAAAATTGCACGTAAAATTACAATTTGTAATATTGTTTTAAAATACATGTATCAAATAAACAAAATAATGCTATTTTGAGACATTTGTATTTGTTTTTATTAGTAAGAAAAGCTTGATAAGTCAAAAAATTAAGTTGCATGTAAAAAAGAAAACATAATAATTTAGATAGATAGTAATATATTTAACACATACATTCAATATATTGCGAAAATATTGCGAAACCATTACGTAATTGGAAACTGTATAAAGCAGTTTAAAATTCAAGAAACAATAAGATTAATAACTCTTCTATAAACTTGATTACGAACAATTACAGATATGCACAAAAATATCTAAAAACCTGTCAAAAAAATGCAATTATACATCAAGAGCACGTAGTTTAATAGACACAAAAACAAACTTTGATTTACGATTCAGTATCACGAAAGTTCTTTTATGCCCTGGCCCTTTGACCACGAGATTGTATCCATTTAAATGCTTGAACGAGACCGTAATCGTCTACATTTTCTCAAAGTTTGAAAAAACTAATATCAATTTTAACTTGACGTATAACTTTTAGGTGTCGCGTGTAGCATAACACATAGTCGAAATTCAAAAATCAAAGAATTTTAGTTGAAAATAGCGACAATGCTCGAGAGATTTACGGAATCTGATATTAAACGATCTGTCTAAATATTTGTATGTATTGTGAATACCATAAAAGAGATTCTCTCTAAAGCCTACGGCGAAGAAAGGTCTCGTCTACCTAAAACAATCCGCCGTAAAAAGAGCCGCGGGGGTGGCGGATGTATCGAAACAAATTTTTATGCAGGTCAAGCTTTTCTGCGCTTTTCGAAGCCGCCACCCCCACCCCTGGTTATACACCCCACTACCAATCGACACTCATTTATACTTTTACCACCACCCCACCGCCCCCACCGCGGGGATTGTTTATGACACGATTCGTTTGATTATTAGCTGTTTATACGCGACCATCGATCGAACCGCTAACTGCACGCTGCATTCCGACAGCAAAAACAGTTCCGCCGCGTGCTTTACTGCAACCCTTTCGCTCCAAAACCGGATTTTTTTTTTTTTTTCTTTTTGGACGTGTATCTAAACCGGCGAAACTCGTTTCACTGGACTCTCCATTGGAATCGGTTATTCCTTTTCGTGATCTTAGTTCTGTACAGACGACTGTTCGAACGACATCTCAAAAGTGCTCTATGGATACGTCTCTCATCGTTCATCAATGCAACCATTTTGTGTACGATAGAAATAAGATTTTCTAAATTTTCTGGTTCAAAGTAAAAATGTTTACGAATCTGTTGCATAATAATTAATAAAAAAAAAAAAGGGATAAAGCGTTAGGTTCTACAACACCAATCGCGAATTATTCTCACTCATATCTATTTGTCTTTCCGAGTTTTATTTCAATTTCCGCTTGTCCTGTTCTTTTATCGCGGAAAATCAAAAAATATGATTAACGATTGTACTTGACATAATAGTATTTTTTGAATTATTATAAAAATATTTGATGTAAAGCAATTATGTGGATTTTCAAATCTATCATTAATTGAGTTTTATTATTTGAGTTTATAAAACGGTATTTCGGTTATTTATACATTTCACTTTACGTCGCATTTGAAAATGGCTTCGATGAGGTTTATGTTATTGATTTAAAAACGAATCGGCGTAGCGTCTGTCTCGGCCTGTCGCGGGTTAAACGGCTGCCGTCGGAACAATGTTTGACATCTCCGCTTTTCCGGCTGACAGGAGCCAACCGTACCTACTATCACGAAGATGCTTTCGATAAGTTTTGCCGGATTATCACACGTTCAAAATTTTCTTCCAGTTAACAATACTTTATGTTTTGTTATCAAAATACAACTTAATGTATTATATACGTTACACAAAAATTATTATCAATCAATCATTATATACCTTTTCTTCTTACAATTTATATATTATTCCATTTTTATTCATTGATAAATATTCATGTTTGTACTTTTATCACATAACACGACTTTTATGTAAAATTTTAAGTTATTTAAAAATCTGACGCGGCACGATATTTTTGCAAGGAAAATGTTTATACTGCAAATGATATGTATGTTCTGCCATTTATTTTAAGTATATTAAATGATTAATTTTTTTTATATAAATATTATAATATGACATGATATGTTATATTTTACTATTTACGTTTTTTTCTAATAGAATATTATACAGCACAAACTTTAATAACGTTAATATGTAATAATTTTTTTCGCAATACAAATTTCAAATACAATTAAACATATGATTTAGATATTCGATATTAAAATATGTGATAAATATTTTAACACATCTATTTTAGCAAGACGCTTCACAATTATTTATATAGCAAAATTGCACGCGATATTTTTTATAATAATCGATTGTTTTACTTTATTTCATTAGAGAGTTATATGTGTGCACTATTCACTCATTATATTTTACACCTTGCAAGATTTCTTACACGATTTTATTATCACCCTAATATCATAAATTTTTGCCTTTACGCGAGATTATTTTGTTATTATTTCTTGACGTGAGCACAGTTAGCACCAACACATTACACCTGTCACCGTTGACATCACCACACGACCAAGAATTTTTCCTTCGCACGAAGCGCAACTAATCTAAGGGGAAACAGTCCGTGCATTACGGACATCGTGAGAGATGTGAGAGGTAACTGATTCGATCACTAGCAAAAGATATATCGTATATTCTCGAACTCACAACATACCTATCTACTGAAAGAAAGTAAGTGTTATCGTAAAATTGCTCAATTGTATATGAAACGTCCTTGCATGTATTTTCTGTTAATCTAAAAAAAAAGCTTTCGCCAAATTTTATTTTATTAAAATGTGAATGTAAAAATTAATATGCATTTCTGGTAATCTTTGTGTTGCAGAATTGTTTCTCTCTCTCTCTCTCTCTCTCTCTCTCTCTCTCTCTCTCTCTCTTCTTCGCTTACATATATTTTTTTTTTCGAATATCGTAATTTATTTTATAAAAGAAAATAGTTTGAAAAATATTGTAAAACAGAAAAATGCGTTTGTGCGACAAAATGTATGTATATAGTGTCGAATCGCGTTTGTCTTCTGAAAAATAATTCACATAATCGCCGATTGCTTCGCGTGCCATTAAGGGAAGAAGATCGTTGCGCGCGAACCACGCTCGCGAGTTAGCAACAAGATGCAGGACGAAAAAAACTGAAAAGTTGGAAAATTTCGATGCTTCCCTTTTTGTTCGTCGACTATCAACTCACCTGTTTGTCGCGCCGATCCCGAGGAGACAAGTTCGGAGGACGAGGACGGGTAAGAAGACGTTCACAACATCGGCGCACTCGAAGCCGGCAGGATGATCCTCTTCGATTCTCTCTCACTGCAAGCTCTCGCGCGAGCTTTTAACATCACAGTATCTACAACGTCGCGTTAAGAAGTCCTCCTCCCCCCCCGAGCACCTTTCTTTCCGTCGTGAGAATTTCCTTCCGTGTTATTAAAAAAAAAAAAAAATTTTTCTTTCTTTTTTTTTCTAAATATACTTTAAACAAATTATTCCTTTTATCTCGTCCTTTTTCTCGGCTCGCGCGCGCGGCCCCGGTGCCTCTTTTTGCGTTCGGGGCTCCCGGCCTGACGAACGTGGCCGATCAGCGCGCGGGTAGAGAGAGCTTGGGCTGCGTGGCGGAGCGCGAACTTTCGGGCTTGCGGGCGCACTGGCGCACACGGCACACTCGCATCGCGTAGGCGGAGAGAGGAGAAGCTCCGGCGGATGCTGTAAGCCGAAGGGAGAGAACTACGCGCGCCGGCCAGCGGCGGAGCAAGCCGGTGGGGCCCCTCTTGATCACTCGCCCCGTACAGTGGCGCCCCAGCCGCGCGCAATCGCAAGCTCACCGATGCTTCTCCTAGGCGCGTTACACGAGCGACGAGGACCGAGAGATTGAGAGATCGAGAGGAGGCGGTGGGAAACGAACGAGAAAGAAGATCCGCGCGCCGCGCCGCGCCACGCCGCGCCGCGCCGGCCGAAGAGAAGGACCATCGGACGAGCGGGCGAACGAGGCGGTGGACCGACGAAAGGAGTCGACCGGGGAAAAGGGGGATTAGAGGGGGGAGGGAGGGAGGGAGGCGGGAGGGGGTGGTGAGGGTGAGGGCGAGGGTTGGTGCGCGCGAGATACGGCACCCCGTACCAGGAGAGGGATAGAGAAAAGTGCTACGGGGTAGCAGGACCGCCCCTTGGCGCTGGGCTCTAACGCGGGAACCAACTGCCCGGAGCGGTAAAATTGAAGATTTATGCGAGACGCCGTTTACGTCGATTAACGTTACGCTATATACTGCCCACCGTGCTCGCCTGTAACTTATTTAAGAATCGCGATCGCGCGTTTTTCACCGGGGACCCCGATTGTATTAAACGCGATTGTACCGGATATACGAGAGAGCGAGAGCCTGAATCATCAATTTCCCATGTTCCATATATACTTGCGAGATTCGTCATCGATCTATTCTAGTTAATGAGATTTATTTGATACCAATGAGAAATACTAACGTGCGTTTCGCATGATACATTTAAAACATTATTTGTTTTTTGAATTTATTAAATGTTTATTTTGATATAAATTTAAAATAAAAATGCGACATTATTTGTTGCTAAAGGAGCGATAAAAATCTACAATATGAAAAGAAAAAAGTACGTACATGAAGCACAATACAAAGTTTAGCTAAAGTGGAATTTCAAAAATTAAAAGATATTTAAATAAAACATCTTATCCCCGGGGCGACAATGGCCTCGCCAGCGTTCCTGAACGAGTCCATCCCGAGAAAGACGATAGCAACGGGCGAATCGGCGGTGCGACGAAGAAGATCCCGATCGTATAAGCTCGCGACGGAATCGTTGGTGGATGTACAGAACGGACAAGGGTCGGAAGGGGTGAGTCGTACTCGCGAAGGAGAGAGACGACGCGCCGCTTTTCCGATCTGAGCACGACGAGGACACGTTGACGGACGATACGAGCGCCACCGAACTCATTCGAGACAGCGCCGGACAGCGATCAGGAGAGAAAGACGGAGCTTGCGAAGGCCGCGATAAGGGTGAAAGAGAGAAAAGCTTGCACGGCCGGAGGGATAGCGCGACGCAGACGGAAGCAGATGAGACAGCAGGCGCTAGACAAGGGAGATAGAGGGAGAGAGAAGAAGCCTCCCGCTGCAGGCTGACCATTGCGCTCTTACCCTTTATGAAGGTCTACATGAAGAAGGAGAGACGGACACGATCGGGAACAGGTGCGAGAGAGCGACCACGTTTTATCACATCCACGACTCCTTATATATGTGTGAGTCACGCGGATATTTCAACGTGTAATATCGGTATTTCCGAAGCGAAATAGTGTGCGCTCGATATATATCAGCCAGATACTTTGAACGCTCACCTTCGACCCGAAGATTCGAATAAACACGTGAAAAATTCGTGAAAAAAAAACCTCGATCTTAAAGTTTCTTTCTTTCTTTCCCTTCTATTGTTTAGTTTAGTTGAACGAAAAATCGAGCTCGGGAATTGAATGTTTTTCAGCGCGCAAAAGAACGTAACTTTTACCGCGCGATTATCAAAGCACGCTCGACATCACATCGATCGCAGTCCTTCTTTTTTTTTATTTTAAAGTCACGACACGCATCCGGATCATTACAAAGTTTTCGCGTAATTAAGCGTGAATAAACAAGCGGACGGACCTATAATTTAGTCGGTCACTCGCCGGTAGGACGAAAGCGGTGCGACGAGGACGGTGAGCGTGCTCGGTCATGCGCGATCGCCGGCAAAAGAGAGGCTCCACTACCCCTTTCGATACGCGAAACGAGGACACGCGCAACCTCTCACCGCTCGCGCGATGGGGTGTCCGGATCTGTAGTGGTGAAGCGCCGGGTTGGGTTGTGTTGGTGCAACCCGAAGAAAAATCGCCGCGAGTCTGTAGACTCCTGTACGTGCGTACTAAGGGGTTGAGAACGGTCTGTAGTAGTGAAAGGGTTGCTGGACAGTGGCGAGCTCTTGCTTAGGCGGCCGCCGACGGAACTAACGAGAAAAGGGGTTGAAATCTACCACCTTTGCTCTCTAATAATGCATCATGCTCCGCTTCTCCCCTTCATGCAGCTAAGATATATAATATCAACGCGATCAACTATTGTTTGAAGGTGTGTGATATCATTCTTATTTTTTTTTTTCGAAGAACTTTATATGTCTTTGAATACGAAATACGAAATGTAAAAAAAAAAGTTAATTATGATACTACGGTAATTGTAGGCATAACGATTCTACGTTATATAAAAGCATAATTTATTATAAAACATAATTAGTTTAATACAAAATAATTTAAATAATGAAAAATGTGGAATAATATTCCTAATTAAAAGCCGAAAGCTTTTTCTTGTATCTTCGAATTATAGAAAATAATCCATATGCAGTTTATTTAAATCTCTCGTTGCATGTTATGATGCATATCAAATATCAAAATTAATGTTAAAAATGAATAGCTTGAGAAATAATACGGCAAATGTAATAGTCTTGGCACAATGTTTCAGTTTTATTCAACTTTATTAATATTATATATTATAGAAAATTAAATGTTATTTAAGTTCGAGAATTAATTGCAAATGACAAATTTTTCTCGATGATTTGATATTCACAAAGTCTTTCAGTAGCACAGAGAGGAGTTCTCATCGCGATAAGTGACGGGAACAAAAGAGCAAAACTACGGAACGGTGTACTCGATTTAGACCGGCGTCTCAGTGTTATACCACTTTTTGCACTCCCTCTCCCACTCCGTGTAACTCCAACCCCGAAAAGCCCACTTACCCAATCATACCCCAATCTACCGCTGGCTCAGCGGCGGCGTGCAAAACTCTCGATCAACCGCCAGTATTTTTATCCCAGCAGTTTTTAAGGTCACTTGTTGCTTCTTACTATGCGCTAGAACCGCGAAAGGAATCTCGCCCCTCTTTGCGAAGACTAGACTTTTTTTTTTTCCTAACGCAGTTGCTAATTAATAATTGCAATTATGCGAATGGAAAAAAATTATGATATTGAATTATATAAAAAATGTTTAGTAAATAAAATTATAAAATCGCAGTGATTAGATTTATTATTTAATACAGATTTCTCTATAAACTCTGATTCCTGAGCCACTACATTGATTGACAAGTTCTTTCATCCATTTCAGATAATTCTCTTATTCCAATTATATATATATATACTATTATACTTCTAATGCAGAAAAATTATTCGTATTACAATACGCTTTCCGGATCAATTAGAATAACAACAAATTCTTATGAGGAAAAGTTGAGGTGCGTTAGGAGGCTTTACCGCATGTAGCATTTAGCGCGTATTAACGAGGAAATCGAGCCGGGAAGCGCGCGCTCGTTAACCTGCTCTAATAATCGCGTCTATATTTGGCAAAAGAAGAGAACACAAGTACGGAACACGCGAACCGGTTATAATCCGGCGCAACCAGCCCCGTGTGTGCATTTTCAATCGACGAAACTTCCCTTTTGCGATGCCTCCGCCTCGGCGCTCTATGTTCTCTCCGTTGTTTTTCTCAAACGCGATCGCGATGTTTGCATTCCGGCCTGCGCGATTGCTGGAGCTTTCTTGACGCGGTGGCGATAACGCACCCCTTCACCTAGTTTTTTCATCCCTTACGCTCTCCTCCGTTGCAGCTGCGCACGATATCCGATCAGTGGCCGGTATTTTTATTCGTAGATTTTAAGGTCACTTGTTGCTTGTTTAGTTATGTCGGCGTACATACGCGCCGTCAACACACGGGCACATGGATCGGCTGTGTACGTGTGTATGCGTGCTCACATGTATGCTCACCGAACGTCCGCTCTCGTGTATCGTAATGCACGTGGACAAAGCAATCCGCCGACATGTGTTGAGGATGCTACATGCACGCGTTGGATTGTGTACGTGGCATCGGACCGATAGGTGGACGCCCTGTCAATTTCATTTCCCCATCGAACCGTTGGGTGGCGAGGGACGCGCCGGCGGGGTTGAGCGTTCCACTATTTTTTTCTGGCTTTTTGCCCCTTTTTTCCGGGGCGTCCGGATTTCGCGTTGCGGTTTTTTTGCGCAGCTTTCGCTACTCGCGCGCGGTGCTTCTATTCCCTCGCACTCTCTCTCTCTCTCTCTCTCACTTTGCTACGCGTTTTGTCTGTCTCTATCAATCTATCTATCTATCTCTGTCTCTCTTTGCCGCTCGCTACGTCTATCGAAATATCCTTGTCTCTCTTACCGCTTCTTTTCACACTAGTTTTCTCTCTTTTACAAAACCCCAATTCTCTTCCCCTCTCGCTCTATTTTTTCTGGCTTTTGCTTTTGTTTTTTGTCAACCACCGTTTGCCGCGTTGCGCGTTCGTTTTGTTTAGTGAGTTATGTCACGGCCACCAAAATCGATCTTCGATGTCTGAATGCGTGAGATTGGGATTACGCTTGTAGAGCAATGAAAATTATTACGACGAAAATTAAAAATATAGAACGCAGCTTCTTGAGAGGAAATGCACATAATTATTCTAAACTAATGGCAATCAATTGGCGAGTATGCAGTTAACAAATTTTATCGATGTCAGAAAGAAACGTAAAATTTTATTTTTTATAAAAATATAGATCTGTAAATTTTATATAAAACCTACCACTTTGAAAAATCTCGAAAGAAAATTTATTCGATATCGATTTACTTCTTGATTCGCATTCGCATTTATATCGAAGCAATAGTTTAATGGCAAGAAGTGGCAGTGTAGAGTCATGTATGCAAAACAGAATACTCACATACACGTGAATGTAGTGGTTGATTTGCGAGCGTCCAGCTTCCATAGATCGAGCAGATCAATGGCATCGACTCCCTAGAGTCAGTCTTTTCTCCCATCCTACTCCATCAAGTTGTAATGTACATGTGCGTGATCCGCTAGAACCGAGCGACTGACATATTCGATTCCGATTATCGAATGCGTGTTGTCGTAAACAGGTGCAATCGGGAAACCTTAAACACGGCTTAACGGTTTAACAGTCATTCACACTGTCGATTCAATGATAAATGATCTTTGAGTCTCAATCTCTCTCTCCTCCTCCTCCTCCTCCTCCTCCTTCTCCTCTTCTCTCTCTCTCTCTCTCTCTCTCTCTCTCTTAATTAAATACAAAAAAATTTTTTGTACATTATAATAATATGTGCGATATATATAATTGCAATTTATTATATATTTATTATATACTTATTATATATCTATTGGAATTGCTTCTTTATTTTAATTTTAATACAAAATTTTTAAAGGAAATTTCAAACACGGCGGTGCAGTTCAGTAGACTTCTCCTTGAAAATACATCGTATTCGCTCGAGAAATTTAACGCGTCGTTGAAAAAGATCTGTGGTCGATGAAACTCAAAATACTCCATCATGCATTGAATTGCTATTAAAACATAAGGGAAATGAAAAATGCCTCGCGTATTCTTGGACAATAGTGCTTGTACTCGCGTACGCTAAATGAACGGTTTATAATCGCAATTTGCATCGCGCTGATGAATTCCTTACTCCTTACTCGACGCACTTATTCGGCACTTCTAAGCCATCGCGCGGAAAAGTCTAAATTCAAATGCGGGTCGGACAAACGGACGGACGGATTGGTGAGCCCCATTGGGGCTGGCGGTGACAGCCACGGTATTAGCATTCCTACTCCGACCAGTAACTTCATACTCAATGATATGCCACAACGAGAAACACGTATGCGCGAGTGTATACATATACTTATCTCTACCTGCGTATGCAAACGCGCTCACATATACATATATACGAGATGGATTCGTAACCGCGCCGCCGACGGAGGATATTGGGGTGCTTTCGTACTCGTTTCACCATAATAATTCGCCGGCATACAAGTACATGCGTACCTAACGTTTGCACGGAGATCGTCGAGCTACGTCGGCTGAAAGGTACCGGTTCAACTTGCCGCTCCCCTTCGCTCCGACCACAACCCTCTTTTTCTCTTGCCCTGGCCGAGCCATCGTCCCCCTTCCTCCCCCACCCTCCTCTTACTAGCCGCTTCTGCTTCTCGCTTTCCCTCGGCCTGGACTGCAGTCAAACAGAGTCCTCCACCTTTGACCATTCGAATTAAACCTTTTAACTGTCGCATTGTTTTTGATGGCTCATTTTCTCCCGCGAAATTGTTATTTAAACTCATTTCGGATTACGTGCGTATGTCGGGCGACCAGCTCGACTTCCGCTCGTTTCGCCTTGCTCAATCACTTTCACTCGAATGTAAAGTTTTTTACTCGTTTCAGCAGTCTCTTTTTACTTATTTCTTTTTTATGTTCTAGCAATTATTTATGAATTAAATAGGATGAAAATTGTTAAGATTTTCAAAATAAAACTGTGGACGTAATTTTAAGCAAAGTGCAACTGTTTAGGATAAAATTATCTATGAAACATATTTACGCAATAATATAATAATTGCATTTAAACATATAATGCGTATGCTATCTGCGATCATATTGTAAAATGCACACAATTAAAACTAGAAAAGAATGATTTGCATATGAAAGCGAATGTCATCCGTAACCGTTGTATGGATTCACATGGAAACTTCGCCGTCTTCATTCCGATTCCATCATCGTTGGCGAATCCGTGGGAATTTCGGCAACGAATTACGCTTTGTCCCCGCTACTTGCGGCCTAAACCGAAGCGAATTGCGGCCGGGTATGAAAGCTTTCAGAATAGGCCCGGGTTTGCTATATTAGCCCGTAGTTAGATTTTAGTTTAATGATTTCCGCCGGACAATGTCCGCGGTAATGGCGTCCGAATCCTGTTCGCCTCGTTCTACCCGAGCACATTCTCCGAATGGTTCCGCGGCGTGAACCCGCAACACGTTCCTCCGCGTACTCAGGCACGCGCGCGCCTCAGCACGCTTGCCCGCGCGTGTACGCGCCCATATACACGCGTTCACCGTTGCAAAATGCATCCGTAAGTGGCGGCACTTATTGACGTTCGCGCGTCCGCGATCTTAACAATGCAGATTAAAGGTACGCTCTCTAGAGCATCGCAAGAACGAACAAATAACTATGACGACCGATTGTCATCCCTGGAAATTTGCTCACGTTACGTTTGTTTAGAAATGCTTCAAACTGCCTTCAACCTCCATCGTCGCGGAAGCATTAAGCTTCGATCGCTTCTTTCTGAATAAAGCGTGACGAAAATGGTCGAGCGGCGCAAGCCTCTCTGAAAGGAACATCCTTCTTCTTTTTTACGCGATCAAATAATTTTTAACTCTTTTAAAAAATTTTAAGAAACTTCTAATGCTTTATAACACGTAAAAAAAGTAAAAAGATATTTCTATGGAAAATTCATCATTCATCATTCATAATTTATCATCCATATGTCATGCTACATTATATTTATTTAAATCTAATGATTTTCCGCTGCAAAATGTACTGCAGAACAGTTACGTAATAATTTCCTAATTACGTAATAAAATAACCGTTGAAACTATTAAAGGGCAAGTGTCTCGAAAGGATATCCGGCTCTTTAAAACGACACGTAAATTTCGCCAACGTCTTCGTTACAGTGAATGAATATCTCACACATATGAGATCCCGCTTCCTCGTGGGGCCCCCAACAGGTGCCCCACGCCAAGATAGACACGCATCGTGCTTACCCCCTCGTGGGGTGCACCTTTAACGCATGGAAGATTTTTAACCGATTTTACATGCACGATCTTGAGTCGGTTATTTCTTATCTTGTCTTAAAATGACCCAACTGTCTTTTCGTTATATGTAACGGTTTTACCGATCGCCTTTTAGCTTGTATCTACGGGTAACATTAAAATAATATTGATAAGAAACTGTCACAACTTATTTTTAGAGTCGCGATTATAATATACTACTCTCTTATAAACGTCCATATAAAATAAGATTTTTATAAAAGTATCTCAATCGGGAAATGCACGCCGCGTTTATGTCCGCTTCATTGAGCAGATAAAATTTACATCATATTTTAAATACAATAAACACTGGTAAAAACAGTGTGACGAACTGATATATCCGCATAGCGATTGGTTTAAAGTGGTTTAAAGGGAGGCCGATAGTATCGAATTCTCTTTTTGATGCACAGCCAAGAATATTTTTCCTCATAATAACCAAGCGTATGCACAGATAACAGATTAATATTCAAACAAATAAATATTTATTTTGCAATCAGGCAGCAACAGGTAGCAACGTAATTAAAGCGTGCAGTTTAAACATTATTTTAACAACGTTTCCGGACACTGACAGGTATGCGATAATTATTGATGGCAATTAGAGGTGTGCGGTAATATGGGATTATGCGGATTTATAATTTAATCGATATCATAAAGTGATATTTAGTTTTTCTGTTTTATACAACGACATCAGCGGCCACAGAAAATTTAACTAAAGCATCAGGCTTTTATTGGAAATTATAAATCGCGCACGGCCTGTTGCACATTCTGTTTAATTACTCGTATAATGTTAAGTTTGACTTTTGCGTAGTAGAATAGTAGCTCGATTTGCTGTTTCAATAGATCATTAAAAATATTTATTCTCGTACTTGAATAAATTCTCGAAGAGTGACAAATTAATGTTTACACATATATATATATATATATATATATATATATATATATATATATATATATGTATACATCCAGAAAAGTGATAACTTCTATCGAAATTTGCTCTTTTGACATAATTCGCGCAGTCCTTTTTAATTTGCATCACAGACATCTTCACCCTTCCACATAAATTCTCATCATTTCGAAGGCTATTCGCTTCGTAAAAATGTAAAATAACAGTGTTCACGTTACATATTCTGCAAATGTCTTTTATGTTCTCATTACCCGGCCGAAATAAATGACTTTATGGCACAAAGCAGATAGAACCGTTTGGCGAGCAAGTCTCTTTTGCACAATTGCGCAGTTTTTACAATGAAGGAAAAAGGGCTGGTTTATAGATATTGTCGATTTGCGACCAGATAGATATATAATTATATAATACATACATACACGCACACACAATATATATATATATATATATATATATATATATATATATATATATTTGCACTAATGTTCAAACGTTTTATCGTGTAACAATTTTAACTGTAGATGCAAGTAATCGAGTTTTACATGCGAATCCACATCTAGTATGCTTACTACTAGGTAACCGTAAGGGACAGAGATTCCAATCAAGATATGCTACTTGCTTTGAAACAACAGTATCTTAGTACGGCGTTATCGTCAGGGGACTATCTTTATGCGCTATAAGCTTCGAGATTCGCCGTATTCATGGCCTAAGGAACGATTCGAGGAATAATAAGCCTAGTGGTTGGACAAGAGTTATAGCTGTGCTGCTAAGATTTCGTAATAATTATCTGAAGGCTTTTAATTACAATTTTTAATCTTTTAAAGCTATATCGATTATGAATTATAAATTTTCAATTTATGCAAATATTTCAAGCTTATTAAAATATTAAACATTAAAATATTATAGTAATAAAATTGCATAGAATTAAAATCGTAAATATATTATTACTAGAAGACTATATGGCGTCATGCCTCATCAATTGATGCAGAATCGAAAATAATTACAACAGGGAAGGATTAATTTAGATTAAGCTAATGCGTATCGTTTATTACATGGAAATCAAAAATACAAACGAATGCCATTGATAGAGTGCTTTTTAATTAAGCTGTCTTGTAAATTGCTCTCTGTCGAGTTGGCACAGTGGATCACTTCACGCTAATTTTTCGCTGTTAATTACAAGTATTTGTTTGATTATCGACACCGTGGCGAGTCAATAATAAAATCACGAACCGCGTATAATTGTTTTTGTGATCATGAACATTTTGTCAATTTCAAACACTGCCACTGTGATTCGATGCGCGCGGTTTCGCGAGTACTCACTTTAATCGGCGAGAAAAATGGTGGGAGGGGATATAAATCGATGGAAAAGCCCAGCGTGAGCGGGAAAAGTGTCGGCGACACGCGAGCGTACAATGAGATATTAATACTCCCATTTGGTTTCGATTTCCTGGAAAAACGTTTGATGGAGATAAAATTACCGGCAACAACGGTACAGCGCCACAATAAATCAACCGCATATCCACCGTCATTTCCATTGTATAAAATCCGGCCAATTATGCGGACTCGATGAGGATCGTATCGATCATTATCTTTGATTTTATTAATGATAAAATTTAGAATGAAAATACCTCATGACATATTTTTAAACGTTACACCGTTAATGATCAACGCATGTGTTTATCCTCTCAGAACTGTTAAACAGATTCTTCATATTTTAAACGCTGTTCTCTGAATAATGAATTTAACTGGCGTAAAAATTTTTAAACTAAATTAGTTCTAAAAATAAAAGTTATATATTCAAGAAATAATTTTATAAAAATTCAAAATATATTTTATAATTAAAAGAATATCTTGAAATGTACAGTAGAATAGAAAAGAAGGTCGCAAAAAATTATAAATGTTTTATAACGACGCTTCAATTACAACTTCAGCTTCTCATTCGAGTATTAGATGCCTCCTTACGATATATGTTATACACACGCGTCTCATTCCGGGCGCGTCTATGAAAAATCCAAGAGGCATGATTTTGCCGAACTCGCAACGCGCAAGTTATCACATTAAAAATGATCATATGCTGGGAGCCTAACCGTAGCTCATCCTGCACACTCAATAGGGTCACCGTATCAGTGGGTCGTGCTACCCATGGTACAGGGACATGATGGTTCACCCCCGTGTTGCACCCTCTGATAATAGCATTATGATTCGCCTGATTGTGGAAATAAACACGGGATCTGCTCGGGGTGCGACGCGTACGAGCGCCTGTATACATATATGTATGTACGCCTATATATTGTATATATACTATACATGTACACATGCGTTTATACACATGCACATATGCAATGACTCGGACAGTTCACGCCGCCGGTTAAATACGATATGACAATAAATTTCGTTCCGTCGATCGGCTGGTCGATCGCATCATCGATAATTACGATCGTGCGATTATCTCGTCTGTGGGCGATAACGATGCCGCGGTATAATTCGCAGGTGATTATTCGAGCAGTATGTATTTCATCGAGGATCACATTGCTGCACTGACAGAAGACATTTATCATCTCTTCGAGTGACTTTATTTATGCGCCTTTAATTGAAATCTTCAATATTTTATGAAATTTGATTGTATTGTAATTCCGCATATATGATTTATTTTACCTTGTCAATTTATTTCTGAATTTAAACTGCGTAATTATTAATATATGTGATATTTTAAAAAACAGCAAAAAATTCATAAATTATAGCAAATATTCAATACACATTTAATTATTATTCAGTAAAAAAAGATTTCTTTCGTTTGTCTAGAAATCATTAATTATGAGAAGATGCGCGATTTTAATATACTTGTATAATAATAATTAACAATGTTTTTATTCTTCTCCTAAGAAAAATAGATTGCTACATACGTGTATTTTGGCGTGAAGTACGACAGGCGTAAAATCTTTAACTCTAGAGTCAAGTACATATAAGAATATACAGATAGAAAATATGTAAATAAAGAAAAGATGTAAATAAAGGAAAAAAAAAGTACAGGCTGCTATTTCAGAATACATTGTGATTATCAATATCATCGCTTGTATGAAACACGTCTGTCAACGCGACATCAGGATTCCGTCGATGACCGGCGCTCGCGCGGAGCGTCGAAGGCGCAAAGTCCGCGAATATTTCGTAGGGCGACATCACGTGCAACAGGCGTCTCGGTGCGAGGGGCACGTGCGTTCGGGCTGCCTCAGAATCTTCGGTATTTGATCGGTATCGATGGCGACCAATACGAGCGCATTCGGTGTACATAGCCGGCGCGCGCCAACGTGTGACCGCGTACGTGTGAGCTTGTGTTTGTACGAGAATGTGCCGGCTAGCGTATAACTAACAGGGTCACTGTGCCAGCAGGACACGAAGGGGTCGTGCACCCCCTCGTCCCCGATTGTCCGAATACGTAACAGACTATCAGTACTATACCGATGTATGTAGCATTGATTGTAGATCAATCGATCGGTTCCATTGATTCGCGTTGCGTGCTCGCTCATACTGCGTCGCTTTACTATCTATAAACACTATACGCGGATTTACTATCGCTTTAGGTATACGTCGGCTATTAATTATCACGACAGATAACATCGGCTGCCAATGTTCAACCGGCGTAGCTGTTATAACGTGTAAAAAGTCTAGAGATGATCAAAACCGCTCGATTTTTTTTTTCCAAAATATCAATTGTGTACATTTTTCCTAGTATAATTATCGATTTCGAGAACAGAGAGTGTAGAACATGACAAAATAACTATGTTAAATAATCTATTGCGTAATAGATACGTTTTTAATCTCCGTATTAATATAAAAGTATCCGTTAATTGTCGCTTATTGAGTTAAGATTGACTCAAAATTTTTTAATTTCAAGATGTTCTGACTGTCAAAACATTCGCATTATCAACTTTTGATGCTGTTAATTATTCCCGTCCTCGCAAAGTCGTCTGTCGCGTGACTAGAAAAGGGTGTGACTGTCATCTGGATAGTGACCGAATATATTAAGACGTCCCTCACGATGTCCTATAAAAGTAACATTGGTCACATTTGCTTATGAAAAAGCCAAGTAAAATAGATTTTACTTTCATTTTATTTTTCGTCATATTAGTTAATTATTAAGAAGATACGTGCTTATATATGTATATATATATATATATATATATATATATATATATATATATTATTAATTATTAAATAACCTGCGTTCTCTACGCACGCGAGATATGTGCAGAGCGCGCGGCGCACTGTATATCTATTTTTCATTACCTCCCAGTGTAATTAGAGTACATTTCGGTATCCTTGCACAAGGCAATTGTATTACATTTCCCGTAGCGACCAAATGTAATTATTTTTACAGTGAACTAGCCTGAATTGAATGGTGAACACGGCCGCTAATGATCCCGCGGCATATCAGCACGATATGAGAATAACGGGCTTGCCAAAAAATGCAGACGCGCGTAATTCGCCATTGTATTGACGAAGCGTAACATCTTGTTCGTTCGGCGTACGATAGAAGAATGCGTAGGCGAACGATCGGACGCGGAGAGTGAATCGATGGTCGAAACTCGACGCGGAGAAGACAATTCACGGGCTTAGCTGCGTAATAAGGGACCTGTGTTTTTGGCTTGGTATGGGACGATGTTGTCCGGCCGCCGGATCACCGTGCATGGGGATAGAACGTAGGTGAAATGAGGGGTGAAGGGTGTCCAGTGACGATAGGTCGCCATGGCAACCGACTGCACCGCTTCACCACCCCGTGCATCCCCCATGGCTGCAGTCCGAGTTTGCGAACGGAACTGCATCCTGGCGGAATGAGCAGGAGGGGCGAACGGATGGAGGCACCCTGAATTTCGGTGGATAAGTGCGGAGGCACGGAGACGGGGGTTGAAACGGGGGAGGGAACGGACAGTCACCCCTGCGAATCTATGTCTAATGATTATCGCGTATCCTCGGTACGTCGAGATCCCCATGGAATTTAGCCTCGCGCGTTCATTAAAAATATCAAAGCCACGTGAAATCCGGGAATATTTCTCGCAAGGCTTATGCAAAAGGGCTCAAATGAAAGATGCATATTTGTAGACGTATTCGTAGACGTGATACTATTGATGATAAAAATTATTATCACATTAGTTGTTTTTTTTATTATTCACTATCGAAAATTAACGTCGGCTTCGTAAGGCAAATTGCATGCACGCATCAAAGTGCAAATGCACATCAATGGGGTTAATGGCACGAAAGAAATTGATAGAGTAACGCTTGGCGCACAGGCACGCGATCGGAGATAGTCAAATAACGACTTTTACTCCGCGTAGCACAAGCAGCATAATGGTCACTCCCGGCGAATCTCCTTGAACGAGGCCAATCGTAATCATTCTGCGCGAAGCACGACATTAAGGCTCGCCGCTGATGGACGTGCACGCGACTTTGAAAGTTTTTCGCGGGAAGGGGTCGCCGGGTACGGAAGGCGCATTACATTATTTATCTTATTTATCGGAGTTTGCGCCATTTTCTGATCTGATTCGGCGATAACGGTCACGTACGATCGTCGTGTGTGCGTCGGAGACAGCACACACAAGATGGCGTGTCAGAAAATTATTATATGCCTTACTTTGCTATCTGTGTGTCTCTGCCGAGTGAATATTTTATTAATTCCATAAAGCGCCCGCCTCGGCTTATTCGTGCGTCCCGGAGGCTTCCATCGCGTTGACGAACGCACGTCAAAAATGCCAAATGCCCTTTATTCGAAGCAGCGTACTGCCTCCGCGAGCTATAATTGCCCTAAAGGGAAGCTTTCGCGTTAGTAAAAGCGGATGATAGCTAACACTCGTCAGCGAATCAATCGTTCGTATAGCAATTAGAAATATAGAGATACATCGCAATATTTTAATAAATTTCAATAATATTCACGCATTATTTATGACCGGAAAACTGCACGGGAAAGCTGAACTAACTACTAATATATATATATATATATATATATATATATATATATATATATATATATATATATATAGAAAGTAGACAAATTACACATTATATGTGTAAATAATTTTATTCCAATAAATAATATTATTTTAAACAAATAAAATTCTCTCTCTCTCTCTCTCTCTCAAAATACGGTCACGCACCGATTGTGAATAAGACAATTAAGGAACTGAAAGTTTGATTACGCGGAATGAGGTATGCCCAGTGTCCTTAGCTCGAAGGGCCTAAGCCGCAAGCTATGAATTTATGCAAATCGAGATAAGACTGGCACGTCTCCATGACCTCGGCCGAACCCCATGGCCGCCGGGGGTTACGTAGTGGCTTACAGTTCGGACTTCATGCCCTTCGTACCAGCCGGACTAGCCAAACGGTCCGAACTATCCGCGGACTTAACCGACTGTTAAGTTCGACTTGAGTTACTCGCAAGACCGACCCCGTATAATCCAAAGGATCTCGGCGAAATGCCCCGGTATGATTGTGCAAGCGTTACGTTCAAGTTGCAAAAGGAATCTCGACCCTACCGGCGGTATCGTTTGATCAGGATGGAGACCGGCAAATATAATAATAAGCAGCGCTTGAGAAGTTGTACCGTAGTCTGCGATGATGGAAGTTAAAGGACGATCGTGATTCTCGATTAATTTGAGCACCAAACGCCAACATTCAGATCAGGCATGTATCAATACATCTCGATAAACTAGGTCAACGCAATACAATATCTTTCCCGTGTCATTGGCATGCAGTCAATAAAATTTTTAAATGTAACACTGTACTCTCTCTCTCTACACACAAGCTTATCATTTTTTTTTTTTATATATTTTTTGTGTAACTATTATCGCGTAAATTGGTTCTGTGGTGTAATCGCGATAAATAGAAAATATTTTTCTATAAAAAGTAAAAAAAGAACAATGTTAATCAGGCAAAATACATCATTTATTTATTTTCTTTACTGTCACGCTTATTGATTTAGTAATAAAATTTTATTGATCCAAGGGAGTTTAACTGTAAAAGGATAACGCGACTCAAATGAATCTCGCGCGTGCGGTAACGTCGTCTTGGTTTCAAGTACATTTTTCTCGACGCGTGTATCTACAGATAGTATCTTCGTGAATATTTCAACGCGCGTTTAATCGTCACGATTCGGAATAAAAAAAATTACCAAGCCGGTCGAGTTCCAAGGAAATAACGAATGCAAGAAATCAATTCCGCGACAAGATAACCGGAGCGGCCTCCAACTCGTGCATGTGGCCTGTCACATGTACATGTGACGTCCGAGCCGAGACCCAGGCTGAGCCGGCGATAAGATCGGTCGCGTGAGCCAACCTAGGGGTAGTTTGCCCCAAATGGCTAGTCTCATTTCCCTCGTCTCTAAGTAGCCGGGCATTTGTATCGTCGTACGTGTCTGTGCGCCGACGCCTCGCGTTCTCTTCAACGCCCGCCTGTCCTCGTCACCGTCACCGTCACACTTTTACTCCCACTCGTTGGATCAGCCCGATAACGGAAAATCACTACACCGTCGTCCTTCCCCGCGGTCATTGATAAAGCGTATATTTAAAAATGCTCCTTTTTTTATCTGCGCGCCGGAAAATGTCAAGAACAATGATAATTGTCGATTACGGTGCTTCGTTGAACGTTATCGAAACCGCGAGATTATGCTTCGATTAAACTCTTTCGGATCGGAGACGCGCACATATTCGTACGTCGAATAAGACGAGACGAGTCCTCGATCTCGTACTCGAAGCGCCGTTAGAGAGTAACAGTCGGTGAATAATCTGGCGACAGTTTTATTAACGCTTTTTTTCCCGTCGAATCCGTCATGGATTTGGTACCGAGTGCAGGCTGGATACGCTGCGGCCTATCTCCTACCCTCATTCCTTTCGTAAATCGGCTCCGGCGCGTCCCTTTCTCCGTGCCCGGGATCGCTTTTGGGCCATGCGAATCCGGCGAACACAAGTACCTACCTGAAATCCTGACGTCCTGACGTGGCAATGCACCGCGCGGCAACGAGAGATCGCGTTGCAAGTGCCGGGGCTGCAGCTAAGCTCAGCACATTGCTGTGTGCCTTCCGGCTTAAGGCTGATAATGTTTTCATATTGTGGCGTGCTACCGGCATTACGTCGCTCCTTGTGACTAGCGAGTAGATCTTGCCCGAGAATAGGAGGATATCCTACATTTCTCTCGCTCTCTTTCTCTTTCTTTTTTTTTTTGTACCGCATATGTCTTCGACCATCGCCCTCTCGTTCGCCGCTTTTATATTCCGTTTGCCGAGATCTTTTAACATCCGACGCGATCCGCCGCGGAAACGAGCTTAAAAGCTGCTTGAAGGACCCACGCGACATGCCTCGCGGATGAGAACTTAAAAGGAACCACGAAGAGACACTTGAGTCGAGTCGAGGACTTGCCTCGGTTCGCCGTTTGTCTCCGGTGTTCTCTTCGTATATCCTTCTTCGCTCTTTCTTCTCTCTTTCTCTCTTTTTTTTTTCACTTTCTGGAGTATCGCGGCTTTCGACGCTGGAATTTCCCGCAACTTCTATTAGCCCGTCCTTGTGGCGCGGCCTTGACACTACTTCGAACGATACTCATCAGTACGCTTTCTCTTTTCGAGAGTCAAATATCGCGAAACCGGATTCAGCATGCAAAAGAATTCTAGACGATTACAACTCGTTCGAATCTCGAAAAATAAATGCGTATTGAAAGTAATCGAAAATATTTTGATGCGCTTTCAATCAATCAATAGTTGCAAAATTATACTAGAATCTTTCTTTGATTAATAAAAATGTCAATTGTCATAGAAAAAGAAAAAATATTTTTAAATGTTATAATGTTATATGTGATACGAATATATCCCAAGACAAAAAAATGTGTACATGAAATATGACTATGTGCCATATGGCAATTAAGCTAGAGAACGATAAGAGACAGCAAACAAATATTTGCAGAATGACGTCTTTACTAACGCGACCGATATATATATAAATCTCTTTTGTTTTATCGATATCGCAACAGGAGCGCAGATTTACAAAAATTAAATTGTGAAGTATGAATTATTTGCTTATCATAAGCTGAGATAAATTTATGAAATATAAGTTATTGATTGTGTATCGATTGTAATATAAAATATTATTGCTAAAGAAAAAAGAATAATTCATATTATTTAAAATAGTAGATAAACACAAGTAAAAAGCAGAAGTAACAAATTATCGAGCAATAAAAAGAAATTTGGACACATTTCAGTAAAAACAACCGTCATGCACGCTTTTTTTACAGAATGATTATTTGATATGTTTCTTTTTTGTTGAAAAATATGTACGTTTGTCTTTAATTTGTCAAGAAGGTTAGATTTCTGTTGAAACACACCGCGATGGTCAAAGAGTACGTGCGGTCCGATGCAAAAGAGTCGGGGCGCTTAACTTTAAGCCGGCGCTAATGAGATTGGAACACGGCGGAAATTTTGTATAACGAACCGAAGAAGCTTTTGGTCTTTGAATCAAAGTCTACCTACTTTTCAAATTTACAAAGGCCTCGGACCGTCGATGAAATAAATTCACGGTAGAATATTATGGAGAGAAACTTCTCAAAAAATTTCGCGAGACCTCTTATTAGAACAGATCGTACTAAGCACTCGCGACAAGTTGTCTCATACAATATTCAATTTTCTGAGGCACAATTGCGCCATTTTATAAGCGGCATTATTCCGCCTAATGGCAAAGATGTATGCAAGATATCGAAGTGAGTATATGTACGGATTTAGGGCGTGATACGGCAACCATGACAATACTTTTATGTGTCATTAACTTATCCGTTGTAATCTGGAGACGTGGAAAGAAATCGTTCACGAGCGATTTCGAATCGGCCATATGGCGGGTTTCTGGTACGGGCTTATCGAAAGATAAGTCGATGCTATTAAACCACCCCAGCGAACCCCCCGCGCACCTGTCCTTCGCACGCCACGTAACATGTCGAGTTCGGTGGGATTTTTACTCCGTTCTGCGGATATACCGACAAAGTCTTTTTATCGAACAAAGGTTCGCCTTTTAACGAGTGTAGGGTGAACCGAGATAGGAGATAGTGAATTTAAATGTCCTCGAATATAACAGACGGGATGTAGAGAGGCGCACAAGGTAGACAAAGCCGGATCGTCGCGACGGATCTATCCGTTCGAAATTTTCGTCACTCGACAATCTCGGAATGTCCTTTTTCATCAATCTATGTCAATGAGTTTAAAGCATGTATTATAGGTTATTTTGTTTAGCTAAGAAACTCAATACAAGTAATTAATATGCGGAACATTAAAAAGATTTTTGGAATTGCTAATAAAGATCATTCCTAAATAGCGTCATAACCGAGTAAATACTTCGATTAAAATTGCGAGAGTTTTCCGAATAAAATTTCTAAATTAATAAATATTAAGTAGGTCTATAAAAATAAATACATATAGTTAGAACATAATTTAAGGCTTACTCTACAGTTCAAACACTTAAATCAAAATTTAAATTTTTAATCGCATATACGCATTCACAAATGAAAAGATTTTGATTGGGAGTTTTTTAAAATGTGGAATCAGTAAATTATTATTTTCTATTATAACTAATTTTGAAAATTGTCATAGTATTTGTACATTCTTTTTAAATTAAAAAAATATATTAAATTGATTGTTTTAAGGAAAATATTAACATCTAACTGTTTTCTTAATATTTTTCTGTAAATTTTGCGCTAATTAACTCCCAGTTTATAAAATATATACGTTATTCTTATTCAAAAATAACATTAAGCATTTATATGACAATTTCAAAAGTATAAATATAAAAATTGTTTTTATGTAAAATTTGTTACGTATTACATTTTTGGTTACACAACTCTCAAGAGTAGAGTATATATAATACTTGTTATACAAGTATACACATACTTATATTTTACCTCGAGATTAAAATAAAATATAATTTAGGACTCACCGGAACGATGCGCACCAACGAAATTCTAATAGACAACACATTAATCTGTAAAATTCACAAAAAAATTTATTCAAATTTGTATGTAAAAAAGTATGTAAAATAATTATTATCTAAAAAAAATAATTGTTAAGCTCATTTAAATTTTTTCAGACAATGGCATCGGACAATGGCGGAGCAATTGTGGAATGAGTATAATTTTTAATTAATTTAATATTTTACTTGTAAAAATAGCTCATTTAACTCAGCAATTCTTATTATAATTATAATTAACTTATTAATACTTAGACATACCTTTGTTAATACTTCAATGAGATGCTTAAAACTTTATTTGGCTTGTGCACGCGGGTTTGCTTGAATTGTCGTATGTTTGCATTATCGACGCGATATATTGTACATCTGCGAATAATACGACACTCGTCCGATATCTCAGCACTCCCGATAATATATACACTTATTTCCGAATGATATTTATTCTCTAACCTGAAATCATAATTTTGATGAGACAAGTGATTTTTGTGTGGCATGACATAATATCCTATCATAATATAATTATGATCTCATACCTCGTGCAGCATTAATCGAAGTACTTCGACACGATTGAATTTCTTCGACATTTGTAATATTTTCGATCTCGATTATATCTGCACCATAAGCGTCCTGACACAATGATCGCTCAATATATTGCAAACGAGCGCGAAAACCGTTAAACAATTCCAATTTCCGATTCCGTTAGTCTTGGTCCGATTCGGTCGTTCCGAGATATAATACTACGTGAGTCAAATATGACTGTCACGACGCGACATGACGTTGCGCGCGTATTTCTAGTGAAATCGGAAGTTGCGCGCGGAATCGGAACGTTCCGTCTAGAATGCATTACGTGCGGTTATGTGTGGCATCGGGACGCTTGTGGTATAAATATAATTGCAATCGAGCATCGAAGGAACGCAATCGAGCATCGGAGGAACGCAATCGTGTCGAAGAATTAACGCTACGATCGCAGAGTCATAATTATATTATGGTATATTAATCATAAGAATCATTTGTCTCATTGCATCAGAATTACGGTTAGAGAAGCATACACACACACATACAAAGTTAATTCAAATAAATATCATGCACAAAAGTAAATATGCAGTGTGTATGTGTGTATGCTAAATATATATATATATATAATATCGGGTGATTGCCATAGTATGTCTAGATATAATATATCGCATCATTAATGCAAATGTGCGATAATTCAAACAAACACAAGCTCAGAATATTATTATTAGTAAATATTATTAATACAATAGTAAGTTATGAGAACAAAAATTTCGTGAAGTAAGGTTACAATATCGAGAATATTAAGAAAAATGTCGAGCGCGGCGACTTTATATTATCTATAAATAAAATATATTGCATCGGTAATATATTTAATATTTTATTTAATATATATAATATTTTATTTAATATTTTTTTACAAAAATTTATATCTAGTAAAAAATTTTTTTAAAGTAATTAAGAATAAAAAGTGTCTGATTCTGAACAAATAAAAAATATAATTAAATTTAAAATATTAATTACTTTGAACATTATTTTAATTTTAATTTATTTATATTTTACAGATCAACATACATATTACAATTCCGCTGTTGCGCATCCTGTCAGTGAGTAATGAATTATTTTTTTTTTACGCAAAAAGATATTAACATAATATGATGGCAAATATCTTATGCAAAATTAAAAGTAAAAATATTTTTCTAAGTGTAGATAAATATGTATTTTATGTATTTTTACAAATCTCTTGATATATAAGACATTTCCAATTTATGCTTTTTTTTTGCATTTGTTGTCGAAAAATATTGCATTATTTATATTTATATTAAATATATATACGTCATATAATAATTTTTTGATTATTATACAAATCTTATATATTACTGCCCAATTTCTTGAAATACAGTCTTCAGATTAAACTCACGACTTAACGAAACATTAACACATTATTGTTACATCTTCTAATAATCTTTGCCTTTTCGACCCAAGATTTTTTCACGTTGACGCATCAGTTCGTCTTCAGTAATTATAACTTGACATCTATTTGCGTAAATGTGACATCTCATATTGGCACAGCATTCTGAACTAGAAACGCACTGAAATTTAATAAACAAAACATTATTCATCCATTCTACTTATTCAAAGAATATTAAATTAATATCAACTCTATAAATTTGAACATTAATAAGATAATTGAACATTTCCTTATCACAATAATATTGCGTTTAGAAGTGAGAGTGAAGGAATATAGAAGAGAAGTCTGTATAAGAAATAGCGACTTTATCAGCAAGTAAAATAAATAAAAACATATATGTATATACTAACGGGGTCACCATGTCGACGACAGTTTGACTTATCGGCCATGATAAGAGACGTAGCTAGCAACGCTATGAAGACGTATAAGATTAATTTTGCCATCTTTTCGCAGTAACTTTTCTTATTCTGCAATCAAATAATTTTAGTAGATTAGAATTAACGCAAATAATACAGAATATTTCAAAATGCGATAATTTTACATAAATTAAAAAATTTAAATAAAATAATATATAATTGCAAATAAAATAAAAAAACAATATGTTTTATTTTAATTAAAATAAAACATATTGTTTTTTTATTTCATTCTCATACATATCATTACATTAATGCCTATTACTATCCGCCCATTTATATCAAACATGTAAATTTAGCTTACGTAATACGATAAGTCGACCATGAATTTTATCTTAATAAACACAGCTGGTTACAGGTATATGTGAATGAATCATCAAGGACTCAGAGTCTGATTCTATTAATTCTCTGATGCATTATAAAAAGATACTATAGAATTACATAAACTATAAAACTACATAATAAAACTACATAATAAATAATTAACATGTATAACATTACACTTATTTAAATAAACTAATAATATCATTATGTCATTAAGTATTATTAAATAAACTAGTAATTACACTTATTGTTCATGTAATCTTATATACTTTGTACAATGTAGACAAAATAACTGCTGAATCTCACTTGGCAAATTTATATTATTTGATTATAAAAACGTCTAATATGCTGTCGAAATAAATTATAGGCAATATTTTGTCGTATATATGAGAAAATGTAACAATTTTTCTGAAACTATTCATCATCAGACGTATCATTACATAGTAAATATTAAAAAATTGATAAATTATAAGTGTAAAAATATATCGGATTTTTTTTAAGAAATAAATGAATTCTAATTCTCATCATTTTTTCTTTTAAATTTTTTTTAATTAAAATAAAACAAGAATAATACTACTGATAAGATATTAATTAAATTGATTATGGTAATAATTATCTAATAAATCAAATTTTTTGTTATATCAATGATTTTATAACTACTTTTTAATCGAAATAATCAACGGTTTTTATACATAGTTTTATCGAAATTTTATTGTGTGTAAACAAATTACATATACACAACGTATACCTAAAATAACACAAATTTCAAATAGACAATTAATAATTCAAGTTGCTAAATACTCACGAGATACTTTAGCGAACGTTCCTTCTTGGCTCCGACCGTCTAGAAAGCTTGACCTCGACTGATTTCTTCAGTTACAACGTCAAAGCATTTATACAACTACGACACTCACACATAAATAAATTTGTACGTATCATGTTATTGTACGTGTTCGACGCAGAGAAATGATTATAGTCGTTACATTTTCTTATGCGCACAGATATTTTTTTTCCTTTTTCTTTGTCTGTGATGTTTTATCTAAAGTCACCGACATTGTTTATGTCACGCATTTATATTAACAATTCAATTTATATATATATATATATATATATATATATATATATATATATTTATATATTAGTCATTATATAAAATATTTTCTGTATCTATTAAAAATACATTTTTAAAGACAATTTCTTTGAAAGTATTGATATCATACTTTTGTCAAGAAAAGAAATATTTTATATAGTTTTGAATATCTATTCTGAGAAAGCACTTTGTTATGTTGCATTAAATTATTTTTTCGAGGCAATAATAACACATTTCAATTCATCGATAACAATTTTTTATATATAAGAAAATGATGTATAAGCATATAAGTTGTAAAATTCACGGAATTATATTATATATTAATTTATTAATATATTAATATATTATATATATTAATATATTATATATTAATATATTATATATTAATTATATATTCATTTTTATATATGAAATTAGTTGAAAAATTTTTTATAATATTTAATTTTTTGTGATACTTTCATTAATTTTATTTTAAAAATAATCGATTTTTAGGACATATATTTATTTATTGTACAAGACAATATGATAATTTTAGGCAAAAAAGCTGAATAATCTTTTTATGTCTATATCAGTTCATTATTTTTGTACTTTTTTTCAATATAATATATTCAGATAAGATTAGATAATGTTCTCTTTGCATTTAAAGTATGTATATATTTGTTAATTTTATGCCTCGAAAAATTCAAAATTTATTTATTTAACAAATAAAAAGTCACTTATATTCTAAAATTAATACAAGCAACTCCGACGCAACTTAAGTGCCAATAAAAGGTAATAAGCGCTATATTGCGGAAGAATAAATCATACTATAGAGCCATCCGTTACATCAATCTTAAACTCACGTTTGCGAGAGAAATCGTTTTGCAGTTATTGCAGATTTCGGTTATTACAGTTCATCTTATGCACATAAAACGAGAATATGAGAATGCAAAAAGGCGCCTTCCGCTGATATTCTCTTTCCATTTCAACAGTATCGAATGCACAAGTGCTTTTTGCCCTTTGCGCCGGCATTCTATCGAGTGCATATTGCGCGCCTCGTGCATTCCATTGATTCCCCGACAAAGCGCTCTTGTTCTTTAATTCGGTTGACAGGAAACAACAGGAAAGGAAACTGAATCATCCGGTAGCATTGTCCTTTTGTTCGCCCATAGTGACTGAATAGGAATATAGTCGGGGTTTTTTTCCTGTCATCGGCGAAGCTTCGACACATCATGAGCCGAATTAACCTTTTTAGTATATCCGCAACAGTGGCAGACACGCTTGACGCTTTTAAGCGACATTCACGTTTCACGGCGGTAAATATCGCCGTCTATTCGACTCAAGTGCTATCGCCGTTTTAAGCTTTTCAATGTCAATTGACGTATATGAAATATTCAAGAAATTTACAAAATGAATATTTATATACGTTTTGTTTGTTTAAGTGTTAAAAGTCATATAAAATTTGTATATCTAAATATAAAATGTACTCATATTTTTTTTCTGATAATTTTAGATACTGATAATCGATGGCAGACAATTTATAAGTAGAGGGAAAAAAAAGCAGCAAGTGATAAATAGCAAATAGTATATTTAAACAGCTTTTACTTTGCCAATACAAAATGCATTACCGATTTTGATTGTATACATATTGTTGAAAATTAATATGAAACAATATAAATACCCGAGAATTTATATTTAATTGGTGAAAATATAAACATATAAAGAGTGCGGGCGTATGTCAGATCTCCAGTTTAACAAAATGCAACATAATACCAATTATTTCAATATTATTAAATATCATGCTCATTTATATCGCATTTATATTGTCCATGAGCACACATATTTTACACAACATTTATAGTGTTTTACAGAGTTATGTATTATACTTTTATCAATAAAATATAATAGTTACGTAATTGCTTTATAATCAAGTAATATTTATGATCCTATTTTAGGGCTAATTAAGTAATAATATACGCAATTAGGATTATGACCAAGAAATGTAAACACACTTAATCAAATTACTGAATAATCACTTGATAAAGTACTTGTCATTTATTATTTGTTTTATAAAAGTAAAATAAAAATCAATTTAGATTTTTTAATTCTAATCGATTAGTAAACTCAAACTGATTAATTATTTATGCAATTTTAAACATATTTGTTAATTCATATACATTGATAGAGATACATTCTGTAAAAAATAGATGTTTTATTTAGTATTCAATTCTTATATGATTTCAATTATAAATTTATAAAGTGTTAATAATAACACACGTTCGATCTTTTTACATACTCATCAATCTCGTTGATTAATTAATATATATTTAATTATGCATCTAACACACAGCTAAACATAGCGCGTTCATGATAGGAGCTATAGCGTGTAATAATAGATATTAAATTTCAAGCACATCCGATTATATATACCCGCAGATGTATTTACGATAATCTCTCCAAATAATAATGGGCGCGGTCGTCTAATTCGTTTTAATCATTACCGAAGAATTAATGATTGTGTGTAAGTACAATTTCAATACGCATATAGTAATTTCACAAACATTTTATTTCATTCAATCTATTTCAAATATTATTTGAAGATTACGTAGTTTACATTTGTCCATTAATTATTTATTTATTTAAAAATATATATTGGTGTATGATATATATTGGTATAAAATTTTTAAATGTATCTTTTATTAAAAATCTTACATATAATATATAATGACTTTGTCTTTTTAAGAACAGAGTCTTTATTTAAAGAAAAAATGGCATTATAGTCAGGTGTAAAAGAGTATCAGGCAAGTGGTACGTTTGGTGGGTATGGCCCCGGACCAAGAGGTCTGTTATCTTGTCCAGGCACAATCACACCTGATTTTGCTACACACGATGCAGCATAGACCAAACATTCCAGATAACGACAGCAATCGTTATATTGTTGACACTGGAATATTTAAAATATATATATATTTTATATACTTAAACGTTATATATTTAAATGTTATATATTAATAACATTTAATATGTTATTAATTAATGTTAATTATTATTGCAAATACCAAGACACGTCCAAATTTTAATATATCTTAACATTATTATGTGTGAAATATATAAAACATAAATTTTATAATATTTTAATATTAATAGTTCTATTTCTCTCTCCTTCTCTTTCCCTTTCTTTCTTTTTCTTAATCTAATAATAACTTCTTTTATACAATATATACAATATATTACACAAAAATATAAGTGCAGTCAAAATACTTACACGTCCTCCTATAGGACTGCACGTAGCTTCTTTATCTCCTTGAGGAGCTGCGAGTGCCGTAGCGATCATGATGAGAATAGTGAAAATAACGCACTTCATCTTTCAAATATTTATTTTTTATTAATAATAATAATAATAAAATTATTTTTGTAATTATTACATTTATTTATAAAAATTTGCATTATATTTACATCCAATAAAATAATTTAATAATAATTATATTATTTAAAAAATGTTAAAATAAATTTACATTAATTTGTTATTTAATGTGATTTGTTATTTAATTATGATAAACACAATATTAGAAATCTAAAAAAAGTTTATTATAATTTAAAACAATTTAACTAATAAATATAAATGAATAAATGAATAAATATTACTTTTCTTGAGTAGCTGTTGCACAGGTCGCAATTGATGATCGCAACTGATCGATATTTGATTTTCAGAGAGTATTTATAATTTGTGTCACACTTGTGCAAATAAAGATACCTAATATTATTTGCATTATTTATCACATATATAAAAAGGAACATTTGCGCTGTAATACTCATGACAAAACAAAGACAATAGCTTTATCTCTCTTTTTAATTATTTTATATATAATTATAAAAAATTCATATTTTGATGCAGTTTTTTACAACATTTTACATTTAATTAACATTGAAAAGTCTTATAATATTTAATGTATGTTACAAATTAAATTGCATAATATAATAATCAGATTATATTAATTATAACTACATAAAATGTAAAAAATTATATCTAACTATATCATGAAACACAAATTGTATAAATATTTCATTATTGTTGTGATTTTATTTAATAATTAAATAACTCTATCATGTATTATGAATCATGTGGAAAGAACTAAAAAATTTTTTATACATTATTTATAAAAATAAAGAATAATGAGAATATAAAAAGCTAGTAGCTAATGTATTTTTTTATAGTCTTAAAAAGTACATTATTACTTGTTTATTTCAGTATGATTTATAATAATAAATTTTTAATAATATGTTTATATGTTATTTAACATGTTTCTTTAATAATTTCAATTTCGACTTCAATATTATTTTTAGCGCAGTTACTCAAGATAAGATGATTTATCATTGAATGCTTTAAATAAACGTTCACCGTATATTCAGTTAATATTTTTTAACACAAAAAATAAAAAAAAATTGATTGTAATAAATTACGGTAACTACATTATAATATAATAAGATTTAAATAACTTATTTTAAATAAAAAAAATTGATTTTTAATTTTATATAATTTTTAATTATATCACAAAATATCGAACAATTATCATCTTGTTATAGTTTACGTTAACGAAATGTGTACTCTCTAATATAAGAACATTTACGCAATACATTCTTGTAATTATCTTCACAATTATAAAAATTTTAATTAATTTAATAATGTAAAAAAGGTTCTTAGAAGAATAGAAAGAAATTTCACCGCATAATGAATAAGCAAACATATATTTTTAATTATAACGTAAATGTGAATTACATTATGATTTTAATGAATTATAGCAAAAGATTAAATCGTGGGCCAATAGAACGTAATGCAAGTCAATCACTCATTTCCTTGTTAATTGGTAACTTAAGGTCCTCTTAGCCCTCCACCGGGACCGATTCCTGTGGGAAGTTGCCTTCGGCAATGCAACGTCCTATGAATCTATTACATTTGTAAAGATGGCAACACTGATCGTCAGTTGAACACTGTAAGATCACGTGAAATTATATGTACGATTTTATGTGATGTCATTTTTGAAAATTGTTTAATTTAATAACATTATATATATTTTATCATATACAATAAATTGATATGATAATTATTGTGGAGCGAAATGTAATATTAAATTACATGATTAATATTAATGGTTTTGATGATTAGTGTACATTTTGTTACATTAATAAAAGATTTAGACATATACATATTGCAATTTTGAATAATAATGCAGCGTGGTACTTACCATGTTGCCAGGTGGACCACAAGCTATGGTCAAAGTCACTGCGAGAAGCGCAAAGCAAAGAAGTAAGATGAGTTTTCCCATTTTATAATAGTTTTTACTGATTTCGTTTCTATAAAAAAAAAATTAAAAGATTGAAGATAGAGAATAGAAAAAAATACTTTTAAATTAGAAACAATGGAAAATCACGTATTCTCACCTGTTAGCCCTCTTCAAAATGTTCTGTGAACCTTTCCGTAGTTTCTCAGCTTATATATAAGCCAATATGTAAAAATAGAAAGTTAAAAATAGAATTATATAATTTAAAAATGTAATTTAAAAATAGAATTATGAAACAATCATTTTTTTTAAATATGTGTGTGCGTATGTGTAAAGAATGCACCTTGAAAGTCTCATATACTCTATGTTGTTTAAACATTACTCATGATATTGTCATTATTATCAAGTTTTATCTATTGTGATAAAAATTAAACATTACTTATGATATTGTCATTATTGTCAAATTTTATCTATTGTGATAAATAGCAACTGAAAATGTGAATCAAACAGATAAACATAAAGATATAAGCATTCTCGAGAATTATTTTATAGAATTTTGGAAAAATTAAAAACCCCCCGCGAAATAATATCGTGATAACAAAAGCCTTTTCGCGTGGCTTGCGATAATGGTGCAATCGCGTCATTTCTGTTTATTTGATTTTACGTTAGCTATTCAATATATTCATTGGGATCAAAATAATTGATATCTTGAGTAATGGATTTCAGTATCTGTAAGACACACATTTACGCACTCTTTCCTATTTTGCGTATACTTTACAACGCGAAACAAGGTTCACCTCACAATTGTTATGTAGATGGGAAATTAATACAGCTTTATTATTGCACTTATTTCGAAATTTTATCGAAATTGAACAAATGTACGATTCTAAAGCATACATAAAACATAACGAAAAGACAAGTAAATGTGAAAATTATGATATTTCAAAATCGCGTATTTTTTTGGAATCAGAAGAGAGTATCATAAAATTCAAAACGTGCGTTATTTAAGAATATAGCTTCTATAATATACAATATATAAAAATGAAAATGATCCGTGAAATGTAAATTAATCCAAACATTCAGCACTAATTTAAATCTATATATAAAAATTGATATTATTATATTGTTTTTAATTATATTATAATATATCAAACAATTATCATCTTGTTACATTCTTATAATTATCTTCATAATCTTCACAATTATAATGATTGTAATTAGTTTAATAATGTAAAAAGAATTCTTAGGAAAATATGAAAAAAATTTTGCTGTATAACGAATAAGCAAATATATATTTTGAATCATAATGTAAGTGTAAATTACATTTAATGAATTATATTCTTTTCTAAATTAAGCAAAAAATTAAATTGTTGGCCTCTGAAACATAATCCAAGTAAATCATTCAGTCCTTGTTAGTTGGTTATACTGGAGGGCCTTTTGGTGAACACGGTCCGATTGGGATTCCGGGGGGAGGTCCTCCGGTGCAACGGCCTGCACATGGGTGACATATGCCCACGCAACAGTCAGCGTCACTTGTACACTGTAAGATCACGCAAAATTATATGTACAATTTTATATATCATTTTTGAAAATTGTTCAACTTAACAACATTATATATATTTTGCCTTATAAATTGATATTATAATTATTATGGAGCGGAATCTAATATCACATTACATGATTAATATTAATGATTTTGATAATTAGTGTACATTTTGTTACATTAATAAAAGATTTAGACATATTGCAATTTTGAATGATAATGCAGCGGGATACTTACTATTTGGCCAAGATGGAAACAAGCCGTGGTCAAAGTCACTGCGAGAATCGCGAAGCAAAGAAGTAAAATGAGTTTTCCCATTTTAATAATTTTTTTTTCACTGATTTCTTTTCTATAAAAAAAAAGTTAAAAAATTGAAGATAGAGAAATACTTTTAAGTTAGAGACAGTGGAAAATCACGTATTCTCACCTACAGTTTGCTCTCTTCAAAATGTTCTGTGAATCTTTTCGTAGTTTCTGGGCTTATATACAGGCCATTATGTACATAGAACTATGAAACAATAATCTTCTTTTCAAATATGTATGTGTGTAGAATGCACCTTGAGAATTTTAATACATACGTTGATTAAACACAATTCACTGATATTGTCATGCTTATCAGATTTCATCTATTGTGTAAATAGCGAGAGAATCAAACAGATAAACACGTTACATAAAGATGTACGTATTTTCGAGGATCTTTTTATGGAACTCCGGAAAAATTATGAACCCCCCGCAGAACAATATCACGATAACGAAAGCCTTTTCGCGTGGCTTGCGATAATGGTGCAATCATGTCATTTCTGTTTACTTGATTTTGCGTCAGCCACCCAATATATTCATTGCAATCAAAATAACTGATATCTTGAAAAATGTATTTCAGTATCTGTAAGACACGTATAATAGATTTAATTTTATTAACTTTAATATACATACTTATTATTTATATAAAGATTTGTACGCGCAAGGGAAAAAATTTTTTATTATATAAATTTTTGGCAATAATTAAAGTGCAATTAAAACATATAAAAAAGTGTTATTAAAAATTAAATTAAAAATAATTAGATTATAAAATATCAAATAAATCACCTGATATATATTTAAATCTTTCTCTGTTCTTTTTGTTTAACGTAAATTATTTTTAAGTTATTTTTAATTTTATTAAAACAAGAACAAATGTTTTTGTTAACAAAAACTAGAATACGCGCACGCCATTTATTATATATATATATATATATATATATATATATATATATATATATGTATATAATTATTTACATATTAATTCTAGCTTCCTACTTTTTCCAAAATAAATCAAATAAAAATTATACACCTACTTAATATTTAAACTATCAAATGTGTCGCACAATTATGACAAGCTTTTATTGATATAAAATAATGTTCAGTACATCGTCGAGATAATCAATCAGCATCGTGAAAAAAGGTAACAATATTGCCATTATCGATTTAATATGCCTTTTTAAAAGTAGATATCTCAATGAGAGCAGCACATTATTAGAATATTATACGCGTGTGTGTATGTGTGTGTTATATAAAATATTACAAAATTTAGTTTTTATAAATAATAATAGACAAAAATAATAAAAAAATTATGATATCTTTTGCAATATTGGTTTGATAAAAATGTTAAAGTTTCTTTTATATCGTAGTGTACTATCCAGATCGTTAAACACGATCACGACAGATCGGAAAATAATTTTATATAATTAATAATTAATTCTCTCTCTCTCTCTCTCTCTCTCTCTCTCTCTCTCTCTCTATCTCTCTATCTATCTATCTATCTATCTATCTATCTATCTATCTATCTATCTATCTCCTCCCTCTTTCTTCACCCTCTCCCTCTAAATAACATCTTTCAAAATATTTAAAATTAAATATATTTTGTTCGATGCTTTATCGTTCGACTTTTCGATAATTTGAACATAATTTGAATTGAGAACGCGTAATAAAATAATCGAAACGCAGATCCGAATAATTAATGCGCTCCCTGATATCAATCGTTAATTTAATAATTGATCTATAATTTAAAATTTTTGTATAATTTAATATACCGTTTGCATATACATTACAATATGAAAAATATTTCGGCAGCGAATTAACAATAACGTGATATTTGGCTTTGGCAATGTAAACATTCGCTATTGTTTACGTTTTATTGTTTATTGTAATAGTGGGAGAAACGTTCTTTTGAATTCCTTTCCCACTTATCATTCGCACGGCGACACTTAAACAGTGAACAGAAATAATTATTTCGAGATGCTCTGTCAAATTCTTTTTTTAAATGCGATCGCGACAAGGATCGGAAGATAATATGATATAATTAATACTCTCTCCTATCTTCCTCCCTCTTTTCCCCCTTTCCCTCATCTGTATTTCTCTTTAAGTAACAATTATTTCTTTAAAAATATTTAAAATTAAAATATATTTTATCCAATGCTTTATCGTTCGACTTTTCGACGGTTTAAATATGATTCGAATCGCGCAATAAAATAGTTGAATCGCAGGTCCGAATAATTAAACGATAAACTCTAATATATTAATTGTTAATCTAATAATTGATTTATAATTTAAAATACATGTATAATTTAATATTCCGGTTATATATACGTTATAGTAGGGAAAATATTTCGGCAACGAATTATCAAAACATAACATAGTGTACGGCCTTGACGACGTAAACATTGGCGCGCTATGTTAACATATACGGCTTTATTATTCTCATGGCGACACTCGAACCGTAAGGAAGTAGAACGCGAGATACTCCATCAAATTTTTCTACTCAACGCGATCGCGACAAATATCGGGAAATAATTTGATATGATAAATAATTATCTTTCACACACTAAATTTTGAATAATACGTAATCATATCATAATGGATAAATTTCGAAACGCGTATTTTGCGTGACATTTTAAACAAAAATTGAAATGATTAGAATCAAAATTGTAAACTATTGTTTTATCGTGATCTTCTCTCTCTCTCTCTCTCTCTCTCTCTCTCTCTCTCTCTCTCTCTCTCTCTCTCTCTCTCTTTATAAACAATAATTATTTCTTAAAAAATACTTGATGTTTAATTATATTTCATCCGATACTTTATCGTTCGATTTTTCGACAATTTAAATATGATTCGGCTAAAGAACGCGTAATAAAATAATCAAGTCGCAGGTTCGAATAAACATAATAATAAACTCCATGATGTATTCGTTTATTAAATAATTAATCTATAATTTAAAACTTGTCGATTCGCAGTACGATTCACGTGTGTAATGGGATTCGATCGTGCCAAAGTTTGAAAGTGCGGGAGTGTCTTTCAAAGTATCGCGCGTACAAGTGCGGAAGTATCTTTTAATAAAAGTGCGGGAGTGCCGTTTAAAGTATCGCGCGTGTGAATCAATCTGAGAGGAGGAGGAGGCCTAGGAGAGGCATCCTGCACCGGCGGAGCAACCCAAGGGTGAGTATTATTATTTTTATATTAATTATTATAAATCCCGTACATGCATTAATTCGATTTGATCATTGTTTGAATAGTTTAAACAAGAGAGACTCATACTATAAAAGTTTTTATTTATAAAAATAGTTTTCTTTCTTAAAATTTATAAAATTATTTCATATATTTTATGTACCTTCTTATTATTATACGCATCGGATATAAAATTCGATGCGTACAATAATAATTTTTTAAAATATTAATTATTTTAAACGTTGCTATAATTTGGATTTTATATTTATGTGTTGCAGACAACGTAGCCTCAAGACCAAAACTCCGCTGTTGCGCATCAGTGCCGGTGAGTGATAAATTTTATTTTAATTTGAGGTGACGGATCTGTAGATATTGTAGATGCAAATGTAGATTGTAGATTGTAAATAGATCCGTTGCCTCAAAATGGATGGGCTAGAATAGATGAAATCAAATAAGTTTCAATAGACTTTTTAAATGTACATTAAAACATATTAGAAATATAATTTAAAATATAAATTAAAACAGAAAGTTGAAAAAATATAAAATATTTTTCATAGCCCATCCATCTTTACTATCATATCAATAAAAGCTTTGACAATTTTGTCATGCATCGTTTTACTATAATAATATGTAATTTATATTAAAATAAATTATAAATAATATATATAATAATAAATATAAAAATAATATAAATTAATAAAAACATTTATGTGCCATATGGATAATTTGACGATTTAATTGATTGAAGTAACAATGTTTCAATTTCAATAAAATAAAATTAAATAAAATTATAAAAATATATAAAATAAAATTAATAAATAATATAACATAATAATATTTACATAACATATAATATAGGATACGCGTAGAGTATTATATATTATCTCTTATTATATTATATTATTTATTAATTTTATTTTATATATTTTTATAATTTTATTTTATTAAAATTAAATATTATTACTTTAATCAATTAAATATTATCGTCAAATCGTCCTATATTTAATATAAATTACATTATTTATTAATTTTATTTTATATTATTTTTATAATTTTATTTAATTTTACTTTATTAAATTTAAACATTATTACTTCAATCAATTATTAAATTTAATTGATAACTTGGAACATTAGATTGGTTAAAATAAAGTTATATTAAAATGATGCATGACAAACTGTCATGTCATAAACGAGCATAAAATTATGCTTATGCACCGACGACAGTAGTAACAGCCCGCAACGGAAAGAATTTTTTCCTTCATCGACCTCTGATAAGGGTCGAAGCTACATCTCTGGCTAGATGTAGTCAGAATGAATATGGCCAGGATCAACAAAAGGTAGGTCCAACTGGTCCAACGGTAGCAACATAAGATGCAATCTATTAGGGTAATCTATTAGGGCACTTGTAGAGTACGCGAATAGGACACGCGGTTTGAGAACGCGATTAAGGCATGCGATTAGGGATATGTTCTTCAAATTTCGGATTTCTGCTGATATGGTCAGCAAGTAGGATTGTTAGGACTATAGGGATTGTTAGATATTAAAGAAAAAATTAGAAATAAAATTACAATACATAATGATATCTAATTTAAATTTATTGTCAAGAAAATTTAAAAAAACAAATTACAATAACATTAAATAATATTTATCATAAATCTGATATTATTGTAGATTTAATACACAATTATAAAGATTTTAAAGAAAAGTAAACTAAAATACTTAAATATAGCAGTGGTTTAATAAATATAATGGTAGAGAATCAAATTTTTATTTGAATCAAAAATTTAAATACATTAATATAACATGTTTTACAATAATATATGTAATATATGCTAATAACATTATTAAATGTACGTACATAAGACAGCTTACTAAAAGCAAGTTATTCTAAAAAAAAAAAGTACCGTTAGTTGAAATTATTATTTGATGTGTTTGTCAAATTCAAAATTGATTTAACGTTAATGCAGCTTCAGTTTGCAATCTTTGACCATTATTCGTTTCCTCGCTATAATATATCTAACGCGAGGTCATTATTTTGACATTTCGTCGTGATTTCGCGAATGATGTGACAAAATATAATCACGTTTTGTCAGCAGTACCATCGTCACGGGCGTGCAGAGCGGTTTGCACATTCCCAACTTTTTATTGTCCGAAAGTGTCACGATTTGATGTTAGTTGTAATCGTCCATTACGTTTTTCGCGCGCTGTCGGCGATAATTGGCGACACAACCGGCGTAATATTTCAGAACACGCGCCGTGTAACACGCTCACGTGTCATTCGGCCTATCAAAACTCCTCTCTAAATTGATTCAATTGATTGTCATTCCTCCCTCCCCTTTCCTCCCGTGAGAGAAATCTTTTCGGACATTTTCTAAAAATTGATGACAGTTATCATACTTTTTTCTCTCAAACCCATTATTTATTAACTTAAAATTCAAATCTATTATTTGAATCAACCTCAATATAATGGAAATCTTATTACTATCAATTCTGACAATTTTTGTGCGTACATAATTACAATTAACAAACACTTGTGTATTATAATGTTTTTTTTTTTTTTAATCTGATAGTATAATACTTTATAAAACCAATTATAATTTATTTATAATATACATATATATGAAGATATATAAAACATCAAGATAAGATATGAAAAATAAGTGGAATAAATATTATCATGTTGCTTTATATATTGTTCTATTGTGAAAATAAATATGAAATGTTAGCCGATTTTTTTATATCGCTTAGCTTTAATCAAAATTTTCTTTTTAACTTTCTCTGAATCCCCATGAATTTCAAATATTTTCATCTAGCTAAATTAATGATATCAATAGTACATGGATATTATAATGAATTGGATATTATATAATGGATATTATATAATTTGTATAATTTGTACATATAGTATTAATTACATACATTAATAACAAACAGCATCGATGCAGCATATTGCCAAAAATATATAAACGCCTAATTCCCACTGTCACTCAATCTGCGCGCGACCAACTCTTCCCCTCCCTTCCTCTGCAGCTACTATAAATAATATTTTCTCTCTATACGTAAAGTTCGCTTAATTGAGTGCGCCATTACCTGTAATTTAATGCAATGTAAACGATTAAAACGTTTATCAAATTCGGTCTTGATTCTAGACTAACTGATGTATCAGTAAATCATTTCATTATGACGATAATTATGCAATTATAAAACGTAAATATGTAATTGGACGAAAAATCGAAAGAAAAATTTTCCGACTCGTGCTACGGAAGCAAAACATTAAGTGGAGGAATTCGATAAGATGGGAAATTCCGATACGAAATGGCAGAAATTGCATTTTTTTTTTTTTACGCGAGATGCATTCGACGAAGCGTGCGTCTCTGATAAAATTACTGGAAATGCGGGGTTATCTCAGTGCTATTCAAGCATCTGAAATTATTGATGTATGTATATATGTATGTACGTCAGAGCGCATAATCACATGTGTCGCGCAATCATTAAAGTGACATGAATCATGCTCAAGAATCAGAGTCTCTTTCGAAGAAACGATAATAACTACACACAACTCTTATCTCTTCCCCGTATTTTCCAACGAGTTCTACTTTATAAAATTTATCATTTGTATGTCGCCTATAAATTGCAATTATTCTGAAACAAATTTCTCTTTAATAATGCATGAGAAAAAGCACATTAAATGTTTCTTGCTTTTTAATTACATTAATCATAAAATTCTGTATTAATTTTAAATCAGGAAATGCACACAATAAATCAGCACATTTCTCTTATGATCTCTTTTGATGATGTCTTATTTCACAAAGCGATCATAATAGAATTGTCGTGTTTTGAACGTGGCAAATGAATTACCTCTGCCTCCGCAGGCTGACGTTTGAATTAGACTTGCGTGCAGAGAATGTGTACATTTGTATCCCTTTCCTTAACACAGTGCAACATCTACACGCACTTCCGACTTACATTTCCGAGCTAACCACTCCTTTCCGTTACACGCGACGGCTCAACCCCTAAGAAACCATTAAGCTCGTTATAAAATTAGCATAAATGTCCAAGATAAAAACAACACCTGCCAACTGTGTTTAATACCGAAAAATATTAATTGCGGAATTTTTGATAAAAATTAAATTATTTATAAAAAAGAGAATATAGATCATATTTTTTATTTATATTATCTTTATAAAACCTTGAGCAAAAAATCAATAATTTAACAAAGTATGTATTGTAAGATGCAAGAAATTTTTATGAATGTGATTATTATATGATTAAACCAATTCAAATTTTATTAAGATAATATTTTCATTATGCATATTTTCATTAATCTAAAAAACTGTCAAATTAGAACTTCAAAACCAAGATAAAATATTTATATATATTAATTAATAATTTTTTAATAACAATCGATTATTTTATATACATTTTATATCTCTCTATGTAATAATATTACAAGTAAAATTAGAAAGTGTGCGATTTAGCATTTTTAATTAAAAGATCAGTTCCAATAAAAAAAGAAGTGCTCAGCACAAGCAATTTCCGTCATTTATCTCGGGCGATATCAAAATAATTATTAAGTTTATCAAAATTTTCCAGCTATGTTGTTTTGACCATTCCGGAGTGATAACGAGAAGGAAATTGATATTCTTTCGTATTGGAAACTATAGATTTACTCGTTATCAAGTATATAGGTGAAACGCACAAATGTTCAACGTAAATAGAAGGCTCTCGCGTCTGAGTTAGGCAAGTCGTTAGATAAGTATCTATATAATGGAGAAAGTGTATCTTTCTTGTTTCCTGTTTCTCGTATTCGGGTGCGATGTGCACTTAGATTTCGCCTCGATAGAGTCACTTAAGCCATAAATCTTGGCCGACGTCGTCGTCCCGTCTTTCGCGGTTTTGTCCTGTAGGATCTATCGCTCCCTTAGTTAGCGGACTCGGCGGACCCCGTCATCTCGCTCGCGTTCTTCGGCGCGTAAACGTCGCTTCGTATCGTTCTCTTCTCCCCACCGAAACGAGAGAGTCTCTCTAGGCTGAAGTGCCGGACAATTTGATAATTGGATCTGCGGCAGTGCTGTGATTTACGCGCAGGAGGGTCCAGGGTTGACCGTCCGGGAGGTTACCGCTATACGCGGAACCGCTCCGGAAGTAAAGTGGAGGTGATTTCGTCAGATAAAGAGAGAGAGAGAGAGAGAGAGAGAGTCTTCTCGCAAATTAGCTAAAACTATGTCTCTACTATGGCTAGACGCTGTTTTACAACCTTCCCCAATTCTCGTTACAGTGCGAGCATTACCTCAATACTCTCGCTATTACGTGATATATCGATTGCGCGTAGATGGTTCTAGTGAGAGAGACATTGAAATGCGAAATTATTAATCAATAAAAATCGTCTATTTTCGTGCGACAAAAACATTACAATTGTAATATTTTCATTACGATTTCTAATTACACCACTGCAAATAACGTAGATTGCATTTATTTTTATATTAGATTTATAATTATTTTAAATAAGAATATTAGAGAATTAGGGCAGAATTAACATAGCAAAAATTAGCTAAAGGTTCACATTTTTTTTTTTTTATTTAGAATGTATATAAGCATATACATTTCATCATCTAATAAATCGAGCGTAACAACGATGATCTCAAGAATTTAAAATGATTCCGGTTATATTCTAGAACGCAAGTATAAAAAAATCTTGTAAGAATTGCGAAAATTTGCCTACAATTCACGTATAGAGGTTCTACGAGTTGAATCAAATCTGCGACACTGAAAGAAAACGATGATCCGTAAAACGAAACGATGAAAAGACGTTGTGAGAAGAATATCGTAAAGTCTCCCTTCGCTTAGCGAAATGCTTCAACCTGCTCTTCGTCCGCACTTGGCTTGGCTTTTCAGCTTCGCCACGCACGTCGCAACGCGTTAACCATAAAATACCAAGGCGAGAGATTGCCGTGAAATAAACTCCGGGCAGTAGCTTCTTTATATCGAAAAAACGCGTAAACGCGTGGCAAATTTCTTTTGTCGTCGTCCGCGAGGAAGCATTCTAGGAAGAGCAAAATTGCTCATCTTCTTTATATAAAGCATTAAATGTTTCTCATTGGATAGTATTTTTATTATACAATCTTCATATGAAATTAGTAAAACTCAAAAATTCATTAGACAAATTTAAATAAAAAAATAAACAAATAATAAATTTTGTAATAAAAGTTTTGTAATAAAAATTTTGTAATAAATAAGATATTAAATAAAATTAATAAATAATTATTAAATAATATTAAATAGAAGATATTAAATAAAAATGTAATTATGAATCAGTTTTACATTACGTTATTAGATCCTCCATCTCATAAAACGTTACAATTTATATGTCACAAAATACACACACATATACAATATTTAGGAATATATATAAAAAAAATTAAAATTAATCGATCATAATTTATAATAAAAAAATAAATGTTAAATTACATTTTGTCTAATCGATTTTTGAGTCTCCGATAAAGACAGTTGTCACTGTCGCGCTTGCGCTATTTATTTATTGTCGCGTGTGTATATCAACAAACAATACAACAGTGGCGTTCGCACATCGCACTTAAATTGTAAATTGACATATGTTATTTTTTTAGTTAGTGCACTTTTTTTTTTTTTTGAAACCTGACAATATAGGTAGAAAAGAAATACGAAATATATCGCAAAAATTTATTCATATAAAATTAGGATGATGGATAATGTCTTCTTGCTATTAGGCATTCTACTGTAAACTCGTGTCTTTAGTTCTTTATGTCTTTAGAATATACTCGCGTTGACAAAAGCCACTTAAAGTCATCCGGAAATTCGCGAGGCGATATTATCGAAGCAATCGTAACAAGTTTCTGTGATAGAACGCCCATGGTTTACGCGACATTTTATATTTTGTGTAAGAGGGTTCCTCGGTTGTAAAATGCTGAAATCGAGGGCATGACGTCGCGGTATTCTCGCGGTCTGTTCGCGCGGTATATGTATGTGAATCTTTTCGCAGCGAGAAGAGAAGTGCTGGGATGCCGCTTGTGGCCGGCGCGAAAAGTTTAAGTGGAGAAAGTATGCTCGAGCTGGCCACCACACCGAGAGAAAGAACGTCGGAAAGTTTGCGAAAGGGAGTGGGAAAGAGCGGAGGAAGTCTTTCCTGGCACTCGTATTATTTCCGCCAGGCGCGCGTTTCCGCGCGTTATCCTCGCTTTCCCACCTCGTCTCCGTCATCCCGAAGGCGACGACGTAGTGGTTTCACGACATACGCGTTTTACTGTTGATTGATATCTCGTCGTTCTTCTCTCTTCTCTTTTTCTCTTTCTCCCTCTGGCAAGAAAATAAGACGGGATAACTAACTAAAGAATAATGCACTAGCGATAAAATGATCAAAGGAATTCAACGTTATTTTATTTTCTTTCTTGATACTTACTGTTTCTTCATGAAATAAATGGAAATTCAGGAAAGACAGAGAGAAATAATTAACATTTTTCTTTTCACATTTTTCACAAGATAAATATTTATTTTATAAAACTTTACTCGTGATATAATTTTATCTTCGTGCAAAGAATATTTCTTATTCTTCAATTTTGCAACGTCTGAAAAACAAACTCAGAATTGCAAACAGGATTTAACTTTGAATACGATGTCGTAAATCGTAGAATGTGTAAATAAAAAAAAAAAAAAAACAAATGTTCGAAGGCAAAGCCATAAGCTGGATCTCTTCGTGGGTGCGATGCTAGAAAGGTAATAACCTTTATCTGCGATAAAAGAAATTGATCTTACGATGAAACGGTCAAAGTAAACTTGGCGAGCTACATCTCGTCTTGTGCAATGTAATCTCAGCTTTACTGTCTTAAGTAAATAGTATCGCTTGAATTCTCTCTCCTTGCACAGCATAACGGATTCATGTAGATTTTGGCTTTTTGAGGTTTATGTAATGAATAAAATTAGATGATTCAAATTGATTGATTTCTCAACATTTTCATTCCGACATAAATAAAATTATATAAAATTAAATTTAATTAAATTAAAATAAGATGCAATTTTTAGGTAGTCTCTTGATATATAAAATTTTTTAAAATATTATGTCATATATTATAACAGCAATAGTTTTATGAGAAATTAAAGTATTATTAAAAGAAATTATAATTATCAAACAAATATTTTACTTTGTTTTTCTCTGCCTTTTTTTTCTTTTTTTTTCTTTCTCTCTTAATAATAATTTATTCATATGATAATCGATACCGCGAGAAAAGGAAGAGGCGAATTGCTACTCTTAATCGTATTTAGTTAAATACAATATTTAACAAAGAGAATTGATCTCATGAAATATATTAGTAAACAATGAATTCGTCTGAAAAACGTTATAAATAAGATACACTTTGTTGTTCACACTTGTTCCTTTAATTATAAATAATCGCATGTATATTCGCGAGACTGCGCGGATGTGTACGAAAATTCAAGTAATAAGCGATAACAAAAATGTTCGAAAGAGCAAAATATCTATGCGGGAGAAAAGTCTTAATTTCCTCTCTGCAACGCTACCCCGCTCACTGCCAGAGACCCGCGGTCCGTTTTTTAAGTCTGACGCGTGTTTGCCTTTTAAAGGCTTTTCTTCCAGCTGTTTAGGTTATTATAAGGACCGAAGGACGAGAGCATCGAAAGGGTGACCATCCGCTCTCGGCCATTTCCTAGCAATTTCCTGACGCTGTTTTTCACGTGAACTTTTGAACTCGTTTCACCGCAGGCTACCTTTTCACTATAAAATATCTGCTAAGTAGCCACGGCAGGACTAGCCAGTTATAAATGGTCGCGTGCAAATACCACGGGTTTTGTGTCCAGATGCGTCCGGTATATTTAATGCCCCCATGGACGTCGGTCATCGCCAATAACTACGACGAAAGTGTCCTTTGTAGAATTAATGGTCTGTCGTGATATCGATGACGGAAGGTCGAAGGAGAAGGCTCGTGAATTTTCTTCTCATTTTTGTCAGTACACAATATTTAACGCTGATATGTGTATTCCACTGTATAACTTAATTGTTTTTATAAATAATTTATTGTATCGGATGTACAAATATTCCTTGCTCGAAATATATAGACACTTTGCATTGAAAACTACAATTGTTCTAAAAGATGTAAAATCGAACGGTCTGATAAGAATTCCACATACATATATAAATCTAACAATAAATAATGGAGCTATCTCACGTTTAAACGTCCGACGAGAAAAGAATCGGATGAACTTAATTAAACTAAACGTCGACCTTTCGTTTTCGTCAGAAATATTAATAACAAACTCTCGAAAATTTATAAAACAATCTAATAGTACATACATTGATGAACAAACATATAATATTTAAACGTGCATTTTTAGAAAAAAAAAATATATAAATTCTGAAGTTTTGTGTCTGTGCGATACATTTCAATATTAATTTTGATATAACGCGGTAGTTATATCGAAGTTCTTCAAGAATTTCTCTTCAGAGATAAATTTATATACTTTATTTGTGATGTGGTAATAATTATTAGTTAATAACATATTTTATTATAAAATAGAAGTTAATGGTAACTGATTGATTCAATTACCACATAATTACAATTTAACTGGCTCGGATGATAAATAAATAATAAATAATTTAAATTTAATTTCAATAAATTCGCGTTATACAGTTGACGTGCAAATAATGATTATTTGTCGTCTCTCTGCAGAGAGACATATAACTCTGTGCGCATGATTCTGTATGCTACCATTTACACGATGGTTCAGTCTCCCTTGTGCAATTTTGCATTTTGAGCGTAAATATCGCGTTATAAATAGATTTTTCTCGATAAAAAATTCACAGCGATAACAAGTAAGAAAAAAAAAGTAGTCTTGTATAACATATGCAAATACGATTTGCAAATATAATTTGCAAAAATAAGTTATTAACATATAAACAGAGAGAAAAAAATGATATTACCTAATATATAAAAACAATTTTTATGAGCGTGATACAATAGTATTTTTAGATATTTGCAAAATATAAGCAAAAATATTTTTTTACTTCTAACTTAACATTAATTATTTATTCATTACTATTTATTGGCAAGTTTTAACTAGAAAAGCAAAAAATAGATTTATTATTCCAAAGAATTTAATCTTGTAAGGCGTTATATAGTTTAACGTATTAGTTAACGTAGCATTGTAGAATTCTTTCTTTAATAAACCTAAATGAACAGGATCTTTGTACATTTTAATATAAGTCATGAGATAGCATTAGAAGGATATCTATTTTGGTAGAATTCAGAAACGTTTCGTACAGTTACTAGGATGCTGTGTCATTCAGCATGAGAGTGAGTAATGCCGTGAATAATCCACAGTATTCGAAGAGAAATACATTCCGAAAGTTCGACACCGTTGGCTTCGTTTGGAAATAATTGATTGAAATGATCGCGAGAGCAATGACGATGTTGTCGAAATGTTCAGAAAGGTTTCCGATAGAACGAGACCAGCTAATCTTAGCCGTATTAGTAGGTTCACGTATACGGACACGCGCGACTGTCAGGGCGCGGGATTTATTGGCCCCCGAGAAGGACAGGAGTAGACTATTCATATCAATGCACCCTTGTCGAAGGGTTGCGAAACTTCGTACTTGCATCCCCTGTATCCGTCCCGCATTGTCAGGGAAAACGTTGCGACCTTCTCAAGAACTCGATCGAATGATCGATTTTATTTCAAGGATGAGCTACTGAGTAGTTCATTTTCATGTGCAATATTATTGACATCTTTAGTGTTACATTTAACGAGCTTATATTTATAAGTTACGTATTACGTATTTTTATACGATATCATTTTTGAACTCATTATCTCAGCGTCTTTTGATAAAATATTTTTATGACATTATTGCTCTTTGTTTCATCAATATGCAAAAGTATTTTTTTTTTTATGTATTACACAAATTGTATTACATTGAAACCAGTATTTAGATATATTAAAAAATATTTTTTCTATTAAAATAATATAATTTTTACATGATATCAAAAAAAATATAATAAAATAATATCTTAATGTTGCAGTATCATGTAAAAGAAGCTTTATATTTTATATCTATTCTACTCCGTGGAAAATCGAGAATCAGTCAATAGATTTTCGGCAACGTTACACCCTCGTGGACAATACTTTGACCCCCTTTTAAGCAGGTCGATGGTGCCATCTATCAGTAGATGCATCAACTAATCAATATTCACGCATGTGCATTATGCTTCTATAAGTAGTCTTTAGTAGGAGAAGTCGGCAATAAGGATTCCTAATCGGATCGATAGTATAATGAAACGACGAGTGTGCCTCGAACTCATTTCGTGTAAAATAAAAATATGTAAAAATACTTAAAAAAAAAAAAAACATAAAAAATATTTAAAAAATTACATTAAAAAATGTAAAAAAATACGAATTTATATATAATTCATCGGAAACGGAAGATATGAAATACAATAAAAGTGCCCGGAGAATGATCTTTCTTGACGCTACTTTGTACCACAGGTTGCACTCTGCAGGCGCATTTTTAATCTCTTAATCTCAGATTTAATAAAAATGAATTATATGGGCGTTATAAAAATAAAAAGGGTTTAATTGAGAAAATATGATAATATATATTATATGTTACAACATAATCATATTATTTTAGTTATATTTTTATCAAACAAACTGTATGAAACTTCGTATATTTATATTATGAGCAGACCACTTCTGTTTCGATAATGATAAGATTCATCATATTACATTAATGAGGCGAAATTGCCACGAACAAAATCTTCAATCTTAATTCAAACAATAATGAATAGAGCGGTTGAATCGGGAAGAGCAATAATTTCGGGGTAATGTATCGTTTTCCGCAAAAGTATCGACGAGCAAGCCGCCGCCGCAGTCGTTTACATTCGAAAACATACGTAGATCCATTACGAAACGATATAATGGCGCAGTCTATTATCTAAACAACGAGAAGCCCAGCAACGGAATCGTTGGGCGGCGCGGCGGGGTTTTGCCGCGAACGTTATTGATATTCCCGGCGGCCGTCTCGCTTTACGTTGAAATTAGCCAACGGAGGAAACTGCTGCATAACGCTGTCGCGGTACAAATGAGAGGCAAAGCCGTTTGCACCATCAAGTATCGATCATCCATTCGACGAGAGTAGCTCGAACATCGTGAAATGATACGCGTCTCCTCCGAACGTCGCGGCTCGTTTAATATCATCGTCGAGATTCGCGAAATGCTTCCAAATTACTGTCGCCGATTCATAAAAGCTCGATTTTGATCCAGTTAGCGCGAGACACGTGTTTCCTCAGAAACTGACATAGAAGGAGAGAGAAAAAAAAGATATTGTTGAAAAGACATAGTATATTCTTTGAGAAATCCTTGCAGAAGTAAATAAAAATTTTCCTGCAACTGTTTGTTGTAAGATTATTATAAATAAGCTGTAGTTTGAATATCTTTGGCCGCTACATAATTTTAAATTGGATAGAATAGAAGCAAGAGTAAATAAAAGATATTTTTTCCGACTTATTCGTAAAATGATTGAATTGTGTTCTTTCCCGCGATGTGATCGATTTAAATATAGAAATAAGAAAAAGAGAGTCACAGAGCGAAAGGCGGAAATGGCTGTGTAAAGTGTGCACACTGCGAATGATCATTGCCAAAGCGCGAACCGACCGATCGGGCCTTCCCCGTTTATCCAATCGATCGGGCTAAAGATTTTCAACTCTTAATTAAGATCGCGAGGGCACTCGAGTTTTCAATTAAAAGGGTAGCGACGCTCCCTCTCTTGTTGTCTCTGCTTCTCGTTGCTGCTTCTCTCTCCCTCTCTTCGCTAACTCGTATCTTTATCACTTCCGCTCTTTCGCTTCGTATCCTCGTCTCTTTCTCGCTTGTCCTATTGTACATTCGTTCTCTCTTGCCACGTGTTCTTTTTGCCTCGCTCGCCTGATGCGCTGGCAACATTAAATGCAATTTTGCGCAACGCATCCTCCAAGGGTACTCGGATCCCGATGGTGTCTCCCGATCCACTTTTTCCGTTTTGGCCACTTTTGTGGAGTACGCGTGCACGCGGTCGTGTCATTTTTGTTTCCGATAACGTTTCCGATTCTTTGTCGGGCGATATCAAAAAATATTTGTTGCCTCGTTACCTCGATGCTCGAGATCGCGTGCAATATTCTAGTAGCGGAGCGATGCTTGGAGGATTTTCCATTGGCTTCTCTGCCCATGACCATTGAAATATTCAAACAACCACTCCATGCTATTTCTAAATTCTTGAATACCGGGAAGCAGCGTTCTTTTTTAATTCCAAAGCTATATTTGTAATCTAATGGATTTGGCAAGGTGCAATAAAAAAAAGTCACACACCACACCCTTTTAATCGAAATAAATCTGCATGATAAGAAGCATGAGATTCCTTCATGCTTTATCATGCCGTTCCGATCGCAGGAGGGGATGGAAAAAGAGAAAGCGTGTGCGTGTAATCGGGATGGGACCGATAGGCGGTGGTATTTTTGGCGGTCGTCCCCATCGGCATCGATGCGAGTTGCGAACTGGTAACCCTCACGCAATGGCAATTTTTGCCGCATACAAAAGCGCGGAGAGAGCGTGCCGCGGCGCTTCCCACCCACGCATACACGCACGCACACGGGCGCCCGATAATGCTGTACGATGACCATGGGACACCGGGCTGATTGGGGTGTGCAGGCGACCTATGCAGTTTAATTTATGTTGCATCACCAGCCAGTCGTACGTGCATCAATCCGTTCGCGATCGTTTTGCTCGTGCTCCGATTTTCTTGGCAATTCTTCCGTGACGGCGATGGGCGATGGGCGATATTTTATCTTCCCAATGGCGTCTCCGTGTCTCACGTATGTACGTGTATGTATATAGGTGTGCTCGTGCGCAAGTGAATATACACTCGCAGACATAAAACTGGGCTACGCGTTTGTAGTCAGCCATCTTTGTTAAACGTGCGTCATTACAGATGATAGATAAAAAAATATGTTTGTTTTTGGAAGCTTCCAGCAAATTTCCAATAAGTCTCATTATGCCAAGTATCGCGATGACCAAAGATACTAATTAGATGGACGGTGTTGGCAAATTTCATCAAATTTACTTTGTTACAAGAAAAGATATCTTATATCTTGAAATTGCAAAGATCATGTATTGAAAGAATGCGTGCGAAATCAATATTAAAACCCAAATTAGATTTTCGAAGTTATAGAATACAAAAACGGATTAATGAGCTTTATAAGAAAAGCAACTTTACGATTTGAAAATGATTATTTTACATATAATATTATTTATTTATTTTTATTTATATTAAATAAAGGAGCACCTGCGTAAAAAATTTATTTAATTTTCTCAGTATACAAGGTTATTTCCATTACATAATACCTTGCTATGTAAATATATATTTTTTAACAATTGTGTTCATACGCAAAATTATTATTAATTCTAAAAAAGTGCAATCAAGTGTATCGACGCAAAAATCCTATTGAAAGATGCAACATGGTTTTCCCTAAGATAACTCAATTCTTCCTGACTCTTACAATAAAAATAATGTCAATGAGGCAATATGCTCGGCCAACGTGTGATTTAGTAGACGGCGACGAGTCGTATTCGTGATATGAACCGGTTGTTTATCAACGCATCCAAGATCAAAAAGAGAGCAATAAATAAGGGAGCGTTATATGCGCGAATGGTCGCGCGCTACGCAGGAACGGAATCCGAGACGTGGCGCAGGAAGAAAGCTAATTAGCGCCGATCGAACCTTTGGCGCTTGATAAATGGACAGTCAATATTTGGACTAAAGGTACCCTCTCTCCTTCCTCGGTACCGTCCCTCCATTCAGCTCTTTCTCGCTTTTTATCGCCGAGTTCTTTACATTGATCGCCGTAGTCGAAGACGCGTGATGACGTACGAGGGGGTTGAAAGCGGAGAGATGACGACGCGCGTACGCACAACTTACGCGCGTTTGGGTAAATATCTCCGTGGGTATTTACACGAGCAAGCTCGACTCCGAGATAGCCCGTGATTAATGGCCCTTCTTCAAGCTTTATTAACGACCTGTCCACCCAGCCCCACCTTGACCACTTTTGGAAAACCTTGTGTAGCCGGATTCAGGCGTTCGTCATGTATGATTTTATTCATCGCTTTCTGAAAATGCGAGAATAATTTCGCGAGTTCTTACGATTTTTTAGAAACTCAAAATTATATCCTATATCGTATACATGCATCAAAAAATATTGCGAAATTGATCATTCAAAAAACTCTTTTCTTTGTCGGTAATAAACATAATTTTTATCAAACAAATAATTTATATATCGCACGCATATATACGCATTATATTACGAATAATTAAATAGATTCTGATATTCTTCGAAGAGAACGAAAGATCCTTTCTACAATCGACGTTGAGTCACACGGCGAAGACCATAAGGCACCGTATAAATACACGGTAATCCTATCCGATAATAGTCGCTCGGTCAATTAAGATGACCGTCATAAGAACCAATTAAACGTAAGTGCATGACCATCCTAGCTCGGGTTACGTATTTACGATCTAAAATTATGCGTTTTCGTCGCCCGCTCTCCCATTACTCGCCCTACGATTTCTTTCTCCTATACCTCCTCCCTTCTCGCGATTATGAAATTTTATCTACGCATCTGATTTGATACGTGCCTATCATGTATGCTCGACGCTTTATCGGAAAAACATTTCCAGAATTTTCCAGAGTCTCGTATAATTAGTTAACAAAAGTCACCCATAATTGGCGCAATTATGTGTATAATGTAATATTATCAGTTCATTTTCTCGGCATACGATGGATACTCTTTGGAAATGCGTAAATAATATATTTGCGTAAACGTGACGACCGGATGTGTGATCTACGTGATTAATCGCCGCGTTAATTAAAATATTCGTTTAATAAGTTCGCTTAAACGGCGGGAAAAACAGCGGGGCGATTCATTTAGCAATTATTTTATGTAGTTTGTGTACACATATACGGCGTTAAAGAGCACCTCGCGATGCACACTCTCATGATTAGTGTATGCGTGCGCATATGATAATAAACGGAGGCTCGAAAATGCACCGCGACAATAACAATTCCGGGTGAATTAACTGGCAGATCGAATCGCGTGAATCGCTTTCGAAGATATCCGACAAGAACGATAATTTCTTTTCTAAGAGATTGCACGCGACTACATAAAAAAAATATCTCACGGACGTGAAACACGCGCACGTTTCTCGAAAATAGTGACCCTTTTTTTTTTTTTAAACCCTTCGTCGTCCCGGTTTCTTCTCACATTCATAACTGGTCACCATACGAGTCGCCGCAAAGGCACAAAAAATAAAGTGCGGCGATTATTAAATATACCTATCTACCTCGAAGGGTGACCAGCGGAAACGTGTCCGCTGGTTATACGCTCGCCGTGTTATTCCGCCTCTCTAATTGGAAGCTTCGATATAAGAAGATTGCTTCCGGCTAAAGATAGAATAATATTATGACGACGATCACGTTATTGTACATTCTGTACTCTTAGATTTGCATTGCTCTTAGATTCCGTAATAAGACTATCCATGATAATCATCGTCGACTTTGCGATAATACTCGTGTAATAATAGTTTCTTTTATTTAATACATGGTTTCTTGACATTCTGTAATATGTCATTTGAAACTATATTCGATCACAAATAATAATAAATATCACTGTGTAATTTTTTGGCTCGTAAACAAAATATATATAACAAAAATATATGTTTTCTTTTTCATGCTTGCAGTTGCTGCAGTTTAATTATTTGATATATCCTTTTTTTTAATTCTGTGATGAAAAAAAGGATCAGAAATATTATAATATTAATAATATATATTTTTAATATATTATTAAAATTATAAATATTATTATGTATATTGTTCTCTCTTTGTTTTGAAATATTTCAATCAAAGCATATCAGCTTTGTGCAAATGTACATGTACACATATACAATGGTTTTCTTGAACGACACATCAACTATAAAAGGAGCAAATAAATTCTCGTTCGATGTCGATACTTTGAAAAAATGAACGCCAAGGGGATTGTTTCGTAGCGGGGAAAAAATAGTCCCCGACAAACTTATAATTTGAACGCGACAGGAAGGACAACACTTCCACGGTTGAGGCACAGGCAACGAACGCTGGTGTGCTGATATATGGACCCGTCTCGTGTTGATAGATACCAGAAACTTTACAACTTTAATTTTTCCCTCGACGTCAATTTTGGGTTTTAATCTTGACCTACACCTCGGACAAGGCGTGTCAAACAAGGAAAGAATTATTACCGCTACAATTGAATAACGTGCTTCTCTACGTGCCAATTGTATTTGAATTTTAGAACTGTGTAAATCTCATTTAAAGGTTTGCACTTTTAAAGCACAGAACGGGGAGTGAATAGGTGATGTTGTATGTAACTTTTTTCTTATGAAAAATAAATGAAACGTCAAATACATATAATCTATTTAAAACAGGATAAGAGAATGTAAGATAAAACAAAATTTAAAAGAGATATTAACAAATATTTAACTATATATTAAATGAATTGCACACATTACGTAATACTCTCATAAATTTCGGCATTGATAGCAAAGCATTTATACTATCAATAAGTTTGACCGATAATTCGGTCGCGTGCGCACGTATTGGAATAAAAATCAGCACGTGACGTAAGCCGGTAGAAACATAATAATATACATGATGTGATAAGATTGTATTTACATGCTTGAGTCAAAAAATGATGTATTACATCGCGTGGTACTTGTGATAAGCAGAGGAAAATTGATGTGATTTGATAGGATTATCTTGATAGATAATACGAAGAAACTTCTTTTTGATGAAGAAGAATTATTCCTATCTGGGACGTCCTGCATCAGGATTTTTTCGGTCTGTCTATCCCAGCTCGGGACCCTTATTCATCTCAGGTAGCTGGCTTGCATCCGGCAAACCTATTGTTCACTAGTTAATGAAACTCGCCTGGCTACGCCAACTTTTATCGCAGATATTTCAATTGCGTACGCGAACAATTGATACACACAGCCTATAGATACATCCACAATGAAAACATTCGGCGCCTTATCGCTTGTAGATATCACGTCATAATTTAGCGATGAGAAAATCAATTGTTTTAAATTGAATATTCTATATCAATTACGTAACATTTTAAAAGTTACTTAATATCTTTTGAACGCGTATATGCATCTGTTTTACAGTTGTATCAAACAATGCACTTTAGTATGGACCTTAGTTATATTAATAAAACACACACATATTTAATATTTTGTAAAAATATGTAATTTTATTTGTACATTAGTGCTCTGTTGTATAAATCTTATCACATTTCTTTGTATTGAATACCATGTAAATGATTACGACGATCAAGCATTATAGATTTGGAATGCGAAATATTTAACTGCTATTTGATTTGCTGTGATCAACATTTCATCTACGCTAAAATCATTTGACGAAAAAGACTCTCGTTACGAGTTAGCGAGTCTCTCTCTTACTTTGCTCATATTTTTCTTTTTCAACTTCATCCTGTACATTATATCAAAATGATAAATATCTACGTCTGCTTACTTCAAATAGCCCGGAGCCTAAAATTCAACGCGCGATTTAATCCGACTGTTTTCCATATCGCCTTATTATCTTTGTTGCTATGTACAATACACACGAGATATATTACGATAAAATTTAATGCGACTAAGTCCGCAGTTGGTCCGAGCAATTTGCGCTTCGAGAGGCCGTGTATCACGGCGGATGTTTGCACGTGTATACGCAACCGAAGCGTTCGAGTCTTATGTGAGAAAACGGACAAGGGAAGAGAAATTGATATGTATATTTAACGCCGACCTGGCTTGCATTTAGAACACGGAGCATTGTCCGAGTATTTTGCATTTCCAATAAAATGTTACGATGCATTTTTGCGTATGAGACATATTTCGCAAAATATACAGCTCTTTTCCTGCTCGCGCTTATATTGGCAATTGAGATAAGCGATGATAAAGCAAAATCATCGTGCGGTACGACGATGATGTTTTGTTCTTTCAATAAATGATACCGATGAGTACCAGTAGTCGTCGATTTCCCGACTCAGACGAAGATTATAAGAATAGCGCGCGCGTGCGAGATACGATGGGAGCTTGCAATACTCGCGCTTGAAGCAGCCGCTGCGGACGGAAACGAAATTACGCACCGTGAATGCGTCCGATCGATTGCTGAGAGAAACGAGTTTAGCCCAGCGCGGATCTCCTTCCTGTTCCGCAATAAATTTCCAAATCCAGAAATTCTCGCTCTGACGGCCGTAATCAGACTGAGTTTTCCACCTCATACCTCTGTCTTTGTCCCTCCGTCCTTTTCTTAACGAACAATTATGCCAAGATCGGGCCGTTCGCGTACGGGGAATTTGAATTGGTCAATAGATAATAATTACCGCGCGCATGCAATTGCGACTTATGACCCATGAGGGATGTATGCTGGTCGTTGCATAAGCCCATTTTAAATCGAGCGAAATCACTGCAATTTCTTCCGTGGAAACCTAACGGACTGCTAATGGATTCGGCAAAGAATCTGTACGAACGGGCGTGAGAGCACGCACCGCCGGGATCCATTAGACAGCCAGCCTGTCTTTCTCCTCCGTTAGGATAAAAGTCGGAATGGCCGATCGCTGTCAAAAAGCCGAGGAGACCGCCATTCGTATGAATGATCTCCACGTACTCCGCGTCGTCGCTCGATATCCTGGATCCTGGACCGGCTAGACTAAAACCGGGGAAAGCTGGATCTAGTCCTGAAACGGCATAGAGATTCGTCTTACGTTATTGGATGTTTATAATTAATTGATTATCGACACAATTAACGTAATTCTACCTAATTCAACAAAGAATATAATAATTGCTCGCATTATAACATATTTATATTAAATATATATATATATATATATATATATATATATATATATATATATATCATAAAAAGTATCATATTTTTGTGCAAAAAAAGAAATATAAAATTCTAGTACTTAAATCAAAATCTATGAAATTTAATGATACTCGACAAGAAAGTGATTTTCATGCTTACATGCATGACTTAATGGATTAAGATATAAAAAGTACAATTTATATATATATATATATATATATATATATATATATATATATATATATATATTATAAAATATCTTTAATCGAATATCATATCAAATTTATGTAACTCATCAAAAACTTACCTACAACGAAGTTGACTTTGTTCTGAGCATTGCGAGCTGCCAATCCAACTACATGAGCACCAAGAGAGTGACCGATCAGTATGGTTTTCGACAAATCCATCCCTTGCTCCTCGAGGAAATCAATCATAGTGGAGACGAATTGACCGACCATGACAACACGGTTGCTAGCCCAAATATAAGGCCTACGGCTTATGCTGCCCCAATCAACGACGATAACATTAGAATCTTCGTTCTTCAAATAAGCTGCAGCACAAAAAGCAGCAATAAACATTGACAATTTAATGTCAATCAAAAAAATTTTAATACTATCTTATAATGTAATCAAATTTTATAATTATTTGTGTAAAGAAATCGCATTCTGTATTTTTCGTTAATAATTCCTCATTACGTACCGTCGCGAATTAGAAGACACGCTAAACTACTCCGAGAATTCATCCATCCGTGAGTTATGAAACGCGTTGGTTTGCTAGGATCAAAGTTGCTAGACTTTAGAGAATTCTTGTCATTGACATAAAGCGTTCTTGGTATAATAGAATTTTTTTTGGTATATAGAAAGAAGAAGACACGATTTGCGATATTCATCTGGGTTTCGTCTAGACTTTCTATGTCGTCATCCAATGTTAGTTCCACCAAATTCTCATTATCGTCGTACATGTACGCTGTCGTGTTTTCAAGTAATGCGTAATCCATTGGAGTGAAGATATCATTATTATAAGATTTCTTTTCCACTGGAAGCCCTGTACAATCAAGACATAAAATTCTTAATTTATGATGTTATATAAAATGAAAAAGACTTCATGTTGGGTGTCATTGAATTTTTAAGATTTTTAGTGCAAGAATTTTATTTTTCTCTCATTTTTTGCAGAAAAAATATCATAAAATATTTTTAATATAAACGTGTCATTACGCTCGAGATATTTACATTTCGAAAATATCAAGTTTCTAAAATATATTCTATTACATAAAATTTTGCTATCGGTTTTCTTTAAAAATACTATTTGCCTCCAAGAAATAATAGAATGTAAGAAAAAGAGAGATGTATATATCATATAAATAAAATAGAAATATATCTATACAGTACATAAAACAAACATCTATTTAGATTTTAATAAATTAATGTGCATATGTAAATTAACGTAAGAATTTGTTTTTTTCTTAGAGATAATAGGCAAATATTATTTTTACCAGCCGCGGTGCAGATGAGCAGGAGACTAATCAAAAGATGTGTTTCCATGTTTGTCGTTATTCTGCCACTAACATTGCTCGTACGGCCATTTATAAAGCGATTATATTCAGCTATCTTAATATACTACAGTTATCTTAATATATAATTTTAATGATAAGATAAATGGCTATCTCTCTTTTTTGCAATTGTATCGCAACTATGTGATTGTCCGATAATATCTGAAATGTCACAACATTTGACATTTATATTTATACATTTTCTAAATTCTAAAATTTGAGTTATCTTTTAATTTTTTACCACGTATCATTCTGAATTTTATTTAAATTAGAAAGTAAAAAAAGTGATGAAATCATGTATCTTACTGAATTAATTTATTCATTGAAATAATTTATTCATATTTTACGTATATAAATTTAACTAAGTCAAAAAAAGATACTATCAATTTATAAAGTAAGCGCCAGATCTGCATATCTTTAAGAACATCAATGAAAGGAGGAGTTATTTATCTCAATAATAATATCGATTTTGATAAGATATTATTTATTTTTTCAATGTCAATTATCCGATTTGCACCGCATGATTTTCCTATCATGTTAAGATTTGTCATTTTTAGACATCTGTTTTGTGCCATAAATTTGTTTCAATCCTTATAGATTATTTGATGCAATTAATAATTTGACAAAGATCTCTGTTAAGATCTAAAAAATAAAAGACTTAAAAAAGAGTCAATCAAAAGTAATGCAGAAATATTTATGGATATTTTATCAAGCAGAAAGTGAGAGAGAAAGAGAGAGAGAGAGAGAGAGAGAGAGAGAGAAGGATCGCACGCAAAACACTAAAAATATGAAAATGCAAATTAATACAGCGTAACAATTCGATAAATCATTTAAATTTAAATAATAAATGTATTTAAAATATAATATATGATCGGTCAGTTCACACATATATTCTCTACAAACACCTCAATATATCCCTTGAAAGAGTTTAACATTTTAAGTAAATTTATTATTCTCTATATTATTATATTAATTATCGAGTTAATATCGGGTTAATGATATAATTAAGCCATCAAGCAAATGGAGTTTTTATGCAATTCACGCTTTAATTGTAACTTTATTTTGGACAATCAATCATTTGTATATCAATCTTGTTATCCGCATTATTAATCATTCTTATAAAACATCAATAAGCATTAAATATTCATATAGTAATATATATATATATATATATATATATATATATATATATATACATAGACTTTTTGATTGCATTTTAAAATATCATTTGCATTAAACATACATTTATATGATAACATGGTACACATTAATAAGAACAAATACGTTCGCTTTCAAAGGATATATAATGTATTACAAGTTCACGATCTAAGAAAAAATAGAGATAAGCAAAGCAGAAATATATTTGTTTTGTTATCATAGTAAGCCTAATCTAATAAATAATAGTTAATAACAAAAATAATATATATAAAAATGTTGAAAAAGATATATATATATATATATATATATATATATATATATATATATTTAAAAAATAATACTATTTATATATTTTATGTTTTAATAAGTCAATGCGAATTACAAAGATATTAGTATGTGAGTTTGTCAAATCGATATATATGTTCAATTTATAGCAATAATTTCTTTTATTGATGTTGATTTAAAAAGTCAGGACATTGGAAAAAGTGGAGTTTACAGTATGAGTACATGATGCCTATCTACGGTATAATCAAAACACATTTCGCGACGTGCATAAATCTCAGACGGGCATCAATGTCAAACATCTGACGAGGATTTCCGATAATAGACGATATCGGAGCATCTGATTGATCAATCGGTATTTCGCTCCGCATGTGTCTTCGACTCTGCAATGTAGAGAGTGACATGAGAGAGAAACAACTTACATGTGTGTTAAATGGCTAGGAAAGCGTCCTTCTAAGCACGTGTTTTCCCACCGAGACATTTAATTCGCTCGTGCTCGCGGGTTTTATTCGTAATTGAGTCCTACCCGGTGTGGCCCCCGTGTCGCGCGTTTACGTAAATTTTAAAATATTCTAATTAGTATAATGAAATTAGCGCACTTATGAAAATTTCGTAGCATTAGCCGGTACGAGGAAGGCGACGTTAACGCGTCTATGAAAATTTTCATTTGCACATTGACGCGAGAGACTGTTAAACGAGCGCAGGAGGATTAAGAGACGGAAACCTGTTGTGGCGCGTGTTCTTTTTAAAAGCTGCGGCGGGTTCTCACCCTCGGCGGTTACATTTCTCAGACAGAGAATCAAACAGGTTCGCTTGCACAGTGCGCGGGATAAAAAGCAGTTTTAACGATCCGCTTGAAATTTTTATTGTACACAGTCCGTGGTTCGCGGGATGCATCCGATACAAATACTAACCGATCTGTAGCGGCTATTCGCCTTTGTTCCGGTGCGTTTACGGATGTTGAATATTAAAATGAGGTAGGTTTATCGGAAAAATCATATTGAAATGCGATCGGCTTGCATTTTCCCGCAAACTTTTCGTTTACTTTCGACTATCACGTTATTCGCAGACTCGTGTATTTTAATATAATTATCGGCAAGTTTGTATTAGCATATATATAAATATTGTTATATTTCTGGTACACTTGTCGCGTAGAAATTTCTCAAGAATAAAAGGAAAGAGAAAAGAAAAATTAATATTAGGTCAGATTTGCATTTCTTTTTTTCAAGTCCTCTGAAAAATTGATTTTTTTTCGTGAACAAAAAAAGGTAAAAAATATTTTTTTATATTTTTCAGTAAAGTGCAGGTTACTATGCTAGACGCGTACAAAATTATGCTTAGATGACCGAAGACTCGACGTTCACGGTACGAGCGCTTGCGTGAAGCTCGAAAATGAGGGGGAGGACGGGGGGAGGGGGGAGAAGCAAAGTGGGTGGTGGTCTGGGGGTTGAAACGGGGAGAAAGGGGGGAGGGGGGGCTCGGAGCTGTGAAAGCGAGGGCGCCTGCAGTGACTAGCCTCCATCGATTTACCGTGCGACGCCATCTTGCCACCCTACGCCACGGGGGTTGACCACCCCTCTGCCACCCCCTCTGTCCCCCTCGCCGCCGCCGCCCGTCGGGGTCACCCCCCTCGAGGCAGAGGCAGACATTTTGAAAAATGATTCCGAAAGTCATCGTGGCTCGCACTGGCGTTTTTTAGCGGGCTCGACCCGGCCCGCCCCGACATTCCTCTCTCTTTTTCGCGCTCGGTCTTTCGCACTCGAAGGGCAAGGGAAGAAAAAGCGGACGCGCGACAAAAAGAGGGAAAACTATCGCGGCAAAAGACGCGGAAATAAATGAGCGCGTTCTCGTTGGAATCTGCGTGTCCTGGTTATTAAGCCTTAAGTGATGAGATTTTCGCGACACGCGCGCTAGCCATAACAAAACGCACCAACGTTTTTATCACATTCAGTCGTTTCCTCGCAAATAGCAGGATTAATCATCGTCGCGTTTATATTTAAAATTATTATTATTATTAATTAAAATATGTTTACGCAACAACGCTATACATCTTTAATTTTATCTTTTATTAGAAACTTTAAAAATGCATAATTTTAACATACAACCGTAATGTGTAAAAATAACTAAAATAGTTTTATATTATATGTCCATTTGTGTGTGATTTCTTGCTGAAATATCGAACTGTCAGGGGAAACGTGTTATTTTATTCTACTTTAATCTGTAACGATATCGTCGTTGCATCCAGAATTTATGATTGCCGCTATACAGCGCTGTGTCGAGATATCTGCAATTATGCACATGAGTAGTTCTATTTGTGTTTAAATATTAAACAGTTGACTTTCTGGAATTACTTATTTTCACTGAAGCTTTAATTTCCGTAATTTGCAGCTTCAATATTATGCAGAATGATTCAAAATTCTATCTATATAAAATGTAATAGTAACATCATCTGCATAAATATCGATATCGAAAAATATTAAATTGAAATTTTCAAAAAATAATTTTCGAATAAACATAATTTTTCTCACCAGTAATTTAACGATTACAGAGCATTTAAGAATATCTCAACAATTTACGGAAAGGACGTAATATTTTAAATGGACGGTTGCAGCCTGTGGCTGGACATTCTGAATCAAAAGAGGCGAAAGACAAAGGTCGACAGGAGAGAAAGATTTCAATCGCGTCTACCAATCGTGGAATAAACAATACGGGCTTTCGAGAATGCACAGTGCGGTCGATCGACTCTCGATTAATCAGAAAAAAAATTCTTGTTTTTGCAAAAAAGAATCGCTATTCGAGGTGATGACGTAGAAACGAGGGATTCTAAAGTCTCGCGTGGAAAGAAAAGAAACATGCAACGTGTAGAAACGAAAAATTTTGTAAATATATAAAATCTAAATATAAATAAATCTTTTCCAAAATCAATTATCATATAATTAATTTATCAAATGATATTTTTTTGCAGCACCGTTATTATTATAATAGAAATCCAATAAAAACTTTTTTAAATAACGTTCTATTTATTCCACTCGTGTGGTATGCAATTTGTATTGCGATAAAAGTAATGTCAAATTAAATTTGTAATACATACCTTTCTTAATTTATCACGACAATGCAACGTAAAAATGATAAGAATATGTATAATGCGGAATAAATAAGAATGAAAAGAGAAACAAAATATTTCAGTGAACTTCATAAATGATAAAGCATTCAATATTAATGTGATAAAGAGCAAACAAAGATAAAAGAAGATGCAAATAAATAATATAAAATAAGTTTCATCTGGAAACAACTCTCAATTCATGCGGAGGTTATCACAAAAACAGGCTTCACGAGCGCGTCCGCAATTGAATTTCGACGAGAATAATGGGCGATCGACAAATTTACAGAGTGGCAGTACATCGTCCTCGTTGCGCAATTATATTTTTATATCATACGTTTTACATATGCTTTACATTTAATTAATGAATGGCTACATGCAACGATAACAAGCTACGCGTGGCCTTTTTCCCGTATGCGGTGTGCAGCGAAAATGAAAGAAAAAGCGTTCGCGACACTTTGAACTTGATTGAGAAGAACACAGTAGAATATAATTACGTTTTAATCATATATCACATTCTGAGAAATATTATGTAATTACAACATCGAAATATTGCAAGATAAAAAGACGCACGTACGTTCAGTAGGTATCGATCACGACATTGAGATCGATGTTTGCGCGCAAAAAATTGAAGAGCTTCTCCATATAATTGTAGAAAAAAAATTCGGGAGATCAACGAAGAATAATATTCAGAAGAGAGAACGATGAGACACAAGTAAAACCGATCGTATCATTCTTTTTCTACTATTGACAAGCTCAATAAAAAAAAAAGTAATATAAATAACAAATATTGCAGAAAGAAACTAAGATTTACTTGTTTGATCAATATAATGGAAAAAAAGAACGCGCTGCACGCCCGTTCTAAGATGACGCAAGAAGTGACGCTCGTTGGATCTTCGTGTAAAAATAGATTTTGCTCTCGTACCGGTAATTGAATTTCGTGGAGGATAATGGGCGGCCGACAAATACGCGCGGTCGCGTTAGATCGCTTTCGATGTGTGGCGCGCGGGCATTCAGCCAGGCCAGGATGGATCCTTGATGGCTAGATTTAAAAAACCGTCCCCGTTTGCCACCCCCTTGCCTCCCGCCGTTCCTGCCATCCCGTTCTCCGCAGTATATAGCCGTCGCCATGTGTTACGGGGGTGGCGGCTCTTCGTAATGGTGGTATTTGTGATAGTAGTGGTGGCGGTCCAGTCGGCGGCCTCTATATAACTGATGGTGCTTCTGAGTGTCAGGGCCAGGCTGTCCACTTCTTTGCGTGCACGTGTGTACGTACGTGTACGCGCGTCCAGGCGATTTGCACGTTGGCCGGTTTCTAAGTATAGCTAGCGTACGAATTATATACAGGGTGTCATAGCTTCCTCGCACTTTTCTTTCATATGTGTATTGTTGAGCCAATTTGAAACGAATTTGCCTTGATAAGCGTGTTGAGATACTAAAAATTCTTGAGTTGTAGACGATTATAGCAAGCTTCAAGAACGAAAACAAATAAAACTTAATTCTTTTTTTAATTCAACAGAATTTTGAGATTTTTATTAAAAAGTATTGAAAGTGCATGTACTATTTATTTTGTTACAAAGAATTCGAGAACTAGATTAAATTTATATCGAATCGAATTTCTGCTACAAAAAAATCTTGATATTACAGTTATCTAAAGATTCATTAATAAAAGAAAGTATAAAGAATTAAGTACATTTTATATATATACAGGAAGATAAGAATTGAATCTACATCAATAACAGGAAACAATTTCAGATTGATAATTAAATATTTCGTGAATAATAAAATGTTCTGGAGTGCGATTAAGAAAAGCTTTTCTGATAAGATTGCATCGTGCTTAAGATAAGTACCATACGTGAAAGATACGACGGTGTTTTACATTTTCAAGAAGAATATAATCTCGCTAAAAAAAAATAAAAAGTATTTGTTTGACGCAATAAATATAATCTTTAAGATACATGTCATTTTAAGCGTATACATTGTGTCAATTATGTAATTAATAATCGATAATTAGTTGATAATATTCAGAAAGTAATAGGTCTTTTATATTAGAGTTATCTTTTCTTAGCAAGAACATTTATCCAATATTGTCTTATTAAATTTTTATTCTTTGAGAGATCTTTCTCTTGCGGTGGAATTAAATTAACTGTCTTATTTAATAGGGCTCTCTTTCTGATATTTCAATCTTCATAATTCCAAGCATATCAATTACGAATCGTTAATTACTGTCCAAAGACCGATCATCAGTTTCCAAGCAAGAACTTAATCCGCTCGACGAATGTCTCTGTCTTATCGAGATTATTTTCACTCGAAGCTCTTGCCGTCGCGTGTTTCCATGGGATTACCCGTTAAGCGGCGCAAGTAGAACTCCGGCTTCATCGGTGATATTGAAAAGAAAGGTGGGAAACGTAGTGGGCGCGCGGTGTAGGGGGCAAAAATAAAAGAAAATGCAGTTGGTGCGACGAGTCAATTAAGGTCGATCGAGAAATCGTCCTCCGCCTCCCACGCCCATAAATGTGTAGATACACACACATATGTACATATATACATACATATATATATGTGTGTGTGTATGTGTGCATATATATATATATATATATATATATATATACACATGTGTATATATATATGACGGATCTATTGAACAGCGAACGAGAGCGAAGCCGCCAAGCGTGCAAACCGAGCGAGTGCAAAGGGTGGCCAGAAGGCTGCGGGGTAGGAGGGTGCAATGTGGGGATATCCGGGGTCAAACGTTAATACACAGGAACGAGTGAAGGAACGATGCCAGGTCCAATCCTCCTGACAATAATCGGATTGATTAAAAGTCGCCGTCGTCCACCACTATCACATCGCCACTGCCACTGTACTGGATCGCAGGCAAATGCAACTCGATTGTGCAGGTATGCGGATACACAAGCGCGATTTATAGGCGCGTTTTATATAACGCATGTGCGTTATTCACGTCGCGCTATGGACGCATCTACGTAAAATCGAAGCGTCCGATAAAAAGCGATATTGTTGCGTTTGCCGTTAATAAAGTCATAATTGCGTGCGGCCAGATTGTACTTTATGATACGATATTGATGTGAAAATTCTTAGGCACGATCGTATGTAGAAAAATATGTATTCTGATGCGAGCTGCGATGGACTCGTCGACTACAAAAATTTAATAGCTTACACAACCAAAGAAAGATCTGATGATCACATAGTCAGCTTAAACCTATCTTACTGTTATCTCTCCCTGTGTATAGGAGGAAACAGCTGAGGAAGAGAGAGAAAAGGACTGTTCGTTGGTTGTTAGGCAATCTCGTAATTATTCACTGGGAGACGCGACTGTATCAAAGCGACGCTCTAATTCCATTAGGACCGAGTAAGATAACCATGATTACGGTGGGTTTGAAAGGTGACCGAGGGACGAAGAGCGAGACAAAGTCGCTCGAAGTATATAGGAATACGGCGAAGATAGAAACTCGAGTCAAGGCAGTGGATCGATATTTTTGACTGCAATTTAGTCTGCATTTAATCAACATTTAATCACCTCATCAACGGGCCAAGTTAATCCGAGCGTGCTACCTACCGTTGCAGTCGCCTTTATATATGCCCTAGCACGACGACGCCATGTTTAAACTCATCATTATTCGGCGCACTAATAGAGCCGCGCCGAGGAAAATTCTCTCGGGATCCTGACTCGTGTAAAAAGGTAAGCGTGCCGCGCTGAATAGTGATCGAAGCCTAAAAGGTTGTCCAAATCGGCGCACGTAGAATCAAGGAGAATGATTTATAAAGTTTTATTTGCGGTAATTTGTGAAATAGAGAAGAGCGCTGCGGAATAAAAACGTGTTTTCTTCAAAATAGATATTTTAAGAAATATTATTGTATATTTAAATCGTATCCAGCAAATGCTCTAAAATTGTGAAAACCTATAAGAAAAGATATTCACGATTTCAAAATATAAGTGTCTACAATAGAATAAATGAAAATTTTATTCTCCTCTTAAGATTATAATTATAAGTCTGAAAATATGAATATTTCGTCAAATATTACGAGCAACTATGCAATTTATAATAGATTGCAACCAAATTCGAAATTTTGTTATATCTTTATAGCTATATCTTAAATTCTAAATAAAAAACAAGAGTTCTCTTCTCAAAAATAATAGTAAAACTGGTAGACCGTCCTTTTAATTGTGTAAAGAAATTAACGCAGTAAAGTCTGCTTCGCATTTAGCCCTTCTATGGGCCACAGAGTCGTTTCGAAGGTCTAAATTACCAAGGGCCGGTCCTTCGAGTTTAGGACCGACCCTGTCTCAAACCGGGGTTCTCCATTCCCTTCGGTCCCTTAACGCCTGGCGCGGCTGCCGACCTCTATAAATTCCCTCAGGATTTTTCTTTTCTCTACTTGCCTTAATTAAAGCTCTCCCTTGCTAGCCGGCACGACTACGCCTATGAACCTGCCTTTTCGCGTCACGTTTATTCCAGCTATGACATTTCCACTCCCGACAGATACACGACTAAATGTCAGACAGAACGAAGGATGTCGAGCCATTTAAAATTACGTAACGATCTACCATTACACCAAAAATACTTGCGTTGCATTTTATCTTGTCGTTTACAACAAGTATAAAAATTATCAAATATTTCACAAAATATCATTTGTGCAAGAAAGTGGAGACAATTGTAGTAGTTATGTAAAAAATAATTAAATAAATCACATTTAATTTATACGCATAGATTTTATTTAATAATGATCAAAATTTAAATAAAGAAATTGAATAAGAGTGTGCATTCTTTTTGGAAAGAGTGGCATATTAATTATTAAATTTAATAGCTTTAAATATTTAAAATGTTTCGTTTGCATTTACTTAAACATCTAAAAAACTTTGCATAAGTTTGAACGGCCATTTTGCAGACACCCGGTAGCTTCGTTATTTATTTGTAAAAAGTCCTCTCTCATAGCGAAAATGCCATTTTCCGTCGTAACCGGGAAAGTTTTGCGAGTCGAGAGCGTAAGGAATTCCTTAAGCTAAAAGCATACGTGTCCCCATCCCCCGATTTAAAAACTTTTATCCCTTCTACGCGAGCGTGCTGGCGGGTGGTTGTGAAGTAGTTCGAAAAGTTTTCGCGCGCAAAAAGCCGAGCTTTTCTCACTTTTCTTCGTCGTCTGCGCGAAAGGATGCGCGCGATAGTACGAAGGAGGGTGAAGTCATAGGGGATGGTTGAGGTGGAGGTGGCCGTGCGATGTTAGTGGCAACGGTGATGTTGGGGGTGGCATCTGAGGGTTCGAAGAAGTAGCTTCGAGAGTGGGGAGATCGACAGATAAGAGAAAATGAGAATGAGGGAGATAGCGAAGAGTGGGGATATCAGACCCTTCGCAGAATAGGATATTAGAATTCTTAGGTGAATAGCGGTGGAATACTTCAACAATTAATTTTAGTGTTTTAAACGCAGGTAGAGGTTTTTCTTTCGATTCAGTATATAAAAGGAGAGAAAAGGAGAGCGCAAGTTGTATCTAATTTTATATTTTTTACAAAAATTATTCTCGCTCAAATTTTTTAACAAAAAAATTAAGTATCGAAAAGAATCTCATAATTATCTGATTTTATATTACATTGTATATTATATATGTAAACATCAAATTTTAATACACATTTGTATAATTATCAAATGTTATGCAAATCTTTGCAAAATCTCACTTTAAGCTTTAAATCTTTATTCTAATTCTTCTCTTAAAGACGCATCGAGTATTTTATACGATTTGCATATTATTGCTAAAATTATATTTTTTTCTATATGATCTTTTTTCCGCTTTAGTAAATATCTAATTTAATATATAATTGCCAAGATTTCTCTCTCTCTCTCTCTCTCTCTCTCTCTCTCTCTCTCTCTTTCTCTAAATATATACTATACATTTACAAAAAACTTCCTTAGATACATCTTTCGTTAATAAAAAATATTTGCCATTATTTATAAAATGTTTATATAAAATTAAATATATGCTCTCTGATTTTCGATAAATTATCTATTGCTGGAACAAAAAAAAAAGAAATTAATAAGAAATAAAAAATTTCCATTTGATAAAGAAACACAAGGTAAAGGCTGCTTTTTTTGGCTGGGTGTTTTAAGTTTTTTAACGAGACCAAAAAATGAGTCATACTTTTGGAAAATATATTGAATGGAACCAAGTTCGGATCCACCTTCGTTTTGGAGGAAACGGTTTCAGGATTCTAGAGCGAATTCTACGAAATCGCACCTTCCAGATAAGTGTGCGCGTTTACATAGGGCACACTGCAGGTGCAAACGGGGTTCTATTGGTAAACCGTGGTAGGTGATAGGGAGACACACGGACAGGGAGGCATCACGGAGTACCTATGTACAGGACACGTAGTGAAAGAGGATCGGCGAGCTAGAGCGAGCGACGGGTAGCCGCGCGGTGAACTAGCTGCTATCCTCGAGAAGCTTTTGCAAACCGAGTCGAACTTGTCGCTTGCGTTGTGTGCGGTGCTGATGGTGGGGAAACTGGTCGGTCGATGCGCTCGGTCGCTGCCGGAGCTGCAGGGGGCTGTTTTTGCGGGTGTGGCTTAACGCACCCCCTGTCGTCCCACTGACCCTCGCCTCCTTGCCCCAGGAACTACCAACCCTTCTCACCGCGCTCAACTACCTAACCACCCTCCCCCTCCCCCTTCTCCCCCTCGCCGCTCCCTCGCAGTCCTTGTATTCGCCTTCCTTCCCCCTTACCTATTCTCACCCTCTCTCCCCTCCGCCGACTAGTGCCCGATTCTAGCCCCCGAGGGCGACCATGAGCGCGAAAACTAGAGTTTGCCCAATCGCGTCTACGTGATCAGCAAAGTATACTTTTCGGGAAATGCGCGTGAAATATGGGGAACGACTTTCCGCGACTTTTACGTGCCCGCCATACCAGTCCAACTACACCGTCCGATGAATTTGCGTTGTTTGTATGTAGTCTCGATAGCGCGCGCTACATTCCGACTATTACCGGAGTTTCGCACATGCATTCGCGAGATTAACTTTATGCTCAGTTTGATAGGCGAAAGAAATTGTAATCCTCCCTGAATGCCGTGAATAATATATTCCACTTTTAGCTTTCCTATATTTTTAATATTTTTAACTTTCCTATATTTTTCTACACAAACCAATAATGGGATTAAAATAAATAAATGTATACATGTAATAAAGAAATTGTGTCTGATTTTAAAAAATTTATAAAATAATAAATTTTGCATATAACGTAATCTTTGTTTTCAGGTTGTTTAACGATTTTTAATAATTTCCTCCGGTATGTCGACTTATGAGGTGCACACTTAAGGCAACATTTCATTTGATAAAATCAAGCATGTTTATATGATTGAACAGATACGATTAGATTGCGTCAAAGAATTTATCTCACATTGATAAATTAATCATGTATTAAAATCTATCATCAATATGTAATATATATAGCTCGATGTTTCTGTTAAACATTCTTTTATTAATATAAAATCTAATTTCTATAAATCTAATTTATATAAATTTTTTGCACAAAGTGTATAATTAAGATATTAATAATATAAAAAGAAAGAGAAAGAGAGAAAAATGAAAAGAGAAAAAATAAAGATTTTTTTTTTTTTTTTGATATTTGCTAAATATTAAAAATGTTCTGTCACGTCACATTTAAATTGATAGATATGCATCTCTTTGAGTAATACTTTAGATAGAATCTTTATGTGTACTTTAGGTAATATTTTATTTTGTTGCAAATTTTTGAAATAAAAAAGGAATGTGTTCATGCTTATCCATTAAAAGTTCTTAAATCTGATATAAGCAGGTAAGCTTATTTCGTAACACGACGAGAGAAGAAAGAATGAAATTAAAGTAGATCTCGTAGATTTCAAAATTCAAAAAGAGTCGGCTAGAGGTTTTACGCATTAAAACGTGTCTACTTTTGCATTCGCGAGATACCCTAATTGTCATAATTTTCTCTAATTAGAGCTTTTAGTCAGACAATAAGCTTTCACTCTCGCGATTTCACGTCTCGCTCGCGCGTTGTCCATTATAAGACGTGTCGCAGATGGAAATAAAATAAAAAGAAACTGCGGGAAATATATATTCGTGACATTGAAACAACGTCGATTTTTATTGTCGACTGCTACGCGGGCCACGGCCGTTGCCCGACACGGTTTCGATTGTTGCTTTTCTCTCTCCTCATTCCCTTTCCCTCTTTCCACTCTCTTTTTTTTCGCTCCTCTGCGTCGCGTCGCGACACACGAAAACAGCTGTTACTTTACCGCTGGTGGACGCGCGGCGCGTCGTCGCACCGCGGCGGCGCAAACGCGAATTCGAATTCGCTCTTTTTCAATGCGCGTGCCGCACGCATACAGAGCGACGGTACTTCGACCCCCTATGTGGTAGGTGCATCGACCAAATACTGCACCGACGCGCCTGTAACGCGACTGCATCACCTCTCGCACGGCCCTGACCGCGCGCATTGTATTTTTCGTGCGCGGAATCGGCGCGCCTCTCGAAAAACCATAACACCGTGCGAACGTGTCTATAAATGTTCACGCGTGTTACAAATTTCACTCACGCGTTTACGTAGAAAATAGGGTCGCGTCATAGATTTTTTTTATTATTAAAATGTACGTTACGAGCACCATAATGAAATCAACGTTTTCGCTTTTACGCGAAAAAATGTAAGGTTAACGAAATGATGAAGATGATAAAAATTAATTTTTTTCGCCCAGTTATTTCTTATTGCAACAAAGTTTGAGGTACATCTCGAATATAAAAAAAAAATTGAATTTTCCAATTAATTTTCAAAAATGATTATTGTTCCAATCTATCGCAGTAAATATTATATGAATAGATAACGCATGGTTGCGCAAGTAATATCGTGAATAAATTACATATATCCTGATCAAATTAAAACAGCTGGCTTTTCTTAACAAACAAGGCCAAACGGGGCATGTGCTGCTGGATGATGATTAACCGTGTGACTAATTAGAAGAAAAAAGTGAGTCTGTACTCAGAAACGCAAACATAATTAGGGCCAATCGGGGAGGAGGGGGGAGGGCGGGGGGAAATAAAGAAGAAAGGGTAACTGTTTGAGGACACACGATCCGCCTTCCTCGGGAGTCTACGATGACCGAGTGGTCATCGTTAATGGCGTCGGTAAAAAGTGTTTGTACGCGCTTACAAAGACCAGAGACCCGCCCAAGATCGGTGGCCGACACGATGCCTTATGAAGCGGAAAGAAAATCTCACTGATAAATTGCAGTAAAGGCGCGTTAAAATATCATTAATTAGTGAATTTAATTTACAATTCTGTAGACAAAAGTATTCAAGTATAAATTTAATATCCTCTTTTAATATCCTCAATATTTACATTAATTGGTATATATTTTTTTAAATTATTAATAAAGATTATATCTCTCTCCTCTTGTTGAGCGCTTGGCGCTACGAAAATAAAATACCTGTTGGGAGAAAGCTACCGTTTAATATTAAAAACTAAGTGCACCGCTTATAAATTATTTAAATGTATGCACATTTAATGTGTATGAAATTAGCGCTTCTTACTTCCACCGTACACCTTTCGCGCATTAACATTACGAAACACATCTTATTTACATTAAAGCATGATGCGACTTTAATGCGCTGTCCCGTATCGGAAAATGAAATCGAACACGCGAATAACGAAAGGTACTCGCTCGCATGACGAGCCGATAGAGTGACATTCTCTCACTAATCGTAATGGTATTTTATTCGAACTCGTCAAGAAAATATTGGCCGAAATTGCCGGTGGTAATGGAGCAATTAGCGCGAAAACTGGCAACCAAAGGGAATCGGTTTGACAACAAAATTGGACGACACTTCCGGCGCCGCGGCAGCAAAGTCGAACTCGACAAATAGAGGCATTATTCACTGTGTGTTCACACGTTATGCCGCATATATACGGGCGCGTGCAACACGGAAAACGTACGTATCCGGCATGGAAGGAGAACAAAAAGTGGGAATTCGTAGCCGCGGATAATCGAGTTTACCGCATGTTATAGAGCGTTAAAATTTCCGCGGGCATTCGATCGCTCTTCCATTCACCCTCTCTCTCTCTCTCTCTCTCTCTCTCTCTCTCTCTTTCTCTCATTCTATCTCGTCGTTTCGTTCTCCTCCTTGCTCATATCGCGTCGCTGATGGAGATGAGCTCAGTGTCCGCTTACAGGTCGCGTCAATGGTTGAACAATCGTCGGACTATTAGCAAACTATTACAATATCGATGGCAGCCGATGGCTCGATAGATACGCGAGCCATCAGCTGTTGCGCTGATCGGGTATCTCCGATAGACTGGAACTGCCACGGCTACACAGCCTCCGTCATCCCCAAATTGTTCCTCGTAGATCATTGGGTCCAAGTTGGCAATCAGAAACAGTGTGATGTAAATGTATCGTCGAGATCTGTAATTTCTTTTTTAAAAATTTATTTTCTTTCAATTTCATTATTATTGCTTTAAAAATTTTTATTTTTGTCAAATTAGTAAATAATCTGTAATAAATTGCTTGGATATTTGATGGCTTTTATATTCATTATTAGTCACAGTTATTTCTTTTCAAAATATTTTAAATATTGCAATATCCATTATTAGTTACGTTCCTGTGCTTTATTTTATTATTTGGAGTATCGAATCGCAAGAATTGTTTACAAAGAAAAGAAATTCCCGGCGCGCAACATGTGGTCGCCCATAGATTATTTCGTTCTCATATCCGGTTCGCAGTACCATAACAAATCGAGCGCTTTTAAATAATAGACAATATCGTTATCACGATTGTAACAATTTATTCTGGTGGTTCGCTTAAAAATGTTATATACTGCGTTAACATTTGCTTTTCGTTAATGTTACACCAACACACAGCAATCACATAACAATCGTAGTTGCTCTCCTCTTCTCCCCCTCTCTCTCTCTCTCTATCTCTATCTATCTTTCTCTCTCTCTCTCTCTCTCTCTCTCTCTCTCTCTCTTTTTCTCTCTCTGTTTGCCTAAAACATTTTCATTATACATATTGTTCAATGCCTCTTTCGAGACAATTTCATTGGGCAAAATTCCTACGTTATATCACGCAGAGTGATATCGTCGAGTTGTGCAATTTTTATTGTCCCTTGAGTGAACGGACTGTAAAATGTTGGAAGAAAAGAAGGAAAACAACGCGACGTAAATGCAACACCGACGTACAGCCAACCCAGCCTAGGGAATAATCTATCCAGTAATTCATTCTGGTATAAAAATATATCCAATTAAAAACTCGAACTATCTGTTTCGTTTACTGCCCACATCGCAAATCATCTTGTTTTATTGAATGTCGGTATCTCAAATCAGTTCTCATGGGTAAAGAAATTCGTGCGTTTGATATCTATTTTAAATTAAACGCAGAAATCATATATAATATTTTATATAAAATTAAACGAGGGTACGTAAAATTCATAAGCAATGTAAGTTCGTCAATAATTTTCTACGAACAACTAACTATGCATCGCGGTGCAATGCCTTGCCGCGTCAATCGGAAAAATGTGTTCTTCTGCAGATTACGCTTTGATCACGTAGCGTTTTGATAAAATGTAGTGTGGCAGCAAGAAAAAAGGCACATACATAAATATACGAAGCGGTACAGTACATAAATGTAACCCCGACCTAGGGGAACACCCGTGGCGGGAAAAAGAGGCGGAGAAAGGGCGCGCGTGATGCGCCATTCGAAATCGATTCCTGCAACGCGGCGTTGCAGCCTTCGATGAACGGGTCACGACCATGGAAATATGAATGAAAAACGGCGCCGCGCGCGGTTCTTCGGGAAAAGCCCCGCTTGGAAAAAAAGAAGGCAAACCACGTTGCCTGGCCATCGATCGGCCACGTGCTCGGCACCTGTTCGACTTTACCGCCTTTGCCCGATGCACCTTCTACTCTTTCATTGAGATCCCTTTCTTCTTGGTAAAACTCCTGAAGTTAGATGCACAAAAAAAAATCGTTTGCAAAAACAGACTAATTTTTCTTATTATTCTATCTTACATGTGACATGTGTTTTACTTAAAAATAAATAATTTGATTAATGATTACACGCATACGCACACATTTCTTACAATTTATACTTTTATTATAAAAATTTTCAACATGTAAGAAGAAAGAAGCCATTACTTAAATCTGCAATCAAACGTACCATTAATTTCGTCTTATATTAAAGATTACATATCATCGTAACTCTTATTTAACAAAAGCCGCGTCTAAAAGGAAGGATTTTGCATGACGACGTTTTGTCACGTTCCTTCCGCAATTGTGTTCCCTTCTACGCGACGCGGAGAAATGTCGTCCACCTCGACGTTTAATCATACTTAAGTTCCTATTTGGAGAACGCTCCCGCGTTTGAATGTCAGACAGCCCCGTCCAACTAATTATGAATTTCTGTAGACCGCAATCAATTTTCCCCGGGAACGAAATTGCCGGTAAATTGGCGTCGTCGGAGCTGATGTCCAACTATGCTTCCGGACTATCCATAGTGGTGCCCAGACGCTGGGGATCACGGCGGCTCTTTGTGTTCCGGGGGTTACTATCGAGTAAGGTAGAAGGGAAAGGACCGGGCTGATGCCGGCCGAGGTTAGAAGAGAGACGGCGAGATAGGGTGGTTTTTGGTAGGTGGGTTCTACAAAGGCGGGAGGGTGCCCGCGGGGGTGGACCTAAGCGAGGATAAAGGAGAAGGAGAAAGCACACACCATGGTGTGCGGCCCCTCTTGGGGAGGTGGGTCGGAGGACGATCAATAAGGAGCATGGCTGGTGGGGGGTCTTACCAGGACCTCAAGCTACCCCCCCACGTTGTCCTGCTTAGGGTGAGGGTCCGCAAGAAAGAACCGAGAAAATATTCTGAAAGGGGTCGCCGTCGTACATGTATGCGTGCACGTTGGTGATCTCTCAGTCCGTGAACTTTGGTTCCCACCATCGCACAAACCGCACATATACACGCATACACGTATACATTGTCCCACGGACATACACAGAACACGCGCGGTCCAGGCGGTCTCCACGTGTATCCGGAGACGACGGTGGCGAGAGTTGCGAACCGCGTCGGGAGAAAACCGAGAAAAATTCCGAAGGAAGGAAGACCGGAGGAAAAAAAATTGTACGTGCAATTACCCATCCCACCGACACCGCGGGAAAGTGGGATTCCTTTGGCCAGCCAGAGACTTCCTTTCTCTCCCTCAGCGCGCGGTAGTAAGTTCTTTATGTGGAACGAACTAATCTCTCTTTCCTTCGGCTGAAAAAAAAAAAAAACTCGCGCGACGTTACGCTCCGTCTTGGGGTAAGAAGCGTCGAATAAAGAATCGTGAAATGAATGCAAATATGTTTTACATATCGCAGAAGCACATGTCCTATGCGCGACTCGCTTGTTTTCTCAGGAAACTCGTGGAGCTTTTTTGTCGGAAGTCGAGCGTCGTACACCTGTTTGAATGTACCTTCCAGTGGACAAGTCGCGCATTCTTTTTCTACTGAAAGAGATGCAATTGAAGTACTCAACACAAAGATTTTTTTATTATATGTATGTACTGTCTTCTTTGTACAATTTATAATGGAATAATCATAATAATCGATACAACCTTTTATAATTAAGCCTTTTAAATTAAGACAATTTTCTTCAATTAAGAAACAAAAAACAAAATGTATTTTGTAATCACAATTACTTTATTTCCGTGATCGTTAATTCTGCATTCTCTTACAATAAATTTTATCTTGTAGGCATTATATTGTTCCAAAAACATCGTAATAAAAAAAAAACAATGTATCTAGATACATTTTTTTACTGCGAGAAAATAAAAGCTTTTATAAACGTTTTATGGTAATTCTGAAATCGAACATGCCGATCGAAATCATGATAATCATATAAGGATGCGTCGTCTGGCAATCACCCGGATAAAAAATTACCGCAACGTCGTTACGGTCAGATCGTTTTAAATCTAATTTCCGGCGAGCATCGCGCGCGTATGGTACACGATAAGGGACGTCAAGGAATCAGTGTCAATTAACGATGATGAAAGTAAAGGCTTGCCACGTTACTGGAGATCGTGTATGAATATTCATCCCGTTCGGTAAATTTAATAGATCACGGACACTCTCGATGAAGTACGAAGAAAAGGGTATAAAGAGAGAAAAAAATTGCACAGCAAGAAAGAGTTCGCATATCTGTGTGCGTACATATGTATATGTGTATGTACGTGTCATGTATATATGTATGTCTGCTAGCCGGATATCATACGCACGTAAGTGAGTCTGATGTCGCAATGAAACGACAACGACGAGAAGATAAGCGCGACACACATACGTACATATACGCACACCGTTATGTGCATGTACGCGTGCATGCGTTTATATGTACCCGGCGGAAGCGTCTAATCCATCGGGTGGGCATTGTTGTCAGACATATTGGGGTTTGTTCTTGAGGCAACCCGAGGGAAGAGGTAGAGGAGGAAGTGGCGGACGAGGAGATGGCGGAAGGTGGTCAGGTGGGTGGTTTGAAGGGGGGTGGGCCTCGGAAAAGGGGGTGGGGGTGGGTGGTTAGCTTTATTGATCTGTAAGACTGCCAACCTACGGACTCTGTGCTTACCCGCGCTCTCCTCTTCGTTCTCCATACATTCTCTCTACCACCGCCTTCTCTTCCTACGGTGGACCTACTCGCTCTTTCTCGCCTTCCTTCTCTCTCGCTTTCTCTCTCTCTCTCTCTCTCTCTCTCTTTCTCTCTCTTTCTCTCTCTTTCTCTCTCTCTTCCCATTTCGACTCAACCTCTCTTCCTTTCTCACGCGTTTCTCGGCCCTTGCAAACACGCACACCAATCCATATTGTCACTCTCGCTTCTGCCGTTCCCTTCCGTCTCACTTGCTTGCGTTCTCTCATCCCTGTGGTACGTCCCGTAAGCTCTACGTACCTACTCTAGCCACCCTTAACGCTGGCTTAGCAAGGGACAACCCCCGACCATCGCCACTGCCATCCACCGCCGCCGCCACCCTCCGCCCGACCATCCGCCCACCCTACCCATCTCCGCCACCCGCCGCCAGCCCCTTTTCTCTCCTCACCGACAGTCCTCCCGGATTCACAACCAGCTAACCAACACGCAAGTCGCTTAAATCCACGCTCAACCTAGTCTCATTGTGTTTGTGTAACGCCCGAAGACCGCACGGACAATGCGCGTTCGCCGTAACTTTCTCGGTTCTCATCTCGGTGAATTCTCCCCATCCCCCCAAACCCTCCCAAACACTTTCTTTTACTCCTTTCTTCTGAGCGACTTCTTTCGCCGCGTTTAAACTCAAGCACGCTATATCTGCTTGCTATTCCTTTATTCAATAAATGTCGATCAAATGAAAAATTGTTGATCTATGATTAATTTTCATCACATTCTATACATCATTTCAATTAACTTGTAAAAATCTAAAACACATTTATCTAGAAAAAATTCACTTTATCGAATCATCTATTCCTGTGATCTTAACATCGCCGATAATATGCCGATAATATTATCGATATATGTGATTAAACATTTACAGAGAGATTATACTAATAGCAGTTAATGTAATAATAAAACTTTAAAACAAACTACACGCACAATGCGAGAACAGAACATCATATTATTTTTTTCGTATAATTAAAAAAATAGCAATATTTGTATAGCTGTTCGGACAATATCGCCGCTTTGATGTCGCTGACACGCGCATCGGACAGTAGAGTCACCTGACGATGCAACGTCCAAAAAATAATACGGCAAGAGAATCGACGAGCGTACGTGACAACCGTTAACTTTACAACTTTGCACCCACGATATATATATATATATATATATATATATATATATATATATATATATAACGTGCCTTTATTCAAGAATTATGGTGCACAGGATGTAAGCGATTTCGAAACGTTCTCCCGTTCATCTCCCGTCACATTCTCACCCTTTCCATCTCAAGCGGCGTCCACCTCCTCGATCTTTCCTACTCCCCTGCGCATTTTTCTTACATCCCCCTTTTCTCCCGTTGCGTTCTCGGGCTTTTCCAACCTTTGTCGACCATCGCCACCTCACGTATACCTCACTACACGCGCACGGTCACGTCTACACGCACGCGTCGATGAGCACACGCCGTTCTTCCCCCCCTATGACGTGAGATTAAATTCTAACGGGCCGGCTCCCTAACGTACAGGCATTTTTCTTAGCTCGCCGGGGAAAGGACTACGTGCCTAAATTAATACTCACTCCCACGTAGATGTGGAGGGTGGACACCAGCAACGGAGAACGAGCACACGTACACGCGCAAGTCCGGACCGAGGTAGTTGTGATAGTATACTCGTAGCGCCATACGGGCATTTCGACCCCCCGTTGAATTTCTAGCGGCCATTATTTAGCGCGCTTAGAACTTGCTGCCCGTGGGGTAATGGCGCCCTTCCGTGCACCGTATACCGTGGTATATACCGCTAGGATAGCCAACGGGACTGCCAGGATAAGGGGGCAAAAGGGAGGAATGAGAGTAGGAGGAAGAGGAGAAGTAGGGTTAGGGATTGCAGCAATCTGGGAATTCCTGTTAGTTCTTTGGGCGTAATGACTCAACCCATCCCGACGAAATTACGACAAGAGAACGCCGGATGAGAAGCGAACGGTGATTACGCGCGGCGACGATACATAGTAAGATACATACGGTACCATATATGTACCGTATAGGGGAAAGTAGGGTAAAATCGGGTATTTTTTTTATTTCGTCTTTCTGCAAAACATCAAAGACTAAAAAAAAAATTTGCTGACCGTTAGTAGTCTTTAGTGGATCTTAAGCTACGAGAAAACGAGGCTAGTTGCTTTTGAAAAATATTTGATTACCAAAGATAACAAGATTTCTTACAGAAATCAAAATACCTGGTTTTGCCCTATTTAATTATCTCGGTTTTTTAATTGCACGATATTTTATATATTTTTAAATAGGTACCCAGTTTTACCCTACTTTCCCCTATATATCGTGGATGCTAAGTCTTAGGAAAAGTTAAATGACAAATTTTAAAGCAATTAATTAAGGCCGCAACGGAAGAAGTTCTTCTATTATCCGGCACATGAGAAGCACGTGAGGTCGTTTCTCGCGATGAATTTCAACGGATACCGCCTGAAGGCAAATACGAGGAGCCGCAGTTACGTAATGCTTTCATTACTCCGTTGTATGAGGCTCCCTTACTTAAATAATCCTCGATTTAATACTAATTATTTACGATTTATATAGAATCGTCAGACGCAGAAAGAGAATCTTTACTTTTTTTGAATAATCTCTGAAAATAAAAACAACCGAGCATTAGTGTCGCGGCATTTAAATCTTCCAAGAAGTATTTATTAAAGATATTTTTACATTATACACCTCTTCTTTAGTTTCATTAAATAAGATAAAAGATCGAAAAAATTTTCCAAATACATCTAAAAAATCACGATAATTTAAAGTACATGTTAAATAATTTTACATTTATTTTTTAACATTTATGTTTTATTTGCAACGATTTCCTGTAATAAAATCAAAAGGAATAAAATAATTTTCACTTTTTTCAAAAATCTTCCATGAAAGATAATAAGCATTAAGAAGCATCCTTTTATAGTTTGAAGACGAACCGACAAACTAAACATAGCGTTTTCTACTCAGAGTGTACCGCTCCGGCGGACTTAGATTTAGGGGCTGCTAGTTGAAGGCAGTTCGCGGGGGGTGGCGGTGAGCCCGGTGAGCCGAAGGGATAGAAGAGGGACGAGGTATATGGGGGGTCGACGAGGAGGGAGGGTCGGGTTGGTTCACATTTACATAGCGGACCCGGCAGGACTAGATGACTAGGCGGTGGGATATTAAGAGGGAGAAAGGGGGTAGGTGGTGGCAATTCTGGCAACATGGCCGCGACCGAGCCGCGCGACGTACACTAAGGGAGCTCCTGGAAAAGGGGGAGAAGGTGGCTAAATTTCCTATGCCACCGCCACCTTCTCTCGCATCGACTACCCACCTTCGTCAGCCACCCATCGTCTCCCTCCGCCGGGATGGGTATCCCATCCCGGAGTCTGCTTAGACGCGATTTCTCGGACCTAGCTTTATTCGATTATTAAGGACCGCTATTGGATTAAACGCGATTTCATTCCACGCGCGGTTTTACGACTGATTTTCAGCACCCGCTACCACCCACTTGACTCGTCTAACTTCCTCTCCCGCTCTTTTTCCGACTTCCTGTCTCCGTTTGTCCGTTCACCGTGCCGTTGATTGGTCTCGATGTCAGAGGGGTGAACTTTCGTCGACGGATACGGCGTGCCAGGTTTCAGCACGGGACGGGGCACGCGGATAGAGAGGGTTAGCCAATTAGATCCGCGACCGCGCGAAATCGGGCGAATTGCAGCGTGACAGAATTTCTCGAGATATGAACACGTCCGTTTGTTCACTCAACGAGTCTTTCTCATTCTAATATCTTTATTTAATTTTTGTATACTTGTGCACATTAGATTTACAGTTCGTCGAATTTAATTCCTCATGTTAAAAACGCGATTATAATAAATGTAGAAATATAAAAATAAATATAGAAATGTCTTTTTAGAAATTGAATTTATTGAAATACGTGAGAGAAACAAAGTTATCAGACAAGTACTCAGAATTCTTTCGTTATTTCTGAATATTCGAAAAAGAATCGATAGGCGGATTCATTCTACGCCGTTATCTATTATCCAAGAATGTATATTTTATTATATGTGAAACTTTGTTTTATAATATGCGCGCGACGACATTTAACTTACCACAGAAGAATAGATTTGCATTTTTTTCGAGTGTTCACCAACGCGCCGTAACATCCGCGCGCGATATTCCTCGACGCGAGCAAGGCGGACGTTAATCCCCGTCGTTGTAACTTTCAACGGCGGTAACTCATCCGATCAAAACCGTGAAACTTGGAGGCACGAGGCTTAGTCCTAATTTAAGGGTAGAAGTGAAAACCACCCCTGCCAGCGCTAATTTAAGGCTGGCAGTGCCCGCTCATTTGTTTTAACCGCTCTCCCGCGGGAGAGTCGGAGGTGGAGAAAGTACGGTATACGCAGGTTTTGTTGGTACGAAAAAGAAAGATAGAAAGAGGGAAAGAGAAAGAGGAGGTTCGATAGAGGGAATCGGGGGGGAAGCTGGACGAAACGCGGTTTAGTTTAGTTGCAATTCACGCCATAGTGCCAGCTTTGAGTTTGCTTTTACATTTTCAAAATGCGCCGTGCGAGCATCGACAGCCGATACTGTTTGATCGCCAGATCAACAATTTCGAGATTAACAACGCTTTTTTTTTCAGAAACATCGTTTCGTCGCAATTTGCAAAGTGAATGAGGATGGGAATTTGTTTATTTGACAATATTTTTATTATAAATAAGATAAAATTTGGAATAAAAAAATTGATAACAGTTATCTCTTTATAATTGCACAACAGAAAGAGCAATTGGATTTTGTAAGAATATTCTCATCTATGGATAACATGTATATATTAAGATTATATCTTTTCGCGTTATGCAAACATATAAGAGCAAGAAATTCTCTATTTAAGCATATAATAGTAAGCAGCAAAAGAAAAAAGAGTACGATGCGCGATGCAGCTCCGAATTTAAGCTCTTTAGGCTGCTTCGATGTTTATCGATTTTTTTCAGACCTTTCTCTTTTTATTTCGCCGTTCCATCATCCCGCAACGCGTTCTTTTTTCTCACTCGTCGAGATCACTTTAAAGCCGCTCTCGCCAACGTCCCGGCAGCGTCCACTTTTCTTCCTTTTTCCTGCATCTGGCCTGCGCGCGCGGATCTTCTCCTTTTTTATTCGAACGAATCGCTCAGAATCACCTCGACGTAACGGAATTAACTCGCGATTTACCGATTTATTAGCACGCTGGTCTTTCTTTCTTTTTAAGCGATGTACTCGTGTATACTATTTTCATTTTTTTTTTTTTAAGAATGTGTCAATCGAGAAATATCAAGATTAGATTAAAGAAAAGCAAGAATTAAAGAAAAATACTTCTATATAATTTTAATATAAAATATATGTATAAAAAAAATATATATTAATAAATTTTAACGCACTCTTGATTAAATTAGTTAAATAATTGACGATTATGCACATACAAGAATACAAAGAGAATTAATTTAATTCTAACTAAAATATAAAAATTTGTGCAAATTTGTGGAAATTATTTTATTATAAATATATGTATTTACTGAATAAATAAATATACACTTGACATTTATCTATTTATAAACTTAAAAAGGATATAAAAATTATGCATAATTAATTCGAACCAGTGATAATTTATGCAAAAGAATTTTATTATTTAAATCAAACTTTCTTCTTTTAATATTTCAAACAGTTCGACAGACTTTAACAATTCTAAAATACACAAATTTCTATATTATCACAACTTTAATCTCACGCCAATATAAAATTGTCCGCTGACGGCATAGATATTTGTACTCACCCCGTGAAATATAAATCGGAGAGAAAGATTGTAACACAAGATTGTAACACGAACGTGCCTACTCTTTTACATCAAAGTTTCGCGCAATCAGAAGAATTCTTTATTCACCGAATGTTAGCTAGAGATAGTGTCAACACTCTTTTTCACTCAAAAACCTTTCTGTATTCCGTCTCTTTGACAACGCGACCGCGACGACACTGAGGGCTCAAAAGCGCCAAAGGTGATTCGCGATCCTTACGATCGCGTGAATCGCCGCCGAATCTGAATATCAAAGGCACTTCGGACGAGCGTGAAAACCTGAATAACGGCTGGGGGTCCGTTAGTCCAGGTGGGGTCTGCACCGGTTCATCTGGTTCCTTCCAAAAAACTGGATCATCCGTCGTCCATTGGGGGTTGCCGCTGCCGTTACGACATATCCCCGCGAGACGTTAGTATCCCTCGTGGTCCAGCGCCGCGTTCTCGCGAGAAAACGAGTTCTCTCCCTAGACGAGATATGACATCCCTTGCGTCGCTTTGTGAAAAAGCGAGTCCGCGGTGGTCCATGATTTCAAAACTCGTTTCGTCATAGACGTTGCTCGTTTTTATGCCAGGAAGGAACGCTTATTCTTTAAAAATCGCTTCTTGAAATAATCCGAAACGTTTTTAGAAGAATCAAAGGCGGAAGAGAACCGATCTGATTTTGTAATCTCATTTAATTTTTTCATAAACACATATACTAAAAACTTTATACTATTTGTGACTATATTTATGTACAATTAAAAAATTTTAAGAAAAATAAAATATTTAATAATTTGTAAATAAATTGTCGAAAAAATAGTTTAAAATTGTAAGTTGTAACCATACTTTTTTCATTTTAATAAAGATTTGTTAACAAATTTTTATTTTTAAGTATATTAAAAAAATTGCAAGTTTTACATCATCAAAAATGATGCGGTGTCATCTGCGTACGAAAAAAATACATTCATTTCAAACTATATGAATCTTACATGGAGATCTACAGGAGAAGAAACTTGTTTTCTTAAACACAACTACTCTTTTTCTAACCGGTCTTGAGAACAGCATCATCTTCAACTTCGAGTTAATAGAATTCAACCGTCGCAGAAATAATTTTTTCTTTTTTTGCATTTGGCCGTGTGAAACATCGCTTACAAACGATAAATATTATTTTTATCTCTTGCTCGATAAGCAAATGTTATATTCCCATATCGTGTCGAAAATTGTGAATAAAGGTTCTTGAACGATCACGATATAGCATTTGTTACAGCATCGAGATCACGAACAAAGTGCATCTTGGGTATCATAAAGCCAATCGGCGTACGTGCGCGTCATTGCAAATGAAGAGGTGTTATACCTGGTCTTATCCGAGATAATAAAAAGGAACGACTGGCTGGCCGCGCCAGTTATTGGATAGCGAGAGGCAAGCTCGCCGCAAATGGTTAATAAAGCTTGAAAAGAGAGCGAAGACTGAGCGTGAGACGCATACACGAAGCGGTTAAGGTTGGCGTTAATGATATGCCCGCACCTTCCCCGGAGATGAGTGCGGGTAGAAAAAAAAGTACGTGTATATACTCTAGCCGACCAACTTAAATCTTTGGTATTCCTCCTTTCAAAAACAATGCACCCAAGTATCTTTTATACTATTAAATTTTTATATACAATAACCTCCGTTAAAAAAAAATAGACTCTTATTCTCTTAACATTTTAAATGAATTTATCTTTAACAAGGTCGTGATGCTTGACATCGTTTATTATAAAAGCCGGCACCTATTTCGTGAATTAATCCACTTTGTCATTAATTAGAAGACGTTTTGTATATTATACAAAAAATGCCACCTAGATTCCTCTGCCGCATGGCTAGACTCTATTATTATGTATTATGTATTATGTATTAATCCTCTTCATCGACAATTAAGAGATCGAGCATTTGCGACCTGTCGTTTGACGATAGAAAATTGTAAACTCGTCGACATTGACATGAAGCGGAAGACGAAGATATTGCGGAAGGAATCAGTCGATTGGAAATTATTCGAACAAGTACGAGAGCCCGTGGCTGAAAAGTTGGAAAATTGAAAATTTCTGTCGGGACGTTGTAATCGGTCGTTGGCTCGAATCGGATGAGGGTAACACTGATGGGTGGCGGCCGGGGGTTGGTTGAGGGATGGCAAACTGTCGAGCCAACGTGCGAGCAAGCGAATAACCACGAACGAAACTTGAGTGATTTATGTTAATTCGTGTTAAATTACTTTGTTCAGCAAATGGGGTCCGGAGACATTTTTAAAAGTCGCCTGTGTTGACGCAGAAAAATCGTGAGAATAAAGACAGATTTTATTTAGAATATACATGAGACGATCTTCTTTAGGATTTATAAAGAAATATTTATTATTATTGTTATCGATATTAATGTCTGCAGAAAAATAGAGCACAAAAAACATATATATAATCCAAATCACATCGTAGTATACATATATATATATATATATATATATATATATATATATATATATATATATATATATACAATAACGATGTTTAAAAATTTGATGCATAAAATTGTGTAAACCACTCTGCAGTGCGTTTCTAAATGCAGAGGCCATCCTGTTGTATTCTATACGCCTGAAATTTTCAAACGCACTTTCGTGCATTGCATTTTACGAACAACATCGAAAAGCAAAAAAGAGAGTTTTGGGCTGCTTATTATTTTATAAACTTAGTATATAAACAGAGAGAGAGAGAGAGAGAAAGAAAAATAAAAGAACGAGTGCAGAAGTCGGTTTCCATAAATTTCGCGGCAATTTAAAATTATACCACTGGAACGAAAGAGCGCATGAAGGGGGGGAGGGGGGGGGGCACGGAGATTTATTCTCAGTGTCGGAGACATTCCGGATTTCCCCTATTAATACGAAAGTTTGGTCGTTCAAGATTTTTCTCTCTTTCCAGTTATGCTAGTGACATTTGTCCTTATTATTCCGCATGCTCAGAATTTACCGGGCGAGACTGACTCTAAATTTGAGTATACGCATTCCTTGAATTACGAATCCTTATAACATTCGCACTTTGCATTTATGGTTGCGCATAATTACAAAGTAGAATATGTGGGCATTCATCGTAAGTGCAACTCTTGGAAATTATATTGTAAATAATATAAAATAGTAATAATATTGGAAATAATGTAGTCAAAATTTTGGGTAGATATGTATATATAAATATCTATAAGCGATGAGTGATTTTTATCACGCGAATGAAATATTACAATTGATAATCTATTTACCATATTATCCTCTCTTAAAAACTTGTTGCATTTTTTTGTTGTGCAGCATTTCATTATTCACTGCTGTAAACAGCGATTTAATAATTTCTTATACGACGAAGAGCAAATCACCGGGCTTCGAATCCATTATATAAAAATTTTATATATGCACAACGAATGCTGTAAATGTATATTTCATCAATATTATGCATGTTATCGGTGGAAAGAATTAACATAAAATAATTTTATACTGAAAACAAACGATGCAAACATTTTTTTTGACATTTATTTGCGCTATCCTGAATCTTATTAAAATTAATATACGCGAGAACGTCTCGTGCACCAAAAAAAAAAAAGATGGATTCCGCAAATATTTGCGCTTCTTCGTTTTAATTAAAATTCACAACTCGCGTAAATGTTCGTAGCCTGCCGATATATAATTAATCTTTTTGTTTAGTGACACACGTTCGCGTAATATCGGAATATAATAAATGTATATCGCGCGGAAATTTCTTCAGGTGTACCGGTGCGGATTAAGCATCGCTCTGTATCCAAGCATCCAATAGCTCGGCTTAATTACAAAATAATTATCATGGAGTAAGAGGCGTGCAATCGGCGAATTTTACACCCGGCTCATCTCACAAGCCCGATGTCGAACGCATATAAATATCAAAACCGCACTCTCCCCGCCCGCCGAGCTCACGGCCACAAAGGGATATTATCGTAATGCGCATTATTAAAAGAAGCGTAGGAGGGGGGGAAGAGAGTATACTGAAAACTATCGCGTAATGTAACGCCGATAAAACAACGTACGAGTGCACAATAAACGTCCCCATGGCGGGGACTCGTGTTCACTTTGTATTTTGACGAGCGTACACGCGGTGTACCGACACGCGCACACGCGCGTGTATACGCAAGAGCGTCAACGAACGAACGAACGGACGAGCGAGCGAGCGAGCACGAAAGTACGAGAGGGGCATGGAGGGTATAAGCGAGTAGGTGCGTTTTCGCCCTCTGTGCCATTCGTAACGTCGGCGTAACGCTGTAACGCTATGCGAAACAACGCGCCCCGCCGTATATTCTGCCCGTCGTCGTGTTGTAACTGCGCGTTGTAACGGGCACCGCAATATGATGAACGATGAATAATAAACGGCGCTGCCGATGAACAACAAAACGGTGCGAAGTGTACCGCGAATAATAATTGGCAACCCTTTGGCTGTGTGTGCCCGCGTGACGACGAGCGATCGACGGTGGTACCACCGTAAAAGGAGGGCGAGGGGGCAGGGGGGGAGGGGTGGCAGGCGCGCCCTGATAGTGGGCGCGGCGGGGGTGCGGCAAGAGACATTGATTGACGATTTTAGTGTGCGGGTCGGTTTTCTCCTCTGAGGATTTAGATCCGCTCGAAATCGGATGCGCGTCGCGCGCGCGATGATAGAAAAAAGAAAAACTTCTCCGGAAAATTAACACCGCATGCCGCGTCGCGCTCAATCTACTAACTAGACGCCGACCTAAAGCACCGATCTTGCACGTTTCCGCAAAAAAAAATATATATATATATATATATATATATATATATATATATATATATATGTATATACGTACATATATAATATACAAGCACAGTTTTTGTTTTTTGTTTTGACGACGATTAAAAAGAAATATTTTGCATAGGATAAATTCAGGTGTACATAACTGTTAGAGTAGAGTAAATGTGACACAGATGTAATTCTCGTGATTAATAATATTAATACTTGTTAAACACATTATAAAAAGAGATAGTATCATAATGCGTTTATTAATCAATTTTTAAATAATTATAAAATTATCCTCAATTATTTTAATTTTGTCGTTATAAAAATATGATATCGCATTATTTCAATATCAAAATCAACTCGAATTTATCATATATAATTTATTAGAGTGAAAAGAGGGGGAGAGAGGGAGATTCAAAAGGCGAGAAGTATTCATTGATTTTGCAGTCATCGAATTAATATCTATAGCATTCATTTAATATCTCCATCAAGAGGATACACGATAAATATGTACCTCTGTAGCCACTTCATTGCCGCTGCAACAGCGTACACAGCGCAAATTGCTGCGGCGTGACAAAAAGCTATGGCGCTTAACTATTTAAACTTTCGTATCGAAAAGAAGAACTTTTTTTCCAGATGCATTACTTCGCCTCGACTGTCGTTCTCTCCTCTTTTCTCTCCCCTCGTTGATCCTCTCAGCGAGAGCTTCCCGAAACTTCTTTTCGTCCGACTGTCATCATCAGGACATAAAGCCATCTCAAAGATTGCGAATATTGTCTTTGCACGAGTTGCGATAAAACGAGACGCAGGTAGGCAGAGATGCGAGAAAACGAGAAAGTCGAAAAGTAGTAAATACGATGTTGTGAAAGAAAGGCGGATGATAGCGGATAGACATGCAAAGAGGAGAGAGAGGTAGATACACACGGTCGGGGCGAACCAATCGCATGCTGCGCCTGACAACCAAGCGACTACTATACCGTACCATTGCGACCATTTGAATTTCCTACCACGGTCTCTCTTTCTCTCTCGATTCCTCTTGCATCCACGCTCTCTCACATCACTATCGTGCCTCTATCTATATTTCGCTCTCGCTCGTGCCTCTTTCGCTCCTCTCTCCGTCTTTCTTCCTCGCGCTTCCTCTCTGCTACCGCCACCCTCCGCCATCCCTCGACCACTCTTTCTCGCTCGCACGTCCACCTCTCGTTCCCATATCTGTCTTTCTGTCTCTCATATTCTCTGTATTCACCTTTCTCTTTCTTTGTCTATCCCGCGCGCCGCATCATCGCCGTCTCCATCGCGCCTCCATCGAACCGGCGGAGCACCGGCCGATTTTGCATTTAAATTTGGTAAATTTGCCGGAGTTGGCAAATGAGCTGCGGGCATGGTGTCTAATACTCGCGCACGAGCACGGCCGCCGATACACTACGTCTAATGCCTCTGGAGAGGATACGTGCGTACAGTCCTCGGCGAAAATCGTTCACGATCGCCAGACACGATTTCCGAAAGAGATCTCATCGTAGAGATCATCCTGAAAGTGATTATACAGTATTATACAGTAACGTGATTTAAAAGTAATTGTACTAGTAGTTGTTTTTTTTACGAGACAATTGTAGTCTATGAAAAAACCAAACCGTAGAAATATTCCATTTGGAAATATCTTTAATGATTAATCCGGTTATCTAATATCCTAATAATACAATGGGTTATATCTGATGTTTGATGAGATATAATAGTTCAATAAATATAAATAATATAGTTAGAAAAGAACAGACCTCTCAATCTAAATTAATTTTTCTTTAAATTTTCTATACGTCTCGCTTCGATTGCCTTGTTTGTACAATTATAAACGTCATGCAATAACGTTAACAGATACAGGATTAGCATTCTGATTGATTAAAATTTGACACATGCATATGTCATTATCTAGCATTAAAATCTTCAAACGGCAATTAGTCTAGATTGTAAGTCTAAATAGTATACTGTGAATTGAAATAACAACAAAACGCGCATATCATACATACACACACACACATAGCAGCACCACCAAAAAAATACTTGCCGAGTATTGCGCGCGTTAACAAACCGCTTTCATAAAATATCGTCCAATAAAAAGTCAGGGCGATACGTTGGTGCGCGCGCGTAAACGTGTGTGGCGGAACCAGCGAAAACAGTTTCATTCATGGGTTCGACGCATTTTTTTGCTTTTCTTGCGCGCAATAAATCAATCGACGATAAGCTGATAAATTCTGGACGCGCGCATCGACCGGCCAAGCGGAATGGATTTTGCACGAGACTGTACGCACCTACACGTGGGAAATAGTGCATAGGAAATGCAAACGTGTAGCGGAGAACTTCGGACAGCACCCTCTAATTTTAGCTTGCAGAGGGCAGCACCCTGTCATGCCTGTACGTGTCTGTCCATGTTGTAAAGTTGCGTTCTATCCTCATCGTACACTCCTCTTTCCAAATTCAACCGGAACAACGCCCGAAAAACCGGAAACGTCGTTTCATGGTCGCAGACGAATCGACCACAGAAACACGTTTCTGTTGAGATGAGTCTCCCGTAAAGGATGCTTTCCAAGAAAATTGAATTCCGTCAGCGAAATTTGCCTCGTCTGAAACAAAAAAAAAAAAAAAAATCATCCCTTTATAAGAGGACATAGAATAACATGAGAACGTAATTTCAGATTTTTGTATTATGTTGATAGAGACTTGGTTGAAGAGTCTTCCTTTTCAAGATATTCCTTGATTATTTAACTTGGGCGTAATTGTTTTACACGCGTCTGCATTACGATAAAATCGTGCCGCGCATAAAATATTTTTTGAAAAAGCGGATAATACACCTACGCTAGGCAGGAAGGATTCGTGAAGCCGGGGAAGAAAAAAATGCGCCACGGTATTAAAATTTCACTATCGTATTACCCGCTATGTGCTGGCCGACGTCACGAAACGTTGCATTAATCCACGGATGTCTGTCCAACGTTTCAATGAGAGCGAAGAAAAGGGAGTGCTAAATTGGGATACGCGGCGCGGATGGGAGGGTGGCGAAAGGGGCCGCTATAAAAAGACCGTCTAGATTCGCTTTAGCGAGTTTTCCAGGTAACTTTCTATCGTTGCCTGGCAGTGCATACAACGCCGTCCGTTAATTAGTTCTGCGCGTTACATATAAAAATAGAGATAAATACGGAAGAATGCATACGTAACGTTAAGACGCGACTTCGATTAATCTATCTGCACACAATAATATCGTTATATCGTAATGCCATAAAAAGACACATGCATCATCGATTTTGAAAACAATATTTTGAAACATTTTTCTAAAATGAAAAAACACTTGATTCGATTATTTTCTATGCAAAAGATCACCTTCTTAATCTAGAAATTATATTAATATAATTTTGATTAAATTAATTTCTTGAACATTTATAAGAGATGTACATCAAACCGTATCTATAACTATCATTCGATCGGAAACAAGAAGCCCGTGAACGACATCTGGACGCCGAGAATATCCCCGCAGCGATCTCATGATCCTGTTTCTCGGAGAAGGTATCATCATTTTTGCCGTTCCGCCGAGTCTCGAACAGCGACGCGGCACGTAACGTAACGCGACGTAACGTAATACGGAGAAATAATAGGTTGATGAGGGGTGGAGTCGAGAGGCAGGGGGTGGTTGGCAGTGCGGGAGAGAAACGAAAGGACGGGGATGAGAGTGCGCGAGTGAGGCGCCTACGGGGAGACAAGGGGGGTTTCGGTGAAGGCAGAACGGGGGCCTGGGGGTGCCGGCGTCCTGTTCATTATGCAACGACGCGACTGCACGTCCCCCCGCGCGCCGCTCTCTTCCACGCCACTTCATCCCCCCGGCGACGTCTCCCTCCTCCGTCCTCCCTCTCTCTCTCTCTCTCTCTCTCTCTCTCTCTCTCTCTCTCCTGCATCCCACCCTCCGGAACAACGAGCCACGGTTCTCCGGTGCAGCGGAGAACGGGCGCAAAGTACAATCGGGAGGCCCCGCGGTTAATGAGTCGGCCGAACAAAGCGAAAAACCGTCCATTAAATAATGCGCGATGCAACGTCGGCGCAGCGGCGAAACGCGATTCCGCGCGCGAGGTGCATGAGAAAAGGGAGACGCTTTTTTCGAAATTTCGAGAACTATGTATGCCTGGAGTCTGCCTTGGTCGGGCTTTCCTGTCACCTCCTCCCTTGCCTCCCGCTTCCTTTGCGCTTGCGGATTTTCCGCCGACTGAATTTGAAAGTCGAGAATGTCTCGCGAAGCGTCATTGTCGCAGAAATCTTAAATAATCGATTGATGAAGATAAAACTCATTGGCGCTGATCGATGATATGATGCTTCGCACGAAAGTCGCGAAATCGGCGATCGGGAATATGACAGACGCATTTAATAATACCGCTTTTAATCTTCGACATTTTTAATGCCCTATCGCGGCCCATTTATCCCGGGCGAGCGGTGCAATCGCGATCGTAAGAGACGGGGCATATAATTAAATGCGAAAGTTTGTTAGAACTACGCGCAGCGTTGTTACTCACTTGTCCCGTGCCCTGATAATTACTGCGATGCATTTATTCGCGTTCTCTCTGCAGCCAGCTCACGCTGGTTGGTTGTGCTTTTGTAAACCCTTTGAGTGGTTTCTCCGAGGAACAGTCGCTCTGTATGTTCCGCCGCATTGTTGCCCTTTTAAGCTCTAAGGATTTCTAATGCCGCGTCGCGCAGCAGTGTGTGTTCCGCCAGTACCCCGAAATGCATATATCCAAGTAATTGCTCGTGATTAAATAGCGTTATTAGGATAATTGATGGCGCCGCTGCGTGTAGAAAACCGCAGCGTTTGCCTTCAGTAATTGCGCTAAAAGTAACGATGATAGCTTTTTTATTATGTGCATACAGCCTTCTATTTGTGTCTTTAAAGAGATCTGGCATATCAATATCATCATATAGTCCATCTACTGAATATATATATATATATATATATATATATATATATATATATTAATCTATTTTTACTTAGTTACTTTATTTTACTAATTTTCACTAAATACAAACAATCAAGCATCGATGTAATAATTTGATTTTTTGTCTTAATTAAAGTAGTTTTTTCTTTATTTCGAAAACTTGAATAATTATCACCTGCTTAAATGTTACAAATAAATTGTATGAACGTGTAACAGTCTTTAAAAAATATATATTTAAAAAAAAGAGCGGACATTCTCTCTTTGAGCATAAAGAGAGTTCAAAAATATAACTTATATAACTCGATTAAATACAAAGCTCTATTAAATGCTATTAAATACTACAATTGCAAAAAAAACATTGTCCTTTACATTAAGCTACAGTATTATATAGTTTCATAATGTGTATAAATCCCTACGCGCAGAGTTGACGCACCCTGCAGTCACGAACGCGATCTAAGCTTTCATCTAAATTTTCATCTAACCTCCCCTATGTATCTAATCGCACCCCACCACTGTATTCTACGAAAGGGCTAGGAAAGGAATAGGAGTGGGGCTCCGTCAAAGTATGGTGGGGATCCAACACCGATGCATTTGCAAACGGATAAGCGTATGTATACACATGGACATAGTGGGAGTAACGACCCTTAATAAAACGTAGGTCTCGAAGGGGACGCAGTAGCTCGTAAAAGAGTATTAAGGGAGATCGCCGTGAAAACGTCTTGCAAGATTATTTTATAATATATCCTCTCTTGTGATACATAAGAGAGTAATAAAGATCTATGACTTTAATAAATGTATTCTTTTTAATGTGATTACTTTAAGCAGTTATTAAGTATAATATTCGATTTTTTTTTTCTTTTGTTGTAATTTATTGGAGTTCTTATTTTTACATCATAAAGTAAAAATAAAATAAAATTGATTTTAATACATTTTTATATACACTCATTTTTATCCAAGAAGAAAGAAACTCTTATTATATCGAGTATTTTAACATTTTCATAATAATGATAACAAAATTTTGGTATTTGATCAACTTTGAACTGATTCGTTGATAAGATAAGATGAGATTAATTATCGCTTCCAGTGAGATACCGGATCTGCATGTAAAAAGACAACGAAAATTCTCAATCGACTTTCTCAGTCGGAAATCCAGCGTATTTGCTCAGCGCGCCGAGAACGGGTAATCCTTTTATTACTCCTGACATCGAGAGAGAACCGGTCAACCCGAGATCACCGGAGATCTGCATTCCTACTTTAGAGAGCGCGAGAGAAAGACAGAGTGTGCTATCCGGTGACACAAGAAATAAAAATTCATGCCCTCCTGACATGCGATAAGTTCGCCGATCCAGGCGGGTAAACCGACGTCGTCGTCGTCGTCGTCTCTGGAAACGACGCGAATTCTTTTTTTTTTTCCAGTCGCACGGTTAAAATGCAAATTAAGTCAGCGTGCTTAAGAATGTGAGATTATTAAGGGAGACCGCCGACTTTTGCCGCCCCCGCGGGTACGGGTCGCAAAAACATTTCCTCGCTCCATCCTCTTTCTTCTTTCCCTCCTCCATCCCCGGCGCCTTGCATTATAAAACACATATTACTCTCGCCGCTTGTGCCGTGTCATATTCTTTCGTCTGCCCCTTGAGAGAGACGACAAAACGTCAAGCTACTTGAGACTGCTAGTAATAAACGACTTTAGACGCGCGCATTCTCGGAAAAAAAAGTCAAAGCTGAAAATTGAGTCCTAAATAATTTTTCTCCAACTTTCCTCGAAAATCAATTCTACACAATCTATTCTGTTTAATACTCATCTTTTTGTACATATCGCAAAAGAATATTTTTATTATTATTTAATCATACGTTAAGTACACACGTTACATATTAATCGTATTTACAAAATTATATATTATTATGTAGGAAATCAATTGTTTTATCTGTTTCTAAATCACGAGATATTTGATCACCGCGTGTTCTTTTTTTTTTGTCATTTCGTGATTCAAAATTGTAGCATTTATATGTACACACACATACACGTGCGAAGAACATTTTCCGCTTCACGATATCAAATACGAAACCAATCGGCGAAAATGAATTTTAAGAATCTACTGTCAAAATAAAAATATAAATCTGACTGTATACAATATAATATTAGAGAAGAGGTTTTCCAGACATCGCGATTATTTATTCGTTTTAAAAGCATATTAGACGTACTCTATTATCTATAAATATAGCTAATTAAGGAACATTAATACCTAATGTCAACATGTATTTTCACATAGCGTAGAGATTATTATATGAAACGCATTTGCGCAATACTTCTGTAAGCTGTCTGTTTTTTATCATGCTAATATTACCCGAGGACTCTTCATAACTCAGTTACAGCACAAATTTGTCAATAGTGCAAATAGAATGTACAACAGGCTTGTCGTACCGTTAAATCGATACAACAATTTCGCCGGTTTGCTCCACTCGTTAGACGTGTTCCTCGGAAAAGAGGGCGCCACGCAACTACCTCGCTCGCGATTCGCATCGTCTCACCCCTCTCGTTGCAGCGGAAGTCGAGAGTCTTTCTATTCGCAGAAGCAATCGATTCTGAGAGAACAGCTGTGTCTCGTTTACCGGTATTCGATCCCGACCGTCGTATTCGCTGCTCTACTAGAGCGAAAAAAAACGCGGAACGAAAAAAGCGAAATTTAATCGACATCGGCGGGCGTCTCCGATAAAATCGGTGAAACCGATCGATGGCGGAACCTTGATCCAATCAAGATGCTGATATTTATTTTCGCGTTCATTTCAAAAACGTGTTAAAACGCAAAAAAAAAAGTAAACGGCCATGGCGATGACCAGCAAGAGGGGTTGAAGGCAGCAGAAACGCCGGAGTCTCGCGCTTGATAGAGGACGAGAAGGAGGAAGAGGGTTGACGAGAGGGTGAGAAGGAGTAGCGTGGCTGGCGAGCGTGGAGGGATATAACCGAGGGAGCGCAGCGAGGGGCAATAGCGATTCGAGGGCCCGAAGGGCGAAGAGGGTGCAAGGTGGAGAACGGGGCAAAGCGGGAAGGGGATGAAAATGCAAAAAGGCGCCGGGGGCCTCGCTCAATACCGGTGCGGCGGCGCAAGCGCTTTCATTTTGTTTTTCGTACGTCGCCGCGTCGCCCGCTTTCGTTTTTCCAAGATGGCCGCGCGGCGTTCGCCGATGCATAACGTCGGTAACCCCGGGCCCCTCGAGAGGGTTGGCAACGACACCCTACCTTGCCGATTGGGGAAGAAACGCGACGGACACCCTCCGCTGCGTGGCGCGTTTGTCGTTCTCCTACGAGGGGTTGCTCGGAGACTTCGATACTGGTATGCCAGATCAGCGAGATCCTTTGCCCCTAAGCTGTGCCAAAGGAGTTTTAAAAATTGTGCCATCTCTTAATTAATATGATTATATCGCATAATTAGATTTGTTTAATTAATCAATTGCACCAATTGCATGACAATCTCACATTATTGATCTTTTTTATAAAATAAAACTAAAATTTTTTTTGTCTAAAAATTCTGTATATCAAACATTAATTCTATTTTAATTGCAAAAAGTTTAGAATTAATAGTTAATGAAAGATTAACGGTTTATACGGTCATAAATATCGGAGAATATCATATTTCTTTAATTCCGGCGGAAAAAAATTTCTTGCTGGAAATTCTGTGCAATGGCCGTTATACTGATCGTTGTATTATTCAATTTTTGCCAATACCAAGACGCGACGCGCAAGTGCACACACAGCTACTTCCGACTTGCAGCGAAATGCTTTTAAACGGTTTTGAAAAATTCACGGTGCTGGATCGAGTGTCACGTTTCATTTATTTCTTCATTATCCGCCTCCTTCTATTTATCCTGCAAATGTTATTATTTTTTTAGTGCGATGGACGCCGCGCCGTTACAATCTTGACGAATATTTATCTCGATTCCTCGACAAAATACGATCAAGCCGTCTCATTAAAAACGGACGAGGATAGATCCGAATTGCAACGCTTCCGTTATAATTTAGTAACTCAATAAAATGCTGGCAAAGTCTCCCCCATTAAGTCACGCGCAATCAGAGGTTCTCAAGGATGCAATTTGTCAATGCACACAATTCGAGGACAATCACGATCGAAAGAGTAGAAAAAGCAAATGCGTAATTTAATGAGCAGGCAGACCAATGCAGAATGCATTTATGACGGGATTCGCAGCAGCTAGGGGATGGGCGGCCGTAAGTAGTAATATCGCAAATATCAGCGCCAGCGACAATCACGCGTACAAGCAATGCGTTGAAATAATTTTTTATTAATTTATGAGGGATACACTGTCATTAATTATAGACAAATATATATATGTTCATTATGTTAACACAGTGTTAACACTGCAGCAATAAATGTCATAATTGTTATAAACAATGCCACAATTTTCTAAATAATAGATAATAAATTAATGAAAATGTTAGCAAAGTAATTAAAATATGATAAATTAAATACTTTTTTTGATATTAAGCATTTTTGAGAATAGATAAATTATAAATTATTGATTTAGATTGAATAAGCTTCGCGTAATTTTGTCTTTTATTCAAAAATGTGTATTTTATGATTTATTAATCTATAATTATGCTCATATGATTACGCGCGCTATAATAATTCGCTCGCAGTGATTCGAGACTCAAAAGCGGATTCTATGATCGATCGTATTACAGCGATTGAGAGCCACTGACGTTCACAGGTAGATGCAGAATGCGGCGAATAACGATTCAAAAAAGAAAAGGTGAGAAACGCCGACGGATCGACGTCAAACAGTCGCGGCAGTATTTCGTTGGCGTACGATGGTCATATTGAAGTTTAAAAATCATCACTTCGGTAACGCAAAGTATTGATCAAAAGTCGTCGAATTACCGCAATAACGATTGCGGACCATTAAGCTCGCTATAATGATGGATAACGTAGAAATGCACGAATCCGCCGCTCGTCAGCATCAAAATGTGCCGCGCAATACGCGAGAAAAGCCGTTTATAGAATGAATTGAAGAACTATTATTAAGAGCAATTACTTTCCACTACAAAAATTGAAATTTAAATTAGAAGAAACGATGGGGCTACTTTAGTGTAATAATGACATTCCATCAATAATGACATTCAATTTTGTAAATTACATGTTTTTAATGATTAAATTTCAAGAATGTAAATAGATAATAAATTTCGTCTTTCACTCGATTTTAAGCAGATTTCATGTTACCTAAGACTAAATCGAAATTTTCAAAGGAATGAATATATAACATTTAAATTGTAATATTTAGATGCTAACGAGTCGCGCGTTATAATTACATCGCATAATAATTTATAAGATCACTGTTAAAAAAAAAATCGAATTCAATTTGATGAAAATATTCATAATTGAGAGAATATGTAATAGTTTCCAAATAGATTTTGTATATGAGAAAATAATGTAGTATTGTATAAAACTCTCTGTCAATATATCGAAAAAGAATTCCGAGATGGAAACGCCGGAGAACAAACACATATATACAATCCGTGGCACGGTTGTAAAATATAATAAAATATTTAACGCTTGCCAATTATAAAATCGATAACGAATATCGTAAAGATATTCTCCATCTGTCTTCCGTTAAATCTTAGATTATCTAAGAAACATGGAGGCAAACGATATATCCATTCCATCAATACCTAGAATCGCTAAAGTGAAATTCCGCGCGGCGAGCGTAAACAAACGGATGTGCACTTCCCGTGGATTCCGCGATGTTTATTCCCGCACGAGTTCTCTCGGGCGATCGCCGATTTAAAAATGCGCCACCCGCATCACCATGACACGCGGAGCGGAAACAGCACCAAGTTTTCGGATATACGCGGATGGACGCAGCTGAACGTCGAAATTGGCGCCTGTCGGTCTCTGATAATGGACCAGATAATTAGGAGGGAAATCGATTTGGGATTTCTCTTCGGAGAGTATAAATAAGGAGATGATGTTGCGTCTTTCCTCTTAAAAGTAAAAATAACGCGCGCGAGAGATGAACTTTTCTCGGCAGAGAAGAAGAACCGCGGGCGTCCGCGGATATCCGCACGATGCTCGCAATCGAAACGATAATTGCCGCAGCTCAAAATCAATAACGCCTTGCCGCGACGCTTGATGAAAGCAAACGCCGTCGCGATTTGCAGACAGCGCTGTTTCAAAGGTCGTTCCAATACTGCATCGTAATATCGCTAATTTATCGAGTTTGCCGAGTCAAATACCTCGCTTGCACGCGCACTTCAGATTAATCTAGCAACACGCATGCCGTGCAGTCCTTTTTCTTTATCTTTTTGACATAAACGAGATGACTTAGTCGCGCCTCAGTTTGCCTACAGAAGGCCTAATAACTAAAATATATATACATCAGCATCTAATTCTACACACATTTTATTCACTTAATATAAATAATTATACCGGATAATTAAAATATCAATTTATGTAATAGAGATGTCGTATTATTTATATTCATAAAGTTATATTTGTAAGATAAAAGCCGGTAGAAAACTATTAATATATATATTTAACTTGTGATATATAGTTTTTTCTGTATTTTTCTACGATCAGTAGAAATAGTCGATGATTGATCATACGCAGCTCTGAAAATATCAATCATTTAAATAAGCGTGAGGAATTTAAAGCTCGCATTTTACACGCGCCTTTTCAAATAACAAAAATCTAATGCCTGATAAATGACGCGATATATATATATATATATATATACATATATAGCATAATTCGTGCATTTTATCGTGTCGCAGCCGCGATGCTCGTAATCCGACATTGGACGCTTCTTTCGCGCATGATGACGAGCGTCGCGGCGACCATCGCGGTTGTTCGCGCGTCCACGACGAAGTTGGGCGGTGGGAGTCTCGCGGAAAAACAAAAGAGGGAAAAGCGACCCTCGGAAAACAGACCGCGAGACAGAGGAAGGGAAAGAGCGGGAGAAAGGTCCGCAAAGGTACGAAACGGGAGAAAGACCGGATAGATTGCGAGAAAGAGAAATAGTTGTATGAACGAAGAGAAGGAGGAAGAGAAAAGGATAGAGAGAAAAAAAGAGAGAGGAAGAGAGAAAAAGAGAGAGACAGAGGTCGCCGTGGTTGGACATTAAGAACGTTTCGTGCGGCAATTTAACCACTAGCAAGGGATGTCGGGGGCGCGGCGCAAGCGGTGTTGCTCGAAAGGCGCAGGCAGGAAGGGTGCGTGGAAAAGCAGGAACGCGAGAGAGAGAGAGAGAGAGATGATCGTGAGCGCAGCTCGTACGGCGTACGAGAATTTTTACGACTTCTACGCGCTTGCGCCTGCACACCTGGAGATTAGGTTTAACAGCCTTAATTTTAAAAAATTGCCGCCTCTCTCGCTCACTTCTTTCACCCGACCGCGGTTCCTGATCTTTTTCCACCGCCCCCTCCCCTCGCCCCCTTGCTTTTCCTCTCCCGCCGCCAACTCTTCGCCCCATCCTCGACCGACCTCGCCCGTATCTTCCGTCCTTCCCCGAAAACAAAATTGCGCCGCTTTGCACTATTGAGGATAAAGTCCTGGGTGCTTCTCCCTCCCTTTGCTCTACCTCACCTATCCGACAACCGTCACCCACGACGCCCCCACGGATGCCGAAACACGCGAGGGTATTTAGCCTATTTGCGAGCTCGTCCGGGGTTAGGTATCGTGACTGACTTTGAGATTATCCTGAAGAAACGCCCTTTATAAAAGAATATAATAAGTTCTTCTCTCTTTTTAAAAAGAAAGTTAAAACTTCTACTCTTTTTTCCTCCGTCTTTTATTATTTGTTCACCTCACTCCTCGTCTCCTTCCTCGCACTTGTTACGCTTTACTGTGAGAAAGTGTAAGAAAGCACAACTAAAAAGAATTACCGCACCATGTTTTAAATGCAGAAAACGAAAATGTATATAATTTCATTATACTCTTTAAAGAGTTCCACACAGATTCTTACAATTCTGACGATCTTCATTGAAATTTCGTTTCAGAAGTCTTACAAACATAAAAATTAACAATAAGAATTATAAAAATATTGCCTTTTCCTGTAATTTTATATACTTATTTAAAATTAAAACCACAAATATAAAAATAATAGCAAATAATAGTTTAATTATTTTTTCATAAAAATCTTATATACATTTTATGAAGTACAGGAGTTTTGACAAATATCCTTTATATGTAAAGCAAAATGTTTCTTAAAATATAATAAATATTTATTCGTTCAGTTAAAATTTTGAAAAAATATAAAATATATATAAAATATATAAAATATCTTTCACAAATTTTATATTAATAAATCAGTGTTTATTGGTTGGATTGTCACGTAGCTCGATAAGCATATTTACTACAATTTTAATTATTCTATGTGAATTATGTTATAATAGTACGTGCCCCTCTCTTCTCTTCTCTCTCTCCCCTCCCCCTTCTCTCTCTCTCTCTCTTTCTCTCTCTCTCTCTCTAAAAAGCCTTTTAACAGATTTTACTATTGTTACTATTACGATAAATTTCAAATGAAATCATGAATAATCGCCGCAAGATCTAATAATTACAACACAGTATAGAAGTGAAATTATTATTCGCGTTACATACTAATATTCTGCATGAATCATTACAATATTGTGTGGTTACCGCTTTTACGTCGCACGTCTCTTGGAAAATCAACAATTTTCGGTTATGTATCACTAAAAGCCTTTACGCAAAACATTTTGCGTTAATTACAATATTCTATCTCGTTTAGGTTTAGTAAATTGCTTTCTTTAAAAAGAAAATTTATTTGCGAAATTAATGATTTCGGAACAAAACGTTGTAAATGTATTATACCGGGAATCGTAGCAGAGAGAAGAACTTTCCTCGTGCGGTCCGTTTATCTCCGACATTCACGACGCACCGAAAAGGCGTATTCAATTTGACGTAGGGCGAGATCGGTCGACCACGAGCACGGCCCAGACGCCTAGATTAATTAACAACTTCACCGAGCGTCCCTTCTCGTAGGGCCTTTTTGGTAATTCCGAGAAATTTTGCGTGCCGTGCGCGGTCCATCCTCCCCTCCACCGCCCTCCGCCCCCCCCCTCCCCCTCCCCCTTACAGCCACAATAAAATCCACGTTGAGCCAGGTTCCAGACTCGTGTGAAATATCGCCGCGAATTATCATACCATCTGAAATTAAAGGGCTGAAATTTCGGGGTGGTACCGCGCCGGCGGTAGTGCCCGCTGGAAAATAATTTTGATGCTGCTCGCTCTACGTATTCCTACAACCAGTCCCGCCATCGCGTCCTCTCCCGCGTCCGTCTCTCTCCACCTCCTTGTGCTCCTCGCTAATCCCCTTTTCCCCTCGCGTACCCCTTCGCGCTGACGCTCCTGTTCCGGTACTCTAGCCGGCAACGCGGAGAAGGAGAGGACTCGTGAGAAGCACCAAAGGGGTGGTTACCGTGACGAAAGGGGAATGGAGGAGCGCGAAAGGTGCCAAGGCAAGAGCGGGACAAAGAGCGGAGTCAGTCGCGAGCGGAGAATGAGCACGCGTGAGAGAGAAAGGCAGATAGAGAAAACGTCGAGGGATCAGAAAGGAGGAACGAGGGAAAGAAAGAGAGGGGGTGATTTTCGCGAGAGAGGGTTGCGCGATCCGCCGCGCCGCGGCGCGGAATCTCGGCCGCGCGCATTTTCCTCCCTCTTTCTGGCCCTCTTAGCCGTCCTCTTTTCTCTCTTTGTGCGCTAGGCCGCCGTCGCGCGCTGCTTTTCATCCCCCGCGGACCGGCGTCGATTTTTCTTTTCGAGCGTCTGCGCGGCCACGCCCCCGCGTCACAATGGCCGCGTACCCGAAAATTCGTCGCTGGGGCGGCACCCTTTTCCGCGACCCCCGCGTCTTTTTCGCCAGAATTCCCCTCGCGCCTCAATCCCCTTTCTCGCGCACCCTCATTTTTCTCTTCCCTTCTCCCCGTCCTTCCTCTTTCCTCTGTTCTTTTTTTCTCTCCCTTTTTTTTTTGTCCCGGCCACCCCTCCGCCTCCACTCTACCGCCGACGTCGATCTAGCATCGGCTGTCCCTGTCGCTCGCGCGCTTGCCGCTCTCCTCGACTTCGCCCCAGGGGTGTATTTTAAGAGATCTCTCTCTCCCCCCCCCTCCTCCCTTCAGCCAGCTCTTCCCCCTCACCCCCTTTCAACCCCGCGGCTACGACGCGATACGTTCGGCGCTATATGCGATACTTGAGGCGCGTAATGTATGCGCCCATCTTCGGCCGAGTGTTTACACGGCCGCTGTTTGACGATCGATTATGCCTGATGCTTAATGAGACGCGTCGAAATTATTACCGATCGGTTTGATGCCTTACGCCGTTTAGACGCAGCACAGCGTTTTAGAGCTTGTACCGTTACCATGCATCTGACTGGACATATGTTTGCACCTTCAATTAAGCTTGAGAAATGTTACGTAAGCTAACCACCCTTCCCCACGATCGAATGTCAGCAGCGAATATTCGATCAATAACATATGACGACTCGATATGTCTGATCAATGAAACACGCCGTACTTACTGCTGACCGCTTTAAAGGGATTACAGTATTTTAGCGCGGTCATCTGTAACTAATTCGTGTGTACCAAGGTTACGCATTAGTCAAGTATAATCGGCAGCGGCATTTAGTCGATGTATCGATATGCGTAATATACGATAGGATATACATATTGGATCCGTAAATGTATCCGTAAAATGTAACATTCGTTGCGCTTTAAATCCAGTTGAAATAAAAATTCTCCATTGGATTGAAATAGTTTGATTGATCTCTGAGCAAGTGTGTGATAATGTTTGATAAAAAAATAATAATGTTTAGCTAAGCAAATAAACACACGTTTGATTTTATCCAGGTTCCAGTGAATTTTCAGCCATTTCAATCGATCTTTATAAAAATTTGCATAATTTTCTGCTAATAAGATGAGTATCAAACGTCAAAGAATATACATACATATGCTGTTATATTGAATTTTACATTCATATTATAAACGATTATAAAGCTTCAAGATATGTTATATATAATAAATCGCTACTGAATTTTTTTAATTTCAAATATAATCAAATTAAAATTAACAGAAGTCAACCAACACTACGAAACTGGCTCGTATTACGTTCAGCACATTATCCCATCCCATGAAACATCTCGCGGTATTTAATGTAAATCAGAATACAACCTAGCATGGAAAATAATAATACAATGCGCATAAAAGACGGTATAATACGGGATATAACTATGTATTCATATAGAATGCAATATAAATTATTAATTTTCACTTAATTATTCGGTGGTACGTTACATTATGCACACCTGTGTGGGTGAATACGACAAATTATCGGTCAAGAAGTACGCCCAAACTGCGAGTATTGTTTTTTCAAATTTCTGAAAAATATCGCGCGAAAGATATCAGCGTGATTTGAAAGAACTGATAAGCGTAAAGATAAAGGTATTGAATTTTTAAAACATGCGTACATTGTTAAGATATCATCCACGAGGATATCGCGACGAATATAACCAATCACATCGATATTAGAAGGTAGCCGTTGATTGGCGCGCACGCTGGGGAAGATTACACTTTAATTATGTTTATCAGTGACGAGCAAAACTAACTAGATTTATCAAGAGCTGCCCGGTTTGCGTTGCTCTGTACAAATGCTCATAACCCCCTGAATTATAGAACCGTATGAGCGATCGTTTATCTCTTTCTCTCTACCGCGCCCTCGCGCATCGGTGCGATTTGACGAAATTTAAAAGGCTAATACGTGAAGCTTCGTGATGATTATATCGTGGATTGGTAATTACATCTGGATTTCCATTTTGATTCCCGTTGTCCATCCACAGACGAGCAACGCGCGGCGTATCCATTATACTGGCTTTCAAAATGTCCCGAGATTATTTAAATGTCAAGAAGTTACAATCACGCCAAAAAAGAGAAAACCGAATTTCCGAACTTGGTCAAATCATGAAAATTGCAAAAGTTAAGGAAAATACAATGGAACATTCGTTCTTTAGGCCTACGTGTATGACTTGGAATTAAAAATTTATGAACTCATATTCTTTCTAGAGAGATTAAGACATAATTGCAACTATATAATCAATCTTATAAAAAAAAATATATCAACTGCCAAACCCCCTTACACCATAAGTGTTTAACTTGTTATTGCCTCAAATTCCACTCTTTGATTACGTCAGTGTGAAACGTAAATTGGAGAGATTAAAAGAATGTAATGCCATCATGAAAATTACGCGTAAATCTCTGCCCTAACCCCTTCTGTCCGGTCCATTTATTTTGCCGATGTAATCGCGGTCGACCGAATGAAGAAACGCGCGATCGACGGTGAACGTCGGGATCGGCCGGTGCGGAGAGAAGAAGAATCGCGATTCTTTGATTCCCCCCTTCGTCGATACGCTGCTGGCCATGTTTCCGAGCTTCTCCTCGGCGCACGGAAAAAAACTCGACGACGAACAGGTTGGTAGGGGATTGAACGAGGTTTGCGCAGGATGCAACAGCAGGTGGGGATGGATGAACGAGACAGCGGGGGCGAGGAGTATCAAGCAGGTTGATTAGGAGAAGGGAGAAGGGTGTTCGGGGAGCGAAAAGTGGGAAGAGTAAAAAGAAGAGTGAAAGAGGCGCATCGGCGATATCGGTAGGTAGGTAGAGAGGGATGAAGGAAGAGCCGACCAACGCAAGTCAATCGTGCGTCTCTTAATAGAAAAGTGGGGTCGATTTATGTGTTATAGGTAAACTGCACTCTCACCCCTCTGTATCATCGACCTGACCCTCCCCTCGCCATCGATGTCCGCGCTTTTCCTCGCTACCCCGTCACCGGCATCCGATCGTCCGACAGATATCGCTCTTTCGTTTTCCATCGCGGTATCCCCCTTTTGTCGACGACCCACGCGTGCTCCACGGCCCTGACCGACTGCCACGTGAGAATCCCTCCATGTGACGACCGGCGATCGCGAGGCTAATTGTGAGGCTCCGCTAGAGACAACACCTAGACGACTGCGTTTCGATAGACAAAGTACGCTCATCGACGATCAAAATGTGTGCGTGTCATAATACTCGTAATATTAGCAATTATAGACGGATGAGATCTTGTACTAATGTCGTACTAATGTATCATTCTAACTCAATATTAGAAGGATATTAATAATTCAACACAATATATTTTAATACACAACTACATATATTTCCACACTGCGATTTCGAACATTTTCAAAGTAAATAAAAAAATTTCGCAAAATAACAGTTCTATTCGTATTCACAATGATAATTTTCGTACATCTTTAATACAAGAGATAAATAAGAAAGTCAAAATCTAAATTACATCCACTTCTTTTTTCCTTGTGTTGCATATAAATAATATTTCTTCAAAGTACAGTATTTCTAAAATTTACGCACAGAACATCGAAAAACGTAGAAATTCTTAAATAGAAAAAAATATTCATTATATTTTTTTACAAAACTGATTACATAAACGACATCTCTCAATCGTCTAGAAAGACTACAAAACTGGAATAGCCGCGTTATAAATCCGAAAAAAAATGTTGCAATAAAAATAGTTTGTATAAGTTTTCTCCTCCTATTGATACCAAAAATGCTATTTATCGCAAAGTAAGGAATAATTTATTCGAGTTTGCTGTGATCATAGCGTGCATAGAATATAAGTTTCACACAAAAATAATCTTAATCATAGCTAGGAAATCGAGTTCTCAGTCATACAATATCCACGCGATTTTCTATCTTTAGCCAGCGTTATAATGAATTAGTATTTGCAGACTCGCGCACAGGGAAAAAGAGCTGTTATTCCCGACGGCGTCCTTGTAATTTTTGCGTAATGAATACACACTTGCATAGCATCGTTCCCGGAAGTTCGCTATGATTCTCTTTGGAAAATTCATCAGGATACAAGCGGTATGCGGAAAATTAATTCGCAAAAATGTAATCCGCATTTTCGTCGATTCATGTTTAACAATAGCTTCTCATTTAAAAGAGAATATAAAGAAGCAGACAAATATAATTGCAAATAATGCGTGATCACTTGAGCTGCTATTAAGATACACTTTTGCGTTTAGATAATTTTTACAGATCAACTAAACTATAATTTTTTGAAAAGATATTTCTTATCAAAGTGATTTTAGAAAGAGAGAGAGAGAGAGAGTATAATACTACAAATTAATAGATCAAACATTTCCAATTAATTCAAGCAAAACAATTTGCACATTTATAAACTCTTAATAAACTTTAGTCCCTAAATAATATATTGCAGCGATTAACAAGACAAAAATTCACTGCACTCTTCTCGTTACATTAATAATTAATTTTATTTCCCAGCATCGGTGGCGACGAATGAAAAGCAATTCTTTTGTTACGTCATCATCAAGAATGCCAATATTACTGTAATATCGCGTGCATTTTGTACCAATTCCACGCAATAAACGTCGTCGTATATGATGAAACTGCAACGTGAGGCATGTTGGCCTCATAAAGTGTCCAAATAGAAACCGCCGGCCAAAATTGCTTCGGCGGTACGTTAAATGCGCGTGAAAGTTGCACGGCAAGTTTAGGTTGTCTCAGCATGTGATGCGCGCCAATTAATCTAAAAAAGCTGCTCTTCAACATCGTACTCGATATTGCGCGATGATCACGCAATCGGAAGGGAAGATAAGAACAAAAGCCGAATCGGTCGCGATTTCCCTAATTAACGAATTTATTAAAATCGCACGGTGCGTTCCTCTATCTCCGTTCCGCATGCGCGATTCCTTTCGCCGACGTAACGGTGACTAATAACCCGATTTCCTGTAAATTTCGCCCGGCCTCCCCGCGCCTTTTTTTTTTTTTTTTCCCTAGGAAATAACCGGTTTAATCAGGGACGGCTTCCTTCCCGTGCTATTTGCACGAAATTTCGGAGTTTCGAGCCCGCACGATACATGTGGGTGGCACAGCTGCGCTGAATGCCGGCTAAAATTAGGATGTGTGCGTGTGTACGTGTGTGTGTGTGTGTGTGTGTGTGTGTGCACGCACTGTCGTATGTGTGCGCGGACGCGGGCGCACGGATCTCTTTCTCCTTCCGTTTTTCGCCGCGTGTATCTCACCGGCTCTCTCCGGCCATCCCTTTCACCCCTTTCTCTAGCCCTCTCGCTCCGTCGCTGGTCGCGTACTTTTTTCTCGTGTCTGCGGACGAAGATCGGTCGCTTGCCACGAGGAGAGAGGACGAGGAGTGGAAAATGAGAGGGGTCGAGGGAGAGAAAAAGCGGTGGTAGCGAAGGACAAGGGGATGAGGGAGGAGGGGGGCAAAGAGGGGAAAGGGACGCTGAAAAAGAGAAGCGCCGACGGGAAGAGCGAGAGGGAAACCAGGAGAGCTGAGAGGGTCGATAGGTGGGCACCGACCACCCCAAAAGTCCGCGCACTACCGCCTAGTACGAAGGGTCGACGAAGAGGCGACGATGCTCGCTTTTATAAATATCTACCGTAGAACGTTAAACAGTTCCCTCCGTCGCTAATGAAAATAGGTATAGAGAAACTGGAGTTGGCGTTCGCCTCCGCGCGATCTGATGATGTTCTACGGGCGTGTGTACTCCAAGTTTAATTATTTTTCTTCTTAAAAAAGCTCCATAACGCCTCCTGTATTTTAACAGTTATAACCGCAATTATAACTCTAGCTCGCTCTAGCTTCAGCTAGCACCAACTCGCAGACGTCCACGTAACGCGACTAACGAGATGCGCGCGAGTCATGACGACCAAAAAATCGCCGACTCTGTGTTTTGCGACAGTGTCGAGGCGCGCACGGTTCGGCTAAATGAGCCGTCTTTGATTTTGGACACGAAGAATGTATTTTTAGCAAATTGTAATTACGCAGTCGTACGTCCGTCTCCTGTTCCGCGCGAGCGGTGCGTTAAACAATATTATTTCTCGCGCGCGCGCCTGTGCGAGCACGAAACGGTATTCATTTACGTTGCACATAAAGAGAATATATGTACAAGGCAAAAATGGCGGTAGACGTCCAACAAAAATAGGCACGAGAGAATACATTTCCACAAAATTATTATCATGCAATGTATAATTACGTGCAGTACGTAGAGAATTGTTCACGATATAAAAAGAGATGCGACGACTCGCGAAATCAAGAAACAAAAAATAATTGGTTGCGAGGAGAGGAAGCTCACTGTTACTTAATTAATTATATTCGTACATTCGGTTTTTTTCGCATTTCGCCCCCGCCCGTCTATTTCGATTTTTACAGTTTATTTAGATAAATGATTGGACTCTTGAAACACAGGACCGAGTGCGCACAGAAGCGCCGCGTGCCATAAATCCGTCACTGTCGATTTTATTTTCCGTTTCCATAATCAACAACAAGGCAAAGTAAAGGCAACGCGATTAAGGCAATTTTAGTTTTCAATTAAATTTTTTAATATTAATTCTAAAACATGAAACCACTGCTTCAATTAATCATCTCTTGAATTAAAATCATTCCGCGCAAAATAGTTTTGCTTTGTATTGAATTTTCTTGTATACTAACATCTATATTTGTTAATACTTCTTTATATTTTTTTATCTATAATTGAAATCGTATAATTCACATAAATCATAAAAATATAATAGTACAAAATATATTATTATTTTTACAACATTATTCTAATAAATATTATTCTATTTTATTGATCGTCACTTCATATTTTTACGTGTAATCTTGTGTATAATTGTAAGTTAATGACAATAAGTCGCTGAGTTTATTATGACACGAAACATTCTTTATTTCTCTTTACATCTCCCTTTACTGCTTCCCTTGCTAATGTAACTAAAAAGAAGCTTAGTACTTCTAGAGTTAAGGGATAAGTGTGGTAAGTCGCCAAAGTAGAGACGCGGAAGGAAGACAGCATCACCCTGTAGGAGTTACCTCAGCAGGTTACAGTCTGGCCGAGGATGTCGGCTGACGTCTGAGATTTAGAAGCCGCAAAATAACAAAAGCTTAAACAATTTCCGGCTACAAAAGCGGAGCCATTCTCGTGCTCGACGTCGCGCCATTGTTTGCCCCCGCTGGTCACCGGCAGGAGCTGCGGAACCGCGTTGGGTGAGGAGAGGGGAAGGGTGGCGCGGGTCACGGAGTCGGGGTAAGAGAACTTTATAGCGCACCACGTTAATATATCTCGCGAATGCAATATCGCTTTAACGGCCACGCTATTCCTGCAAGAAAACGAAGAACTTCTCGCAAAAAAAAAAAGAATGCGCACTTTAACTTGACCAATTGAATACAGTGCCACTTGGCTTTAATACGTTCCATTTAAAATATATAAACAAAAAGATGATTTTTAAAACGTTGACCAATTCCATCAAACTTTAATATTGTATTAAAATTTCTAGTCTCAGAATATACAATTATAATAGTACTGCTACGTATTTTTCAAATTTTCGTATATTTAGTGTACAGTTGTCAAGAAGAAAAAATTTATATACCATCAAATATCTGTCTTATATAATTCGGCCAAAGTATTAGCTCAGTCTTTAAAAATATAAGCAACAAAGCATTAAGTAGAAGAAATAAGAGTATAAACCGACATTTTTAAAAGTTCTTTTTCTATCATATGAAGAGCACATATATAGTCAAATGTCAACTTAAATGCTGTTCAGCGCGGCTATATCTTTACATAATCCGCTCCTTACATCTATGGCGGAGCCGTACAAAGACCTCGCGATACGTGCAGTGAGATATCAAACGGAGCGGGAGGAAAAGCGTACAGCGTTTGTAGTCGGTGGCGTTGCAGTGACGCGGACGACGCTCATAGTGGTAGTGGTAGTGCCAGCCAGAGATGGTAGTGGTTCGGGCGACGGTTATCAAAATTGCGCGTGCCATTATAATTTTAAAGCCGGCTTTCCTCGTAGTACCGTCGCCTGGTCGTTGGTCCAGGAGGCAGGAGGCGGCGAAGGGATGGTGGAACGACTGGGGAGGGAGAGGGACAGCCGGCGAGAGCGTTACGCGGTGGACATAGGTAGAGGAACAGGAAAGCGGAGGTGGAAGAGGATGGCGGCGGCAGCGACGGTGACCGAGGCAGGACGGCCGAGGAGGACGGCGGGGCCCCGGCTCCGTGCACGCTGGGGATTGAAGTTCGGGACGACCGACTGGGGACGGCGGGAGTGAGGTGGAGAAGGGCCGGCGAGGGTGGGTCATTTATTTCCCTCCCGCACGGCATAATTTATCGCGAGGATTTTCGCGAGAGCACGCAGAGAGCGCCGCGATAGAGGAAGAGGCAGGTAGGCGTGTGTAGAGAGAAGAGAAACTGTAAGAGGGTCGCTAACGGGGGGAGGAAAAAGGGTGCCGCCGTCGTTGCCGCTAATGCCAGCCGCTGGCGGTATCAAGGAACCAATGTAAATGGAGACGGAGTATACTTATCCTACGCGTGACGGTTCTTACGCCTTGCGTTTGACAAAAGAATCGAATCGAGGAAAAAATATGTTTTTAGAGAAAAAAAAAATAGAAAGGCCAAGAAAGAAGAAGTTCAATCAATAGAATAAACCTAATCGTATGTATTACGAGTCACTGCATAAAATCATAAAATAGAAGCTATCAGTGGAAAAGAAATCTATAATTGTTTTCTTTTATATATTTTGAAAACATGCTACAATTATTTGAAATATGCGCTACCGTTGCATTGCTACCGCAGGAATATTAATGCTATTCAAAATTATTTAGTTACTAACCAACATTTTATATGTAATTTTATAATTTTAAAATCACAAGCTAAAATTGTTAATATACTCGCGTATGTATATTCAAGACATTAATAGAAATGCATTACAATACATAAATGTATATCCATTATTATATCGCATAAGTTCTCTCATACGTTGAGTATTTTATCGCATTCCTACCAGCCTCGAAATATTTAATTACATTAATCATTTAAGTATGTATTCTTCTCAATTGTAAAACGGGGCAATTAATATTAACTACTTTTTGCAATTAAACCCTTAAAACAAAAGATCGCTTGATTAACATCCCATTATCGATGAAAAATGTATTATTCTTAAAAGCTAATAAAAGTTAAGCTCGAGCGTCAGAATTCAATCTCATCTATATACAAATCGATTACGCGTAAATTCCATCGGAATAATTAATTTACTCGATATTTCTCTTATATGATTATGTGAATGTACTGTGATTACCTTAAGATAGCTTTAGTATTTAAAATTTCCTAATAATTTTTTTTATCTTAAATAATACGTAGCATCTCCTTATTTAAATCTATATGTAGAAATAATTTATCAATCAAATAATAATTATATTTTTATATTAGTATTAACAAATTAAATATAAATAAAAATTCCTGTCAATTTTATATTTAAGTTTCTGTCAATTCCTTTTTTTTTTTTGATGATTTGATATTCATCGTAAGGAGGTTGCCAGTTAAAAAAGGGCGTGATAACCCTAACCGCGTGACACCATCATTGATTTTCGTCCACGTGGAAGAGGTTACCCCTTTGGCGAAGGCACATAGGAAAAAGGGTGGACTGTAGGATCAAGGACGACAAGAAAAATGCGGCAAATTTCTTCGCAAGCGCCAAAAAAAGCCTTGAAAGCCATGTCCTTCTGACCAGACGTGAAGCTTCCAACTAACAAGGATCAGAAATAACGAGATAAGCTTAAAGAGATTTCCGGTAAATGTAGCAAATAAATAACGCAGATATACAAGAGCAAACAAGACAATAAAAATATAGACAGTAAAAATAGAGAAGAGTAAATTTTAAATACTAATTTTAAATAAGATAAATGTTAAGAAACAATTTTTTAAACAAAATTTAAACAAAATTTTATGATTTTAGTATTTGTTAGATATACCGAGTGTGATCGTAGTTTTGTAGATATATGTATCTTTTTTCCAATCATTATTATATTTTATTATATATATATTTCGTTGACGTTATCAAAAGTCCATGTTCAAGACAATTAAAATATATGCGAGAAGAAAAATAAAAGCAATGATCAAACATATAAAAAATTAAAAGTTAATTATCTAACATTACAATGACAGAAGTGTTATATCGTTAAAATGAAATTCTCAACTAATCTTATTTATAGATCGGAAAATACTTTACATCTTATGAAAATTGAAAAAAAAAAACTGGACAGTGATGGTGACAGTAACAGCATACATGGCGCATATGATATGCGTGACCGTATGAACCTATCATTGATTTCCGTCGACGTACCGGAGGTTAACCCCAATAGAGGGACAATGTCGGGGCAAGAAATACAAAAAAGAAGCAACGTCGGCACGGCCGACGAATATTTCGTGCGGGACAGGCCGGAACGAGGACGTCGCGGACAAGAAACGGGGTAAAGTTACGACGAGGGTGGCGCGAGGCAGAATTTGAATCGATTCGGAAGCCTTGAAAGTCTAAGGGATGTTGTTCCGAAATTGATCCTCGGCACACGGCGCCATCGCCCGCGTAAAAGTTGCGTACTGCGCACACCCCTGCACCGAGAACCCCTTCTACGAACCCCTTTCCCACCCCTACGATGGCGAAACGACAAGCCGTGCGAGGGGACAACGGGACGGTGAGGAAGAGGGAGAATGATGAGGACGGGGGCTTGGTAGCGGAAAGCCACTCTGGTGCGACCTCAGAGGGGAAAAATACATACGTCGAAGTGCGCTGGTCGCGAGGGTGGCGGCGCAGTAGCGCCGTCGACGGTGATGGTGGAAAGGTGGGTAAAAAGTGCGATGAGTCCGGATTGGACCGTTACCCTGGAGTGGGGTACCTTCTGGTTCCCCGCCGCTAAACCCTTGCGCCGCCGTGGAAACTAAACTACCCTCCACCGTCGTGGAAAAGCCGCGTTCCCCTTTCCCGACCTCGCCTTTTCCACCGAAAATATTCTCCCGGTGGAGTGCGAGGGCACCGTCACTCTTGCGTGCATCCCTGAGCCCTCGTGGAATTCTGATCTTGCTGAGACAACGAGCCTTGGGAAATTTCGAGAGGACAAAGGGTCGTTAATTTCGGAGCGACTTTAACGTGGAAGTTGAAATTTTAGAGAACGGATAATCAACGTACCCCTCCTCCGTTTTTTTGTTCCTTTTTTAACAACGCATTATTATCGCTTTTAACAAACATCGATAAATCATTAACTGCACTTAATGATCTTTAGGAGAAGAATAATTATGAACAAAATACACAGTGTGCCAGTTAGCCAATTGTTTTTTTCACACATTTAATGGATAATTTATCATTTATTTTAGGATAAAACATGAGATTGAACATTGTTTGATTATCTTTAAATTTTCAATATTAAGTATTCAAACTTCGTACCATGATTTAATTGAAAACACGCTTCAATTAAAAATTAAATTTTTCTTTTTTCTATTTTTACTACTGAAATTTATTACCATCAATTACACTATATTAAAAAATGACTACCAAAAATAAATATTCTAATTTTTTTTACTTTATCGCTAATATATCTATATATTCATATAGACAGTAGAAAAAGAGAGAGAAAGAGAGACAAATCGTAAAAAAAATGACTGACATGAGAGTAAAGATCCATACATATCAAGGATAGTGTCCATAGATTATTGGCTCTACAGCGACTGGTGATATCTTTGAAGGTATGGATCGAAAGGACAGCGCGGGGCGTGTGGGAAGGGAAAAAAAGGCCGCTGGTTGCGAAAGGCTCCTTGTCGCCTAATGGAAATTCCACGTTTTGTCGCGAACGAACGGACGGACCGACGAGTCAGTCGGCGGGCCACTCGGAAAACGTAAAAATTGTCACTTTCAGTCGGCGCGCTTTGCATAATGCGCGTTACGCGAGGCGATCAGCATTCATAGAATAATTTCGTTCTAGAGATGCGGGCGTGTGAGCGCGAGCGCAAGCGGACACGCGCGCGCGCACGTTTTCGCGACCTATCTGTCCGCCACGGCTGACAGGTTTTCCGCGGACCCATTTTAATTATCTCATCCTCCGAATTATTCGCTCGGGAGAGCGCGCGACCTGCCTTCGGAAACAGCCAAAAAACTCTTTTTTCCCATTAATCTGTCTGCGCCGTTTCGTCTCCGGATGAGAACATCCGAAGGCGAATCGCGCCAGGATGTGAAAGACGCGAGGGTTTCTTTTCCGTTTCAGAAAGCGAATAAACCGAGCTTTGGATACAATAAATATGTAATAATTCTGCGCGAGATAAGCGTACTATTATTATTACGTCATGGTTAATATGATTAAATTCTAGTATATAATCGAAAATAATCAATATTGAATATTTCTAAATGTATGCTCGATGTATATTGAATTTAAGAATTAATGATATTTGTACAAAAATATAAAAATATGCGCTATTCAGAGGACATAAGTAATATTACTTTGCGTAGAATATACATGTGTCGCCTGCACCATGTAAAATAACTTTATTCATTATCTGTAACTAGTACATTTGTATCTCTCATTTTAATGGATTTTTCGGATTTCCAACAAATATATCCAGCAAATTTATTTTGAGAATGTAAAATGTTATTTTTTTCGCCATCCGCTACTGTATATTTATACAGACTGATATTCCAATTACCGACGCCAAGGAAATTTTAACATAAAACAGTTTACGCAGAGCGTGCATATGTCCGAGTATAAAAGAGTGCACGCTCTGAAAGGCAAAAGAACTTTGGTGATGAAAATTCTTGCATCACGCAAACGTCCGTGACGCTGCCGTTTCCGCTTTTGCAATTTCACCGAGGAGTGTCACCGGCCGCCCTCGTCGTCAAAGGAACCCGAAATGCGAGCCCGAGCCGGGCGGGCAAGCGGACGCGCGTACACATCGCACCGCCTTTCTGTAGGATGCTTACAGCTTACGGCGTAATTAAAAGCTCAATTTATTCGTCGCGCACGCCACCAAAGACGGCCCCGTCTCATTCATGAAACGCACGGCCGAGCGCTTCTTTACAATTAGCTACGTCGTTTTTGGTCATCGCGACGCGACACAGCGACGCTGGCGAAAAGCGAGAAACGCCATGGATAAAATAGAAAAAAAAAACATACTTCGCCAGATCGTAACATCCCCCCGCGATAATTAATCAAGCTAAGAAAACCGTACGACCGTGAATCGTTTGCCGATGGAGAGAGAAACAGGCAAGAGAGGGAGAAAGAGAGAGAAAGCGGTTGCATGATATTCGAAAGAGGGTGAAACGAAAAAAAAAAAGGGAGGAAGAGATACTAAACATAGAGAGGTGGCAGCAGCTTGTAGGCAGGGAATTTGGCGGGAAAAACGAATCCAAACACGACGTCGGGGAATGAGCGAGAGGAGCAATACATCACGTTCTTTTGCTAGTAGAGACTACGACGGAAGGAAAAACGTAATGGGGGAGAAAGAGGGAGAGAGAATGGAAGGACCCATGGGTCCTTGCGAAACGCTCGCGCACGATCTTCATCTCTCATTCGCTCATGTGTCGTTGGCATTTTTCTCCCTTGTACCAACACTCTTTCTCCTTCTGCGCTTTTTTTAGAGTACATCCCGGTAGGGGGAATCAACCCTTCACCCGTAACGACGTACCCCCACCAATACGATCCACCACCACTGCGATCTGTCAGGGATGTGGGGGGCATAGGCACGGACGAAGGGTAATTTTTAAAATGCCGCTTGCGGGAAAATAAAAATTAGCCGAGGGAGGGAGGTACCATCGGTCTTCTCCCGAGGGGAAAGGCGGGGGTACAACGAGCGAGAGAGAGTCGACATTCGACGTGTAAGTGGGAAGAAAGGCGGGCGGGGAGACGAACATGGAAAAAAGTCGGGGATGGAGGCTCATTTTTCAGAAGGAGAAAAAAATTTGGGAGGGTGGAGGTCAGGATCCCGAATTGCTCGCGATGGAGGGGAAATCGGCGCGAGAGGGGAATGAAAAAAAAAATAATATTGGGAAGCTCGATAGCCCCTCCAACGTACCCCCGTTCACCCGCGCTCTTTGCACGCGGCTGGATCAGAGAAATTTACAGGGTGTTCCAGAAGGTATCGTTCCACCCGCATTTGTTGGCGCACGCGATGCGTCACGAGGTAACACGTTATAGAATACCGGCCGATCAATTTGGCGGGAAACGATCGAACCTTTCATGGTTGAAAAGCCAACTGACGTCTGACAGATTGGCCGTCCCGCCCACCACAAGCGTTGACCTACTCGCATGTAATAAATACCGAGACGGGTATTTAAGTGAAATATTATAATTCAGCTTGCTTCTCTAAATCAGCTGTCAGACATTTCCAAGCCAGAAAAGTAAATCGCAAAAAATTTTATATAAAAATCTGAACAAATTTTCTCGTGATGATGGAATTTATTATTATTTAATTATTATTCTCTGTTTCACTTTACATAATTATAAATTCTAATAGAATCACATTCTAAAATTTACTAACGATAAGCCAAAATTGTTTTGGAAGAAGTCGATACCCTGAAAAAAATTCTTGAATGTAGACAAAAAACTTTTAATTATAATTCTACTAGTAATCATCATCTAAAAAAAGTAGAGCTGTGACAGCTCTCATTTCGTTTGCTCTCATCAAATGGATTCAAAGAAATTTATAGTTTGTTCCAGCAGCTATCGCTTGCCGCAGATTTATTGGCACGCACGATGTGTTCGCGGAGAAGCCCAATATAGCAAAGAGAGATCTACAGGGATCGATTAATTCTCCATAGAAAACATATGGAGCTTGACTTATGCTATTAAACATCAAAAAAAAAATTGATAAAACTGACTTAATTTAATTTACTCTAGAATGCCATATAAATCTTTTAATTTTTAATTAAACAGTTGCAAACGTTTTTCAACAGCCTGCCATGACGATGCGTATATCATTAATGTCATCTCAGATTAATATCAGCTATGTCTATCTCTTTCGATGCTAAATCGCTGCGCATATTTATATTGGTAGTGTCATTCAATTGAGCTAACCGCATCGTTATCGTCCCTGGAGGAAAAATCATAGAGATTTTACCAAAAGTATCGGTTTATACATGTTTATTGGCACGATGCGACGCGTCATGGGAAATCGCGTTATAGAGGAGAGAACGATCGGTTTGACGGAAATCCACCAAAATTTCCACAACGCAAGTTCGATCGCATCAAACACAGCTATGCTATGTATGTGATATAAATCCACTAGCTTGCATAACAGAGATTTACTATAGTGTAACATGATACATAACATAAAAGTAATAATAAATAAAAATAAAGTTAAAAGTAAGAAGAACATTTTGAAAGTACGAGCAAATAATTTTTTAACACATACGAGCCCGATATTGAAAAATTAGTCTCCTTATAACACAGTTTATGCAAAAGTATAAATATGAAAAAAAAATTAAAAAAGAAAACTATGATTAAGTCATAATTCTGATAATAGCTATATCAATTTTGAAAATAATGAATTGAATCTTGATACATTTCCCTTATTTATTCAGCGAAAAGTCATACATACTTTACCTATGAGAAATATTATGACAGATGTGTGTGTGTCACCATAAAGATATATATATATATATATATTGTAAATAAAAGGAACGTACATTTTCGTACGTGAAACGCGTTATTGCTGCCAATTAAAATTCTCCAGTGCAATTCTCGCGAAATGCTTCAACAACGAGAATCGTAATATTTCACGCGGAAACTGAGACAAACCCGATTTTTCGATATCGAAAAAAATCTCACAAACTCTCTCAGAAATTCCAACGACTTTTCTGGAGAAAAGTTGCATAGCTGAAAAAAATGCGCGACCTATGACAATTAAAATGCGTGGATTAAAATAATTTTCCATATTATACGCATTCGTCCGCCTTCTCCTCATTGCGAATCATCCTAGTCCAATGCTGCACAGCTCACTCTTGATTAAGTTACCCTCCATTCTCGCGCGAACGATCGTTCGTATGTCGAGAACTGTTCCGCGCACATTCGTAATTCGTAGCAGGCCGCACTTAGCCGTACTAAATTGCATTCGTGAATCTCGTTAGGCAGCGTTTCTAGTCGAGCGCGACTGCTGTTCCTGCAATTTCGCATAGTAGATAGTCCTCGAAGGTGAAATCATATACCGCGGATTCGTGAGAAACTCGACGCGAGCCTTCCATCAACAATCTCAGATTAATATCATATCATTGAAATTGGCATGCAGCGTAAATAAGAGATAATCGAAGAACTGATATAGAGATATTTAAAACCAAATGTGATATGTCGATGATTGGCATTTGTAACTGAAAATTATAACTGATTTTACACGTATTTATTTGCAACAAATCTCAACTTACAATCATAAATCGGATTTATTTCGATAATTAATTAACTAATGAAAGAGGGGGAGAGAGCAATATTAACAATATCGAAAATACCCGATCGAATTTCATCGCCTCCATTTACTGATCGATTAACAGCTTCGTAGAAGAGCATAATGTTCTTGAATAATTTTCCAGCATGACAGTCTTAATACGAGCTAACGCTCATTCACTGCGTAATTCGAGCTTCAAAAGAAAAATTTGATACTAAAAACATTGACTATGTCACCGGATATTTTATCTCAGAAACGGATAGATTGTTGCCAATAAAACGCTATTGTCAAAAAACTAAAACTAAGATTTTTTAATGAAAATTAAAGAAAATTAATTTTTCTTGAAAATCTGAAAGCAAAACATATGACTGTGAAAAATAAATATATTTTGTTTATATTTATACAAGATGCGATATATATATATATATATATATATATATATATATATATATATGTATATAACGCGTACATATATAAGACAGTAAAATACATATTTCTATTTTAAAATTAAAAAAAAAAATAATGCGGAAACAACCGTTAAAAACTGATTGCAAAGGAACAATGGAAGCACGTATCGGCGATTTTCTTCAATTACATTTCGCGACATTTACAGTAATGCAAAGTACATATTTTAGAATCAAATGGCAGACACTTAACTTAATGCAATTTCATTGAATAATAACCATCCTGCGAAAGATCGATAGGGAAGCAATATAGCAAATTCGAATTATCAATATTATTCGTTACGTGATGTATGCTCGTCAATAATAAAGAAAATTAAAATCATTTTTTTTTTTTTTTCAAAAATTAAGACAAATGTAACAATAGTACATTCAAACACATGATTATAAAAATAATTTCCTTGATCTCACACTAAAAAGCGAAAAATATAGCTTATTATTTTTTTATCATAATTTCGTTGGATTTTATTTTGTATCGGATATTTCAGAATCTCAGAATTTTTAATTCAAATGCTAGATTCTTTAATCAACTTAAGTTGATTAAAGAATGTAAAATATACTATATTATATATCTCTCTTCTATAACACTCTAACAACAATTTTTTTAATATTTAAAATTAAGATTTATTATTCGTGAATTAAGTTCTAATTGATTGTTTTTTTTTATGTATAATATCTTATATGTGGAACAATAATGTCACATTGTATGAGCCGCGTAGTTCTATTACATTAGTTCTATTACATTTATATTCCCGACATATCCTCCCCCGATTCGTTTCTTGTATGTGGTAACAAACGGCGTGGCGCGCACGTAGTTACAGCATTATCCGTATGCAAAATAATTACGAATAGCAGTGCATGCGCGGCGGAATTTTATGTAAATCCGAAACCGCGGGCGCCCGTCTTAAGCCGCGCTACCCTGTGTTTTATTTTCGCAAAACGCCAGCTTAATACCCTAATTAATGTAATTTGGTTTCTATACCGGGAGCAACTTCCTCTCACCACTGATTTCTCGCACGTTCTCCCGCTCCCTCTGTCGCCTCCGTCCCCTTTACTCTGGCTTCTCCACCCGACGGCGACCACCCCCTTTCCGGCCACCGAACGGCCCGATGGTCATCTAAACTTTTCCCGTAATTAGTTATAAATTTCATTCCCGTTCTACGCGCGTAACAATATTCCTACGCGACCTCACTGGAACACCGTGTAGTGGTGGTCGCAGGAGAAAATGTCTGGGGAGTAGGAGAGAGCGAAAGGGGGTGGAAGAGAGTAAGCGCGCGAGAGGGACAACTTTAGGGGAAAAAAACGGGAAAGAAAGACGAGGGAGATGAGAGAGAAGGAGATGCTGAATTTCGTTTCCCGCCAACAGTGGTGCCTGTTAGAAGTATGGAGGAAGGGGTGAACAGCCGAAGAGGAGGGATGGATGACGCGGCTGGAGGGGTTTGATGGAACCCGGACGATCAGAGAGAAAGAGGAAGAGAGAGAAAAAGAGAGAGACATGATGTAGACTAACAGCGGTAACGGGAGGGATACGAAAGAGGATGGCGAGGCAGCGCGCGTTAACGAACGAACGAACGAACGAACGAACGAACGAACGAACGAACGAACGAACGAACGAACGAACGAACGAACGAACATGGTATAAAGAGAGCAGGATGGAGAAAATTCGAGCCCTCTACACCCTCTAACCAAGTGGAGGAGCCTGGTGGGGGTGGCGGCCATTTTGCGAGCCGCGAAAAACAGCCCTACCCGAGATAGCGCGAAGGGGGCTTCTGCCACCGAACCCAGCATCCAGCATCCTGCTTCCCCCTTCTCCCTTCCCTTTTTCCTTTTGCTCTCTTTTCTCTCTCCCCTCCTCCTTCTCCAATCATCCCTCCAAGAGCCATCCCTCCCCCTCCTCGAACCTCTTGCACACGTACACGCGTATTTCTCTCGGGCGCTCTTATTCGCACGGTACTTCCTACGACCCTGTATTAAGAGCAAAATGTGGACGAACATTAGACACTAACGCTCGTTTAAAAATACATTCGTATTTGCGAACTCTCTGGCAGTCGGGCTCGGTTGTACGGCATAAAGAAGACCGAGGAGCTTCGTTGCTAACGCACGGAAACGCTCGAGTTGAGCGTGAAATTTTTTTCGACTGAAATGAAACTTTTATTCGCCGCTTCTTAACTCAATTAATCGAGAAAATAAATTAAGCATATAAAAATGTACTTACTGTCGTCTTATTTACGAATATGGAAATGTAATTTCAAACAAATCTGAATTATTTTTGCGAACAATATGCAATGTTTTATATAAAATTGATTATTAATTATGTGAATATCTTTCTTAAAAAGTCTATAAATTAATAGATATGTCAATGACGTCTAGAAATTCAGTCGCCGGTTGTTTGCAGTGACCATACATTATTGAAACAGCGACGGCAAAATAATTTAAGAGCGCGTGAACGATGATTTGATTTTTAATTAATGGCGAGTTCGTCGAGTTTGCGCAATTATATATACCTCGACATTCTCGCAAGCGCGACATGTAATACAATACTTAACGCGGAATTCATTAGAGCGAAATAAACGATTGAAATATATTATACTTAATTAGCACATTGTCGAATGCCACGGCAAGACCTCATAACCCACATTTTCGGAAAATCAAATAATTGTTATTTTCGGAATCACCTGTTGGCAATATCCAATCCAATAATATCTCACGTCCCACAGAAATCACGCGGCCACCTGCGATATATTTCTGCGCGACGATTTTTCGATACATCGCAGAATTCGTTTGCGGTCAGATTACAAAGTACCACGGTCAGCGCGTTTCGCGATCTACAGATTAAGATCATATATGTATAATGTATCAAAAGCTTTTCCTCTCATATATTTATATTATTAAACTTTTTATTTTTTATTTTTAAATTACATTGTAATATAATTTTTGTAAAAACTTCCCGTAATCTTTCCAATAAAATTAATCAAAATATATATTGGCATTATTACAATTTTCGTATAATCAAAAAGTATGACTTCTCTTTATCAAAACTGTTCAATTTTAAAATCCCAGTTTATTTATTAGGAATATGCACTTTAGAAAAGCTTATCTTACATACATTAAAGATGAATAAAAATGATAATAAATTTACGGAATAATAAAAAGATTCAATTAATATAATTTATATATAAGAGAATTAATTATAACATAATTATAGTAATTATATATAACAAAACAGATATACTTAATTCATATATATTCACATACAAAGATTTAAAATTTTGAAGAAAAGCGAATATATAGAAATACAAGACGATTAACTACTTTCGTATGCCAACACGTACGATCCGAGCTCGTTCGAATGGCAGTCGACCCTCAGCCGGAGGGTGAATTTTTTTCGGTACCGAGTGCGTACGGACACGTCACCCTTAACACCAAACCGCCACGGCCGATCGGCTGTCGAACAGGTTCTCTCGATCGGGGAAAGGGTTAGCCCGAAAGCCGCAGGTGCAACGAGCGAAAAATTGAAGCCGTCTCCCTCTCCCTTCCCTTGTCGGCGAGAAGGCACGAGACGCTATTTGGTGAGGTTTAGGCGCAACGTTTCGCCGCCCTTCGGAAGGGCAATCGTTGTCCTGAGACCGCGAATCGCCGCGAGGGTGATACGTGAAAAACAGAGACGTAGATATATCTAGGGAGAAAGGACGATGGGGGGAAGGATGAAAACGTGGCAGAGGGAAATACCGTGGGACAATCGAATTCGCAACACGGTCTCCGGGTTCTAGACGATCATTCAGCCCTTTCGCTCTTACTGTCACTCCGCGTCAGCGTTCCTCTCTTCGTCCACCCAACTTGCTCCATCCTTCCATGATTTTCTCCTCCGGCTCTTGTTCCTCCTTCGCCGCTTCTATCCCTCCCATCTGCATTCTCGAAGCAACGAGGGCATTACGTCCAATTACAAAAAGCTTTCAGCAGATCAAATTCAGGATGGCGGAGTTTTGATCACGACCCAGAAGAGCGGCTTGGCTCAATTAGAATGAAGTCCCTCTTCCCCGCTCCGTATTCCGTAAATTCGTTTTCGCGGTACGATCGCATCCCGATTTGCCCGCTCGCACGAGATTCGCATCGACTTCGCTTTCTTCCTTTATCCTTTTGATCGAATTCACCGAACCGTGAAGGCGTTCCTTCAACTTCGCTTGCTTGCGGCTCGCGTTCGAAATTGACTGATTGCGTGCGACATTCGCCCAGTTAAAAGAACGCTACCCAGTCGCGATGAAAATTATCGATCAATCGATCCCGATCGATTGAATTACCATCTGAGGTGAACTCGATCGCGGATTCTCGCACGTGGGATCCTTATTTCACGCCGTTTATACGATATTATTCCCGTGCTATTGAATTTCTTATAAAACATAAAAAATTATATATATATATATATATATGTAAAATATTTCCGCATCGCTCCTCATGTATAGAGGCGCATAGGCGTTTATTCAGTCGAGGGGCATTAATGTGGACGGCGACAGCGACTACGAGGTCGTCACGAAAATTATCTATGCGGGGTGGAGGATTACTTATGCGGGATGGCATGTAGGGATGCAGACGATGTGAAAGCTCAACTACCGTGGAAAAATAAATGTGCCGTCTGTCCTCGGGGAGGGGGAAGGGAGGGAGGGTGAGTTAACAGTTGCGGATCGTAGATTCGGGAAAACTGCGCTTATAAGATATGGAAGATCGGATTAATCGCGATTTGCTTTACGTTTTATCTCTTTTTTAAAGGTCTTCCAAACTCTTTGTGAGATAAAATTAATCGCGGAACGCTATCATGAAGATTTTCGCGTTAAATTCCATCGTGAAAGTACTGGTGACTTTAATTTAAACTATTTTATATTTATTCAATTTTTAGATACTTTTGCAAGCCGGAAAGATATATTCTTGTTTCGCTTTCAGCATACAAAGTATAAGAGGGCGAAGCACTGCGAGCGAGGAAATCTCAGGTATCTCGTATCTTTAAAATTACTTTTGATGCGAGATTCATCCGGTTTCATTCGTACTCCTTACTACGGCGCGTTTTCGCTCGCACTTGGCAGCTTACGCGTGGGAATGCGCGCGGCGACACGGCTGGCGCGAACGACGCGACCCGTCGGCGTAAACTGCATCGTAAACTGCATCGCGCGCTCCGGTCTTTACAAGCGATCGAGCAATTACAGGTCGACCGTGCCGGCAGTTTCCGAGCAGGTCGTTACATCGGCGACGAGCCTGGTGTAACGTTGTTGCACGGCCGACCTTTATCTACCAGCCTTGTTGTTCTTACGTATCCACTTCTCCATCCCCTCCCCTCTCCTCTAACACAACCCCATCGTTCATCGCTTTCTCCCGAACTTTCTTTCTCTCTTTCTCTTTTTCTCTTTGTCTCACAGCCTCTATCTGCTTTCTATTCCCGCGGACCACCTCGCTCGCGTGACCACACGCCAATAAACAATGAATACATGAATATGAAAATTTCCATGAGAATTTGCTCGCGTATGTGCACCTCGTGACTCCGCGCTCGATCTCCAACAAACACAACAGCAGCATGACGGTGTTGCACTCCGCTGCATCATCGCGCGTCGCATCAATCTACGAGTGGATTCTGTATGGACCGGAAAGCGTAAATCTACGATAACGCGATTGAAACTGAGATCGAGATAAGAGACTCGGGTTTAAAGATAGAAACTTAAAAAAAATTGATCTTCATATCAGGTCGCCGCATGTAATTCCATATAGCATTATTATCGTGAGAAAGACTAATATAATAATATATATCGCGAGAAAGATACAAAAAAACTTTCAAAATTCTTTTTAAAATTTATATACATATAAATAAGGTAAAAAAAAATGTACAAGTTAATTGTGATTATCATACGAAAAACAATTACGTAAATAGAAATTTTGATGAATTTGTTAAAAGCAAAATTATTTCTGGAGGAGAATCACATTTCCGAATAGAAATGATTATTGTTTGTGTACATAATACATACGTCGCAATATCTCTATCGGAAACTAATATTATCAGATCTGTATGCTACTGATATTTTCGATAAGTTTCACGCTACATATATATATATATATATATATATATATATATATATATATAATCAAGAGCTAATTTATAGTAAAATAGTTGTTAGAAAAGCATATCTTTCAATTTTTCTCTCGAATATATTTACAATTAAAAGAAAATGATAAATTTTCCTTTATTAATATGCAACCAAAAAAGACATTCGTCTCGCAAGCACAAATTATCATATATTCAATTATTCATATATCTGAAAAAAAAAATCCACCATAGTTAATCCATGAAAAGAATCGACATTAACGATGATAGAAAACAAATCTTTCACGCGACTGCACTGCGTCGCTAGGGAAAAATGCAGCGCAGCGCAATGCAGCGCAAAAAGAGACAGAAACAGAGAGAAAGAAAGAGAGAGAGAGACAAAGAGAAACGAATGTATACGCGGGCGAGCATCGGCGCGTTTATTCTTCCGCTGCAGGGCGGCACGTCGGAACATCGGAACGTGGCGGAAGCGAGCGGAACGGGCAGAGGCCTCCTCCCGTAATAACAGATGTAAATTACGTGCGTACACGTACGCGCGCAGCAGGCAGGTACGTATACCACGGGGGTGGCGGGAAGGGAGTGGGAACGACCGTGTGCGCGAGATATGCGTGTGCGTGACGGCGCGAAGCGGTGAGCACCGACGAGTAGGTGAATGCACGCCTCGTCGTCGTCGACGTCGACGTCGTCGTAGCGTGCGCGCCCGCACACGCGTAGCCGCAGGTCTGGAATATTTGCAAGCCAAATTTTAATACCGGAATTAATTTGACCCGAGGAGGCGGACGAGGGAGTTTGAGGTAGTTAGGTACACACCTTGCCGGAGATGTACGGCAACCCGGCCCGGTGGCTTCGGCGATGGGAGGAAGCGAGGTGGCCGAGTCATCTCTGGCCGCCTTCTACATCAAGGGGACGACGCGTCGCATTATGTAAAAAGTGTAAGCTAATTTATCGACGTTGCGCGCGTATAGAAAGGGCGAACGACGTGGCGGAGTCCGCGAAACTTTTCTCCGTGGTACTTTAGCTTTATATCGTGAATTATTATGGCCGCCGAGTTCGACCCTTTTCTCCCTTTCCCGAGGATTCGCCGTTGCCCCGGTGCGCAGTGACGCGCAACTTTCAGCCATCGTTTCGGCAGATTTCTTCTATGAGAGATACTACACCGCACATAGATTTGATAAACAGGCACATTAATGTGTCATATGATATTTTCAGTTGGCTGAGATTCCAGCATCGCGTATTTCATTATATCTCGATTCTGTCAATCTGTTATATTACAAAAGATATGAAATTAAGGGAAGAGCACAACTTGTGCCAAAGGTTGCGTGTCACTGCTTCATCTCGCGGCGGTTCTCTCCGCTTCGCTCCATACGTCTTTCTCGCTTCGCTCCACTCTGTCTGTTCTATACCGTTTTCTTTCCCCAATGCTCCCTCCTCCTCCTCCCCATCTCACCCCGCGTGTTCACCTACGTCCGCCCGATACAAATGGCCAAAGTAAACTTCGCCATTACGAAGTACCTGGCGCGGAAGTCACTCTCCACACTATGGAGCCACCCACCATTTTGGCGCTGCCGCCACCATCCACGGGAGAGAAACTCCCCTTGGACTTTCACGGAGAGAAAGGGACCCCTACCCCGTGTGCCCGAACGCACAGCCGGCCCAGAAGGGCACCGGAAGGGAACTTATTCTGCCAACCTAACTCGCGTTTGCTATTAACTTTTGCGAGAATAACGCGGAAATACGAGAGAGCCACGTTGAAGAATGATCAAATAAAGTTTAACGACGGCCAAATTGATTATTCGCATGCACGCCGTCCATGTATGTGAAAGAGAGACTTAATAAATATTAGATTTATTCAATTATTTAATTAAATTAGATTATTAGATTAATTAAATATATGTGAAATTTTGGACGAATAAAAATTATATATATATATATTGTAAGAGTCCTCGCCATTCTTCCATTCAGTTGCGAACACTCGCACAATGTAAGAGTAATCCGTCTTCAAAGACAGATCTAAAAGGATAAAGCCTTGGTTTGGCTCTCCTCTTTCGACGGTTTAGAACTGCTCCATTCAATAAGTAGATCTTCTTCATCTCCTTAACGAAAGGATATGCAAATGCGTTAAACAGGATTTTTCACTGTGCAGAGACTTCATGAAATATACAAAAGCCAATAAGGTGAATTGGATTAGAATCAATGAGAAGAGAGAAGATCGCCGGTGGAAATTCTTTGTTCTTATATGAGATTTACGTCTGACAGATTCAAAGCGTGATATCAAACTGCTCTATATCTAGCGGGTAATTAAATTTCGTAATCGTCGGCTTGGTCTAAGGGATAGAGGAGAGAGGAGAAAAAAATAGAGAGAGAGAGAGAGAGAGAGAGAGAATACCGTTCGGCAATTTTAATTAAAATTATTTAGAGATGGTACAGGCGATAATTAATTAAGAGTAAGGATACGCCGGTAATTAAAATCCCGCGAAGAAGAGGCCGATCGCACCCATTCCCTGTATATACAAGGGCCTAGGGACGCCCAGTTCGAAGTGAAAGGCGTTCAGAAAAGAGGACGCGAACGAGGGAGAAAGGGGAGAGACGGGAGAGTTGCGAGTGTGTCGGAAGGTTATTTTCGCTAAATCCAGGAAATTCGCGGGAGAAGTCTACCGAGGCGCGGCGCTCTCTTTTCATCGGACGCAATCGCATCTCCTAGGAGCATTAATTCAATATCTAATTAAACTCTCTCTCGATCCTCGGAGTCTCGAGATGTCTTCCTATTCTCGCGGGCGCGCTGCCTCAATTTTACGAGCTGTTGCGAAAGGCAGCGACGATACCTGGCGACGGTCGTAAATAGCCTTCGCTTGGGGATCGTCGAATAATTTCAGGGAAGAAAAAAAAGAAGCCAGCTCTATAGCCGACGGAAGTTCGCGCGAGATAAATAATTGAGTGATATCTACAGAGTCGAGTGATATCCAGCCGCGACCGAAATTGCGCGAAACTTTCATTAAGTTCGACCCGCGGGACCAGCCGACCGACATCTTGTATGATTGCCGAGAAATAAAAAAAAATATAGGAGGAAAGCACCGAGCAATATATATACGTAATGTACAAATACTTTCCGTCCGACTTTTAAAAGAACGGAAAAGGTCTCTCTCTCTCTCTCTCTCTCTCTCTCTCTCTCTCTCTCTCAATTTCTTTTTCTTTTTCCGTCAAATCGAGAAAACTACTTTTCACGAGCTGGATTACTACTTTACATCGTACATATTCTCCGGAGCGACGAGGGAAAATCGCTCGAGTCACCGTTCCCTCCGGGTTCGACCCTTCGCGCGTACCCTCCCTTCCATTCGATAAACTTTGTCGATTACACTTTTCCGTCGAGCGGCCGACCGACGTGAGCGGCAGCCGCGCCCGTATAAGTTAATGAATCTCACGTCGGGGACGCAAGGTGCGGGGATATCCGGCTGACCCGAGAAAACTTGCGTCCAGAATTACGCAGGGACGAAAAGAGGACGAAGGGGGTTCGTGTTTGAGGGGAATAATCTAGTAATGGCTTCCGATAGTGTCCGCGCCAGAAAAATCTGCCTACGTTGGCTAACGATTCGCGATCAATAATTGTTTAAAATTCGGTTTTAATTAATTAGAACATTTATTGCTTACGAAGCATCACTGTATAATAAAAATAAGGCTAGAACAGATAAAAATAAATTCTTCTTTAAGCGCTATCATAATAAAAAATGTGAGATAATGTGTAGAAGGCTCATTAAAAATGATGACAATTCTAATATTTTTTTGATATTATTTTGCATCAATTAATAATCTAATAATAATACTATATTGTTCATACATACAAAATATATGCATACAGATTACTATTTAATAATTGAAATTATACTTTTAATGCAATCAAATTACAAAAAGATGCGGTCTCATTACAATAATCAAAAACTTATAGCATTCAAATATCTTATAGCACTTTATAAATGTAATGCAATTTATAAATATTATTTAACTAATAAAGGAATGAAAAGAAACAACTGCTTCAAATGCAGAAAACATATCGCGGCGAAAAAGAGAGTGTGTTCGATATTCGATAAGTTTCGTTACAATATCCTCAGATACAAACACCCTGTGTTTATAGAATGGAATTTCATTTGTCGAACGAAAGGGAAATAAAAACAATCCGCCCTCGCGTACATCAGCCCGCGAAGCCGCTTGCGAGCTCTCTCTCTCTCTCTCTCTCTCTCTCGCACGCGCGCGCGCCCTCAGCACTCTTTGATTTTCACTCTCGGCATCCTTGACCCAGAGACCACGTTCGATTCCAACGTCAGCTTCAATTTTTTCGCGCGGTTCTTTTTATTCCTCCGATACCTCACCTTCCTCTTTTTCCATGCCGCTTCTTCATCGCCGCCTCCTCCTTCACCTTCTCCCAACTCTGGTAGCTTCCTCCCTCCTCTTTCTGCCGGCCGAAAGAGAACCATCTTCCTTCCTCCTCTCATCCTATCCTTTCGCGTCGTCGCCATTTTGTGCCCTTCATCGATCCTGCGCCCATGCACTCCCCTGCTTTTCCCGCCACTTTTCTCCCACCCAACGACTCCACGTACGCCTCATACTCACTCTCCGCTTGGACTTTTCCCGTCTTCTTCATCGGCAAAAATATCGAAATCGTTTTCTTTTTTTCGATTATCGCCGACTCGCGCTACGCGACTCGCTCAAGTCGCTACCGTTCGCGAACTGATTCGTCTTTGCAGCCTTCCGTTCCATCAACGATCTCGCACCCGGTTTGAACCGATTTGCATAGAGCTACCAAGTACCGGATTGGAACGCTGCCGAAAAGAGAGAGAGAGAGAGAGAGAAAGGGAGAAAAGAAATGTATGGAGCACAACGCCTTTTATGGTGGAGAGCAATCTCCATTGTCAGACCCCCAGCAGAGCTGCAGCTCAGCCCCCTCCAAGTACCCCCAACGAGCTGTAGCTCTTTGGCTGCAGGATCCTGCAGAACCCTGCGGATCTTCCGTCCGATCGAAGCTCGCGGAAACTCGTTTACGGAATAATTGCAGCTTGGCTGCATCTTTGCAGTTGTAAGCAATATTGATATCTATTTTAGAAATGTTTTTACTGTCATTTGAAAAAAAGGTATGAATAATACTGATTGCGAGACTAAGTATGAAATCCAGACATCAAAGCAGGCATGTAGTTCTGTTTAATATTGCGTCCAACAATGTGTACTTTTAACGATATAAAGCTTACTTTACAGAAAGATTAATGCATAAAACGGTTTTATGTGCGTCACATCTCACGTTCGCTCACTACGTGCTATCATCTACTTAATTTTAATCATTAATTCTAGCAATATGCCGAGTTTAGAAAAAAAAAAGAAATTTCTGCAGCTTTTGATTGCGAATTATGTAACACACATTTCATGATAGCTTCTCATCTCACACATGCACGTACAACACTGGCCTCTTCATACGTATAATCGTTCTCTATATTCGCGAACGTAATATAACAGCAATAAACCACACGGCATTACGAGTCGCGGACAATTTCCCTCTTTTATAACATCCGGGGAAATAAAAAATGGCCTTCTTGGTAACGTATGCAAGCAAAAGTAGTTCGGTATCTCTAGAGTTAATAACTCTAATCGTTATAACATATCGTTGAAGAGAGTGCTAAAAGAATGGTTATGACAGAAAAACGGCTTTATGCGTGTAACTGTCTTGCGGCGGATAAACGCGATCTAGCTGAAGTGCGCTAGAGCATGTAAAAACATCCCTCGAGATGATATATTTTTGCGACAGAAGCAAAAACGCGCGAACGAAACGGGGATAAAAATACTTATGCAAGGAGCAGCGATTGTAATTCATATTAAGCATTGCAAATGAATTCAAAAATCGTGCTACTCCCCGCCCCCTCATCCCCCCTTACCCGCGGTAGCTCGCAAAGAGATCCGCGCGCGAGTCCCGGCGAGCGGCGTGACATTTATTAAGTTGTTACGCGAGCAAAAAGCTATTTACCTTGTTGGCAAGTAAATTTCCAACTGAAAGTTGCCGAGAACGCCGGACTGTCACGTATGTGTTTTCGCATTCGAACGCTTGTGCACGCCCAGTTATCAAGTTCCGTTTACGTTAGCAATGTCTCGCGACATGTCTGTAACAGTTTTCCGCGGGCGATTTCCTAGTCTATCTCCCCCATCTCTCTAACCGCCCGAAAGTTTCGTTTGACGTCAGTCTCTTTTCAGAAGTTAAATCGTAGCCCCGGCGTTGACGAACGTTTTGAGGTCGACGGTGCTAAAATACAAGCGCGTTTCACACACAACTTCCTCCTGTATTTTCCCTACGGAAAGTTGCTCCAAGTAGAATTCATTTTGCTGAATTTATAATCATTCGTAATTACATTCTCCGTAATAATATCCCCGGGACGTCAGCTATCCCGAACGATAAGCAATTCATTCGTACAATCTCGCCCGACAAGACCCGCTGCCTGATTAATGCATAGTATTCAGCCCGACGTTCCACGATCAAACAATCAGTTTAGAGCTTTGCTTCAAAGCTTTGTTCATCCTCGCAGACAGCTGTGCCAGCAGTTCTATAGAGAAATCGTTGGAGGAGTTTCATTGGCGAAAATCCCACGATTTCGTATGCAGGAGATGCTCGCGCGGCCTCCTACCATTATTTTATGAATCTTCTAGCAGCAAGCGATGCGCGTCCGGATCTTTGACTGCTATCAAACGCCATAAAATCCCACGGTTATGTCGATAATGCCAGTCTACGCTTACGATTCGCGCCGCCATCCTCTCGTGAGAATATCCTCCTAATGAATAAAGCTAAATTTATTTTTAAGCAGCGCACACATTAGAAACCGCGTAGAGACGCAAACTCTGCAAAATCCATTTTTCTTAAGAGAGAGAGAGCTGCTCAGAGATCCCCAGCAAAGAACCGGTTACAGCGGACAGACGGATACCGAAACGGGAGGGCTACTAGGTAAATCGATCTGGGACTTGTTTGACAAGGGGTCACACTAGCAAGGCCAGCAGGTTGCTTCAGAGCACGAGTCGAGGTCCTGACCCAAAGTTCTCACCTTTGATCTTATACAGGTATTCAATACGAATTGCAAACGAAAATTTACTCAGACTAACACAAAGTATTCTCTCTCGCGTACGTCCCCTGGCTAAATATCGTTTGAAACTGAAAATTTCATCTTAAGACTATTTATGTTAAAGCTGTCAAACATTTGAACGTGACATTTAAAGATTTACAATTATTTATGTTAAATCGTCTATATTACACTACTCAATACTTTAGAATTACATTTTATGTTAAGCTAAGAGCATCGAAGCTTTCCGAATTTCATGCAATTTATACCTCAACCGATATTGTGTTTCATAGCGATAATAAAGAGATGTTATCTATCTTCTAACGAGGCGAAATAATTACAACGAAGATTAAGTTTCCAATCAGGGTGCGTCAAAAGTCCGAATTCTGCCACCGGAAGATACGTCAAACGATCGAGTAAATAACGACGAAGCGTTTGGTTCATAGTCGGATCGTGAGGGCGAATCGCCCGATCCGCGTGATATAGGCCTATTATGTAATCGGCGTGTATCAAACTGTGTATCAATATGTCCAGCATACATACGCGGGGGTGTCTATACGCGACGCGACAATGCACGCGAATGTGTGCCGGCGCGATGCGGTGCGGCGCGGTGCGGTGCGGTGCGGTGCGGTACGGTGCGGTGCGGAGTGGTGCGGTGTGGCGTGTGCCGGTGTTGCGTTGTGCGTAGAGCATGCGGCACGGAACACGTGTCGATACGGCCACATAATGGGAACATAACCGCTATATAGGTGTCCGGGAGTATTTAGGTGTCACGGTGTCACAAGTTAATTGCACATGATTGGTTATTGTCCGTCTGTCGGCCCGGCCGTGCATCCAGCCACGTTATCTACTTTCGTTTTCGATTCTAAAGCCATTGCGCAAGTCAGCTGTTCTCGTATATATATATATATATATATTTATATTTATATATTTGTACCACGTGTGTCTCTCTTTTTCTTTTTCTCTCTTCATCTCTTTTTTTCTCTCCGCTCTCTTCACGGCCACGCGCGACGTCCATCTCGTCTCGTGCCGTTCGTTTTGGAATCGATTTCGCAGCTGACATCGGAATAAAAAATCGGACGGCACGACGAGAAACTGTGTCCATGCAGGAACGAGCGACAGCACGGTCTGACCGATTTATTGCAGCGACCACGGACGCGTCGCACGTTGCGTTCCTTTTCTTCGCTTTTCGCCAGCACACGTCCACTTCCAAACACTCTCTCCGAACGTAATCCGCGACCTTCGTTCATGACGAACGTGTGGATTCAATCGGGTAAAAGACTACCTTGATCGAAACTTCTCTCCGAGAAATTAAAGCTGAGAACTGTGTCCTCTGCTTTGGACTTTACATGATTATTTAATTATTTAATAAATGCTTATAGTTAAAAATATAATTATAATTTATAATTTTAATAGCTTTTAAAATGAGAGGTACAGCGTAACAAACAATTTTTACGCGATACAAAGTATATCTAAATGAACTGTCTGAAAGAAATTCTAATTTAATTGTATTTTTGTCTGAAAAAAAAAGTATTAGCACACGTATTAATGTCCACGTAAATAATTATCATACGAGTTGCTCCAAGATGCTTTTAATTCAAAAACGTCAAGGATACATTTGCATTTTAGTAAAGTCCATTATAATCCATGTAATGGATTAAACATAAATGCGGTTAAACATATCAGTTGCGACGCAGAGAGAAGCGACTACATTCGATGGCACATTCGCTTGAAGCTAATCATATCATCATTTTGCTATTGAAGCTAGGATTAATATCGTCATCTTATCGATCCATCCGCCATCGATTCAATACACTTCGTGGCGGAACTAGCTCTCTGAGAACTGACTAGGGGATACGTCCAATAATCGATGATAATGCGATGACGCGCGAGAGAGGTTTGACCTTGACACTGGATCAATTAACGCGCATTGACCCCCTTCGCTCGGACCCCGCCCTCAAACACTTCCGCCCCCTCTCCCTCCCTCCCTCCCCCTCACCCGAATCCCGTGGTCCAATGCTACTGTGCATACGCGTGCCACGTTAACAGCCGCATACGTGCAACACAACTGCATACTGGGTGGATCGCATCGGTAGGTATGCAATTTCACGACCGTTCGACACGAGACTCTATATGCTCTAATGACACAATGACCCGCGCGAATCATCCGCGTAAGAGGACAGATTCGTCGGAATATGATAGGCTAAAAGTATAAAAAACTCAAGAAATAAAATATATAAATCTTATTGCGATTTAAAATTTTTTCCGTGTACCTTTATTCCGCGCATAGATATCTATTTGGATATGAGAAAATAACTTACTTTCGCTATATTTTTCGCTCGGAAAACGCTGCTAATGACTATGTCAACGTGCGACGAGAAAGAATTCAGATCGAGTTCTCCTCGCGTTTCACAAAGTAGCGATATTCCCTCACGTTGGGGAAAAAGCTTATCCATCTCGTCGGTGGGTTCGATTTGCGACGGCCGATCGAACGGCAGTGCGTTCAAGTTCCGTTGACGGCGGTCCGTCTTCATTAGTAGATCAGCATTAACGTCACCCGGTATGTGTATGACCGTGAACGCACATTCTCCGGAACGTTGCGAAACACTATCGCTGTCAATGACCGATATTACGCACAACTGTACGTCCCGTTGGCTCCTGCGAATCCCCTATGGTAACACGCGGCTCGGCCCATTTCGAGACCCGTACACCTGTGAAATTGGCACTACGTTAAACAACCCCCCGCTTCACCGCTTCCTCTATCGCGAGCATTGTCTCAGGTTCGCACCGTAGATTGCGGAAGTGCGTGTGATATCGATGAAAATTTATTTAACAAGGTTTGAGGTACAATAATTAAATTTAAACAAACGTTAACTCTTTAACTCGCAAAGCGTATGTAATTTCTGTTTATATATAAAAAGAAAAATATCCTTCACAGTGTGTTTTAAACAACTTGACGCGTTAAATTAACAAATTCTATAAATTAACAACTTCTATAAATGTGAAATTTCAAAATGTTCTCGTATTTATCACTTTTGATACTAGAATGATATTTCACTTACATTATAAAACATATGCACAAAGTGCAATTTTTATATATACAAAGTACAAGTTTTCTTTTTACTAAAAATTTTTGTTATTTAAAAATTTATCAATAATATATTTTTTATATCTCTTGTCATAAAAGAGTCAATCTCAAACTATGTACATCTCTCCTAATATTATGTACATATCAAAAGAAAACTCAAGATAGAACCTGAAACTATAATAGCATTAGATTTTACAAAAATTTTACAAAAAATAAAGATAATAAATCATCATTATATCATTTGAGAGTGTAACGGTAAGAGATAGAACGGATGACCGATGGATATAGCCGAAAGGGAAGAAAGAAACATTGAAGAATGTGGGTGTTCGAGAAACCGCCGACCTCTCATTCACAACACTCCCGATATCGGTGTCAATCCAATCAATGGTTTATTAACCATCGTGCGAACTATAGAGACAGAAAGAATAAAGAGAACGGAAGAAGAGAGTGGGAAGAGACAGGCAGGGACACAGGCACGGGAGAAAGATGCACGAGCAAGGGGGAGGGAGAGGATGATATCATGAAGAATCGGTGGAAATCGATGGTGCGAGGGAAAAGGGATGAAAAGAGAGAAAAAGAGAGATGACGGAAAGAGAGCGTCCACTGTTTGTTTGGAAAGAGGACCTTAAACACGTGGTCCCGTTGTACACACGGATCGTACGGGAATCGAGACTTGGAAAAATAAAAAAAAAACCGTCTATCGGAGGAACGGAGACAGCGGAAGAGTCGGATGGTGCGCCGGTTCGCGGGAAAAGAATGACGCGCTGAGAGAGACGAAGGAGGATGGACGGAGGACAAGGGCGAGTAGCAGACTGACGGGTCGGGAGGGAGAAAGGCACCCTCTTCCTGTCGCGCGCATGCTGTATTGTTTCTGTGTCCAGTCCAAGTGGTAGAGAGAGACGGCGCGACGGTCGGAGGGAGGGTGTCGGAGAACGGCGGTGCGAGCGAGAGGGACCGTTATCGGTTATTGGAAATCTGTATTTTTGTAGGCCATACCTCTCTTCCGCGTTTAACCCCGTGCTACTGTCCTGGGTGAATCGCACCAATGGGTCACCCCGATCGTCTCGATCGAGCGACACGATGGGGAGACGCGGGATGCTTTCAATCTGTGTCGTCGCGGGTCCGCGATGACCGCGCTGGATCGCCACCGCCGACGATTCCAATCTACCTTACAATGCCCGTGTATTAAGGATTCCATTTGCGAGCCCCCCCGCGATGCCGAATCGCGGTCCTATCGCGGAATTACGGCCGCATTTCCCTCGTATGTCTTTCGCGGGTATGCGTATAACCTCGTGCGTTATACAACCGATCGCTGCTCCCACACCGACGGATTCGTCAGTGCGATTGCTTTTTCCAACGTCGCTCGTAGAATTCGTGTGGACCCACCTCGCTCCGTTGATCGCCGCTCCGTTTGATCGTGCGCAAGTTTATAGAATTGAGAACGCCGAACGCACATATGGATGTTAATGATGAGGTCCGCTATTTCGATTTTTTAATATTTTATCTGTGCGAAATACGAATCGTTATTTCTATTCATTTCTACGCTGATTTACTAGTGACACAATTCGATACAAAAATATTACATAAATTGTTACAACATTTTTCAGTAGAAGAAGATGATCTATTGATGGATTTAATATTTCAGTAACCGTGAGCGTCTCCTAACCAGACTAAGGTATATACTTTTCAAAGTTACATTGAAATTACATCAGAACTCTTCTGTCAGAAAACAGAGATGCGCGTGACATCCGGTGTCCACAAATGAACGAGATAACGGCAAACGAACGTAAAAGAGAAATTTTCTCGAGTATAAAGCGCAACACACGGCAATTATCGTAAACCGGATATCTCCGTCAGTCGATCTCCCTTTTGCGCCGATTAGCCGGCTGAAATTTCAAGCGTGAATTCTCTCGTTTACAAATTTTCCTAAAAAATCGCCGCACTTTGACCGGTGCCTGGAAGGTACATGTAGGTACACGGCAGCGCACCGGGCGACGTTATTGCGTGCATACGGCCTTTCCCGCGGTAACTGCGTTGCATCGCCAACCGAACGACACGTTGCTCAAAGAGGTCCAATTTTGCATGGCGTTAATCGCATTATCTCGCCCCGCCCGATCGAAAACTCAAACGGCCGGGCTATCTCATCGTCGCCTCGTCGTCACCCCCTTTCTCCCTCTTTCCCCTCCCCCTCGCTTTGCTTCATTAGGAGAGATACACCTCTCCTAATATGCGCTCCTCTCTAGGTGCCCGATGCCGTACGGCGTTCTCTCTAACGTTCTCCAGCGAGCGTCGGTAATGGTATTCTTATTAGCCGCGGCATTATCCGATCGGTCAGGCTAATAGAAATCGAATTATGTCGATGGACGCTAATGGAAATTAATCAGAATCAAATAACCGATCGTTTATGCCGTAATTTTGGAGCGCGAGCCACTTGCATAATTGTTACTTTGTGTCGCAAAGTAAGTGTTTATCGCCAATTCTAATTCTCTTGCATCTAGTGTATGCCTCTTACATGTACGATAGATTGAATGGATATAATTCTTTGATATTTTATTGTAACGATTCTTCGCGACAACTGTTTTCATTGCCGTAGCCTTGAAAGGACGAATGAAGGAAACAAAGTTGGTCATATGCATAGAATCGTTTTCAAATCGGAAAAGAACCAATGGACAAGATCATCTGTGTTTTTCACGATCGACTTAACCGTCGAATGAGATTTTTTTTCGTCCATTACGGCCGAACGTTTCGTAGCGCTCTCGCGATAGAGATCAGATTGACACAATCCGTGACACGAATGATTTTCCTAAATCAGGTTAACGAGACAAACTCGCTGGATCGATAAACTTTTTCTCGCGGCGTAACTACGTCAGGAAGTATGACAGATCGAATGGATAATTGCTAATTAGTACTTTGGGCTCTGATTTGGGAAATGTGATAATTAGGCATTGGTGAGCATGCGTCTATATGTTTTTGCAATCATTAGTTATCTATTTATTATAATTTATATAAGGATTATGTATAATTATTAATGACTGATGTAAAGAAAAATTCAATACGTCTCTTACAAATTGCTTGCATAACATTTGATATATAAATGCATTTTGCACATGATATATAATTTATAAGATAAAGCAGTTATATATATATATGACACTGTATACTAGCTAAGAAGATAATAAAAATATTATTTAATATTGCAGTAGCATACAATTCATTATATTTTCATTAATTCGTGTATTTATGTCTACGCAAGGGGGATGATTGTGCTTAAGTTATCATTCATAAAATCCACGAAGCAACGAGATATGATCGGAAAATATCACGCCCAATGTTTGTTAATGCGCAATCGTAGAACCCATTAATCCCCATCTTAATTAACGCGTTATTTATCGCGTTTTTAAAGTAGCTATATCGGAAGCGAGCGTTACCAAGTCACTTTCGTTTGCGCGGAGCGTGCCGCGGCAATAAATGGTAGCCGATAAATTCACGACGAATTTACTGATAAAAATAAAGCGCCAAAAGAGAGAGAGAGAGAGAGAGAGAGCTTGCGCTCACGCGCGCTCTGTCTTTTTTCTCCATCCATCTCTTTCTCTCTCGCTCAAAAAAAAAAATACGCCCGGTAAATTCGCGCACCGTGAAATGGTGCAGCGCGCGGCGCAGCGCGGAATGTGTTCGGCGAACGATCGACGACCATTCAAAAGCCGCCGTCTGAAAAGTTTTTCCACCCGCGGCTCCGGTAAACACCGCCACGGTTTTTCTTCAACTTTTCAAACACCCGCCGCCCCGCGCCGCCGCCGCCGCCACCGCCGACGTTCGCTCGCGCGCTACTACGTCCCGGCGCCTCTTTTTTCTTTTCACGCTCGCTCTCTTCCTCACGCTCTGGCATACATAACGAACGAGCATCGGGCAGACCCGCGAAATTTATACGGTCGTTATTCGCGACGCTTCCACTATTTTCAACTACGTTGCCCGGTAGTTAGAATACTCCGAACGCGCTGAATAACTTGTTCGACTCGTCGCAAAACAGGCACAGTAATAAAGAGGCGTCCATCGTGCCGATCTAATTGCCGTCGCGACTCGTCGCGAAACGAGCCGGCCGGCTATCGGGAGAGATCGTTTCGTGATTGACTACGTCTCCCTATTTTATGCGTGTATGCATGGGGCATATATCAAGAATTATTCGTCGCGCGACACGCCGCGCGCAATCCCGGTTTGCGAGCAACGCGCGATATTATTAGCCATGTGACTCCGTATTGTCGCCAAAGTTTACTGAATGGTCGTCGGAACCATCAAATAATGCACCTGTTAAAATGCATATCGTCTGCGTTATAAAAAAGAATCTCAAATAGATTTCTCTTGATATGGGGGATCCATTGTCAGTATATTATGCCAAAATTTTTTGCATGTTCAATAATCTCTCACATTGCTAAATTATTTTCAAATAATCCTTGATTCGTATATTCTATATATATATTTATCTTTGTCTCACATAAACGGCATATTTTACCGTCACAATATCATAAGAAATATTGCATTTTTACATAAATTAATCGCTTCTTTTACATGCAAGAATTCTCAATCGAGCTATTACTCTTCACGTCGGTTGATTTGACGTCACAATTTCACATGGTGCTCCTCGCGCGAAAGCCCTGAAGAAAATCCAGTTAGTGTCGAAAATTGTCTCATCACAAGAATAAAGTAAAGGGCTATGCGTACGCGCGAAGGACAACGAGGGACGCGTCGTAGGATTTCGCCGCGCGGCGAAGAGGGAACGAGGAGGGAGGGGGGCGGGGGAGGGGGATCTCTGAAAAGCGTTCCTCGCAAATCACGTTGTTTCCTAGCTCGTGCGCGCGTCCTCTATACAAAACGTCCCCATACATCTCTCGGGAAAGCAGACCTTAAATATTTCCGTACGTACGCTCCTCCATAAAACGCCGACACGGAGAAAAAGGATAATCACACGCGCGTATTAGCGCTCGCCGAGAGCCCTTCGTACAGCATGGCGGCGGCAGCGTTGGTGCTCCGTTCCCTTCTCCGAGAGCTATTTTTCGAAACGCGAAGCGGGAAAAAAATTACGCTCGGCAAACGCGAACGAGGTCCGCGTTTCCTCTTTTTCGTGCATACGCCATAGGAATGAGAAGAGGGGGTGGGGAGGGGGATGGGAGGAGGGGGGGGAGAGGGAAAGAGGCGGAGGAGAGAGAAGAATCGTCCGTGTCTCGTGTACGTGCTCCTCTATGAGAGGCGGCTCGCTTCTATAAGCACCGTGCGCACCGTCGTGAATTTGGAATGTTTGCCGCGCGCACGTCGAGCAAATATTAATAAAATGTAATATCCCGCAAATGAGCTCGCCCCCCCCCCCTCCTCTGCATGCTGCACCGTGCTCCAATAGAGCCTTAGACGTATCTTTGATTACATCTCCGTCGCAGACGTAACTTTCTTTCCGTTAATAATTTATAAAATAATTGCATCATCCGTAAATACTGCGCTGTACTGAAATCTATGGAAAAAAGTAGTGATATATAATTTTTTTATTTGTATCATTTCTAGCTAGAAATATATAAAAAATACCGCTGCCAAATGTATGATGATGATTCGCTGATTTGTTTGATTTTTCGCGAATTCTTGATCTCGCATCGCGCGCAAATTAATCTTTTATTTCCCTGGCAAATGCAAATATAGTCTTGATCTGAGATCATTTTTATTTCTTGCAGAATATCTGTGTGTGTGTGTGTGCACGTCTTGCATTATATGCGTGCAGAAACAGGTGGTATGTATGCTTTTGGCCCCCCACGAAGCGGAGACGAACTCGTTCCCTCCGACGTGTCCCATTGGCTGTTCCCACAGAACAGTATCTGGGTCCCACGAAAGTTGGGACCGTGATATTCTTTACAGTCCAGAAGATTCACGAAAGCCGACAGTGAGCTCCCTCAGTTCTCCTCGAGTTTGTCGATTGTCGGACAATCCAAATAAAAAGCGCGCGCGGGTGATTTTCCAATCGCGTCAATCATGTGAAACAATCGATACTGTAAAATGTTCACATCCCTTAGATATGATTTGTGCTCATGTGATTTCTCATCTGATACATCATCATCAACAGGAAAGACGGATTAAATTTCCAATTAAATCCAGTGAAAGAAAAATAAAAAAATAAATATATATTTATAATATATTATAATATTATCAAACTAATATAAATAAAATAATCAAGCAATCAAAAAATCTTTGAATAAAAAATTAAAATACCAACTCATAAGTATTATCAGTAAGAAGAAATTAATATATATATATATATATATATATATATATATATATATATAATAAATCAAAATAAAAAAAAATGCGTGCATGTCTAATCGATCAAATTGATGAAGATAACGAGGCAAATATTGAATTTTATTAAATTTTAAGTAATCTAGATATTTTCTTTGTTTATCTCTCTTTCTCTCTTTTTTTCCATTGAAATTATTGCCAATTGAAATATATGCTATTAACTGCTGTGTTACAACTATTTGTGCATATCATATCTCATAGATTTACTCAAATTTCAAGAAATTGATCCGCGACCTTCACCAGTCAAGCACTGATAACGCCTATACAAGCGTTAAAACGTCCCACTGCACCGCGTTCTACGGAAAAAAATATTTTTTCTCCGACCGTTGAATCAACATTCCAGTATTTTCCATGGAGGGTACGAGTCGCTTTTCACCGTCACGGCGTGCTCGGTATTCTAATTTCTGATTCTGGACAGAGAACGAGGCGCACATTTTTTTATACAGCGCGTAATTATCATATGGTCGTGTAAGGATGCCGGGAATAATATTTTACAAAAAATATTAGGATTTATGCAAGCTTGATCGCGTGTGCGTCTATTTTTTCACTCGTATGTTGAATAAATCGCACTCAGCTCTTTTCGCAGATGTAGAAAAAAATCCTCACATTGATGCATTATTTTATTGAATAAACCTATATTACATATGTGTGTGTATGTTGCAATGTATATAAAAAATTTTTAAATAATTATTCAATATAAAATTCTATGTAACATTTTTTAATTTTATAATTGGTATTCGGCAAGAATGTAATTTGCGTATCTTTTAAGGTAGATTGCGTAAAATAAATTTTCTAAACATTATCACAAATATTAAACTTCAAATAAAATTTACTTTTATTTCAGTATAACTATTTGTCTCTTTCCCTAGATTTTATTGTACATATACATAATTATAGAAAAGAAGCAAAAAAAAAAAATTAATTAAACTGCACACACATACACAGGATTAAAGTTTATAAATGTTCATAAAACCGATCTTCAGATAGTAAAAGACTAAAATCAATCCCTGTTTATCGGAGAAGAAATTTAACAGCGCGTTCTCGTTGATCGCAAGTGCGATAATATTGATGACGCTGCTCACTCGTTTCTATAATAAATCTCATATTTTATCCGTCGTTTCGAACCTTATCGAATCATAGGTATGCGGTTGAACGTCAAACCAATCGCGGTTATCGGTCGATGAAATCGTCATGAAGTTCGTTTCGATGTTCGGTGTATTTGCGGTGCCGGACGCGAGGGCGACGCAGAGCAAATTTTATTTCGGGCCTTCGCGATTCGGTGCTTCAGTAGTTGAAAAATTTCGTCGGACTTTCCATCGAAGCGCCATTCCTCATCTCTCTTTTCCTCTTTCTCTCTCTCTCTCTCTCTCTCTCTCCTTTTCACAATATTCCGCCAAATTTCTCTAACTTGTAATACCACTCATACACACGCGTGCGGAGCAAATTAAACTTTGAAATAATTTGATCTGCATTAAAATGCTGTTCTACACATTGGTACTTTGTGATGTATAATCAAGTATTTTGTTTTCGTGAAGGAAAGGAGAACGGAATATATTTTTGCAAAAATTACGTGATTTAATTAAATATATCGATCGCGTTATTACGATGACAGTTGAACGGCCCGTTTCTATCGTATAAAATGTGTCGTTTTAACATGTTAATTTTGCATTCTCTTATTCTCATTATTCGAAAGCGAATCTCCGATGTAATTACATGCGTTTAGCTCCGGAGTCCGCAAAAGTGCTTGTACGATCGGTTTTCTGTCAAGATTGTCGGACATCCGCGGAATCACCTAACTTTTACCGAGCCCGATATCTTTTTCCATCCGTAAAATGTGTTAATAAATTCACGATCTGAAGCAACGAGCGCGTCTTTCGTAAAAACCACAACTGTATTGTCGCGAACTCGTTTTTTCTCGTTTATCGTGAATAATTTAAATTGCACAGAGAAACAGTTCAATTAATTGCAATCAATCGAAATGGAAGCGTAATGAAAATGTGGAACGCGCAGTTCGTCTTTCTGCAATTCCCCCTTCCCTCTCTCTCTCTCTCTCTCTCTCTTTCAATCGCTTTCTCTCTTCGTTTCTCCGTCTCTCTCTTTTTTTTGTCGGCAATCGAAAGTGCGATCCACTTTCCATTTCTGATCGCGGATAAAGCGAAGGAACGCTCGCTAATCGCCGGAGGTCATCCGCGCTTTTCTCGGACTTTAGATTTCCGCAGGATTTCCGTCGATTACTTTTTTATTCTCTTCTGTAAGTAAAACGGGAAATCCTCTTCTTACGCGATTAAAACGTTAGTTTTACAGCGGAGGGAGCTCAAGTCGCAAAGTCGGGCACAAAGTGAATTACATAATACCCTACGTCTGCGAATTACACCAAAATGAAGAGGCGCTGGCAAAAGAACGTCACGCGAAGGAATGTTGTATCTCTCAGTCAACCTGTTTGCGCAATAGAAATCGAAAGCCCAATTTTGCAAACGAAGGATACAAATGTTCCAGTAATTATTAACAATACCATCGCGCGTGGAGCATTCAGCGCAGCGCGCTGAAAACGGAAAGTGATCGGAAACAAATACGAAACTAATAATGTATGTAAAATTGGCAGATATTTATTTAAACATTTAAACCGGCCGAGATAAAAAAAAAATATATATATATATACGTATATAAAAGAGCAGTGAACCGTGCGCGCGAATTATAACGCGAATGCGAAGGTTAAAGTTCGTAGTTACCAACAAAATAATTACGTTAAATATAATTTTCGCTACGATAACCTGAAAATGGGCCAATATCAGACAAAATTACGTTCCGCGTCATCGGCTTGTAATTAACTTTGAAATTTAACCTTTATTACTTCATTATAACTTAGGAACGGTTTATATTTCTTTGCGATCGGAACCACGTATTTTGACACGATTACCATTTTTTTCACGCGTTTATATAACGTACGTTTGTTCATTGCGAGCTAAAAAAAGAAGGAATCATTTATTATTCGATCGTTATTTGATAGTCGTTGAATACTTGTTAATCAATATATGTAAGTTGATGTGCTTCAAATTGTCGATAGAACTTACGAAAGCAAACGAAAAGAGGAAACTGAAAAATGAATAACGATATAGTACCACGATTATATTTTATTGCTGCGGTTATTGATATAAATCCACATAAAACCCAACAATCAGATTCCGATATGTAGGGCTTGATATTATAAAAACATATGTTTGCCCAACAAAATAGAGATATTTATACGTATAAATATGCATTAGACAGAATGACGTGCGTTCGATACAACTGCAAATGTGTATGTTCATTGATGCGAGAAACAATAAATAAGATTTTATGGAAAAGTCAGCTGCCAATTGTTTGATAAAAAAAAAAAGCAAAAAAAAAAGCGATTTTCTTTTCGCAACTTTTTCCTAAATTGATTTTCATGAAAAATAATGTTAGGGATATTATTTTCCTTGGAACGTAGCTTATCGTTCGGCTTAAAAAGACCAAGGGAGAGACATGTTATGCCGCGAATAAAAATGGAGGAAAGTGCGAGTGCGCATGAATCGATGCTCGAGACGAAAGAAGACCTTGCTTTTGCCGTCGGTTGAAATCACCGAATTTTTATGGCGGCCTTGGCTCACACAGCGCCGTCGCAGCCGCCGTATCTATTCACGATATCTCGTAAAGAATACATTGAACTGTTTTACGATAACTCTTTCTTGATGCGAACCTTTTATACGCGTGATTTTCACGTAAAAGGACGACTTTATACTCTCGACGCGTTCAACAAATAAGTAACAACAATATTATCGTCTCAGGCAATAATGAATAATTATTTCTAAAAAAATTAAAGATATTTGTATTATTCTTGATTAATATTTTTATGAAACCTTACAAAATATCTCACAATAAATCCGGCAAATATTTCCCAAGAAAAACATTTGCAATAATTTTGGAGTGCTATTATAAATTTCTACATTTATGATCAGTCAAATAATCCAATGGTGTGGAATATTAACTAAAGAAAAAAAAATTCTTAATAAATATATAAATAAAAAGATAAAATATATTTTCATCACGCAACGAGTCGTTCGCTTTCCGTCGGACATTTTATCGACGTAAAAATGGAGGCGCGCGCTTATAAACAGCTTCGGCATTCTATCGCTTGAATCATAATTTGTATAAAAAAAACTTTTAAATTCCGATTGTATTTTACACAATATGTCTTTATTGTTCGTTAAAAGTATATGTTTAAGTAAAAAATGCAACATATATTGCGACTTTCTTATTCACAATTCTTCATTTCTTTTTAATAAAGAGTATTCTTGATTTTTTTCCTACAATCTCTTATACGGTCAGATTAATTTTAATAAAAATAAAGTTTTCTCGTGTATCGCGCCAAAGAAAAATCGCCTAATGCAAAATTTAATGAAAAAAAAAATTTATTCTAGAAAATACTTTTGATATATTAACGTGAATTGCATTATATTTTAAGTATATATTGTTTTTCAATTAATAATCAGCAAAAATTCAGATTGCAAGTTTAAAAAAAAAATATATGTACACCAATTCCTTTTCTTTATCAATCTTTTGACAAAGTATATAATATAAAAAATAATGTCAGAGGATGCTGGTATTATTGTGCATTTATAGTTATCTTAAGATAGAGAAAACATACAATTTTTTAAAACAACGGCATTTTGCAATCATTCGAAGCAATACATTCTTTTGCCGACGGTAACGCTCTCGGAATGCAGCAATATCATAATTAAAAAAAAATTGATCTAATTTTCCCGTATGTTTTAAAAAATGTACTATAGAGCATTTGTGCAAGCCGTATAGAAATCGTAAAAATCAATGTTATTGATAATTTTTATATACTAGATTTTTTATTTTTTCTTTCACGTGATATCTCGCGAAATCAACAACTCGCCGTCGGATCGCGTTTCTGACTGTGTTTCAAATTATTTAAAACAAAATGTGATAAAATAATAATTTACTTAACAATAATTACTATTTCTCCATAACACATTAGAGAAAGAGAGGGAGAGAGAGAGAGAGAGAATTGACTATAAATTAAATATAGTTAGACTAATTGTAAACACGCTGATCCAACTTTGTGCCATGGCTTTGTTAAGAAATACTAATTTGTTAATAAACACACATTTATATAATTTAAAGAAAAGTACACTCTAAAATTCCTAATATATTTAATTTAACATAAAACAGTAGCCTTTTTTAAGTTTTGTTTCTCCCATAATAGAAACGATAATACCTCTAGAGTTACGACATCATTTTCTCTCTCTCTTTATTGAATTCTTTCAAAAAATAATCATAAATAAACAAAATGTTAATAAAAAATATATTATTATAAAATATTATTTACTATTCTCGTAAATTATCAAAACTAAACAAATGCAATTGTACTTACATTTTAAATACAACAATGGAGAACATATGCGCGTAACAAGTAATCACGAGTTATTACGCATACGTTCATCCACAGTTTCCTAACAGATTTTATATTATCTTAAATGCATATGCTATTAATAAGATATGTATGCAAACTGTCTGTTTTGAGACGAGATCAATAATTACTTAAGCAGACGTCGTCAAATCGAGACAGATGAATATAATAAATTGTTGATTACGCGTACCTCGAAAGTTTTCCATGAGGCATACGTTAATTAAGTGCGCCATTGCTGCTAGTTGACAGATTTTTGCTTATTAACCGCCCATCGCAGGCGCAGGTATTGAATTTCATTTATTTTTTATACCGCGCCGGCTGTCAATAGCTTCCTCTTCCAATTTTTCTACCGTTTGATTAATCTGCCTGGCTACACACACTAGCGTCGCTCGTCCGGTTCCTCGCGCGCGAAACGAGATTTGGGAAAATTTATCTCGGCTAACCCTCAAAATGTTTAGCCATCTCTCGTGAATGCGTATATGTAACGTAACAGAATTGCTACGTAAGTAATGCAAAGTAGACACATCAGCAGGTTTGTTTACATCGCGCGCAATAACGATCTTTTATATATATATGTATATATGTGTATATAGCAGCACGATGTCTGTTTACGAAAAATTGTGTTTTACAATATAAAATAATCGGTTTGAAAAGAGAGCATATTGACAATCGCGAGATAAATTTTAAGCTTCGATAAAAAAATAAATTGTCATTGAAGCAGAGAAGTACTCGAATCGGATGTAAACCAACTTCTAATGGCGATACTTATATAGGTCGATACGCATCCAATTTGTAAGCGGATTTATATGTATTTGCTAGATTGATTTGTAAATTAAGACTATTTCTTTCTTGTTTATATCATTTTATATCAATAAATTTGAAACGAAAAAATAATTTACACCCAAAATTATTCAAAAATATATAGTACTATGAGCTGTATGTTTATATTATCCGCATCAATTTTGTTAGTAAAAATACAAAAAATTTAAATTCTTTAAATAAGCATATATATATATATATATATATATATATATATATATATATTGATATATAATTGATGAAACCTTGTTCTCTCGCCGCGATATTAACCATTTCAAAGGTAATCCGCAAAAAAGCAATGCGAGCTAGTAAACATGATGGGAAATATTTCCATTGAGTTTTTTGGAGAATTTATGTTTGCATCAATCCAAGATTGCACACGGAGAAGTGAGAGGGAGAGAACACGGGTATCGAGGAAATTTCGTGTTGTGCAATAGCAACGCACATGGATAGACTATTTGATGTCAAGCGAGAGTGGAACCGGAAATAGTAGAGATCGATGAGAGCCGGTATAGGGTCAACTTAAATACGGCTGTTTCGCTAATCGATATATAATCGATGTTCGTTAAATTATTTTTGTATAATCTACACAATGCGCGATGAAATGCGCATTAACGCGTTGCTTTTATAATGACGCCCCTGCAAAAAATATTGAATTTTCATTAACCAGCAGGTTTGTAAATCAATGTGTATCAATTAAAAGATCAAAGTGATAAATGCTATTAAAAATGAATAAAATCATTTTATCGTTAAATTTTTTGGCACCAACTTCCGAAGCTCGTTAAATCGCAGTAAAATCCCTTTCGCGATAAGATATGCGTATGCAAATTATGACCTTGACGCGAAAGATAATGAACATATTAGCAATAAAGTATCTACTACATTAAGCCACGTTCAATTATCGTTCTGCGTGATTGCTAATATTTCTTCTTTACAAATAATCAATTGCCATTCTCTATAGATCCGGTGTGTTATATGGTTTAGATCTCTACATGTGTTTCTCTGTTTTTTTTTTTCGTTCCCCCTCTCTCTCTCTCTCTCTCTCTCTCTCTCTCTCTCTCTCTCTCTCTCTCTCTCTCTCTCTCTCTCCCTTTCTCATTCTCTGGCGATATCAAAGTTATAATATTCGACGATTCCAAAAATAAGTTTTACTTATAAATTTTTGTTACAGTTAACTGTGTGTGTTAAAAAAATGGCAAAAACCGTGAAGCGATTCACTAAAAATGTTCGATAATTCTACTTTTCTGTACAATACAGAATTGACTCGCGATATGACGGCTTCTATGTAAACCAACGTGAAATCGTGTTGATCTCTCCTTCTAAAAAGCCTATTTGCAAACTTTTTATCGGCATTTCGTTTGATCCGTTCAATCTAGCCGCGCTATGTATAATGAAATCCGATTCTCCGTCAAATGAACGAGCATAGCCACGGCAAACTGTATCTGACCGATGCACTAGTCGCGAGAGATATACGCTCACAATTCTCTACGCAATGTATGTGCAGGTAAATGAAAATATGTGTCGTGCTTTCTCGCGACTTATTTATAAAGTAATTTTTAACAATTTGAGAATTTAGTCTTTTGCGAGCTACGGATTCCCTGTTAAATCGATTGTAATAAATACTGTCTTTCCTTTTTGTAGTAAAATTTTTGTTATAATAATATACAAATATATAGTAATATGTAAAAAATGATAAAAATCGCATGAGAAAATAATAAGAGTAAATATAACAGTAAATATACAATAATAAATTAAATAAAACTTTAAATTTCTGATAGATAATTAAAAAATTAAATATACTTATCGATAATAATTATAAATAAACCTAAAATTTATAAGTACACTGTACTTGAATACAAATATTTATATAATCGTAAAAAGTGGCATTTTTATCGACATGAAGATACAATTAATGTCTCGATATAAAGAGGATACGAGAAAAGCGCTGGGATATACAACGCAGAAAAGAAACAAACATGGAGAAGAAGGATAATAATCAAAGTTGATACCGCGCTGCGATAGCATCGATATTGGAATGCAAATTATTGACGTGTGCATTTCGGAAACCTGATTCGCAAACTTTTCCCGGACGTTGCGTTTCATCCAATCGATCTACCCTCTCACCGATGTTTAATGAAATACCGATTGGTGCAAAATGAAGGACCACGGTCTTCCAATGGAGTAATACCGATTTTTATCCAAGTACGATATGATGCGATAAAAGTTTATCTCGTAGCTAAATACGCGTTAATGTTGTAATAATAAAATTGTGATATTAACTCTTGACATTCGAAGAGATCGTTCATTGAAAGATTTTTATTTTTATAAAATTGAAAAGGCGTCATTCAATTTATTCGGATATTGACCAAGTGAAAATTCTTCAAAGAAGAAATTCAAGCAGTCGAGTGGTATCGCCGACTTACTGTTCTCATCAACGCGATGTCGCTTATCGCCGACGGTCCTAGCGTATATATAATATAATAGACGCAAAACGAGCGCGTAGGTAGATAGGTAACCACCGACGATACGGTCGGCATAATATTTCAAAGTGCCTAACTAAAACGGGCGGGGACAATGGCGAGCAGCCATCTTTCGCGAGGTTCGCATCAACGACGAGCACCGGGGCTACCCTATCAGCGAGGCCGTACAACGCGGAGAAACACGAGGAAAAGAGGGTTGCCGAGGGTTGGCCTGAGGTTGAGGGATCGTTTAGCATTCGTCGTCGTTTTCGTTTCTGTAGGGGTGCGTTCCTCTGGCTCTATCACCCACTCGCTCTATCTATAACGCGTCGCTCTTTCTCTCGTTTATGGTTCACCCCCTACGCCCCCGTTGCCGTTCGAAAAAGCAAGTCTCCGCAAACAAAGGGCCGCAGCGCGCCCAGGCAGCCCTGGCCTGGATAAGCAGGCCGATCGCGCGATTATAAACGGGAGAGCTAATGCTTATTATGCGCCACCGCACGCGCGCGGCTTCAGCATCCGGCGCCCTCCTGGGAGCGGAATCCTCTCGGAGGATCGTGCGGCTCGGCGATATCGAGCGGCCTCCTCAAGGATTAGGCCATGGCTACCGCTCTTTGTCCGGTTGTCGCTTTCGTTGCCGTGGCGTCCGCCTGTTTGAAAGTCGGCAAAGAAACGCCGGGTAGGATCAGCGCGTAGATCGAAAATCCGCACGGTCCCCTACGCGTGCGGTTTTAATATGTGCTCGGGTGTTTTTGAACACACTCTCATCAGGGAAAAGCAAAGAGGGACCATCGCGCACAAAGGCTACCGAAGTGTATTGCGGTCACCGGTTTCTAGTCATTTCCAAAATCCCAATTGTCGATGATAAAATTTAATTGAGAAACATTAATACTACTAGTTATGAAATTAACATTTGAAAATGTATCTCTAAAGTGTAAATAATAAATTTAATAAATATTTTTTTTTTTATGATTTCTATATCGGTAAAGCCAGCTAAAGATAAGCTATATTTTATCAGATTCCTACATTAATATATTCTTAATCAAATTTCATATTTTTCTTTCAACTTAAAAAAAATCAATAGAAATATTTAAAATATTTAAATTAATTTCTTCGTATAAAATATTCTTTTTCCTCCAGAAAAGGAACGATAATAATCATATTCGAAATTTCCACAATGGTTTCTCATTTAAGCACATCATATTTAAACTTCCATCTTCTCCCATTTCCCCATCAAAACCAGATCCATAGCTTTGTAAGCTTGTTACTGAAAACAAAGCTGATCTTTATAATTGGCCGATCAAATCACGAAATACAATACTTATTATACACTATGTTTTCAAAGAGAAGACCTCCTTGTTCACAAGCACCGAAATCGCTCTCTTGATAACAAAAATTTTAGAGAAAGCAACCGAACATCCCTGCTGTCGAACTCTTCGACCCGCCTACGATATATACCTGGGTTTGGATCGACCCGCGTATGATTGGTGAATTCTGGTTACGAACAATGGGCCGGGATTAAATTCAATCCGTTACACGTGTGACGCCCGTTACTGGGTTAGATCGATCCGGAATTTTTCGAAATTGTTTGGCATTAGGTTCTCCCGCGCTTTCCGAGATTTCGTTAGCAATGCGGTAGGATTTGCCGGAGCTATTTAAAATTTTACGGTAATGCTTTCAAAACTTGGTTGCACACTGACACCAAAATTTAGGAAACGCCATCCTGCGCGTATATATAAAACATAAACAAGAAACCAAAAAAAAAATGAATAAAATTATAATTTCCGAGATATTTATCAATTCAAGCTAATTGTAACGCGCAATACTTGCGCCTTCTATCGATAATAAATTTATTGTAAATACTTAACAACCATCATATGGATATAAAAGTTAATAATACGACAATTATCATTATATATAATATTCTAAAATTTAAAAATAAAATAAATCAATTCACGCTACAAGGATATCTATTCAGAAAAATGTTTGCATAATTAATGCGATTATCGCGATGCGCTACCGCTCCGGATCTCTTTCTCGCTACTTATATTATCGCGGAAATATATCCGATGAATAATATCTACGACACAGTTGCTGTTTTCGAATTAGCTTGAGCTTCCAGTAGCCTCCGGCGTTTATTGGATATGTATAATCGTAGTATCGCAGCTACAAGTAACAAGCCGATTTCATTTGTTTCGTTACACATGTACACATTAATATGTCTATCAATGAACCGCAAGCGGATAGAAATACCGGAAAATTTATTCCCGATATTGTTTCGTGCATACAATCGAAGTATGCGCATTACAAATATTGATTTGGGGTTAACGCAAATTCACACTGACGCGAAAGTTTTCATTTGGCTTGCATAGCAATAAAGAAAATACGCGACTCTGCTAATAATTTTCATATATACGCAAAGTTCTTTCACGTCTTTCAAATATTTCTGAAAGAAAAAAAAAATTTATATTTTAATCAAGATCGTGAATTAATACGCAGCAATGCTATATCTAATTGCATCTTATAATTTAAGATGAGAGGGTGAGATACTCCGATATCATCAGATCGAGCAATATTGTCCGATAACAGTATCAGTGTTTGTGCGAGGGATTGACTTCATTCATTTCAGAGTTCATGCATCGATAGTAATGCACTTGCCGATCGATAGCCTAATGAAGACAAAGGTCTCTTCCATGATCTCTCATAGCTCTCATGTTTCACGGTTCCAAATATCAAAATTGCATAATTGTTAGCAATTGATTGAATTAATGAATGAATTATTATCCATTATATAAAAATATATATTTTCTCTATATATAAAGAACATGTATAATATATTATGAAAATTATTACCGTAATATTTTTATATAAAATAAAAAAAAAAAACATTTTTTTTTTAGACTGTCACTTTCAATAAGATACAGCACGCAAAAAAATTTGTATGTTATATTAATGCGATTAGATTGCAAAAATTGTTCACATACAGATAAAAAATTTTAAAATTGATATTGTATTAATTTTGACGCAATTTTCAAATTATTGATCCGACAAAATTTTGATAAATTTTTCTCACAGAAAAATTCTCATCGCAACGCGATTCCTATCCGACGGCGCGTGATTTTCCGATGCTCACGCCATTTTTGTCAGTGTTACTGGGAAAACAGAACATCAAATCCATAAAAATGTTGTTAAATATATAGGTACCATCGTAAAATCAAAGTTACATGAAGATGCAATATTTTGCTTTGACGCTCAAATAAGAGCACAATAATTCTGACAATCAATCATTTACAGAACGCACATCGGAAACGAATCTTTTTGAAGAACAAATCTCAAAGAAATTGTAAAATATAATTCTTCCAAACATTTTCTTTCGGCTGATTATTAAGAAATGCAGACAAAAATAATAACAATAAATCGAATAAAAATATACGACTTTATTCACTCACTCTTCCATTGTTCAAATAATTTATTTTGAACGTCAGGATTTTAATCAATGTCGCACTTGCAATAACATAGGCAAACACTGAACAAGGAAAATGGACGTCCTTTTACACCTCATTTACATTTAAACAACTCTTTAAAATTCGCGTACACGCTGCGCTTGAATTAGAAAGTGAACACATTCTGTTGCAATTATTGTTAAGAGCGTTAAATGCAAATAGAGTATCATTTAACAGTAGTAGTACAGGAAACAGCTGTAAAGTTTCTTGAAAAATTGTTAATCAGCAATTTTCATCACATTTAATCGCGCAATAATTACAAATAACATTAGATACATTAGATTATTATTATTCTCATTATCTGACAGTTTTCTCTATAAAATTTTTCTCATATTTTCCCGATTATGTATAAATATATTATATTGAAATTTACTAGCAATTGAATCATTATTAGTCTAAACAAAATATGACAGGTAAAATACAGGCTGATTAAATAAAAGTTCACAAATTTAAAATTACATTATGCTGTAAAACTCAACCTTTTCGATCTAAAACAATAAACTTTCATTTTTTTGAACGAGCGTTATAATCGCAACAATAAAAATATCTCTTAATGCTGGACAGAAGAGTAATAATAACGTTAGTATCGCTAATAACAGGTCATAGAACTTAATGACAATATTTGTCGCAAATTATAAATAATCACCGATTTTAAGAATAATTTACAGTCGGCAGAAACCCATACAATGCGGAGCCAACAAGCAGTTGTTATCAATAACATTTCTGCAGAGCCGTAATATCCCGGGAAAGTAATTAGAGTAAATTCAGGGGCTCCTGGCGACCCTTCCAGCCGCACAAAATGGCGGCGGGAACCGCCCTTGCAAAAAAAATTAGGCCTCCTTCCGCCGCGCAGTACAATTTACATGAAAAAAAAGGAACGCCCAGCCCGGTATTCGGGAAACGGTGTTTCGACAATGCGGCTATTTTTATGGATAAATCGAAGGGTCCGCATACGTGGCTAGGAAATGTCTGTAATTTATGTCACTGGAGAAAATGCAGAAAGAGCCATAAAAAATATCTCGGCGTGTAATAAGGCGACACCAAAGTATGATCAATACCATGGGTATATTCATTATAACACCGTTATTAAATCTACCCTCGCCCAAGAATATGTGGAGATTGTTGATGCAAGCATCAATAATCGAATTAACACAATATTATATCTCTAGATGCAGTCTCAATATGTTTTTGGAAATTGATATAAAATCCTCAAATTATTGGAAAATATATTAGGCGTCTAGCTATTTTACGAAATTATTGATACCAGAAAGATTCTGAAATTGTGGATTTAGATATCAAACAATGCACGCTTATATTATGTAAAGCGATAATTATGTGTGCGATAATAATCATTTAAGTCATAACATGGAAATTTTAGAAATGTACATAAATAGAAAAAGGTGATAAATTTCACCAGCATTGGGATATTCTCGCGTCCTCGATAAGTCTCTATAGCATATCGATCGAATTATAAGCGGCTGTCAGAGTTTTCTTATCGGCCCATTGAACCTTTTGATATCTAGTATAATACATTCTATTCTGCGTTATATATATAATATTTATATAGGATATCCCAAAAGCTTTGAATGTCTTTTTAAGATTTAAAGGCAAATTATCTGGCCAATTTGGAATCGATTTTTCCTTAGCAAAAATGTCTTCATTTTTTACAATTTTCTAATTTTCTCTATATATCTTTGTAAGTAAACCGCAAATTAAATTTTTTTTATTAGAATAATATCCATTTAAAATTAACTAAAAATGTATATTTTTAACCTTTTTATTCTACAAAATACAATTTGTGAAAAGCTCTTCCCTTTTTCAATCGCTTTTAATTCGGAAACTATTGATATCTCAACATTTTAGCAAAGAAAAAATTATCTTCAAATTAGGCAGAGAATTTACAATTAAAAAAAAAACATTCGGTGGTTTTAAAACGCTCTGTATATTAAACCAAATTTTATTTATGTATTTTCCTCCATTAGTAGAGTAGCATAGCATAGAAAATTTTCCGATATATCTCCTGAGAGAATCACTGATCTCTACCGATACATATACGCTTGTGTGTGCGAAAACCGCACGGCAGCTGTACCACCGCGATGAAAAATTCCTCCGCCTCTACACCAGTCTTTCGCACCGACACATATAGATCGTGAAGAATAAGCTCGCGTAGAGGAGCATCCTAATTGATTCCCAGAAAATCCAATTCGCGCCTCCATACCCGGGTAAGCACGGGGGAGTCCCTCATCAAACCGGAGATGACGGAGGAAGGAGGCCGGGGATATCGTGGCGATATTTTTTTCACCCTCGTAAATATTCCCTTCAACTGGGCATATTAGCAAGCGGTACGTTCTTGGCAAGGAGCCGCTGCTACTGACAGGACATTCATATTAGCAAACGACCACACGCCGTCCACTCTTTCTCTTTCTCCGTCTCCGCGTCTCCTCTCTTCCCTCCTCCCTCCCCCTGATCACTCCTCTCGCTCATTGTAGAAATCGTACCTCGACCCTCCTAACTCCCGTTCTCGAGAGAATCCAAGTGGGAACTGCTGATTGGTAATCGTTAATTACTTCAAGGCAACTTCCTCTCGAGAAGCTCCTGTTTCGACGATTTTTGAAATATAGGTACTCTCTAAGAGATGAAAAGTCAGCGACCGCAATAGTAAATGCGATCGAAAAAATCTTTGCAGCACGCGATGAATCGCTGATTTTCGAAATCTGAAGTTTCTCTATTCTCAAATGTCACATTTGCGCGCGTTATCTATTACTTTTTACTAATGATATGAAAGATAATATGCGACTCTCAAGATATGTTGAAAACTCAAAAAAAAAAAAAAAAGAAGACGCCAATAATATATTTTCAACACATAAATTAATTAATTAATACATTTGCACTCTTGTTTCCCTTTTGATGACATTCAATGACGATCAATCGCATAAAAATAAAGTAATAATAAAATAATAGAAATAATAAAAAATGTTGAAAAGCTAAACTGTTTAAAATCGAAGCGACGAGACAGCGCACCAAGCCGTTCGCCAAAGGTGAGGGCGATACGTTCTCCATTATTACTTTCGCGGATGCCGGTCGCGATAAATCATCGCGGTACATTGCTCGATAGAATTTCCCATAATTCCTGAAATATATTCCTGTGGAGAAGGCTACCGCGCTATATATCGCACATACAGGCGCACACAGTGACAGTAGCTCCCAGGCGCCCTCTCCCTCATAAGATCTCGGAGGCAGCGGGACAGGAGGACGAGGAGGCTGCAGGACATTAAGGGTAACAAATGAGGCCGCGCGCGGTCCTCCCGCAGGACTCACTTCCGGCTGAGGTGGCGGGAATGAAAATAAGTATACCCCTCGCTTCTCTCGCCCACAGGCACCTTTTTTCATCATTTTCTCTCGTCCCCTGTACGCGCACCTCCTTCGGCCCCGACGCCCTCCGTCGGAGGTATTCAGGTATTCCTCCATCCTCCTTCTCCTTCTCGCCGGCCCCTCTTGTCGTTTCCCGGGATTCCTATTTTAAACGACACCCCCCCAAAACTTCAGCCGGAAAACGCCTTCCGAGATTTACGCGCGCGTACGGACGCGTCCTCACCGTTGGCGCGCAACTTTTAGTGATCGTTACCGGTGGGCATAAGCGAGGGGTGACTCGCGATTATCGCCGGTACTGGTCGTTACAACGTTACAGGAGGATACGGCACCAGAGGCAAATGCGGAAATATTCAGCAGTTACCGGGGATTAAGGAATGCGTTAATTGCGAAATACTGGCCGCCGCCGTCGCCGCTGTTCCTCTTCGTTGTACGAAACGGAAATGTAACTTCCTCGAGTTCGCATATTCACATGTTGCGCAACTTTTGCCGCTTGGCTGACATTTTTTCGCATTTTCTCTTTTTTTTTAGCATACCGCGCTTTATTAAAACTTCTCATTTATTTTTCAAACGGCTTCCGCCGTCAGACTGATGCGCCGCGTCGCAAATGAGAAGCGCGGGGCTGTCTTTAATAGACATTTGCAAAAGTAAATTAAGAAGCCAAAAAAAAAGTATCTCTCTTAAAGGAGCCAATCTATCATTTAAACGTATGTAAAAATATATGTTTTTTTCTTTTGCTCTTGGACGAAGAGGATGAACGAAATACGGAGGATACACGGAAAATACGAGTATGCACGTGGCAAAAAGAATCGGGTCGAATATGGGTGTATGGGTAGATATACATATATGCGCGCGCGCAATGTGCACGGATGAAGTGACGCGATTGACACTACGTTCGAACGACCGAGATGCGCCAATATTGGTACGCGGGCGTTCCGGTGGAAGGATGCCACAGGTTGATACCGAGGCATCGCTCTTTATCGGTCGGAAGATTTGATGAAACGGACAGGACGTGATGCGCAACAGGATTTTTTATTACCCTGCCTACCGATCGTGTTCTTCAAGGCTTGTGTATTTTTTTATCAGAATAATTTACCACAAAATAATATAAAGCAAATCACTATTTTAAAAAGTCTTTAAAATTATCATTTTTTAATTAGAGCTTTTATAAATACTAATCAATTTCTTTCAGAAAAAAATCATATTTTATTACAAATATCGAAGATTAAAATAATAATCTTATAATAAATTAATTTAATTACAATTTTTTGAAAAATACAAAGATTTTTGATAACTTTATTAATATAAAAATTTCTCGTATTTTATAAGATGTGTCGCTTTTCTTTCTTTTTTCAAGAATATTTGTGAGTCACAGTCGGTTCCAAGGTTCTTTCTGTATTCGCTCATAAATAAATTTGAAAATTCTATCGTATATGATATAATTTAAAATATGTATGTAATTTATAATTAATAATATAATTAACAATTAAAAATCATTTCCTACTATATAAAAAATAGATATAGGCCAAGTATAAAAAATAAGTAATTTTTTTTGTAAAAATTGAGACTAAACTTCAAACTATCGCAAAGTAAAAGAAAGTAGGATAATACAATCAATTAGTAGATGCACAAAAAGAAAAGATAAAAAAGATGGAGAATTGAGATTTGTCATCAGCAGAATTGGAAAACCTTGAAACCCGAACCGTTTCTACTTTGATACACTGACCTATCAAGTGTATACAGGGAATGCGGCTGACGAAAAGACCGATGAACGCCAAACAAAGGAGGAATGTAACTTTGGATAATCAATTGAACACAATCGGTAAATCGGTCGAGCGAATTGACAGGGGTCGTAGGGGCGCGCGGGGCGTTAGCAAAAATAAACTATCGCCGATTATTCGACCCCGTTTGTAAACGCCACCCTTTCCGCGCGCCACATAGGAGAAAGAGAATTCCGCGCACCACCTTCTCATTTACCTCCCCCTAGCCCGCGCACCCTCGCGCTGGTCTACCCAAAACAAATTCGCGGCCATTTTTCTGTTCCGTGCCCCGGCGTCTATTTCTCCTTTCGTGGAAGAGTGCGTGTTTCGCGCCGCGAAAAAGGCGCCGGGAGGCGGCAGTCGGTTGGTCAGTTCGCTTTCTGGACGTCGGACCGAGGCTGGTTACGGGATGAGGCGAGATGGGACGGGACTGTGATGGGAGGGCGACGAGGGGTGGCGGGTTAGCGGACGACAGGTAACGGCGGTGTGAGTTCGTGGACGCGCGGCACGGTCGGTTCCAGGGTTCGTCGGCAATTTTTTCTCCTCGAGTTTAGCAAGGGAAATGACCTACGATATATTTCTAAGGGGTTTTTGCTGGTTGGTAAGCGGGTGAGACGCCGTTATCCACCCACCGGAGAGGCCACCGCACGTCCTCTTCCCTCCTCACCCCATCCTCCCTAACGTTGCCCTCACCACCAGCCCCCTTCCTCCGGGGGTTACCGGACAATTTGCATTTCTCAACCATTAATCTAACCTTCGTCCAGCTCTTTTTGCCGGGAGACCAACTGCTCCTCCATCTCGCATGTCCCACCTTCCCCGTCCTCTTTCTCGGGATCTCGCGCGACCGAGTCACTTTCTAGCTATCGCGTTTTTATTCCGTAAAGACAGAATGCCTTCGGTGATTAAGAATTCGCGCTGCACGTACAAAAAAAAATTGAATGCATGTTTTATCGATGTACATAAAAAAAAGAGCAATCTTTCATGTCCAACTTTGATTAAAAAACATTTTTAAAATTCTAATCTATATATAATGTTTTACATTGGCGTAAAATATGTGATACAAATGCGAGTTACACGCTGCGTCGCAGTAATAAAAGATAAACGTTGCGCTCGCTGTCGCGTAATTATGGCTTGATCAGCTCGTGTAGAAGGGAAAGTATGTATTTCTATCTCTAGAGGCAACGAATTTCCGCAGGTAATTATCCAGCCGTCGAAACGAAGGGAAATATTTTGACAATGTTCCAATCTATCGCAAATAACGCCGTTGAATCGTAACATCTCTCCCGGAATTGTAAAGTAGTTCGAGCGCCGCGCGGATAGAGCATATACATATATATAGAGCCGACGCTTTTAAAACATTTTGCGGATGTAACGACAGCGCCGTAACATTTCATTGCGCGAATTATCCATAAAAATATTCAGTCTTTTGCCATGAACCGTTAAATGGAATCCCAGATTTTAATAGTTGCTGTCGCGGGGCGGAAGGGACGGGGGAGGAGGAGGGAGGGGAAGGGTTGGCAAAGGTGGAAACGATGGGCGAAGAGCCGGGGATGAGAGAAAGCGGCGAGGGGATGGGAAGGGAAGGGGGTGCGCGCAACGAAAACGGAAGGATAGAATTTCCTATCTGCGATATGAGACCGCGGGCGGCGGGGGTGGTGGAGGGCGGCGGGGAGGGCCAGGGGAGGGCGAGGAACGGCGGCGGTCCCGACTATGTGCGATGGTAACGCATGGCGATGACCATGGCGGACGGGAATCCGCGGGACGCGGTCTCGGATATCATTTTTCAGCAGTTTTACCTCGCAAGCACGTCCCAGGTATAAATGAGCTTACTATCTCCGAGCAACTCCCTCCCCCCACCGCGGGCGACCGCGCCGACCCTTTTCTACCGATCTATGGTGGTGGGTGCGGCTGAAGCATCGTTCGGACGTCCGCGAAAAAGCAAAGTAAAGGGGGACACTCGTTGAAATCAAGCTATCTTTCGCGAAGGGACAAGAATCGACGGATATTTCTGGATCGCGCGAGTATCATCGATATGCGATTGTCGTTTCTTCGAGTTCTTCCGATAGGCGAAATCGGTTGAGGTCGATGTGCTCGATATAATCGCGCATATATTGCGGAGATATATACTAATACTTTTTTCTCTTTTACAGATGCAAGAGGAAACCATTTGGTGAAAACAAGGACGCAGCAAAGTAGTATAAGATCGAATGGAAAAGCAGCAACCACTAGATTAGCGCTAAATCTCGTATTTAGCGTTCCGTGATAAAAAGATATTGTAAATTAAGGTTTGGTTATATAAAACTCTTAGCACGCACGCATTCACGCACGTATACGCGCGTACATGTCCATTCTTTCGCGAACAGATGAAAAAGACAGGAAATGAGATGTGCTTCGAGCTTGTAACCCTCCCGTAGAGATGACCAGTAATTTGTTAAAGGATTGACGTCTCGGAAATTGGATATTAAACGAATTCTTTCATTTTTCTCTTACCCAATCCTTTTTTTCTTCCCTCGATTTCAATCGTCCTGTAGAAAAATCGCCGCTTTATGTTTCTAATTAGTTATTGACTCAAAAAAGAATATCGACGCAATTAGTATCGTTCGATCGATTAGATCTATTTTTTATTCGCAAAAGTCCCGTGTAATAATATAATATAATTATTGTACGAATTAATTATTACCATATCCGAATGTATCGAATGTTTCTAGCATCAAAATATTACAATATATTTATGTTGATCTATATAGTATCGGTTTCTGTATACGTTGTTTCCTTTTACAAAATTTAATCGGCGTGCAAATTATGAAATAATATTCGCAAAGTTCAAATTTGTAATTAGATGGACGGTATTTAAGGAATGTTCCGAGATAATGCGCACACAGGCGTTTAATCTATGTAATGCATAAATAAATGTATGCGACACGCATACACACACATGCGCATATACATTTATACAAGTGTGCCTTCATAAAAATTACCCTAAAAAAAAAAAAAAAAAAATTTCTGTCTCTTTCACAAAACAACGTTTCTTCCGAGTAAATCCATCTTTCCTTTTGTAAAGTTTCGATTTGGCCGTCAAACGAAGCGCACGATTTATTACTAGTACACAACTAACGTGAGCTTGTCGCGTCCGGTAGTGATTAGCGACGCTATTGGTTAATCTGTCAGCGATTATGTCGAATTCATCGGTGCAACGTGCGGAATTCGCTCGACTTCCGATTTAATTATTGCTATTTACCATTTCGAATTCATGATGGAACGTTGCTACCGGTCGAATCGCCATCGCTCAGCTATAAACGCGATGCTTACACGATTGCAATAAAATTACATGACACACACAAATCAGTTATCTTAAAATCATCAGGAATGGAGAAATTTCATTATATGCATGATTATAAAATTAATTATTACCTTAATAACATATATAAAATTAATTATTACCTTAATAATTTCAAGATACAATGAAAAGTGATCGCATGTAGGTAGTCGTTTATTGAAAAAAAGAAAAAGAAAAAAATAATTATACAATAAATTTCTAATATATTCCTAGAATGTTTAATATTCAAATATATGCATATATAACGAAATGCTTAACATCCTATGGTGTATATGTCGGCATTTCGTGACATTATCGCATGTCAAAAGTGGACAACGATTTACTTTCCTTTCACGAATGATCGCGAACGAGCTCTGATCGACGAACGATGCGATAATTCGAGAGGGTAAACAAGTGAGGGGCAAAAAAAAAAAAAGCGGAAGGCCGTAAGGTCCATGTAAAATGCATCGTGCGACTAGAAGAATCCTTCGTACGCCGTGTCTCCTTTCCCCGTGGGGGACCTTCGTTCTCCAAAATGGCGTGCCGCGCGATACGCCCGACCCTTCCCTGTACGTCGTCGCACATGGGTGGAGGCTAATTTATTCATTCGTTCCTTTTTACCCGACGGTAACACGTACCGTACTTTCAGGGCACCCTTTGTAAAAAGGGTGGCTGGGCGGACGCTTACGGCGCATAGCAACGTGCTCCGTATTTACGTTGCCCGATTTCCCGCCTTCCCACCCTCCTCCCTCCCCAGCCACCACACACGCCGTTACTACTTTTCCATCCCCCTTCAAATTCACCACTCGTACTCTCTCCCCCTTCTCTCCCCCCCCGCCCCTCTCTCTCTCTCTCTCTCTCGCTCTTCCGACGTTCCGTCCGGCCATCCCGGTCTCCCGCGTGGAATCCCTCCCTTACGCGGTCCCTTTCAACGAGCCCTTTTTGTAAGGAGACTGATTTTTCAACGCCCTCGTGCTGACACACGAGGTGGTAGTGGGTGGCGATGGCGGCGGTCGGGGATGCTTCACGACGGAGATGGAGCGGCAACTACTTATTAACCCCGATATATATATGTGGCCCACCTTCGTACGTGAATACCTGCTCGGAGCGCGCACGTGGTCGTGTACCGGCCTGGATCACGCCGTATTGGTTCGCCCTCGTGACGAGGCCCGCGCGTCACTGCGTTCGATCAGCGCGTGTCAATACGCGCACGCGTTCACCGCGATCCGAGACACGTGCGCGACGCCGATTGCCGCCGTCGTCGAGGAATGCTGTTGTCATTCCAGTATTTTCGTAAGATTGTTTACATCGATATCTGCAGCGCTTGTTGTCAACCTCGTCTATTTATACACAATACGTCATAACTTTGTGCGATTAGATAGAAAACCAAACAATTGTATAAAATATTGTATAAAATACTTTTATGATTATTTAGCATCTTTAAATAATATTTAAGAAAAAAAAGTGTGTGTATATAGAGACATAATTGTATGTGAATAAAGATATCTTCATCGATAAAAATATATGTACTATTGAAACATTAAAAGTTTTTACAAAATTCACAAACTAATTTCTTCATATTATTATTGAGATGAGTAGAAGTAGATGATATATGTTGTAGAAAAATTATATATACGTAAAACAGATTATAGATACGTAAAACAAGTTATATTCCGAGAGAAAATGTAAAAAAAATTGATAGTTGCCTGTTGAAATTCTATCGGAACAACATGTATCAGCTAATTCGCTTGTAACGCGATCTAAATGTAGCTCTTCATCGTGTAGTCGAAATGTACTATTGTACACGCGCGATGTCTCGTATAAATCGCGTCGGTCGCATTTCGAGAATTGCTAAACAGGTACGCGCGAGACACAAGTTACCCTTAACGAAGAAAAGGGACGAAGGGTTTGTCTGCGTTACCAACTGCACGATCACCTCGCGTCTCATCCCCGTGTGTCAAACAGCCCCCGGCCATTTCATCTCCCTCTCGCCCCTTTTCTCCGTTTGCTGCATTTTCTCTCCCTTTCGCGAAAGTAATAGAGTCGTCGATTGCAGCGCTGCAAAAGGAAAAGCGAACGAGAAGATGGAGACGAGGGGCGCTCTGGTGTTCGTCGCTTTCGCGTCGAGAAAAATTCCCACCACCGGAAATCGACCCTCGTGTCCGCAACGGAGAGACGGAGACCTCTCGACGCTTATCGGCGCGCTCGAGGATGTCCCCCTCTTTATTGCTCTCGTCCTTGCTGTCTCTTTTCGCGACGCGCCCTTCCACACCGTTCTTCGAGTACGAAGAGCAGGAGGAAGTGGAAAGCGGTAGCCGGAACGAGGACGGAAAAGGGACGAGCGCGAACGAAGCCGAACGAGTACGATGGAAGGGCACAGGGTGCGCGAAGGAGGGACAGTAGGGGGAAGGGGGTAGTAAAATGGTAGAGGAGAGAAGAGGCAAGTCGGAAAGAGGAGGAAATGAGGATAGAAGAGAGAAAGAGGACGGCAGTTCCGGCGTCGACCACGCAGAGGGAGCCAGCATTTGAAAAAAATTGGCGGGGAATGATGGCGCCGTCGCCGTCCACCCCGAGTGGAGCGGCCAGATCCGAGGGAAGCTGCTGCTGCTGCGGCGGCGGCGGTGGCGGCGGCGGCGGTGGTTGCAGCGGCGGGGACGCCTGGCATCCTCCCCGTTCTTCTTTCCTCTCACACATGCACACCGAGCTTCGTTCGGTTCGCAATGTTACATTACTGGTGTGCCGGGTCCTCGGGAAAGCCAGCTGGGGTGCTTCACGCACACGTGCCGAGAACAACCCCCGGCGCTCGCGCGGCCGGGGCGGTGCTTTTGCGCAAAGTTTTCAACGAATAAGGCGCCGAGACGTCGACGCATTGCCACGCCTACGCCACCTTTCCAGGCACGCACGACCGGAATTTTCCCTCTTTCTCGCGTAATCAATGAGAGACGCAGGCCTGGACCACCGTCGGTCGGCGGCGGCAGTGGCGGTGGCGGCAGGCAAAATCCGTCGACGACGACGACGACACAGCTACCACCGCCGTTGCCACCGCCACCCCCAGCTCTTGTTGGTATTATACTGGGTTACGTACCCGAAGATATACCAACCTAGAAAACCGTATGAACTCTCGTATGAGCCCTCGCCAATTCTATCTCTCGTCAATCTTATCCAATCTCCTTAGACGCGGCTTCATTCGTCTTCATATATATTACCATATAGATGATGCACATATTATTTTAATAAAAAGTATAGTGAGCTAATTTAATCCGATCTTGAAAATATATGATTAATTGTTATCTCGATACACGATACGACATATATCTATTTTATGTTTATATAAGAATGTGACTGAAGGTAGTTGGAAGTACCCAACAAAAAAGATATCTCGTCAGATAGCACACGCAAGATACTTCTTTCATGTACGTAGGCGGAAATTGCACACACGTGGCGAGCAAAGCGCACGAGTTGTATGTACGAACACACACGAAAGTGCCGATGGATGACCGAGCGGCTTACTCGACACGAATGCGCGCATGACGGGGGTGGAAGGGAGAGAGACAAACGATAGGAGGACGGGGGATTTATATGAGGGGACTTTGAAGATAGAACGAGCGGGCTCTACCTTCCCCTTGGGACGTCGGAATATCAAAGTTCGGCTAGCGCGTAAGCCGCAGAAACATGCGGGCCGATTCTCAGGGACCATCCTTCTAATGTCATCCAAAATTAAATTGATCTTACCGCGACTGTAATATGTTTATTACAATAATTTACTGATATACTATTCGATGAAAATTCGATTGTATATTCCTGTCTGACATATTCCGATCTGATCTACTTATCCGTACTACGTACATTTTTTTTTCTTCTATATAAGAATATTTATATTATTATTTGTGATATCAATATTTATATTAAAATAAATAAAATTTAAATTCATATATAAGAATACATACAATTTTTATAATATTGTAACAATAAATATATATTATATTAAAATTTGCCAAAAAATTTAATGATCAATATTAATCAATTTATTGGTGATTAGATTCACTTTAAATAAGTAATCATTGCGACGAAATTTAATAAAATATATAGAATTTATTACAAACTATACTATTAAAAGCTGGTTTTAATAACAAATTTCATAAGTTAAAACTAAAACCCAAATATACTTTTTCATAATTATTATATATATCGTATAGTTAATAAAAATTATTCTAAGAATTATTATTCCATAAATTAACATTTGCTGCTTTAATACCACTAATTAATTTAATGCAAAATAATTTAGTCCATTTCTCAGAAAAGATTGCTTTCAGGGGTAATTATTTATAAAAAATTACATGAGCTATTTTAGAAATTTAAATGTTTTACGAACATCCACGACTACTTAGTAAATAGGTATTTAATTAACAATGTAGAATTCTGGTCATTTAAAAATAAGCAATCCTGGAACATTATCGAAAGATATACATATACATATAATTGGCAGTCTCGATTCTTGCATGATTCGATTGGAAGTCTAAAGAACTGGACTATACAGAATAAGAAAAATATTTATTAAAAATATCCCGTTTTTTACTGCATTTAATATCTACGCCAATAAAAAATCCGATATTCATCGGTTAAACAATATTACGCTTACTTTGCCGTTTACACAAATCTTGAATTCGTGTGTCTACTTGAAAACTAGTAAAATCATTTTTCCAGCAACTCCATACTATTCACGAATAAATTCGTTGCTTAGTCAAACATTTTTTTTCGTCTAGTAAAATCGCTATCATGTTGGGACGGCATTAATGCGCAGGCACGCAACTAAACGTGAGAAAAAAAAGGCAATAGGCGCATGAGCACGATATGTATGTTGAAACAATTCTCACGTTGTTAGAACGAATACTATGTTGAGAATAAATGCAATATGTATGTGCGTATATCAAACATATATCAAAATGTAAAAATTAATTGTCCCTTCATAATCGAGATATATTGATAATCATGAAAGATCTTATGAATAATTAGAAAAAAAAATTGACTTTGCACATTTTTCCTCAAAATTGTATTTTAATTTATTTCCATTCTTAATTTTCTATCACACTCAATCATATTTTAAAATTCTAATTTAAATAATTTTAATAATATTGATATTCACTCATTGCAATATCATATTTTATCGTGTAATTATACGCAAATTATTGTCATCACCTTTCCTTATTTTTGCAAGAGTCAATTTTTTGCATCGATACATTTTTAGGGATACACTTAAATAGGTGCATTCTCGTATATTTGTCTCACACGTACAAAGGAGTCCTGGGTATATCCCGCGAAATTTCACCGCCAATCAATATTTTCGTAGGATTCAACGGGTGTCCTGTTTGTACGACGTCAGTTTACCGACGCGCTCGCTTCAGGATGTATGAGTTTGCCGAATTAGTGTGCTGTTTAATCAGGCGCGAGGATTGTGTCCTTCCAATGCTCGCGTAACGCTGCGGAAATATTGGGAACCAATGACGCTCGGCCCGGCTTCCCACATCCGCGTCGCGAGACGCGTGATTTTTCGATGATTCCCGACGGGGTCCGATTACCTACCCCCTCCCTCGCCACGCACATGGCCCTCAGGCTAAATAAAAATACAAAAAAATAGCGACGCTTCGCACGATGACCGATCTGGGAAGTGCAGTTCGGTGTCGGCCGCGCCGACATCGAGGAAATTGACCGGCGTTTGCTACATGCAGCCGCCCGCTCGAAATACTGGAAAAAAAAAGTTTTCGAGCTCGCGACAAACGCGGACAGCCGAACACGAGCGAAAGTAAAACAATCTTTATAAATGGACCGATTAAAACAATGGCGTAAGTTATTTTTATCACAAAAACATGTACATTTTATTTCTATAAACATATCGGCTATCTCGTTTCCGCCAGAAAGCAAATGCTTGCTTATATTCCGTAACGATAAGATTAATGTATATAAAAAATTGATTATTATTAATATGTATATAAACTCGCTCTAATTATATGCAAAATTTTTATATAAAAATTGATTTGCTTATATTATATGAAAACTTTATAAGAAATATATAAAATTTTGCAGCAAATTTTTTCAAATCAAAAAGTTAATTTTATTTGGTTGCTACTCAAAACACAAAGAACTCAGAAGAATTGACTACAAAAGAACGTCATTAGTAAATCGATATGATTTAAGCTAAGCGCACATTATACGTAACATCACCGTTACGTGAATATAACGTCAAATATTCTTACATGGATTTTAAATATCCGGTTCTGTGATGAACAATGTGTATTGCTCCATTTGAGATTCATATAAGAATATATGACGTTACGTTGACATAACAGTGACGTTACGTATATTGTTTACATCGAGCTTTACTCTCGCGGATAGAGAACAGTGATTGTTTCTGGAATAGAGAAACGCAGGTAAAACAAGCCGACGCAAACGATGACATTTTCCTAAGCAACAAGCAAATAATAAACTGAATGATATCCAATTCTTTACTTGCTTATTTTACTTTTTCTTACAAATTTTTTTTTTCTCCTTCGTCTTTTTTACCTTCTTTCGAGCGAATCAGCGGTAACATCATCGTCGTCGCGGTTGAGTCTCATAATCGCGCGGCACTAACGAACGAATTTCCACGACGATGTGGCTGACCTCGCGGTTTCCGACGAATCCGCGAAAAAACCGCACGTCGGCCGTGAATTCGGTCCGGTCGAAGATTTTCGAGCGGATTATATATATATATATATATATATATATATATATATAATCGGCGTGCGGTTTGCGCCGAAACGAGAAACACGATAACAGGCTGGTCGTTGCAAGAAAAAAGAGGAAAGCGAATTCGATGTTTTGATCATTCTTGTTTCTCCCGACACCCGATATTTTTGCGGCGTTGCAGGAGCCGCGCGAGAAATTAACAGCGGCCAGCGAAGGTCACGGCAATTGAACGTATAAATTCCGATAAATTGGTGCTCGCGATAAATCAAGTTTTCCGATGTGACCGCGATGAATCCCCCGAATTTCATCCCTTACCGACTTGCTACACGGCACGGCAGAAAGTTCTCTTACCGGCGTTTGTGAGGGGATGCAATGAATTCGGGGTGGACGCGAAAGGGTCGCTGCTGTCTCGGCGCAAAAAAATATCTAGAAAAAATTTCAATAATTTTATTATATATACAATATTTAATATATGTGTTATTATATTCGTATCTATTGAAAGAATGAAAATTAGATTTATAGGAGACTATGTGACATCAAATATCTTTTATACATAATTAGGTTACAATTTTTTTTATAACAAAAAGATCAAATTAATAATTGAAATTAATAGAGATAAATAGGAATAATTGTATCAAATAAAATAAAATTTATATTGAAATTATATCATTTAGAATTGTAGTCATAAAAATTTAAAGATAGTATTTTCTTATTCAGCAAATTAAAAAAAGACAAAAGACAAAAAAAATAGATATTAAATTCCATTTTTATTATATTCTATTGAAAAATGATGAAACTATCAAAACATAACCGTGACAAAAATCTTTTAAGATTAACTTATTAAATATCGCATGGCATAAATTTATCCAATAACTGGCAGAAAATGTGAATCATAGAGAGATCCGCGAAACCACAATTCGAAAACGCTTTACAGATTTTTTTTTGTTATCGGTTAAATTAGCGCGTGCGGAAAATCTCAAAAGCGCGCTAATGCAACTTTATGGCAACACGATCTCGTTCGACCCCGCCACCGTACACGAACCGCATCCATCCGACGTCGGGCGCGAATTATATCCCGCGGCGGAACGGATAACGCGCAAATATATTCGAAAAGCCGGACCGATACAAAAAGGAAGCAGAAAGAAACGGGAGAAGTTCCTCCACTGACCCAGTGCACGCGTGGCGCGTGCGCGTATTTACACGCCGTGGTGACAAGCGCCGACGATACATCCGCCCATTTTTTTTTCGCGCATCGCATATCGAAGCGATCCGACACACACACACACACACACGTCGACGAATGCGAGAAGGATGATCCCCGCGGGGGTGAGTGCGAGAAGGACGATCTATGTACACACACGCGTGCGCTCGCATGATGTACGGTCCAACATACCAGATAGCGGGCTATATATAAACGTCGAGCGAAAGAGCGTTGATCGGAGAAAGAAAACGATTCAGAGAGCGAAAAGGATGAGAAGAGAAAAGAGAAGCGAGGTGGTATGTGAAGAAGAGAGAAAAATAGAGAGCAGTTCTGAAGAGGAGATAGAGATAGAGAGAGATTATCGAAAGGGGTGGAATGCGAGAGCGAAAAGAATGCAAAGATGCACGTCACGGGAGTCGAGCGGATGGCGATTCGACGAGGACCAAACGAGCTGCGAGGGGTTGGATATGTACCACGGTGGAAAGAGAAGTCTCGAAAGAGAGACAGTGACGCGAGAAGAGAGCGGAGGGCGCGTCGATACGAGGATGAGCAGAGATGAGAGCGACGAGCGCGGAAAGAGACTTTCAGACTGAGAGAGTGCAGGGCAAATGCAAACGAGGGAGCGAGAAGGAAGGAAGGGATGAAAAAGAGAGAAGGTGCACGGGAAAGAGAGGCGGAACGAGATATCGAGTGGAAATGTGCGAAAGAGAGAGAGAAAGAGAGAGAGAGAGAAAGGAAGATGGAAAAGGAGAGAGCATGAGGGTGAAGCGGGAGGACGAGAAAGAAAGCGCGCGGCAGCGTGTACGGCAGAGGAAGCGAGACGGCCGCATATGTGTTCTGAAACAAACGTTCGATCAGAGTGCCGATTGTTGCCAATCATACGTTGCCGCGGCGTACCCCTCTGTGCCCGTGGCTGGTCCGCGGATTCAGTTCCGCGTTTTTACGCGGCGCGGTAACCAGGGCTCGTCCGCGCGCGCGGCTACCCGCGAAAACCGCGCTCTAAATGTGTCGCGAGCCGTGGTCGGCGACCGTGTGTGCTAAGTCTCCAACTTAGCCCTCACCTCGGAGACACAATGGTCGAGGCCGAGTGATTATGGGAAGGGCGCGGTTACAAAGCGTATACCGAGGCCTTTTCCGGATAGCTTGATACCGAATGGATGTGCGTGCGTGGCTGCGTACGTGCGTGTGCTTTCTGCGGAAAATATCGGCGCTGGCGGTGGCATTCGATGATTGATGACGACGGCGGCGAACCATGAGGACTACATGGACGAGCGTTTGTATGTGTGAGTGCGTGTGCGCAAACGAGTGTGCATACTTCTCAGCCGCGCGCAGTACGTACGTAAATGCGTGTGTGTGTGTGTGTGTATGTGCGTGCGTTTGAGAGTAACCCTTGCACATATGTGCGCGCTCTCGTGCGCGCATAGGGATGTGTAAGTGCGCGCGCGAGAGGGCACGATGATTTCGGAAAACACGGCGGTCCGCATCGACCAATGGCAGCGCGTTCGTTCGCCAGCCGGGCGACGACGATACGCGATGATGAAGAGAGAGGGAGCGAGACGGGAAGAAGGGAGAAAATGATCGGAGGGATGACGGAAGTGGAGGAGAACAGACGGGGTTCGCGACGAGTAATAATGAATGTTTGTTGCCGCCGGCTAAGCCTTCATTTTCGCTGCTTCAACCCCGCGGAGATCTCCTCGCTTGCGCCTCGCCTTTCTGCCTGTCTACCCTCCGTTTTCGATCGCGCGCCAATTCGCTCGACTTTCTCGCGTCCAAAACGCGAGGAAACGCAATGAGATCGGCGGATTCGAATAAGGATAACAAAACTAGCTTAACTCCGGTTTATTCAGCTACAAGTTTTGATAAAAATACGCGATTATAAAGCGTAAGATACGTATTTATATGTCTGTTTAGTTCTAGCATCTCATCAAGAATTAGAGAAGATTTTACTTCCTAAGTTAAATCCCTTAAAAAATCCTTTATTAACGCGCAAAAATTGCATGATTGATACTTGCAAATATTTAAAAAATTACGAGTCAATGTAGAAAGACATGATGCTGGCCAAGCTAAGAACGACGAAATCATCGAATATAGCCATTTATATGAAAGATGCATATTATTGCGATTCCAGCTAGATTCTAGTGTACATTTGATGATCATATATGAAAAAACCTTTTAAAATAAATATCGATTAATAAATTGATCGGTCAGATTTTTCAAGCCTCCTATTTTTTATTACTTCAAAATTTAGAGAAAAAAATATCTAAAAAAATATAATTATAAATATTAAACCATATTTTTCAAATTTTGTCATCATGTGTTATAAAATCGTGTCATTTTTGTGCAAAGAATCGTTACTGTTATCATGCAAAAAACCGAAAAACGACGCGAAAAATACCGAAACTATATATCTGTAAGAATATGCATCTTTTCGGAGAAAGTTAAAATGATTAAGTCAGCACTGAGACGGAAAACAGCGCACGCGCGTAAGGAAAACGACTCCAACTTTCTCGAGAGTGCGAAAAAAGGCGCGCGGAATTAGCGGGACTTTCTCCACTTTTTTCTGACGATTTTCAAAACACGAAACGAAAATGGAGGGGAACGGTACAGCAGGGCGCAAGTTAAACATTGCGCAACCCGATAGCACTCTAAGAGCGCGAGAGCGCGAGAAGGATGCTCGTGGAATGAGAGCGAATGAGAGAGAAATGACTGAGGAACAAGGACGCTGGAGCGAATGACAGTGGGACGAGGGGAAGGAGAAGAAGAGGACGAGAGCGAGAAAGAGTAGAGGAGAAAGAGCAAAAGGGAGCGAGAGAGAGAGAGAGAGAGAGAGAGAGAGAGAGAGATGGATGGTGGGGACGAGTGCTTTTCACGACGTCGGTACAGCTCGTAGGCGATAGTGCGGAGGGCAACTCCGGGCGCGCACGCGCTTTTTCGAAAAATCAATAAAACGAAAAGCTTACCTAATGCTATGTTACTACGGAGGGGTAGACTCCGCCTTCATCTACTAGCTATATAGATAAAGGCCCGATCGCCACCTAGATACTACCGGCGACCCGACCAGATGACCATCTGCAGAACGCGACAGCGTCGTGCGCGAGCGCGCGCCCAGGGTGCATCATTTCCATACTTAACTGGTACACGCGCGACAAAGTTCATTTCGCGCCGATCAAGGAAAAAAAAAATGTTTCTCCCTCCCCTCCACGTTTTCCGCGTGCATCGTGTCACGTGGGAACGGTTCACGTGCGCGTTAGGTCCCGTACGTTTGGAGTGATTATTTAATACATATCTCGGGTCACAAGGAGAAAATCATTTCTTGCAGCTATCATGATAAGCGAACCATCCTGACGAACGATTTCTTGCGCTTGCATTAGTCTAATACTTGAACTAGCCTTAATTTCTTGAATAATTATTGTTTGAAAATATATTCAACTTTCGAGATAGCGTAGCATTTATTTTTTACACTTCTTATATTATTTTATTTTTCGCACTGTCGGCGCTGTCTTAAATATCATGTTCCATATTTTAACATATGAGTCATGTTGCATGAATTATCCAAGGCCCTAGCGATTAATGGTTAATACGATGAAGTTAACATTCACTGATAAATGATATATCTTGGTATCATCATAATTCCCTTAGGACATTGAAATCTCATATGCGCACATTAATTAGATATTTCGTGCACAGTGCAGTTTGCACAAAAGGTATATAAATCCTGCAAGATAATATATACATAGCTGACCAACTGCAAGCAGATAGTGCGAATAATCAATTTTAATGACAACCTACTTCGAAAGATTTACGTCTCAGTTTTTATGCTTTTTACAAAAATTAAAATTTGTTTTAAAGTTACAAAAATTATAATAAATAATTTTGAATCATACAAGGTGCGCGATATCAATAATATTATAATAAATAATAAAAATTATTGTATTCTTAGTCGTTTTCCTGTAAGAAGAGACTGAAGATGATATCCTCGTAAAAAGATTTTAATTATAAGCCAACGAACAAGATTGTATCTATAACCCGAGCCGTAAAACGATCATCACGGTGGCCGATTAACGGGCTTCGCAGTTCTAAGGAACGAAAATAAAACAGCAAGAAGAACCGGTACAGACCCCACGATATCCTACAAGCTACTGCAAAATAGGGGCTTGCGAATGCGGCGAGCCCTGATTAGATTGTGGCTTGTGCTCCAGGCGTCCGACTAGGTTCAGCACGTTAGCGAATTCGGTCCGTTGAGTGTTGACAAGTCCGCATCCTCCTCTCCCGGTGCCTTTAGCGCCAGCCGTGTAACTCTAACGAGCTTAGGGCGCGCTGGCTCTCTGCTCGAGTGCATTATCTGAAACCGCGAGGTGTTCTTGGCCAGAGTGGATGCGTTTCCGGTGCAACGACGTGCACGAATGGCGAACCCGTTACATTGTCAACGGTCAGGTCAGGTATCGCTCTGACAGCGGATCTATCCATGAGAAAATCCCGCCGAAAATTTATTTTTCAATGAAAGATTCCACTTTTTCATCTTATCTCTCATGAATATTTTTCGATTCTCTAGATAGTGCATTTGATGTATTTGAAACCCGTTTATCACGAATTTGGTTAACAAAAATTAACATAATTTTGTGCAATAGAAATTACTGTACGCATAATGTTATGTAATCAAGTCAATTATATTTCATGTACATTTAAAATAGAATGACTTGTGTAAATAACTATAATAAATAATTAATTTAAATATTTAAAACATTTAAAAAACGAGTTATAGATAATATTCAATTTCAAGAATTATTTAACAAAAATTTTTATAGCATTTTAAACAAATGAATAAATAAAGTATAGCACGCCACTATATATTTTTTACTTTACACATTATAAATAAAATCTCAAGTTAAAATTGACTAAAAACAAAAAAAAATTATGTTTAAAAAAAAAGATTTTATAAAAATATATCCTCGTTTAAATAATAAAATCTATTTAGCATTCAAATAACTTTAAGAATATTTTTAGCATTATTAATTTAGTAGAGAGAGAAAGAGAGAAAGGGTGAGAATATTAAGAATCTTTAAATATTTTTAAATTGAAAAAGAGACAACAAATATATTCATAAAGTTTTATCTGACTACGTTGTCTGACTATATCTGTCTCTTATCTACTTCGTTACTATCTACATGCCGTCATTTCCTTTGCCAGCATAACATCTGCAGATATTACAATAGTAGCTCCCTTGTACCCCTCTTTTCTCTTCTTTTTATCCGCGAATGAATATTTCTACTTTGTGCCAACAGTGGCAAAATTATACAAACCGGATTCTTCACATGATCCTGGAACATCGAGCCGCGGTAATGTCGTTATTTTTTACTACTTTTGTCGCTAATAAACATAATCGTTTTCATAACTGCCCACTCGAAATAGCCGTCTCAACGAAAACAAATCGCGAAATATATCTGACAGTTTCCGTGAAAGGAAAAGAAATTCAGTAGGGGAAATTTTTTTGTTAATATTGTATTATAAATATAAAGTCGCGATATATAACGCTTCGCGAATACACATGCGTGTGCAAATACATGTTTTGTTAGAATTATAATTTACTTAAATAAAATTTAAAGATGCATAAAAAACGCAAATTTTGTAACATTTATTTTAATAATATTGATTGTGATGAGCGCGATATATATTATATTAATGAAGACGTATAATGTGTAAAAAATAAAAAATATATATATTTATATCTTATAATTATTTGCTATCATAGCAAGCATAAATTTCTTAAATTAGTTAAAAAATTTGTTGCATAAGCATCAATATGTTTAAACAATTTACGGAAAGCTAAGATTATGCATGCGTACGTAGCCGGACAAACGCGAGCCTCGGCGTAAGTATCACGGGAGAAAACCTCGAAAACCCGGTCATTAATTGTCTTAGACGTTTAAGCGGTGTAAACACTGAAGGTCGCGAAAGGGAAAGCCTCTGGGTAAAAGCTTCGGCAAAAGTATGGAGACCGTTAGCGGAAGTTTTTCCGCGTAGTGACGCCGCGTTTCGCCGGCAGTTTTCACAATTTTGCGGAGACTGTACCGCGGGGGTAACCCTTCAAGTATAAACCACCCCCTACGGTAGTCATGGCAACACGGACGTGGTGTTCCTACCCAGCAACTCGCCCCGTCCTACCTCCTCTCTTCCTACGTCCTTCTACCCTCCACCCCCTATCCCGATCTCGTACCCCTTACCCTTCACCACCGACACCCAAGCCTCCACCCTAAAAACAAGAGTGTAGTTGCCGGATCACGTGGTTCCGCCGCTCTCAAGGGGTGGGAGGTCGAAGGGAAGTGAGGATAGAACCAGAATAGCATAGAAGGGGTAGTTCCTAATTGCACCGGGTGGGTGAGACACTAGAGGGGGGTCCAGAATTGATGCTGGAATTTTGAGGTTAGGTTAACTCGCTCTCGTTCCCTCTCGTTCCTTTCCTCTCTGCCTCTACATCTCTAGCTCTTTCTCTCTCTCTCTCCGTTCACTCACTCTCTATCGTTCAGCCGTTCTCCACCTCTCTTCTTCCCTACCGCACGTACCCATCTCTTGCCGGTCACTCTCCCTCGAGTGAGTCCAGAGAAGCTAGTAGGGGTTGGTCCTCTAGACTGAAAAATGCTGCGGTATACCGGCCGGACATGGGAGTCCTTTTCGAAATCCTCCCGAAACTGTAATGAGAAACTCGCCCGCCGATTTTCAACCAACCAAGCTCTCGGTCCACTGAGAATCGCCGAAACGGCGATTCGACGGTCCGCTCGTAATTCCATTTGCTATGTACCGTACTTAACTTGGAAGCTCCTCGCTTTTTTCTCATAAGTTAGATGGAGCCGGCGGATATTTAGACGGCTATGACACCCAGATCATTCTCCTCCAACGGTCGCAATATAAAATATTCAACATACACACACACATACAAGAAAAGTTTCACATCCTGCGAACTTTTGTATATTGATAAATAAAAAGTCTCTCTATTTGTCTCTAACAATATTCAAGCATATATTATTAAAATTATTGTAAATGTAATGATTCATAAGCAATAAAAAAATTAATCTTTTTGTATGAAGCTTTTTCTCTAGTTCAGATCTCTTTCTTTAATTCTTTTTCCCCTTTTAATTTTTTCTTTTTTCTTTTTTTTTGTGAAAAAAAGCGAAAAATAATAAGTAAGATTTTTTACAATTTTTCACTTTTTTTAATTTTAAATTTTTAAATTTTTTTTTATTCTGGGAACCCTCAGAGAGATTCCTGGGCTCCGCCCTGAAAGTCGAGAGCGAACGAGTCCCTCTTCGGCTGCCCGGCCAACGAAGAGGATAGTTTGCATACGTGCAGCGGAGAGGGTGGTAGCCGGACACAACCCCCCGATCAATGAAGGTGAAGCGCGCGCAGCCTCTCCGGTTTTTTGAAAATCTGCCCGCCAACCTGGTACTGCCCCTTGTTTATCCCCTCCGTAGTGTCTACATCTAAACCGCATACCAAGATGGGGAAACGTTGCAATGCCGTGAATACACCATTTTGCTGTTGTTCGATTCATCTAGCCATTGCTATTTTACTAAACTATTTTCAATAAAAATTTATTGGTACCAATGCGTCGAATGATTAAAAACAATATATAATTGATTTTAATATAATTCATTTTTTCTTTCTACAGAAATATTCCACGAAAGTCAAAAAAAATCGCTTTCTTTAAAATATAACTCGATCGTATATATTCGCGCGCGAAAAGAATTATACAGCGATGCCCTCTGGCTTTTTACGAGCGCGATCTGCGCATAAACGGTGCAAAAAAAGCAAAAAATGCTTCTTTCTTCATCGTAGAAAAGAACCTGGCGCCATCTGACAGCATTTTTTGCACAAATCATTCTTCATCCCCTCAACCCTCGCGTATATTCGTCGAGAAAGGGCGTTTGAGTTCGTGCACCCCCTATAAGATGGCGCCACTAAGCAAATTCTACTTAAAAAAATTAAAAAAAAAAAAAACAAATGTATTTTCCCCATTTCTTTCTCATTAATCAAATAAAAACAGAATGTTTTTCCAAAAAATAATATAAATTTAGAATAACATAATCAGGTGGTTTGATACAATATTATAATATTATTTTAAATATATTTTTAAAAAATTATTTATAGATTTGTTTATTAAAATGTATTTTTAAGAAAAGTTTAGAAAACTTATATATATTATTAATATTATTTTCATAGTTTCACATTTCTAAAACATTTAAAATATATTCCCTAAATATTATATTGAAAACATTAATATAATATATACTATATGATAACATTTAGTAGTAAAATTTTATCATAGATCAGATAGAGTAATAATTAAAAATGTATGTAATTGCTTATTCTAAACAATTATTTTCTTTATTTTAATATTTTATATTTTCTATTGTTTAATTCATTTCATTTTATTCGCTAAAAAACTTCTTTATGATATTATTCTTCATGATTTTATACATAAAACTGTTTTTTGAAAAGGAACAGAATCATATAATGAATATCACACAACATTATCGATCATTATGCTTACATATCAATTGAGTTAATGTTTGCTATTAATTTCCGTTTGATGTGCACATCTGTTTATTCTACGTATTTACTGTATATGAACTCTTGCTCTTTGACATCATTAGATAGATCTAAGTCTAAGTTTAGATATGTTACAATTGAAACATGCGACGTTAATATCGAAATATGAATCAATTGCTCTTCTTTTATAGAACAAGTGCAATAATTTTCACAAGTTACATAATCTATAATAATATTGTCATACTAATTTTTTTAAATCATTAAAAACTGTGATTGCTATAATTTTAAATCTGAATATTTATCAGTATTAAATTAAGAATATTTCGTGCATATATCGCGCGTGTTTATTTCAATATTTAAATAATACCAAAGATTTTTAATATTAAACTATTTACTCTTTATTTTAAAATTACCGTATTATGTATTTCAATAATTCAATGGAATAAAAACGTTATTTAAAAACGTTTTAAAAACGTTATTTAAAAAGGTTCATTTAAAAATCCTAAGTTGTTCCTTGATAAAGAAGAAACAAGTATCTTTCTCATCGAATGCAACAAATATTCGCAACCCTCGGAACGCGGCTGATGAAAGGTCGAGGGATGGCACTCGTTTCCCGGCGTTTGTAGTTCCTATAGTTGCGTTCTTGTCCAGGTTTCGAGAGGACGCAGTAGTCGCGTGATAATAAATTATTCGAGATAGATGATGTTGCCACGCCACAACGGGTCTGGGCTTGCTCTCTGCTCCTGCAGTGTTCTGCAACCGGGTATTTATGCCGAGTCTGGCCGCCATGCTTCATACCACTGGGATAGCAACCCCCCTGAGTTATGTCGGCCGCGTTGGTCTTGATAGATTTTACAATTTACGATCACCGCGTACACGCGTCGCCAAAATATCAACCTGTCGCGAACTTCTCCGACGACTTTGCGTTTTCGGTGATTGTACCTTTCATCGTCAAGCCAGAGCGTGCGATGCTTTGGCGTTGTTGGACCACACGACCGATATAGCAAACTTTACCGCGATTATCCTTATTCATATTCACAAATCTTTATATCTGACTATTTAAATGCATATTTCATTTTATTAATTGAAATATTGGATATTCGTCAATCGTATTTATTCATGTCGAATTTCGATTGTGCTTGCTAAAAATTCTCTTTAAAAATAAAATATGCGTTACAAAAATCTGAGCGACTATTAAATTTTAAAATGACCCCAAATTGCTCGACTAAAATTTTAAATGAGTTTTGAAACAAACTGTAGACTCATATCTAAGTAGTGTTCGTCATCAAGCGCGTAGAACGGGTTAGTTTTATGGTCCTACAAAGATAAACCTCTGGCTGTTACTACCCCACCGTATTATCTCGGGGTGCGAGGGGGAAACACACTATACCCCCGGTATCTCGCCGGACTAGACCGCCATTTCATAAGCTTTCACATCATTTTACTCGGATACTAACCCCCGTCCGCTGATGTTTCGTACTCACCTTTGAATCTCTTCCGATGCGGCACAAAGTGTCGAGTCAGGCGGATAGAATAAATGCAGGGCACAACACATAGATCGCGGTTAAAAACAGGATATGCCTTTATTTTTCATTTAGTTTAGGAAATGGGATGCATTATTGAAGGAACAAGGAACATCTTTCATATAATTGTCATATTTGTATCGAGGTAAATAATTTACAATGTATAATTAAAATATTAAATATTTTTTATATAATAATTATCACACTAGAAAAACTTCACAAAGGTAAAAAAAGTACACCAAGTACATAAAAAATATTCCTTGTACGCAACAAAAAGTTGAAAAGATGTGAAAGTTGAAAAAACATTTACTTCTAAAAAATAATTTAATAATAAAAAAATTGTTCCCTAAAAAATAAAAATCTCTAACAAATAAAAACTAAATGGAAAATCAATAATTAAGCCAAGTAAAAGGAATTTAATTTGTGAAGATTTATAATTTGAGATATTTGTAAAATCAATCTTTATAGAAATATTATGGATTCTCTCCAAAAAATTAAAACGCATTTTATTTTTATTAAAAAATTACATTTATATTTCAAATAAATATTTTGTATAATATAGAAAATAGCATTATTATATTACGGTTTTTATTAAAGATTGTAAATCATAATATTACTTAATCCTTACTGCAATAATGATAATTGATCACATCGATCACCAATTTTGAATTTAAAAGTTCATGCCAAATATAGATCGATTTCTTTTAAAATTAATCATAATCTTAGCAGAAGCCCGCAAGGGTTAATATTAAAGTGACATATAAAAACTTGGCTAATTATAAATAGAGAATACAGATAAATTTTATTTTATTCTTTACATTACTTTAACTTTTTTCTGCATATGCTTGCGTAATCTCCAAAAAGTGATGAATAATTAACAGGTCAAATATAATTGGCTAATATATAGCAAATACTTTAATATTCCTTATAAATTATTGCTTATATTCTTTAAATAATCTTATCTCTGCATTAGAACTTATCATTAATTAATAATCACTGACTTACCTAAAATATAAAATAATTAATACTAATTAGTAATAAGCATATAATAGCTCACACAACAAATTTTTTTCATATATTAACATTTTGTAAACATTCTTCTCTTTCAATTTTTTTTATATTGCCATTTTAGAGACAATTAATATTTTCATTGTACTAATTGAATATTGTTTGACAAATGATTTATCTCAAATTGCAGAAATTTTGATTCAATAACTCTTTTTATATCAAGCATCGCGGATATTCAAATTCACTAACGCGAGAGAACTGGTAAACCCTTCCCTCGATAAGGACGAGCTTTCAGTCTCCGTCCTTATCGCAGCGCACATGTCTAACTCCACCAAAGGCTTTCACCACCGACTGCGACCCCAATTGAAAAGTCTCCTCGGCGCGGACTCTAGCGATGAAATACTAACGCAATTAAATGCCGCCGACGAGCCGACGTCGGATATTGGCACTCCTCGGCCATGCAATGGTATTACCCTTCCGCCTCGTCGCAAATACATCGGTGTGTCCCCGCCATCCCCTGCAACCACCGACTACATCGTATCGTATCCGTCACAACGATATCTTCCCCCTACCATTTCACCCATCTCACTTTGCGGAACAAAGGAAGTGCCTGCAAATCGTGCAATATCGAGTGAAATTCTCGAGATTCTCGGTATCACTTTCCAATCGTCATGGATTGCACGACGACACGGAGGTCCGACGAAAGGGAGGCTGAACGGAGATAAAGGTACAGGATCGCAAGTACAGAGGGTACGATTAAGCAACGACGCGTCCTACGATGCTCGAGACTCTCCGCACGTACAACGACTCTCTTAGCTGCTCGGAATTCCAATCGCGCCAATTTCGGAAGACCGATGAAGACAGAGGGCAGCTGCGGCATTTGGCATAAGAAGTCGATTATCATCCGGCTCGCAAAATACGTGCGAGAAGCAACGCCATCACGAATACAGAAGGCAAAACATATGCATCAAGCCTTGTGAGAACTACATAAATTTTGTTTATATAAAGTTTGAAATATATTAAACACACTTTCCTCATTTAATATATAGAAAAAACACTCACAAAATTACAGTAAATTAATAGTTTTATAAAAAATGGCTTAAATTTTAGCAGAATAGATTCAAATGCCTATTCAAAAAGCAAAAAACAGATTTTTTCTTTTGCTTCATGGATACGAAATATAACGCTTCTTATAACAAGTTGCAAATTGCGCATCCATTTAAAGGGTTAAAAGCTGAGTTTCCTCAATTTCTCGTAAAGGCTCGCTAGGATATTGTCGCGGGAATAGAAAGCATAGATGGAGACGGAAAGTGTTGCGAGGGACGATAGGAAGGAGAGATGGACCGAATTTGTCAGGCTAACAAGGTGTTAGCTTCTCGCCGCGGTGCGCCTCGACATCTGTAATGCTCAAAGTTAATTTCAGGCGCTTCGAGGGCACAACATCGACCGTTTGTCTGCAAGAGACGAGGTTCTATCTGAGACTGGTTTCTGGAGAACGCTTTCGAAACGTTTCTGATATTGCAAAACACTCATTAAAATTTAATTTTTACTGCAGTAAAAAAATTCATTATATAAAGCATGCTAAAATGTCAAATTAATTAAACGCTTTGATTATTACTTGTGATCTTTAAAGAATCATGATAAAATTAGAAAAAAATAGATATTCCTTTAAAATAATAATAATATAATTAAAAGTAATTAAAAATGTGACGGTAGACTTCAAATAATTATATGATATTAAAAGCTCGATCATTTAACATAGCGGTGTTTTTAGAAGAAAATCGCGAATTTTAAACGACGAACTCTTAAGATACGCTTCCATAATTCACTGACTACGTAGACAAATATCGGATTTTCCAGGAAGTCCTTTGTTCGATCGAAGTTATCTCCTGCTGAGAAATGACCACAGTACGAGGTTAACAAAGTCGATGGAAATTGGAAGCGTCACCTATCCTGTCGTCACTATGACCGAAGCCGGGCATCGTACGTGCACGTAAAAGGGATGGCGACGACGAAAGGGGATGGAGTTGGATGCCGGGCGAGAGGTAGTTGGAAGAGGTGGAAGAGGAAGAGGAGGAGGAAAAGGAGGTGGAGGTAGCGGCTTGGCGAGGACACCGGGTGGAGTCGACGGCGTTGCCCAGCATCGACCAGAATATTATGGACTTATCAAGCCATCCTAATAGTCTCATCAGGATGCAAGCCTGCAGATCTCATCATCCTCGTCGTTCCTGGACCACGTAGGAACGAGCGAGCAATGGCGTTTCCTGGCGTAGATAGTGTTATAGGAAGTAATAGCGGACTGCTATATGCTGTCCTAAGATATGGATAACTCCAAAAGATGCGAATTCTTAGTCGAGAGTCATCACGACGTACTTATATTGCATCCCCTACGTATATCGGAATTATCCTCGCATCGAAAATGCCATTAAACTTTCGTACCAAAATGAACAGATTCAAAGTAAATAATAACTAATATTTATAGCATACAAGATCGGATATAAATACTTTTAAAAACAATTTTAAAGTTTTAATGAAAAATTTGCATATTGCTTAAGAAATTTAGCAAAAAAATCGCAAACAACTGTGATTTTTCTACAGTTTAATAGTTACAAAAAAATGTATAAATGTAACATTAATGTCTTGCTATCTCCCTTTCTATCAAACAATTATATATTTACAGGAAACTTTCTTTCATTATTTTTGCATATACTATATCTTTCAATATTATTATTACTATCATTATCTGACGCATCCAAAATAAATTAATGCGTAAATTTTATTCAAAAGATCATAAATTATCAAAAAGACAACGCAAAACAAATTAATGCCGCAACCAGTTTGCAGCCCTCGCTGCAGCATATTGCATACCGTGTACGCGCAAGCACGAGGAATTACATAGTTTTGGGATATATATTGTTGTTTAGTATGGTTTAGAATTTCCATAGATAACGGAGAATTATAACGGAGGCCGCTGTCACGGGACCGAGAAATCGTATGCTGTATAGGTTTGCTTATACACGTGTATATTGAAGCAGTTTCTTTCTTTCAAAGTTAATTTGCAAGAGAGAAAGCCGGAAAGGAGGGAGTCTAATATACTCTATAATCATTACTCTGTCTCAATTAAGAGAAAACTGTATTGTGAATTGATCAAAGTATCTACTTGAAATTTAGATTGAAAGATCGAAAGGAAAGAAAGACGATGTCTTAGATATCTTCAATGTACGTATATAAACTTAAAAATGTCACAAAAAAATGTAATAATTAATCTAAGGATATGATTGGAAATATAGTTTGTATTTGAATTGCGAATAGAATTATCAGTCATTAATCACTGCTCTTATTAAATATAAAGATATTAACGCGCGCGTCGTCTAAGTAAGTAGCATAAATTGCGTAGGAAGTACGATGAATCTGATAAGCTCGTGCTAAATTGCACGCGCGAGCACGGAGCCGCCTGACCTCCTCATCTTCCTGCCTAACCCTTCTGAGCCACAACTAATAACTCGGCTTTTTCTTTAACGACGAACTACAAACTAATCTACGGCACACGCGCGCTGTCGCTCGGCGGATATACTATTGGCGACCCGAAGCAGCCGCTCGTGCTCTTTCTCTCGCACCGTGACTATTTTCCGGCGTGTCTTTCTCACGATCGCGACAAGGGCAAGCGAAAGGTCCGTGGACGCAAAAATGACGCCGCTCTGAGGGCCGTCCGAGACCGAGTAACCTACATTCTTTCGACCGAGCCGCGGACCACACTTGATCGTCCCGCGTACCCGTGAGAGGAGGTTAGATTTAAGCAACTCCGTGGAAGTTGCGGGCAGGGTCGGTTGGCCCGAGGGCGGCGGCAACTATTATAAACTGTAGCACCTCGAACTACCGCCTCCAGCCTTCCTTCTCTAACATCGGACGGGCCGCCACCCTTCTTTGCCCGACCGTCCCTCGCCACCGCCCTTTACCTTGCTTCTACCTCGAATCCAACACCGTTCCCCATACTCACCCGCCGTCGTCGCTGCCGCCGTCGTCGTTCTGCGCCAACTTGCCTCCTCTCACCCCGCTTCGACCCCAAATAACCTAGGAGCCCCTTGCCGAACTAACCCGCGCCCCCAAACTCTCCCGGTTTCTCTCCTACGCTGTACCCTCTAATCAATCAACCCCCAGGCATCTCGGCTGGTCTGCACCGGGGATCGCGGCTTTCCAGTCTTCACAGAAACGTCTCTCTATCTGGAAAGACGAAAGCATCGGCCAGAGCCGTGGGTAACCCCTGTTGCTGCACACAGTCCGCTGCAACCGGATAGCGCGCGCACACACACATACACATAGGCGTGCATTCGTCGCGCGACGAGGAATCTCCATCTGCGGCGAACGAAGATCGAAAGGTTTCTGGTGAACCTCCGATCGACCTACTTGCCGGACGTTCCTGATTACCGTCTTGTCTATTGATTAATGCTCGTTGACTAATGCTAACCCGCTACACGAGAGACTCTCAAAGGCTTCTATGTTTAATCTATGTATAGTAAGGCATAAATTATTAACACTTGAACGATCAAATTGGTCAGTTTGGCCGCTAAATTCTTGTCTCAGCCATAATTTTATAAACTTTTAATTAACGTTAATAATGAAAAATATAAGAAGAAAGACTAAATTTTGCGTACAAAAATAATTTTCTATTTTATTTAATTTAAAAATGGAAATAGCGTAGATAAAACGATTAAAAAAATGAAAATCTATTCTTTTCTCGAAATTCCGCTTAATAATTTAAATAATCCATTAATCAGATAATTTAAAGCACATCATTTACTAAATGACATAAATTGTAGCAAATAATTCATTTCTCCAACTTTTACGGACTACAAAGTGCGAAGAAAGCATTTTGGCATTTATCCACGTGAGCAAAGATGAATGTGAGTCTTTACGGTGGCAACGGTGCCAGGTACAGTGCAATTAATAGGTAATTATCGCGGTGCAATTTTGCTCGACGGCCATTCCCATTCATTTCCTCGATATCTTCGGACGAGCCCGCCGCATTTCGCTGTCCCTCCATCGTTTGGTTCCGATCGTGCATCGCGTTTCAATATATATATATATATATATATACCGTCTTCTCCCATCGAGTCCCATTTAGTCCTACAGGCCTCGGCGTGACCGTACGCGCGCGAGAGGAAATAGAGTAATTATAAGGAAATAACGGGCGTTGTCTGTGTGGTGGGCACTGAAACCTTCGGGAGAATTTTGCCCCTCTTCGAGGGGGCGGACCTCGAACATGAGAATTCCAATACCGTGCAAGGTTATCGACATACCATAACGTATCGTTATTTATTAATCCTGCAATGCATACTTACCGTAGTTTAGTCCGATCCGGTTATAGCGTCGTAAATATAAATTCTATTTACATATACACCGTGCACGCGAATCGACCATCGATGACCGCGCAGCCTCCATCTGAAAATACCAAAGGCAAGATGTAGAGAAAAAAAAAAAAGAAAAAAAAAGAAGAGGAAGACGTAACAAAACATCGAAGCGAAAAATACGTAATTCGTACGCCATGTTTACAGAAAATTAATCGCGAATCTGAATTAATTCGTCTAGACAGAAACGGCGACACTCCGCCGCGCTGATCGCACTTTCTAATTACACGAGCCCAACCGCGTACATTTATTTAACAACTCGACGCTCGCCGTAGAGTCTCTCGCAGAGAGACGTTAATTCGTTAACGTTTAATTGCGCAACTTGGCAAGCTTGTCCGGTACCCCTCGATCTGGTACCTAAGCGCGGGGCTGAGTGAACGACGCGTTTTACACGCGCGTGTACTTGCGTGGAACTAATCGACGGACCAATACCTCTCGTAGCGCTCCCAGGGATGCGCGATGCAATTAATATAATTACTTTCGATTACACGGAATGGATAGGAGAGAGAAGGAAAGAAGATCTGCCTCTCTATCCTCCCGTTTCCAAGCTACAAGCTACACAAGAAAATTGCGCATTTTCGTACACATTCAAATATTCTCCCTTCGCTTTATCGGCTCGACCTTTTCACTGTTTTATTGAATCAACGAGAATAAAGAGAGTATTGTCAGTGAAAAATTTTGATTGCAAATGGATATATATATTTCGAATAAAAATGTTAATATATATTGTATCGGAATTTATCTCATAATAGACAGATTTTCTCGCTACTTGTGATCGATATATTAATCGAGATATTAATACGTCTGTTTACTTCGATGAAGTTAGAATCTTTATACGACAGAGTATTGTATTTTTTTTTTTTTTTTTCGTCGATTATAACACGTAGAGCTTAACTGCAAAATAGTTTTAGCATGATGTACGCCACATCGCTATTTTCTATATAAGATTGCTTTTATAACGTAAAACACATACTGACCTTTACTCGAGATCACGTATGTACGACCTTTGTCATTTCTTTACATACATGAACATATATATGTATATGTATAACTCAAGGTAAACCTTAAGGTTTTATCCTCTCTCTTTTTGTGTGCATGCTAAGTTTATCTCGCAAACTTATTAATGCAAGACGAAAGCAAAGACGCAGATACTTAATCGTTTAAATTATGACGTATTTCGCGATAAAGACAGATTTAATCGTTCTTCGTTGCCACTATCAATATTCAATTGGCACGTGGCTACAAAGAATTATCCGCGCAAATGGTGCACCTGAAATATGTAACGAGATCTTTGCGTTCGACCGAAGAGAATCCTAGCTTGCACACGCTCGTGGATTGCGCGAGCGCGCGTGAATAACCACACTCGTGAGTTTACCAGAACGAAACTACACGCGTGGTCTAGATGTATGCAATTTTGACTAGATTAACGCTGCATTATTCAGCTAATTAACTACTAGGAACCAGCCCGGCCCGCTGTTTTCGGTATCCCCCCATGGAAACAACGTCGTTTGTCTTGCACCTCTGCTCTCAGAAGTACTCGTTCGGCGTCGTTGTAGGTTCTTGCTCTCATAAGCTTCTTGCATTATCGATCGTTCAAATTTGTTTATTACACTAAGTGAATGCGCTTCTAAGTCAAAGAATAATAATATTGCTGGTTTCCGTTTCAAGATTTTAAGATATATTTAAAGATATATTTAAGATATATTTAAAATTACGAGAATAATTCTTGGTTATAATGACAAAAAAATATTAGACTAAATAATATCTTTGCGTAGCAATAAAATCTCTGTGAAATAACGCGATCATTTGCCACATAATTATTAAGAAATTAAGTATTTCTTAATTATTTCAAAGAATATAGCGACATTGTTACAGTAAAGGAAATATTCAGAAATTAAAAGAAATATACAGACATGCGAGAAACTAACTGGGATCAGAATATGGAAACTTATATTCAACCTGCCATACGCTTTTCGTATTGATTCGAAGAGCAGCGAACCACGAGCAAGCTATTCCGAGTTTGGCAATCATGTTCAACGTTGCAACCATCTTCTTCGGGAACACTACGCGATATTGCAGTGACGTTCGGCGTTCCTCTCAAGCGCGAGCTCTCTAAACTTTGGTCGAATCGAGGAGATGGTAAAGGAGGATAAGAGAGGAGGGTAGCGGTAAGGGGAGTGCGGCCGCAGAGAAACGAGAAAGGCGGTACTGGAAATGGGAGAATGGCTGAATATTCCTCGAGGACGAGCACTCCGTCGGTGGCGTCAACGGCCGAGTCTAGGCGTAGCCGGTTCCAGAAACTAGAAACCAGGTATAGCTTTAATACAGAACTATCTTGATAACGCACAGATGAACACGTGAGGCACCTTTGCCGTTTCCGAGCTACGCATCGAGTTCGCGAAATTATATTTATCTCAATCTCATTTCCCCTTGCCAATCAAATAGCGAAATGACCACTAATTATAATAAAGGACGATGATACGTTAAAATCTCAACAATGTGACATTAAAGACACGGTCGATTTATTTTTTTTCATTTTTTTTTTTTTGAAATAATCACGGTTCGTTTGGTCTTTATTCGCGCGCGAAAATATATATGTCGTACGTCTCTACATCATTTAGTACTGAATGTAATTCTCGGTTTTATTTATTTATTCGCATTCAGTGTTAATGTAAGATAAAAATTATATACAGCTACATTTAGCGCTAAATGCACCGTGAGTACACGGATCGTCACCTTCGTTATTAATGTAGACGTATAGCTTAAGCTGCGCATATCTCTCTTTTTAAACATGACCTTCCTAGAAGCTTATCATGCTTGACTTATAGAGATAACACATGCAGAAATATCTCAGATTTCTCACACTCTTCTTAAGATGAAACCATTTTTGAATAAAATTATCTTTTTTATTGTAATTAAAATCAACATATCTTAGCAATTTTTGTATATATTTACTATATAATATATAAAAATTAACTATATATATTTTTATTTTTCATTAGCAAAATTTCATTAACAAAAATTTCTAAATGTCCCTGTGAAAAAAAAACTTTCTATTTTTTTTTAAAATATATAATTTTAATAATTACAGAGGAGGATACATTAACGCATATGTTTCTTTTAAATATATATAATCTTAATTTAAAACGCAAGTATGTGCGTGTGTGTATATGTTGCTCGCAGATAATTCTTATTTAACAACACACAATGTTTAAAAAAAGTAACTACGAAGAAGCTAAATTTGTGTAGTTGAACTGCTTTTGGCAATCAACATAAAGCAAGAAATATAATACATATCGTTATCGACAAATGCGTCTCATCGAAAGCTCTCTCGAGTCATTGGTGGCTGAAAATCGACGACGACGGCGACGGCGATAACGTTGCGAGCCAATTGGCGTCGCGAGTAAGTTCAAATGCAAAGGTATGCGATGGTATACGAGTATACCAACGCGGGCATTTCGCCTCCGGAGGGCCCTACGGCCACCACCCCCGCAAGTAGCGCGATCGCGTTATGCAGCAGACTGAAACTATCGTTTGCGTAGGTGTGTGCGCGCGAGTATGCACACGGAGAGACTCCGTGCCACACTGGTTTCCCCCCTTTAGCCCGCGCAGCATCCCCAAGTCCGCTTCGCCTCGTCGAGCCACCCTTTCTCTCCTCCTCCTCCTCTTCCTCCACCTCCTCCACCTCCTCTTTCTCCATCCTCCACAAGAGCCCCGCGGCCACCAACCACCCGCTCGCCGTTCACCCTTCCTTATTGCAAGTTCCACGGTCCGTGCATTAAACTATGGAGTTGCCCAGGCATCGACCCGACCCAACCCGTCCACCCACCATCTGGATATGCGGCCCGCGCGCATATACGCTATGTACATTTCTAATCAAGCGATATTGTAACTGCGGTCTAACCTCCAAACACCACGGCCTCCACTACTGGCAACCACCCCCGCTTACTATCCCCCGGTCCTCCCTCTCAGTCGTTCCCACCGGTCGCTCCCACCCCCGTTTCTCTTTCCCCCATTTGCCTCATTCGGAGTTTCATTCGGTCCTCCTTCGTACACTATCGCGTTCGTATTAAATTGCCGACTTGCAATCGTCGCTATCCACAACGCGGTTCTCTCGGGGTGGACGGGGAAACGGGAGGAAGGCGATTGACTCTGCGGGATGCAGTCACATGGTCGTACCGATTAGAAAGATCGTGCATGGTGTTTCGAACGGGTTCGATATTGGAAAGTGAAGAAGAGAATCCGAGCAATTTACTAGTACATGTATCTAACACTTTATAGGTATAAAAAAAAAAAAACACGCACGCTTCGCGTACATTCTCATTCATACAAAATGTATCAACATGATTAATTGCTTTTTCACGAAACCTTAATTTTTATTAAATTTATAAAGATTTTATATTTTCTTTTAAGTCGCAAAAGAGTGTCTTGTAAACTACAATATTTTTTTGTTCTTATATAAATTTAAAATTACATGAAAGACTACGTCTGACGTTAAAACATATGCGACAAGTTGAAATATTTCTTATAAAAACTAATACTTTTCTAAAAAAAAAAAAATTATGAATGCTGCGCTAATACATTTATTCAAAATCAAAATTATTAATCACACTGATATTAATATCAATAATATGCTACCTTTCAACATATGAAATTCAGATGTCTTCGAGCTTCCTCCGCATGGCGCGAAATTCACGGAAAATTATCGGTCTCTGTAATCACTGTTCCAAACCACACAAATATAGCTTGAGTCTCGTGACTATCATTAACTGGAAATAGAATTTATACTCGATCGTAATTGAAGTTATCGGTATGCTGCAATCCGTGGAATAAGTTCCCATCGAATACGATAAATATATACATACATATATGTTACGATATTAATGTTGACATGAATATGCGACCTGACCCATCGTATTAGATATATTAGAAAAGTCAATGGAACGATAAAAAGAATATTAATTATAAGAATAAATAAAAAGAAACGTGTCAAATCGCAGAATGCTAAGTACACATTTACATCATAATGGTATGTAAGCGCGTGATTTAATCCCGCGTATGACATAACCGTTGCTTCTAATGGGAGGACGCAAGAATTCATTTTACGGAAAATTCCAGTGAAAATGAACTCCATTTCGCGCCAAGTTATTTGACGCTCGATTAATGATACGTACATTACGGCATGTAACCGTCCCTAAGCCGGCGGCGGCTCGAACCCTTAGATGCTTAAACACCGACGTGGAGTAACACGATTTTGCAAACGATAGATCCGTATAATCCTCGAGGGATCATAACGCGCGGAAGAGAGAAGAAACGGGGTGAAAATTTGGAAGGGACAGCGTGACCCTTCGATCTTCATTAACAACCGCTTTCAGGTCGCATCGTTGCCTTAGAAATTTAATCAACGGTATTAAGTACTTATAGAAAACATATAATATCTCAATCTTGCCGAATATCTGGCGTCTATAATTTTTTTGCGATAATAAAAAACAAAAAAAAACAGTATTCAGAATGATTATTATTCTAATTTCTCAATTAAACATATAATTCTAAACGTTACATTAATAAATTGTCATATTATTATACGTGTAATTCGAATATATTGAATTTAGCAAAGCGGGACGAGATGGAAGAGAAAACGCAACACTGGACCAAATTTTTGAAAACCTGTTTCGCTGAGAACTGCTCTCGAGAGTGCAGAGTTTTCTCACGATACCGATGACCACCGGTCATCTCACAAGATGCAAGAGTACCATCAGAGGTCCAGGGGATGAAACTGGTCGGACCAGGTTGATGATAATAGCGAATACGTGATTTGAACGGTAATATTCATCTTGCCATATCGAGCCTAATAGTATTAAATTATTACGAAAAAATATATCACGCAAATTTTAATACAAATGAAATCGCGCGTTATGTATAAATAAATAATTATAAATAATAAATAACTATGATCGTTAACGGATATCGAAATATAATATTTTAAACTAATTCATTGTATGTAAATAAAAATTTGTTATATTTTAATTATTATATAATTTATTTATTTTTTTATTTTTTTTTTTACTTTTTATTTTTTTCATTTTTTTTTTATTTATTTTTTTTAATATTTTGTGTACAGAAATTTATTATTATGATATTTACTATTATGATAACTCTACTTTACAAATGTAATAAATAATCTTGAATATTTGTGAAGCATTATACGTGCCGTTAGAAAAGTTAAGTTAATATAAAGAAATATATTAGATGAGCAATTACTATTATAAAAAAATTTATCACACGCTCTTTCAAGATCATGTAAAGCGTATGTCATGTCAATGAATAAACTATCCATATATTTCCGCAATAATGAAACCAGTTTTGTTGCATCTTGCCATCACACATCTCATTACTTGACCGCTTCGCGTTCTCACGCTAAGCCTGGACCAATGGTAATCTCCTGTGCTCTCGCTGGAGAAGAAACGAGATCTTGAAAAGTGGGATGGCAGGTTCTCAAAATCTAAGAACGAAATTCTGCATCGCGTGCGGTAACCCGCGAGCTAGTTCCGCGTATTTCAAGAGACGAAAATCTGGGTCTGTCGGTCAGTACTGGGGATGCTGCGGTCCACGCAGCATCCCTCGTGCCCGTAAAGAAGTTTTTCTCTCCCGGCGAACGACTTCTCAAAATTTACGATCGTCGAAATTACCATCGCGTGCTACATCACTTCGGGTCGTAAAACATTTTTTTGACATTCGAAGGATTCTCATCGAGTCAAGACAACTTTGATCACGCATCGAGCTCATCATTTTTTCGAGAGACAATCGTTCATAATTTGGCGGTTCCTACAATTTTCATCATTCTACAACACGCACGCTGATCCAAAAGTCTCGCCGATGGAAGGTTAAATTTTCTCATCACTCGTTTCTACTAAGCACGGTAAGTCAATCGTTTTTTTATTATATTTATATATTATATTTATTTTAATTTTATTATATACTTTATACGCACATATCGTATAAAAAATCCTACTCTATTCTTGAACTGATCATTTCTCTTTCGGCATCCAACTGTATTATTATTCGCCTATAGCGGTTACCAAACGACATATCCGATTTTACTGCAAATTATTAAATCGTCTCTAGAGAGAGCATGAAGTAATATTCAGGACGAAGGAATATCGAGTTACATCCGAGCGTTCGACGTCTGTGACCGAGCCAGTTTGAGGCTAGAATTATTGATCTAATACTCGAGGAAGCTAAGCCGGGTGTCTACGTTGGTTCTGAACGTATCTTATACTTCCCATCCCACGCGCCGCGCTCCCGACTCAGCTCAAAGCCTCGAGGTTCGTAGCCCCGAAAGGAGCCTCATAATTAATCGCGTCCCGGGCGAAACACCCCGAACGGAGGTAGCCTGTCGCTGTACCTAAATGGATTCCCCGTAGAGATTCGCGAAGAGTCTCTGGAGTCTCTCTGGAACGCCAGATATGCGATCCAGCTCGAATCTTCGTCACTAAGAAGAATATATTATAATCAACTCCATTAACAATAATTTAATTAATTATACATCTCTTTCTTCACGATTAAGTCGAGAAAGTGACAAAAAATTAATTAAATTTATATTAAAATTAATTGATATTAATGAAATATAGATAACATTGGTAAAATATAAACGACATATTAATGTCAATTAATATATCAATAAAAAGAAGATTAAGTATATAACAAGAAAGCGATTATCATTCTTAGATAGGACATGGATCGCTTCAAGTTTAATTGCTACCCAGCATGCCGTCCGTCATTTGATATCCAATAATTTCATAGGTATTAAAGGTTACCAGTCGGCTCACCTAGTAATTAAGCTTATTTTAACGAATATTCAAAGCTAACCGATTTCAAATTAAATTACGAATAAATTATACGCTTGCTAGGCTTATTTTTTCAAATCATCTTAAATCTATATCTTCAAAAATCGAAATTGCGTATTATAAAATTATGAAGAAATGTTTGTAAATCATATAAATTTTTTAACAATACATATTAAAAGTAAGCTCTTCATTTGTGAATATTATGAGTCAAATATAATTTTCGGTTGACTATTTCAAGAATCCCCGTCTCGCAAAATCTTTCCTTTATCTTCTTTAAATTCTGAGCAGTGTGCGTAATCTTTTTATTCCAAAGTTCTATAATCATTGATACTTCTCGAGAATTGGTAAACGCAAACGTCCATTACGACGTCGATGATCCTGAAGCCAAAGGCATCGACAAACACTCGTAAACGAGGTACATACGCCGGAGGTGGGACCTTAGAGCGAAGTGTTAGGTCGGTCGGTCGGTCGGTCGGTTGAAGGGAAGGGTGGAAAGGGGGATGGGGCCAGGTTGGAAACTACGTGCGGCCGGTGATTACGTCGATCGTCGAAAGAACAAACTCCGGATTGGATTAAGCACACGGTGCTGCACGACGCGGCACCTTTCCCATTTACCGGTCGTGGCCGGCGTCGCCCCGCCACGGTTTACCATAAAGTTTACAACTTCTGTCAAGCTCCGCGCCCACTGTAACCATACTAGAATGACGACAGACCGACCCTTTTGGTCCTCGGCGTCCCTCCACCATCAGCATCGCACTCGCGCCCACGCTCGTCCGCCCACACACGAGCGTCGCGAAACGAGTGCACCGGCCGAGTTAACGACTACGTTCTCATTGTGAGCGTGAAAACATTACGATCATTGAGTACAAGGGAAACTTTAGTCTGAGGAATAAACAGCCATAATTTCAAAACTCGCTGCAGCTTCCGTCTACGCACCGTAAGTTCAATATTTTGAGAGCTCGTCCCAAGATATTTTCGTTCTATTCTCTTTACCTTACGAGGTAAATATTTTAATAAAAATATAAATTAATTTTTAACGTTTGTAAAAAAAATGAGAAGAATTTTATTAAATTTTACATTACGGAAATATATTCTTAATAAAACTGAAATTTTTAGATTTTAGCTAAAAAAATATTATCGATTCTATCTCAATTTTATAGTTTCAATTGTATCTAGCAATTTTAAAATGTCGCAATATAAATAGGTTAAAATATAATTTAAATTATCGTTGTCAATTAGAATAACCATCCAGAAATTAATAAACTGCTACAAGACTTAAGTTGCTTTTCTGAATTTTCAAAAATGACGTTTATCCCTTTAAAGTGCTCTCTCTTTACTTATCAAATGCACTGAACTCTATTTCAAACTTATAGACTTTCAATTTACAAAGTCATAAAGATAGATCACTAATAAACCCGGCAAAACTAAATACTACAATATTTTTTGTCTCTATAGAAAAAAAAAATTCTATCAATATCGCATAAATCGTCTTTAATTCATATATTAAATCGTAATTTTTTTCTTATATATTATTTGTTCTTTTCACGAATATTAAATGCAAGCTATAGTGAGCACAAATGGACGCGGCGTCATACCCTTCGATGCAAATTACATCGGCTGTCCCTCCCGTATATTCCAGGGGTGCGTCTATCTACGAGGGTCGAGCCACCCTTTCCTTAATTCGCAACTAAGATGGCAGCCGACTCGCCGGCCATTTAGTTTCCCCAGCGATCCCGCAGGACTTCTTGCTCGTCGCTCGTAAGCTCCTGTCTATGTGTCGGATCGTGTCGGTGGATAGAGAGAGGACGACGGGAATCGCGCGGTCATCGTCTCCGCATAACGTGGGGCAGGATAATTTTCTCAATTTCGCCGTGTTTCTCGTGGGGTCGGTCGTTAAGGGTTCGAAGTGAGATTTTGACGGGGAGAGAGGAGGAGGGGGGAGGAGGGGGAGAGGAAAGCTTCGGGGAAGGGACTGGTAAGGGTTAGACCGTAAGATAGTTTGATAGGCTTGGTTGCCAGGAGACCTCTAAGGCCTTAGCCCGGCTACCTAATGCCGAGAAAGGCTACCCAGGAATACATATATACAAGCCCGAGCTTATAAGTGATCCTGCCTATGTACTCGCTCGCTCGCACTCGCATTATTCGCCTTGTGTGTCTATCGCCTCAACACTCGAAGCGATGCGCATCAATAAGCGAGGTGATAAGAATTTAACACAAAAGTTAAAAGTCTAACTATGACAGCTGTTTGTATGTAAAATGCGCGAGAGATGTTCTTTTAAAAAGATCTTTTATAAGTCGTGTAAAACATATAAAAATTGTTAGATTTCTTCGATTATTATGGAACCAATTTTTTAATTTTTAACATTACATTTATATTTTTATGATTTCGAACTAAAATCTTATTAAAAATAAAGCAATAAAAGTAAAAGATATTTTCTCTCTCTCTCTCTCTCTAAAAATTAGAATAAAAAAGATATTAATTAAACTGAAAAAAATTAATCCAATTAATTATGAATCTCTCATGAACATCTCTACAGTAAGCGTGAGAAAATTCAATCACAATCAACACCAGATAAGGAAAATGTCGAATAGCTGATTGTGCATCATGAACAATTGTGTGAACTGGAACAATTCCTAGGAAACTTGTTGAAGTTTCTTCACTGGAAACGCGTAAATGTTCTCCACAATCGAGCACTTCCTTCAAATACTCGAAAAGTCGAACGAGCGAAAATAACTGATTTCCAACAATGCAAAATCGAAATAATTCAAGAAAACAAATTCATTGAAGTTGGGATGTTTTTTATATATATTCTATTCGATTACATAAATATCATTAAAATAATGATAACTAGAAAAAAATTGGCAAAATAATTTAATCATTCTAATATCCTTCTTTTGAGATATTATAATATTTAAAATGTCGAAAGATATTTTGCATCGGAAAATTTAACTTTATGTAGAAGATAACTACTTCTATATTTCTTATCTACAAAGAGAATAACGAAAGATATTTTGATACGATTAACATATTCGCGATTAAAAATTCTGTGAAAGTTTACTCTTGCTGATACGCGAAAAGATATTCTGTCGTGCAATGTTGGCGCGGCCAGAATGTCTGACCTCGATGCGAGCAAGCGTGACAGCTTAAGTAACGTCTCGACAGGGTTTACAGGGTTTCAGCGAGTCTTCGCTTCCTGCGAACGATTTTAGCGTGCGGGCATTAACGTCGCGTAATGTACCCTCGCATGCACACCTAGCAGACAACGAGTATAAGGCCAGAGATACTCTCGCGGCCAATGGCTGAACGTGGTAGTCCTGTACAGAACAGTTTTACCGATAAGACCCGCCGTGTTTAACAGCCCCCGGCTAAAGCACCGCTCAAGCTCGCCCTCCACCTCCCCCATTGCCACCGTTCTCCCTCCTGCCGCGCCACCCACACCCCATGCTCATTCACCATAGAACATAGACCGTGTTATATTATATACGCGTACCTATGGAACTACCATGCAACATCCTACGTAATCGTTGCGATCTTATAGCGATCTATTCTGAAATGTCGACAGTCCAAAGAGAAAGCGCTCGCTGAAGAGAAAATCGTGAAATCGTATGCGAATAATGTCGCAAAATGATTCATCATTTGCTTTTAAAGTTACGGCAACTATTACTTCATACATGAATTCTTTGAATAATTTTTTCAAATAAATTATTAATTCAAAAGCAAAATATATATAAAGGTCCTGCGACATATTCGATGTATATTTTTGAAAAATAGCGCACAAATGAAATTAAGTTGTCAAAGGTAAGCTAAAAGTATACGAGTTAATTATATAAAGACATGCATATTTAATCGCGAAATGTTTTCATCACTCTCACCTAAAAACTCATGTTGTACGTAGAAACATTTATCCTCCATTAAAAAAAAAAAAATTAATAAAATTAAAAAAATTTTTTAAAAAAATATTTATATACGAGTGCTGCATCATGCATGCAAAGCGCGCCAAAAGACAAGACGCACGTGCAAAAAAGCGCCAGTGGAGAACATTCAAGGTTACGCAGCGTAAAGTAGGGGATGAAGAAAAAAGAAGATACGAGGAAGCTTTCGGGCAGCATTGCGAGATCCGTGTAGCGGTGTCCGGGAGGGCGCAAGAAACCACCTTAGTGCTGGATCAATAGAAGAAGGGGGGTCGGTATGCTCGTACCATGAAGGGAGCGGGCGGGGTGGCCGAGCTACACAGAAAGAGAAGGAGAGAGGGAAGAAGCAAAGAGGGTAACGACGGTGAGGGTGGTAAACGGGAGGAAATGCGGGAAGGCGGGGAGACAAAGTGGAAAAATCTTAGGTTCCCAGCACGAGGAGAGGAGCGTGCGGGGGGGAGAGTTCGTATCGGTGGGGGTAACCTTAGACAAGAGGCGTGGTCTGTACGTCGTTCTCACCCCACGGTTTTCCACCGAGAAGCAACCCTTATCGCCGACGTGGAAGCCACCATGGACGTCGGTTACGACGATCGCAGAGGAACACACGCATAGGTGGCGGGCGGAAAGATGCCGCTTGCGGAGAATCCGCCGGATTTTCATCTTCTTAACACTCTCTCACCACCCTCCTCCCCACCTCCTCGTCCCATTTCTCGCATCCGCGTCCGTCCATTCTCGTACGGACGCACTTCTTTCCTCACATCCGTTTCCCCGTCGGAACTGAGCCGCATTCTTCTTCCTCCTCGATCTCCTCATTCGTCTCGTTTCTTCTCCCGAAATGAAGATCGATAATGACGAAGCATTTGCACGACGGCGACAATAATAACTGCGACGATGACATTTCAACGACAAAAAAAAAAACGACAACGATGATGATGAAGACGCGAACCGCGGACGAACAGTATGTCCGTGACGAACGGGAGCCGCGCAAGCAGAGCTTTTTTATCGGGCAATGGGTAGACGAACCCCGAAGAGTGAAACGAAACTCATAGCGGCCGTGCTTTTTTACGGCGCATGCGGCTATTCCGCGAGAAAGTCGTGGTGGGGTTGAAAGAGAATCGAACTCACCGCCCGGTTCACCCTTCTTCCCTCTCGCTCACGCTACCTACGTTCGGCGTTTATTTTCCGGAGAAAGTGAACGAGATGCGATCGATTCATCGGCCGTGAGATATGTACCGAAAGAAAGAATATTGAGGCGCGACTTTCCGCAAGAAGATTAGATAACTTATTGATAATGAAAAAAGAGGCAAAATTAAAAGATATTATAAAATTTTGCCTCCAAACATTTAACGAGAATTTAATTATTTTATGTATAATTATATATTATATATAAATAGACTTTTTTTTCTTTGAAAAATAAAACTAATAATGATAATATTTTTATAGCATATTTTGATGCTGCTTGAATAATCATTTTATAAAATTTACATTTTTCATATTTTTATTTTCTCCATCTCTTTCCTTCTATTCACGAAATTTTTATTTAATCAATGAAACTACTTGAAACTTACATTATTTTATATTTTCCCCTAATTCTATACATATTATGTGTACAACTATCTATTAGATGAAATTCTTTTATCATCAATTTTCCAATCCTCTTTCCTTGCTTTTACACACATACATACTCGTCGGCTGATCGCAACGGTGAAGGTGTATCCGTGCAAATGTGGCAGCACGAAACGTTCATACATTTCGGTTACATTACCGTAGACATCATCGGATGTGTTGACGGGAAATACGAGCATAACTCAGCCGATGCTACCTGCCAGGATTTCGCGAAAATCCCCCTTTGCTCTCCTCTCTCTCTCTCTCTCTCTCTCTCTTTATCTCTATCTATCTATCTAACTCTCTCCCGTCTCGTATAGCTCCAGAACCATCGTCTCATTCTCTCACTACACACTTCTCTCTCTCCCTCTCTAACGTTACACTGAGTGATGACGTCATTTCCTACCGAGTATTATACATCTCGCAACATATATCCGGCGGCCGATTAAGATTCGCTCGACATTCGGCGGCAGAATGAGATTTTCCGAGAATCCGGCGAGCGCATTGCGAGTAAAATTGTTAAACTTGAGAGCTTAAGAATGTGAGCATGTGCGATACGCTATCAATGTCTTGGGAGAGGAAATAAGAATTATATTGTCATCTATAAATTAAGTAATCTAATTCTTACGAAGATATTTCTATGATTATTTATTAATTACGTTACGATTAAAGTACAATTTTTTTCTGAGGCAAATGCACCCGAGCAAATTATTCCTAACGACAAGCAATAAATATGCTAAAGTTCTTTCGCAAAAATTCAGATAAACGCGCACAATAACAACAGTTCTCACGAATTTAACGGATAAATTTTCGCGGGCGCCCTGCAGAACGCTACAATAAATTTCGACAGGACGATATATCCGAGCGAAATAAACGAGTGTCTTGATTCGCGAGACTATAAACATTTTTCGCGTAACGGTCAAGCACAATGTGGGCAACAAGTTCGGTCCATAGATCGTTTAACTTTCGAACTTTCGAATTTCGTTTAACGCTAGATTCTCTCTTTTTCTCTCTCTCTCTCTCACCCTCTTTCTTCCTCTTGGCCGACGTTGGAAACTTATCAGCGTGTAATTAACGGCGAAGCAAAGTCGTGTCGTTGCCGAGCAAAAAGCTACTCGCGCGGATACAATCTCGTAAATTTCCGGACTGGCGCGACACTGCCCCCCGCCCCCCCCCCGCGCCTCTCCCCCCTGTCGTCCATTGGCAAGCAAGAAAACCCGTTGTTCGGTGTTTTGCGCACGGTGCGCGACGCGACGTGTTCGCCGGAATCAATTGTTGTTTCGGGGTTTGTTTGCGGCCGAACTACGCCGTGGCCACGCAATGAGACAAGCCGGAAATATTACCGTTGCACCGCGAGAAATTATGCGATCAACGTGGCTGTAACGCAGCCGAGCGCGGTTCAGCTCGGATGGAAGCGAGTTTTACTCGATAACCCGGGCTAGCGATTGATATCGATCACTTCGAATGTAGCGGCCCGCGATCACTAACGCGCGATTACTAACTTAATTTGCTCTGTGAAAATGTTGAAAGTACGTTCGCGCATTAATTAATGTAATGGTAAATTAATGATGTACAATCTGTGTTATGTCCGATGAAGAATGTACGTACTGCATTCTCTCTGTACATTACGCAAGAAAGTAAATTGATTAATTTAATATTCATTTAATAGAAAAATTATTGCTATTACATGATTTAATATATGTTATATTAAATTATAATAATTATTATAAATTTAATGTATATTATAAAATTAAAAAAAAATATTTTGTTATTAATTTTTTCACATCACAGTCTTTTTAATTTTTTTTTTTTTTCATATTTAAATTTAATTTAAATATTGTAAGAAAAAATAATAATTTAACATAAAAAATGTTTGAAAATATGACTTGATTTGATATATAAAAATATCTGAGATGCTTTCTTATATAGAAATCTCACGTACCCCAGAATATCTTCTAAGCAATACTGCCTCTGGACCGCAAGATCCGGATTTCAAAGTAGAATAACTTCTCTGTTTGAGAGGGGAATAAACTTTAGAGGAGTTAAAGGTCGTGGGATAGATTCTTCTCCAGAAACCGGTTCAAAGTAGATTGGAAAAAAATTTCATTCCACACAATCATTGGCTCTATTATACCTTTTGCATACCATCTATTGACTTAAATATAAAATAATTAAATTAATCTATATAAAATTTTAGATGAGAGATAAGAAGAGAAATTCGAGAAAAGGATTATAATATAAAATATTTCTATTTTAGGAGATAAGAAAAACAGCATCGTAAAAAATATACCACGAAAATATCACGATTAATCGTTATCGCCCCATAAATATAAAATTCATTTGCTACGTGAGGTGGTAGAGCGCACTAAATTGTTGCACAACGGCCGAATGTACTCGTTAATCGTGTTTTCACCCCTTCACATCATCCTTGCTACCCAGTCAGTGAGATGGCAATGCGCGAGTTTCGGTAGAATCCAATTAATGCTGACATCTCTCCGCGTGTCTTTCACCGTTTTGAATTTTAAGCGAAATAATTCGCCAACTGACACGGCTTGTCAGCCTCTCGAAGCACCTATCATGCCTTTTTTCGAGTGAAATCGCAGGTCCAGAAAGTTTTAAGCGAAATGAGTATCAAAAATTTTACAAAATTTTTATAAAATTGTACTTAAAAAATATATATATATATATATATATATATATCAGATAGCAACATCTGTTATTCCTTGTAAAGTTACATGAAATTAATATTATAAGAAATTTTTGTAATACTCTATTTGAAATGTGTTGAATGTACTAGATCTGATAAACTTTTGAGCTGATACCGTAATGCGTAATGATAGTATATAATATTTGAGTAAAATTAGTTTTTACCAAAAAACACTATCACAAAGAATTTCTAAGGACATCATGCATCTAGTGCTAAAAAAAGATTGTTTCCAAATGCTGATGTACAGATACAAAGTACATATTCGATGTAAAATAAAGGCTTACAGATAAAAGGATAGGAATTAAATAGTCATGTTTACGTTGTTAAACGTGCGGTGAGAACGGAAGGCTTGGAGTATATTGTACGAAAAGTGTTCGGTCAGGAATTCAGAAGATAAACTGGAATTTCTGGCTTGCAGATGTAAGCTCGTATTTAGCGCGCCGCGCTCCGTCGAGGAACAACGCGCGATAGTTTAATTCGAACTTCGTACGAAACCATCGTATATGTCACAGCAATAACGCGGAAAACAACGGACCAATCTAAAACGATTGTCTAAAAGTTCGGTTAAACTCGCTATTAAACTTGCCTGGGAACTGTTAATTAATTCGAGACCGCCGCCGTCGCAGCTGCAATCGTTTCAAGGCCGTGCGTCTATCGTTAGACGCGCTTATAAAAGAAAGCGTAGGACGTGTTAAAAAAACTGTCTGTGGCCGAGGGTAAGACCGGAGACAGGCTTGAAAAAAAGGCGCATAAAAAATTATATAAAAAAACAATGGCCATTATAGAACGCGAGATAATAATAAAGTAACTAATATTAACTTATATATCATATAAAAATACGTGCACACAAACGTGGTGCGAATAAAAATATTAGCATCGCGGGAATAGAGATATTATGTTATTTAGTTCTTCACTTTTCAATCTTCATCGCTATAAAATGTAGTAAAGTTTCTTTAGCTTTCGGACATGAAATCTACGTAATTAAACAAAACGATATATTTTTTCTGCTTGTAGTCACTCCAAAGCAAACATGTAGAGTGCAATTAGAATTACTCAGATTATAATAAATCAAAAGGCTTAAACATTATTTCCTCAAATATAAACTTCTATCTACGAGCAATTGAAGATGCGATTCGTTGCGCGCAATAACTTCGTACGGTGAAACGGTGAACAATACCGCGATTCCTTACCTAATCCTGGAACAATCCCTTGGCCGAATGGTGTCGGCGATTCCGTAAGGGGGGTGGGGGAGGGTGGGGGAGGGGTAAGAGGATGCACGATTCTCGAGAGCAAGAAGAGAGGCCCCTTTAACCGGTCGGATGTGGCGACGGGCAAAGGGAGAGAGAATGGTTGGGAGCGAGAGCGGGTGGAGGGTGGAGAAGAGCAGGAAGAGGCGAAGGAGGCGGAGGAGTGAGAGGAGAAGAGGAAGAGAGAGAGGGCGGTCACTTGGCGATTAAGAACACGTACTAACCCTGCCTGGTTTTCCACCCCTGCAGCCTAGGATCAATACAACTTAGTTTCCCGTCTCAACCCTCGCCGTCACACCCCCTCCCTCCCGCCTCTCTTCTCACCCTTCCTCCCCCCCTCCCCCTCCGCTTCTGGTAACCCCTTTGCGCCACTATCGCCGCCGCCGTCGTCACCGCCTCCACCACCACCATCAGCGATGTTCTTATGTCGCGAACCAGCACGTCGGCGAAGCTGCGCTTCTTACGAAGCCGCGGTCCTGCAAAACCGACCTTTGAATCTAGCGGATGCAACGGGTGGTCCAAGATAAAGGGATTTAAATGTGGCAGGAAACGCCAGCAAGCGCGCCGAGAGCACGAGTCGTCTCGCCGCGACACGACGTGCTCGCACAAAGTGATTTAAGAACGTTTCAGCCTGTTTTATGCAGCTACGTGCACCGCGCCGCCGACATGCAGCATCGTAATTAATAGTCTCGGCCACTTTACAAAAACGAGACACGTTGCACTTGTAAAAGAATAATCAACCACTTGTTACCATAATAAATAATCAAGTTAAAAGATAAAATCATGACAAAATATAAGTAAAAGTAAAAGATAAGATTTGTACACGATTTAGTTTCAAAATAAATCAAATAATATCATCATAATAGGATTACTCATCATAATTTATATGTATATTTCATTTTGTCATATTTTTTTAATTTTTAATAAATGAATACATTTTACGCTTTAGTCTGAATAAATCCTATCGCGGCGGCATTGCCGTTGAGAAATTTCACTTATATTTTTTTCTATATTAGATTACGTGTTTTTTTTTTTGTACGCAGTTTGTATTTTTTTATTATATTAACGCAAGCTGTCATGCAAATACATATATTTATATTGAATCATTTAAAATTCCATTACAAGTTCATTACAAAATTATCAAATCAAGAGATAAGGATATTTTTCCGTTCTCCTTAATAACTGCCTTATTAACTGCAGCAATATTGCGTATACTTTTAAGAAGTAAAGGTAAAAGAAATAGCGATTTTATTAGAAAAATAAAATAAATAAATGTATATATACTGCCATAATCATAGTCTCTGCGTGGAAAACAATACCGTGTTTACATTATCGTTGCCTTGATAAGAGACAACACAGCTAACAATAAATAATATTACGAAGACTTATAAAATTAATGTTTTCGCAGTAACGTCTTATTGTGCAATTAAATAATTTTAACAAATTAGAATTTAAAAAAATATTATATAAAATAACATAATTGAGACACGATGTTAATTGTCTTAGAACATTTTATTTTTTATTTTATTCTCACGCATATCTGTGCTTTAATTTATGCAAGATATGTTCAGATAAATTATCATAAATTTAGTTTATGTAATGCAATAAGTCGACCATGAATTTTTTCTTAGCGCAATATTTGATTTATTTTAAAAACAAATCGTGTAAATTTTATATTTTATTTCTACTTTATCTTAATTTAATCTTCTAATGTAAGGATCTATGCACGTAGCAGTTTTTAACAGTCAGTGTATCTTTCATTTTATAGCTTATAATTTATATATTTTATAAATTATAATATCGCATATAATTTAATTCTTAGAGCGCGTGAATACTGATCTAAATATACGTTCAGTTTTCATTATAAGCGTGAAAGTTGAGTAACCTATCAGACGGCGGGAACTTGCGAGGTGCGAAATCAACCGGGAAACTATGAAGTAGCATGAGTAATGGAACGCTGCGTGCAATCACGTGGATGGGCAGCCGCTCAGGTGCCTCGGCCGGTTTATTTATTTATACGCGATCCACCCAGTATAGGACGCGCGGTGCGAGGAAGTGTGAGGTCCGTAGGTGTGGAAGTCTTCTTACGATCGATAGAGGTTAGTCGCGCCCAGTTCCGCGGATGAAAGCACCCACCCCCCTTTTCTAGGCACTACTAGATGGTGGTAGTCAGCCCCAGTTGCTTTCCCGAAGTAGAAAGTCGTCCGTCAATTCTTCGTCCTCTTCTTCTTATTCGATCCCCTCAAGCGCGCGCAAAACCGACTCGTTCGCTTACTTCGTTATATGTCAGAGAAAAATGTCTTTAATCCTTCCATCTGCACGTTTCTCATATATGTCGTCTGCCTTTTCATCCTCTACTTACATTCTTTCACTCCTATTATTCCCTATTTCCTTTACACGTCTATTATCTTATATAAAGAGCTCTTTTCATTTTTGATTATTAAATTGTTCTTCACATTTTTCAAAATTATCGCCTTTTTTTTAATACCACTTTTATAACTATTATATCTTCTCTATATCTTACTAATTTCATTATTTATTTATTTTTTCATGTTTTTGTTATATCAGACGATTTTACGTTTATATCGTCTAAGATATTTATCCCCTGCCCGATTACATCCCTATGCGCCGCATTTGTTTACTTTAGATTCTCATTACGCCAAGTCTTCGTCTTCGTCCTTCGCTTTTCCCCCGGCCCTTCCTACCCCCCTATCTCGTCCGATTGTCCTCCGCTACGTTCTCGCTCGCACCGTCGCGTCTACTTCACGCTGTTGAGATCAATCTCTTCGTTCTCCACTCGCGCTCTCCTCGCAGTCTGTCTTAGTCCTCCTCGCACTTCCGCCCCTCGCTCTTTCGTGCCTTTCGTCCAGCCACCCTCCCGTGACCGAGGGGGTGAACAGCGATCAGCGCGCATGCGTCCATCCTGATGCAGCTTCCGCGAAACCACCGCGATGTACACGCGATGCCTGCGGTAGGATCTCACGAGACGCAGCGTCTCCAGACGAAGATGCGCCATGACCTATCAAACGTCACTAGGGACGAAAACTAATTTTACAAATTGCTCCGTTCTCATCCTCCACAAAATTCAACCGAAATGACGTTTCACCTACTTTCAAGACTTTATATTTGTTCATTATTATTATTATCAATTTTTAGTAGCGTCATGCTAATTAAGGTTTTGTTATCTAATTGTCTATATATATATATATATATATATATATATTGAATAATCATGATTGATGAATAATAATGATGCTTGTGTATTATCGTTTCATGTAATAATTTTTCTGAACATGATTAAAAGTGGACGGAATTAAATAATATAAAATTCTTTCAAAGATAATTAAATCATATGTTAGGATTATAAGAGAGATGTCTCTAATAGAGGTATTATAATAATAATAGATTAAATTAAACTAATAATTAATTCATATATATTTTTATGTCTCTACTTATGTCTCTTTTTATTTATCTTTTTTTAATTTAATTGCATCACATTATTATATAATTCATTTTACAAGCACAAAAAAGCAAGATATTTTTTTTTCAACAATAAATTAAGCACGCTATTGTAACAAGAAGCAACGTTTATCACAAAAAATCGTGAGTTTTATCCGCGTAATGCTTTTCAAATTATATGCAAAGAATAAGTTTTTAGATATATGTAGATATATGCGACAATTATAAAATTTGTTAAGATTGAATATATCATACATTAATATAAAGCCGTAAATTATTTACGGCTATTTCGTTCATAAAGTAATTTACACTTTTATTACTTTTTCCATTTTAATATAAATACTATGTAAATCATCAAAATTTTATTCTCATATTTTTTTCCGAAAATAAATACGTACACTTTAAAGATGCAAAAGAGAGTACTGCGTAATATGTGCAACATAACAAAACTTATTCAGAATGAGTTTATACTACACGAATGGAATAAAACGATATGTAGGTTCAAACCGACCAACGATGTTTCGAAAAGTTGCGAACGTACGAAAGAGGATAACGAGTACTTCAAACTTTACATGTCCGATCCTAAACCGGTGTACAAAATTTCTAACACACACTCATCCGTGATATTACCATACTTTACCACGTATGCATAATACTTTCTAAACATTAAAATAGCCAGCTAATAATGTAAATGCAACATTACAAATATGTAAGCGCATCAATATAGTAAAAGTTATAATAGTTATAAAAGTAATATCATAAATTAATGTTTATTTGTTTCACATTGATGCTCGTAAATGAAAAAAAATGTTAAATTGATGATATCATTATTATATTTCTTATCGTCGCGAAATATGCAATAAAAAGTCAATAAAATTTTAAGAATTAAAGTGTGACTTGATTGTGATCGTAAAGGCCTCTAGAATTTTCTTACGCGGTGATACATTATTTTATAAGACATAATCTATTATTTCCTGCTTCAATCTATTATAAAGATACCATGAGGACTCGGCTTCTTGCGTACTTTGAAAGCCGACCGATCCCAATGTGTACACACGCGGGCTTCAGTTATTGTCACCCGGGCATTTCGTCCAAGCTAGACGCTAAGTCGGCCATTTTAAGCGAGTCCCTCGATAGCTTTTCCTGGGGTACCTGGTGCCACCCCTCGGATGAGCTTCAGCCGGCAGCGTGGCAAGCCAACCCGGCAAAAGCGATTAATTACTTTGAGCAATTTGCTCACCAACTCCACTCAGCTCGTAGACCGACACTATTCTCATTTCTCTGTCCGGGCAGCTACCACCACCTTCCCCCGCCTGCCCCGCGCCACTACGTACGTATATCCGTACACCAACACGCGTGTACATGCACGCACACAAAAACGCGCGCCCCGTTGCGCCAATGCGCGGAACATTACACGCATACATCGCGGACACGGAGAAAACACACACACACACACACATAGACACGTGTCGCAGCGGCCACGTGTGTTACTGGTCATTCAACGAAGGTACAGAGTGACTTCCTGTAAAGCTATGTACATCCAACCGGGCACATTCTCGTTCGAGTTGTCGAAGGGTAGAGCCGCCGTAGTCAACATCCACCGAACGCTATTTTCCGCCCGAGTACCGGCGGATCGATCATACCGCTCGTTTTCCGCGCCTTCTCGCGATCGCAAGCTGGCGAGAAAAAGAAGGTCATGTGCTTTCTCACCGCAGCGTCACGCTGCTTGTGCTGCTCCTGAGAGTACATAGACAAGTACAGTCTCGTATGGAAATAGAAAATCAACCTGCTTCTTTTTCGAAATTTAAGAAATGTTAAAGATGACAAATAATAGGAAGTAAGAGAAAATTATATAAGGAACAGCCTCACGAAAATATTTAATAAAGTCGCAGACTAGACTTACAAAATATTTAAAAACTATAAGAGAACAGAATACATATATTTGCCTATTAAAAATATTTCCGTGTCTGTCCTGTACAATATTTAAACATGAAACTTGTGTTCGAACTGGTGGAAACTTTTGCACGCACGATTGAGACGAAATTATCGAGAGGCGTTCGGCTACGCCGCCGTATTACGGAATATTACGAATTGCGCGCTCTGACGCGCCGGTATAATTACGTTTTTATGCTAATGCGATTCTGCCACTCCATAATAAAGGATTACCGTGCCGGTAGTTATTAACCAAAATTTGGTGTAAGCTGACGTAGATAATGTGTTGGCAATAATCGGTATAATGCGCACACATTACTTCCTCGAGAATCACGTTTTGTAATAATTAATCATCGACGATCAATTCTTCTTGTCATACTTTGCGTTTCTATACACTATCATGATACATGCGTCATAAAAATCATTGTCAAATTAAAACACATGACAATTTTTAAAATGCAATAAAAAATCTATTAAAAAATGCAATATAATGCAATATTTCGTTTAAAAAACTTTATATTCTTTTGATTATACCTTATTTTCCACAAAGAACTACTAACACAATCGCTTGGTAAAGAAATAATTTTTGAATAAACTTTTTAGATTTTTAAATACACGTATATTAATACAAATATATCGTGAGTGAAGAAATGCGTGATGCAAAAGACGAGAATTTTAGATTCGCGGAAATATTAATATAATAAGATTAATTAATAGATTAGAGCCGAGAGTTAATTCGTCCACACGTGTATGCGGAAGCTAACCACAAGGTTACTCACATCTCTGACAATGAGATGCGCCGACTCTTATAGGACGCTTCAAAATGAGAGCTTACAAACAATTAATACTACGTTTCTCTCTATGTATTGTATTAAGTAAGACCTGTAATATCCGACTAATTATGCGCCAACGAACATCATGCGCGTTCTTGAGAAGAAAATCCTGTTACTAGTAAAGTTATTTAAAGCTGCCGCGTTGAAACATCGCCATCGTAATCATAAAACGCGAAGAACGTTGATTTAAAGGAACTTACGATGTCACTTTCTCGGTATGAGCGAGCATACCGCGTGAGAGGGGAGCAGCCTCTTGTTTACGGATAAATGTCTTACTTCCCCTACTTCGCCGGTAGCTGCGGCCATCTTGTTACCCCGCCTTTCCTTTCGAATCCCCCTCGTATTCCCCCCGGAAACGTTAGACTGCCACCACCACCATCACTACCACTACGTAACCCTCGTAGTCCCTCGTCTTACCCTCTCTGGAAAATGTGGCTCCCCACACCATTCGCCCCACCCTCTTCATCCACCATTCTGACTTACCCCCTCCAGCAAAAGGAAAGACGCCAAGATAGCTGACAAAATTTCTTATCGCCGCAAGTCAGAAGAAATATCTTAATTAGGTTCTCTTCTGTTGTATATGTGTGTATTTGCGAGATATAATTCTCTCGCATTGTAGAAATCATTTATAAATATACATATATAAATAGAATTATATTTATATAAAATTTATATTTAAAAAAGAATCTAATCACACACAATTGATTGCTTAAATAATGTTACAATTCTGCGACTTGTTAGATATTCATGTATTATAAGATCAAATTTAAATCTTGATGTCTATTGTAAAAAAATTATGTCAAGTCAATAGAAACAATAAAATACTAAAATAATTTATCCCCTTTAATCGATTATTCAAGTGCGATGTATCACGGTGTTTTTCAGTAGTAAAAAAGCATTTTGCTTAATGCACTTGATTATGAAACAACACAAATCTCTTATATAGATTACACGTTCTTATAAAAATGTATAAATGCACTATCAAGTACATACTATCCAAATTAATCTATTTTTCAAATAGTAATCACTGCAAATATTTTCTATTTCTCGGTAATCAATGTAATGCAGCGTAAGTAGGTACAAATTTCTGTTGAACTGATTAATAAAAATTAATTAGTAAAGCTTTTACATTGTAGTCTTCTAAAAAAACTCTTCTAATAAGACTCTCAATTTTTTGGTCTATATTTTCTTACTTATTATCGTAAATTATTTATGACAATGCCAATTGTCTGAAAATTTTATTCGAATCGATTTCAAATTGATTCGCTACGATTACATTTTAAGCGTCTGATTTAATTATGGGTACTTTGGTAATGCTTGGTTTTACACCAAAGAACCGTTGCGAATAGTTTCTCAGCTAACCCACGTCAAGCACATATTTGCATTTATTTGTGAGTGTAAGCATCTCGTTTACGCATGTAAGGGAAGAGGCAGAAACGCAGAGAAATAGTGGTAGCTGTAGGACACGGAGTCAGATTGGAAGGATTAGACGGGTCCTTAATCGGAGAGACCCGATCATGTCAGAGAATGGAATGTCCTCATTTCCATCGGCCCTTTCGCTCCCGAAGATACGCGGTATTCCGCCAATAAAGATAAGAATCTTCGATTATACGGCAGGTTTTCGCGTCCTTTCTTTGTTGCTCTTTCTCTCTTTCTCTCGCGTTTCTTCCGATTTCCATTTCCGTTTACGTCACAGATATCTACCACAAATAATTATGAGATTCAAAAAATCTCTGCTATCTATATTATTGCTGTTTTTTTTAACATACATATCAATTTCCAATTGCCACACTAAAATTTTGCGCATAATTTATTTCATCGTTTCGCATGTCTTTTTATATCAATATTAGCGTAATTTTGGTTTTAATTATTTCAGGATTTTTAATATTAAAAAGTTGCATACTATTATTGTAGAAAAAATTTTCGCTCAAATATTCGCTAAAGAAGAATCGATTCCAAACTTGCAAATAAAATATTTAAATACAATTTAAAAAATTGAGGCATTTTTTAAATGTAAAAAAAAATTCTAAAAGAAATCTATTATTTTGATTGACATAGCACTTTAAAGATAGAAATCGGAAACAAATTCCTCGTTCAATCGACGCATATAATCGATATCGAACACCATCCGGCCTCGCTCCGGGCAATTGGCATCCGTACAGAAAATCGACTCATGGAATGAGACGATGTGGGATGCGACTCAGGCCGCGGAAGGACGAATAAGGATGTGTAAGGACGCGTTACTGCAGGTGAAGGAGAAGTAGGTAGAACGTGGTATTCTGCAGCCAACGACGATCAATACCCAACAGCCCGGCACGTACAAGTCTGTATAACTATACCAGTGTATTCGGTGTATACCGTAAGGGGGTAGTTGGTAGAAATAGGGGTGGAAACATCCCCAAGGAGCCGATAGTAGCCCATAGCGCTGCCAACCCATCCCATAGTTCTGGCCAATGGATGCCCACTGCGATCTCTAGGTCTGTGCTACGAATGAGAAATCTTCTCTCTCTCTTCCTTCTGTCTCTCCTCTCACTATAAGTATATATGTACATACACACACACACACATACACACACACACATATATATAGACATATATATATATATATATATATATAAACATATATACGTACACACACACCCCCACATATATATATATATATATATATATGTACATATCTATCGTATCATACACCTTCCGGAGTTTCTCGTCGTCTCTGTCTTTCTCTTTCTCTCTTTTTTTCTTATCCCTTTAACATCTCCTTAACATTTAAATGCATTTATTTCGTTTCTTCAATAAAACAGGTACTCTTTTATAATGCACGAAGATGAGCTTCGTTTCTCGTTCCTAACGCATACATCTCGCGCTCCTTGCCAGCGAATCAACCATTGTTCCTTTGATCCATATGTTTTGAATCTTATGCACGTTGAAGCAATACGAATAATTTCTAGCTCTCGGAGAAATAAACCGAGCTAATTTTTGAAGTGAAATGGTGGCTAATTGAAAATAGCCAATTGAGTACACATGTTAAAAAAAAAAGATATGAAAGAAATTAAGAAAATGAGAGAAAAAGAGATTTAATTTATTATATTATTAATTATTACTTTAAAAAAAAAATAAACATCTCACATAATTTTTCTATTTAAATTTTAATTTTGGAGCAAAAAATAAAGCTATGAAACAAAACGGAAAATTGCAGAGAAAATAATGAAGAGGGTAGACATGTCATTTGTATGACCTCAAGAGTATCCTTTCTAAATATAACTATCGGGGATCACCCCCTTATGAATACAAGGTATCACGCGACTTTTCTTCGACATTGCGTGCGTGCGTGCGTGCGTACATGTGTGAAGTCACGTAGGAAGATCTTCCGACCCCGACCTTCGACTTCCATCACCCGCGTCCCACCTTTGACTTTATTACTAGCGGCTGCGAATGAATGGAAGGAGTATGATAAAGCGCGTTAAAAGAGGGTGGTAGTCCACGCTCCTGAGAACGCGGAGGGGTGCGAGGTTGTCTAGTGTCGGAACGTGCTGCACAGTACGGGAGAAGGGTACGGAGATGGCCAGAGAAGGGTTTCATTCATGAATGTGTTTTATTGTTTCAGGCACAACGCGACTGGAGAACAGAGGAGGCCGGATAATAGCGGCGGGAGGAACCGGAAAGCATAAACCTACGCAAAAGTGGCGGCCACTTCAAGCGTTTTCTGTGGCGGTCGCGACCCTCCCGAAAATTATCCAGAACGACCTCGCAGCCGCCGCGACCTTACCGTCGAAGAAATGACTCGGAGGAAAATATTTTCGCGACAATGAGACGTGAACGGCGCAAAAATATATCTTCGCGAATAAATTGCGAAAAATGGACTAAATTACTGTGAGCTTTCTGCAAAAGATAATAATCGTATATCTTTGAAGAACATTTATTAGTACAATGAGATGATAGTACATCACAATACATAAAGTATAATTCAAGAATCGAAACAAGAATTTCATCGAAAAAAAATAAGATCAATGTCAAGAATATATAAATCACTTTTTAGAAAATATTTAACAGCAAAAAACTTTATAGGACATATGTATGAAAATTAATGAAAAAAAGTATTTGAAGATATTAATGGATTAATATGAAAAATACAGATATGAATATATTTCATATTTTCAAAATTTACGAAATCGTTAATCGTAGAAGGATTTTGAAAATACAAAATGGTTACAAAATGGATAATATCTTCTTAGCAAGAAGTATCAACAGAAACTACGGAATTTCATCAAAAAAGAAAAAGTTTTAATTTCTAGCAACAGCATCCTTTTCAACGTAATACGACAAAAATACTTTTAATGCTTTAACTATATTATTCGAACATGGTCATGCAAGAGGAAAAATTTTTACCTGCGGAAAAACTTTTAACTTAATTTCCTTACCAGCTTTTATTTCTCTTGCAGTAGAAAACTTTAATGAGTGCAACGATAATGTGCACTAAAAGAAACTTTCATTATCTTAAAATAATCGCATATGCATATCAAGTAAAGAAAAAGATGACTTTACGACTTCCTCTTATTTTATAGATCTCAATTTTTAATCTCATCAGCAATTGCTTTTATTATTCACTTACTTATAAACATTATTTTAAATCATAAAAATGTTAAAATTCCTGAAAATGCAAACTGTTTTCCGCATATTTTTTATTGATTAATTTCTTATAAAATCAGTAAAAATATTTTGCAACTATAATTGCGATTTTGTCTTCGACAAAAATATTCAAAATTTATGAAGCTTATGGTAAATAATGATAAGCAAAATAATTACGTAAATCTAATTCTCTAATTCTCTTCTCGCGATAATAAAAATTAATAAAAATAGTTGCAATAAAAGCAAATTGCTCCATTTTCCAAGTATACAGCCATATGTCATTGAACAAATTGTGGGTCTACAACTTAAGGCCCATGCCACGCCCTTGGATAACAATCTTAATTTCCGGTCCCACCTATATGAATTTTTTGAACCCCTTGCTGCACTGCACCCTCCTTCTTTTCCCAACCCTTTGCGTCCAGGATTGACCAATGTTCAAACCCTTTCAATGGACAGAACTTTTCCCGTTTCGAAATCTCGACTACGTACAGTCGCTGAAAAAAAATATATGTCTACAAATCTAACGAAAAAACTTAATTCTTGTGTTAATGTGCCTAATTATTGCATGCAGGTTTTTGAAAATATACGCAATTTGAAAATTAACTTTTTATATAATTTCACCGAGAGTTGTCATAATATATTTAATATACAAAATATATGATAAATTTAATATACAAAATGTCATATAATAAACGTATGTAAATCTGTTTCAAAATATGCATATCATAAATTAATATCATTGCGTAGCAACTCAAATTATTCACTTCAATGCAAAATGGTTAAAGTCTCCCCTATGCAACAATTTAATAGTTTATATATGCTCGCTTCTTTTAATTTAAATCAATCTAAAAAATATTTTATATTATTTAAATCCAAAAAATTATCAAAAAATCCTATATATAAATTGTTGAATATAAAAAATGTATAATCCATTTTCTTAAAAAACTTAATTAAATATTAATACTTAATTAATTAAATTTTTTTTATTCGTCAATATCAAAAAACATGTATTCTACAATAGAACATAATAAGATGTATAGAGAAAACGTACTTTAGGACTCGTCTAAAATTATGACTTCGTTTATCTATATCCCAAAAACAAGCAGTAGAAAAATAACTTGAGAAGCACGAGCAACGCGTTAGCGTTAAGCAAAATATAAGCTAGACTCTGTGTTAATCGCGTATCTCAAATATTCTCTCCGAATTAACATGCATATATTCAAATTAACGCGAGCCGCGTAAGTGAGCGCGCGAAGGACTCGGAGCCTTAATCTGTTTTAGCGGGGGCGTCAGTAAAAAAAACCGGCAGGCGGCAGAAGGCAGAGGGTCAGAGGGTAGTCGCGCGTTTTTTTCCAAGACGGGTGGAAGAAACGACCCTGGGCTTCCCAATTAGCGTTCTTACTCCTGCCCGCGTCTCGACGGCTAACGCTGGGCTTCAGAACGGCGCCGGGATGCAAGAGAGCGAGACAAACCGCGCGATAAAACGGTACACGCTCTCACATCACCCATACTCTCGCCTCGGCTGCGCATCTTTTTTTTTTTTTTTTTTTTTTTCTTTTCTTTTTACTCATTCTAGCTTCACGCGCGCGCACACTACCGGAAGGGTGGTAAAGTAGAAACGGTGTTGAAATACGGCCAAGAAAAGTTCATATCCCGCGTCGCATTCCGCCGACTTAGGTGACTCTCAGAGATTTAACGTGCAAATAATATGGTGCAGATACACACGAGAAGTTTTTAAATATTTTATAAATCTACGTGAGAGAGATAAATGTCGCGGTAGAAAAAAATCATCGCAAAAGAAATTTAATTAAAAATATATGTAACTTATATATATATTTCTCAGCAATTTATCATATTAAATTATTTTTTAAGCATTGAATATACCAGATTTCTTATTGTCTATAAATTTCTTGTACTATTTATTCTTTAAAGTTCTTTGAGAATATTAAAGTATCAATAATTTAATTGTAAGCGATTGAAAATCTAGAAAATATATTACACAAAACAAATTTAAAAAGATATAAAATATTACATATTATTCTTAATCTTATTACATATAAATGTAATGTTGAAATTCTATTATCCAATTAAAATCTTTTTAAAACATCATTAGGATAAATACAAAAATTCTCTAAATCCAAAATCTGTCCATTTACAATAAAGCAAAGTTATTATATTATGAAAATTATTTAAAATACAATCCTGATATTCTTATATTAATTGTGACAAGTTTAGTAAAAATACACTTTTAACACGGCTATTTAAATCGAGATATTTCTTTACAAAAATATCGTTAAAGTACTCTTTATTTTATCACCAAATGTCGCACTTAACTCAGCAATAAAAAATCTCCCCAACACTCTCTATGCAAACGCGTAATTTGCATTTCCGTAAAAGAACGAAAATTCGGGAAGACGAAGGGTTGAGAGTCACCGGATGCGAGTGGCCCGCTATTTTCAGGCCTTTACGAGAAATTCACGCTGTCGAGGTAACGTGAAGTCCTATTGTCCTCATTCTTAGTTCACAGAGCGCGAACGTGATACGGTCAAAATACTTTCCATCGGACTCTACCAGAGGCACTTTCTTTTTTCTCACTTTTTCTTTCACGCCGGCGACTGTTAAACGCACGCGGCTGAGAAATACGCGACAGTCGGCGACGCGGCTGCCTGCTCTCTAATTATTTAATTATTTATTTACCGGCTTCATTTCACCGGATTATTCTCACGGCCGGCCAAGTTTCATTCTTCATCGCGGCCTATTAGTACGCACTCAACCTATGCTCCACCTTCGCGGCTCCCGCAGAGGACTAATTGTTTACAAAGCTCTTTACTCGGTGTTTACGTAGTAATCAGCCCATGCTCATTTTAAACGAGTTTAATTTCGTTCTTTTGACTTTGGAGACTGCGCTGTTTACATTACGCAAAATTATTGCTTTTGAGAATTTTTGATCATCGCTAGCTTATCTTTGCTAATTATGAATGCTATAAATTTTAAAAGATATCTGTTACTGTGTATAAATACTACATTTGTAATTAGTATAAAAAATTATCAGAATATATATATATATATATATATATATATATATATATTTTTGGAAAATAATTACAGAATATTCAGATAAATGATTACATTTATAAAACATATTTTTTTTTAAATTGTTTTTTAATGTATATAAAAAATTTCATCAAGATATAGTTTTCATAAAAAACAAAAGTAATAAAAATCACAATTCTTTAGAATGTAGAAAGATATTACAATACACTTGAATTTTATTTTAACGTGCATGAATAAATGTAAGAGCTGCTCACAAGATTCACAAATATGCATGTATATTATTTTAAGATCGATGTAGATCAAGTTTTTGGAAACATTATAAATTTCAATAAGATACACATTCGCGTGTGGCAATTTTAGCCTCATTTTTGCCTCATTTTACATTATATTTTCAATTGTCTAAAGTAATAATACATACATATGCAATAATACGTTGCTCAAATATCTTATATAAAAAATAGCATGAGTAGTTGCAACATTTAATAAATTAAAATTAACCACTAAAAACACAACCATCATTAATTGAATATGAAGTATTTATGACTGATTACGTCATTATATCTCTTTATAATAATATGTCATCTCTAATAACTTAAATTACACACCGTTTCTGATATTATAATGTATAACAAATATTTATTTATTTATATGTATATAAATCATAAATCCGTTCTATATTATATTATTCATATTTGTCAAAATAGATGTCAACAGCATGTTGTTACTGTTGAGACTGTCCAATCTCGATTAAAATATTACATTTATAAGTTTAATTTGCACTTCAAAGCTAAACTATCGTATGTCCGAAAATTATATATATATATATATATATATATATATATATATATATATAATTTTCTCCGGTCTAGAAAGTTAACAACATATAATACAACATACATTAAATAATTAATAAATCTCGCATATAATTTAATAAAATTAAAATTTCAGATATATTTTTTTCGGACATACGAGAGTTTAGCTTTTTAAGCTTTTCCTTTCATGTAATCTAAAAAAAAATTTAGAAAATTAAATATTAAGTATTTATTGCATAATTTTTGTGTATTTTATAACTACATTTTAAAGAAAAACATTTTAAAGAAACACATATACGATAGTATGGCTGTATGTGAAAGATATATAAATTAAAAATTATAAAGTTCGTACACAAATGTGCAGAAGGATCTTGTTACATATTATACGAGCAGCGAAAAATGTATATCGATATATTTCTGAATGGACAAATAAACAAATTTTAACACAGGTCATAGAAAAAGAGAGAGAGAGAGAGCAAGAATAAATAATAAAATTTACCCTACAAAACGAAATCCGCATCCCATTCTTTTGCTTCCCGTCTCATTTCGTTTATGTTTAATAATCACAACTGGTCCAGCAGCTGAAACAACATCTGCATGGACCGGTTGGTCATCTCGATGTCCGGTCTCAAAATGTATCCTCGATATTCTTTTCTCGCGCAACGCGAACCGGTCGCCTGCTCTGGTCCATCAAGATGCTTTACGCATGCTGTACGCAGACTAGTTTGTCAGTTGCAGAACTGAACGCGTTTGACTAGCCTTTAATTCCGGTAATGGGCAAGGACTGGTTTCGAAAAATCGCATCTTCGCCAGGGATTCAGTCCTCGTCGATTTTTGCAGCAATCCATAGTAACGAGATCAGTAGGTATCGCGACGTCGAGTAAGACAGAATTCACAGAGTGATGAGTGAAAATTTTAATAATTATAAAAAATTAAAGTGTCACGATATATAAAGTGTTCCGTAAAAAACGCGAATAAAATTTTAGAAAATTCTTTTATAAATTTTGCTCTCTTACAAATTTAAAATCAACATTTCGCATAATTACTTTTTTAATTGATTTCTCCGTGCTTCGCAATACTTTATATATAATAATTTTTCTATAATCTTGAAAATTATATAGAATTTTTACTGCGTGTCTTTAAATCAAATGAGAAGTTATTTGGAAAATATTTATCCGCGGACAAACAAAAGTAATTTCTATAAAAAAATTTATATAATTATATAAATATTAAATCTTAATTAATTAAATAGGCGTATGTAAGTTACCGACCGACTCTTTTCGATCAATTCAGAGAACAGGAATCAGAAACTTACCCCTAAATCGTGTAGGTGGCTATAGCAAAGCATCGGACATCTACGATCAATAATTAACCCTCCCCCTCTGCATTTGAGCAATTCGCAAAATGGCTCCATACGCCATCTCTGAGAAAATCGCAGGACAAGCTACATGACAAGCATGATTTGTCTTTAATCAACAAATGCGTTTTCTTCCAAAGTTTCAAATAAAATTGTTATTTTCTGTAGTGAAAGTATCAACAGAGCCGTTTTAATGTGTTGCATTAAATAAAAAATATTTCAAAAATATTGTCAAAGAGAGAAAGAGAGAGAGATAGATGTAACGTTAAGTGTCAAGAAAATATCCTTAATAAAATAATTACACAACAAATGCAACGCTTTAATGGGACGAGTTTTCTCCATCAGCTTTACACGCCAAGTTTGCGTAAGTTCTATTATATAGGGATGCAACAAAAGAGGGGAACGTATTTTCTTGGCGGCCGTAATTTACTGAAAACGGTGTGGCACAGACGTCGAGATTAATTCCGTTGAAGTCGGTCAATCTTAAGGCGACAGCTGCCGCTGAAGGAATCCATTAGTAGGCTTACGGTCAGCGTCGTCTTTCTAAGGGGGTGACCGGCATCCACCTCCGTCGAGGGGAAAGCATAACTCTGCTTTTGTTCGAGATAATAAGCCACCATTGTTGAGATACGCGGATCCATCCAACAACCTTATTGTCCATCGACCCGTTTCGCCGAGAATAGCCCACGATAAGAATGAAATTCTCGAGATTCGTAGACAAGTCGCGTAATAAACGCGAGCCACACCGTTTTCTCATCAAGAATACTTCAGTCGATTGTCTTTGAACGATCGTTTAGTCGACATCTTTTAAACAATGCTTTAATATACGTGACATTCCAAATGTTTGATGTATTAATTGCGCTTATCAGTGATTTTTCATGCAATTCTAAACTTTCTAGCGTCGTTCAAAAATTATTTAATTATTAAAACGTAATCAAATCGTAATCTTATTAAACTTTGTGTATGTGTATGTGAGTATACTTTGGTAAAAAAATTATTGTAAATTTTAAAATGTTTAAGTTTGAATAAAAATATACTCAACATAATATAAGGCTGAATGATCAGCTACAATTTGTAAAATGATAAACTAAATAAATTAAATAAATAAAATAACTAAATAAAATAAATTAATTTTTATTTTAATGTTTCCTAATTTATTTTCTAATTTTTTGATATAATATTAAAAAAATATTTTTAAAAAATTATTTAATCCTTTCTGAGCGCTTTCGGGGAATAAATATCATCATAGAAAAGCACACATAATACGATATTCTATATTAAAATTATGATACAAGTCGCCAATTGAAAAACTAATAAGAGCATGAAAATAGACAAATTGTCTAACAGAATTTTATTATTTCATATAAGAAGAAGATAGTACAACTAGAATATGTTTCAAGTAAAACGCTCTCTTCAAAAAATATGCGTAGCAACAATAATATACGCAATAGAATCGCGCAATAGAAATTCATCGCGGACATCATGCCATAGCTATGGGATCGCCTTTGCTCGTGAAGCGGTACTGCACCCCCAGGAACAAAGTTATATCGGCTCCTGGTGCCGGGATAAGAGCCGTGGGGGGTGAGGCCCCGCTGCCCGTTCCCGAGGGAGCAGCGAAGTTCGGTGATTACCTAGGACTCTCCTAGGAGCCGGGAGTTTCGTACTTCGCTGGCTTCGGGTACCTAACAGTCGAGCAAAGTAACTAAAGTTATTCGGGAGTGCGTGGACGGGTGTATGAGAGGTACGGGGGTGGCAAGAAGCTCGCGGAATATCGGAGTCGGGAGAGAGAGAGAGAGAGAGAGAGAGAGAGGAAGAGGCCGGAGGGATGCATCGCACGATACGTCTGCATCGATATACCTGGCCAAGTAATCGCACTCACGGGAATACCGGAAGATCGTGATTGAACGGAATCTCCCATGCGACGCGCGTCTCAAGTCAGTAAGTTCTTACTTTGGCAAGCACGCATTGAACGAGCGCCGAAGATGATGAGTAATGTCGTGTACAGATTATTTCGATCTCGTGGGTATTCGTGCGTTAAATCAGATTAGAAAGCCCGCAGCTTTTCGAAGGAGATTAAAACTTTCGATGCGAAATAAACCGGGTTTAACAGAAGAGACATTCTATATAATAAGATTCTATCTGAACTGCAGTAAATTTTGAAGGAAAGATCACAAAATAAGTTTGAAAAGAGAAAGAGAGAAAAATAATTCTTTTATAATTTAAATTTTTAATTTTCAGATAATTTGCTTCATTGATTGTATGTTAAACATTATACTATTTAAAAAATAACTATGAAAACATTCTATTAATATTAATTTTATTTTATATGCGCGCTTTAAATTTTTTAATCACGTATATTCTAAATGTCAGTGTACCTAGAAAACTAGCATTTTTAATTGTGTTCGATTTAATAATTTCATTTTTCTTTTTTCTTATTAAGAATGTAAACATTAAAAAAATGATATATTTAAATCGTAAAGTCACAATCTGCCAAGCATACGAAAGTCGGATTACGTGCACAAGAAATTACATCCAAATTCTCTTTCAACGCTCATCAAACGGTTCTCTCGACCGCAAGCAAAAAAGCGTTTAGACCTGCCAAAATTGAAACTCCTATGACTTCAAAGGCTACGAAGTATCGTAAGGACGAGACCTCGTAATAACCATAATTCAATATGGCTGGTAAGATGGTAGGCACCCCGAGACGATCCGGGCACGGACTTTCATAAAGGTCAGAAATGGGCTGTAGTTACCCTTCCTACATTGACTGCCCCCGACGATATAGATGCTATCTAAGAAGGGAATCCGGCGTCTACTATTGTTCTGTTGCGAGAGATCTCGATGCTTCGGCACGACTGCACCCCGTTATCCCTTAAAGTTTGCGGGAGAAACTTTATCTTGACATGAACTTCTAGCTACAAGTATATATACGGGACGGCTCCGAATCGGTGTATGTGCGTTAGAATTTAATGTATCTAAGATTATTTCGATCTAATCTATCTAACGTAATATTTTTAAAAATAATAAAATTTTTTTATAATTATATTACAAAAAAATATGATTTTAACACAAGAAAATAATTAAAGTAAAAAATTGATTACCATATATTTGTATACAAAATGTTTAGTCCAAAAACTGTTAAATAATCTTGTATTTTTAGGAAAAAAAGATAAGTAACTCATAATTTTTATATGCAAATAACATATAATATCTACAATCAATTAATTTTTATCTATATTATTTATTGTAGCTTTTATTATACTTTCTATCATCTTTAATTGTAATTTTTAAGTGTTTCATTAGTTAAAATTTTAATTATTAATTAAAATATATATTGAGCACATTTGTAATTTTATTATATGCAGTATTTCTCTTTTATATAATCAAGAATAATCAAGTAATACAAGATTAAAAGAGAGAAAAAAAGGAGGAAAAAAAATGGACTGCAATTTCAAATCATATAATAATTCTGTAAGCAACTATCGCTCGACTTTCAACAAAAAACTATTTCTCATAAATGATGTTTTTTGTAGTTCTCCTAAATCTATTTTTCATCGTCAATCTTATTGAATAGAAAATTAATATTTCGCCTTTTAACAATAATAACCTTTTCTTCGACTTCCTTATCCTTTTTATTCAAATCGCAACCACTATTTGACTTGATTCGATGCTATACAATTTTTATTCATTACGCACCACGTTTAATAAGAAGATTGCTCGAATCCGAGTCTAACAAAAGCTTTTTATATCATATAATTTGATAATGATCGAATCATCGAATCATATAGAAAATTAGTCGTTATTATTATTAATTTATCTCCGTTCCATATATGGTACATTCCATATATAGTTTCAATTCAACAACTTTTTCTTTCTATAATACAAGCTTGATAAATATCAATATTTTTATAATGTTTTAACTACAATAATAATATTAATATATCAAGCATCAAGCAATTTCTCAAAATATATGACATTTTTCATCCAATATCATGAGATTATTAATTAATTCCTAAAGATATCATATTATATTGCAAAGATTTTCTAAGAAACGTTCAGAATCTGTCGCCTAAGATGGTTCATTATTTGTCGTTCGACCGTTAGATCGAAATGTTCGGACCCCTTCAAATTGTATTTGGTCGGCCATATTTTTCTAGAAAGCTTACGGGAGGGGGCCTAAAATCGCTTTCATCATAGAGAAGAGAAAGCGAGATGGAGGGCGATGTTGGCAGGGGTAGTGAGGGGTCGCCCAATCAACCCCCAGCAAACCATGTCTTACCCTCTCTCTACAAAGTTATCTTTCTTGCCCCTGCCCTGAGAACACAGTTAGGATACCCTCGAAATTCTCAACTATTGACCGAACCACTCTCGACCATCGTAACGATCAATCGGTGCTCATATTACTAACATAGAAGACGCAAGTTTCTTTAATATCATGTATCTACGTTATTAATATTACGATATTTCTATTGCGATATGATGCGTTACTCCATACGCGGAATAAAACATTATTTTAAATAAAATGAAAAAAAAAGTTATTACAAAATATAGAGCGGGTAATTTTTTTAATTTAATACAAAAATAATTATAATTTTTTTATAATAATAAAAGTGTATGTGTGTGTCTCTATTATTGCGAATAATTTTTAGCTAATATAATGTAATATTTGCTAACATGCAGAACTTTTCAAACCGAACATGTTTTATACTGATTGTTCATTCATGTGATATGTGAAAGCGCACTTTCGATTTCGAAGCAAACCTATTACGTAGCTATCGATTTTCCGCATCCAATCAGCATGAGTGGCCAAACTCACAGCGATAATGTCAATCCCATTTCGCGAGGCTGTCGCAAAGTTATCCCATATAAACTTTCGGCAGCTTAGATTGCGTATGCCCGATGCGTTTACAATCTCGTTGAACCTTTGGACTTTTACCATAGATTCTACTACGCCGAGAAAAATAAGGACAATCACAAACAAAACATAAACAAAATACCGGATTCCGTAATCCGGAGTCCTACACAGTATATCGCAATTTGTATTTTGATTAACTTGCTATTGTAATTTTCGCAAGTTATAATTAATTCATTTTTATCGTAGTATGTTTATAGTAATTGTCTGAAACTGTCTTTTCCGTGACTGTCTCTGTTTGATGCGCGATCTAAGTCCTAATACGCTTAAGACTGCATATACTACGCAACGTATGCGGTTTTTACGCTCTGTAAAATCGCACAGAGGCCGCAGATAGGTATAACGGTCGTCAGGAATAGCGATATACCAATGACCAAACTGTACGACTGTTCGACGGAGCGTCGATAATTCGGCCCTGCCTACTAACGTCTCTAATTTCCTTGATATTCGCGTCGAAGGGTCCTTCCGCTCGACGAACCTAAGGATGCCAGAAATATCTCCGCGAAGGTATAAACGCCTTGCAGGGTAGGCCTGCAGGACTTGTATTAATTTCATATCCCTTCCGCCGTCTGACGCCGGGACTGCGTTCAATCATCTATTTATTGCCGGTCGCATCCAATCCGGTAATACTCCGTCTCTCTATCTCTCTCTCTCTCTCTCTCTCTCTCTCTCTCTTCTCGAGATATCGCTTAGATACGAGGGAGTGACGACTGGTCATTAATTTCCACTAGCGCCCTGCTAAGGATCCCTGATGGAAAACACATCACGAGTTTCACCTGTAGAGTGACTAAATTACGCAACCGTATCAGAATTTGATAAGTATATCGAATAAGACTGTCGCCACTATTACATTTTCAATATACAATTATAGTTTATCCATTAATGTCATATAATTGCATTAATAAATAATGATTTTCTCATACGAGTAAATATCATTGCATTACTAACAGAAAAAAATTAAACAATAATAATATTACTAATAAAATTATTAGCAATATCCTACCTTGATATTTTAGTCAAACAACTATAATAATAATGAGAGATTTATTTCTTCACATTTTTTAAACTTAAAAGCTTTTTAAAAATTTTATAATCTTAAGTCGTAATTAAAATTATAATAATTTATGACGCATCTATATAAAATCATAATATTAAGTAATTTTAAATAATAATCTCGCAAGTTAAATAAATAATAAAATAATTATTCATTTTATTGCAATTCTTTCAATTTATCCGAAGTTGGGAATGCGCGAACGTCTATATAACGGACAGTATATAAACGCACTTAATGAACGAAACTCGCGATCAAGGTGAACCACTTCGCATGCAGCGTCCGCAAGCGATCCCTATGGAGCTTTGTGTGTCCGGCGGCGCGGTAAACGTAGAATCCCGAAACGGAAATCTCGAAAGCATAGCGGAGAATTGGGACAACGCGCCCTTCGAGGTATCACCGCGGCGGGGGGATGCTCGGCGCGCGAAGTTGGACGCGCCCTATTAGCGAAAACGAGCCGGTTCCTTGCTCCTAACTGCGAATGCGCCGCACGCTGAACACCGTAAAGGAATTTGCGGTCCGAGTTGCTACGCTCTCTCCGAGATCTGCAGTGACCTTCCTGGGCCCCTGCCCGTTCCTCTCACCCCCCCGCGCCACCCATCCCGACGGTTTACTTCAGCCCCGATCATCCGTAGCCGCCAGTCACCCCAAGGCTAGTTTCTCCCCGGAACCCTTAAGCCCAACTATCCGCAGAAGTTGGAATCTGTACGTACCTACGCCGCGACGAAGCTACAAACTCGCCCCTTTTCGTACCAAGCTTCATCGCTCGATATAGCCGCACCGAAGATCTCGCGACATATAAGTAACATTAGTTCTGCTGACTTCGATGATCAAGAGACTCGAATTACCACGACAATGATAAGAAAAAGCTTATATAATTGAATTCCTCGATGATAAAGATTTTGATGTGACATTTTAACATTATTTTATAATAATGTAATCAATAAATTTTGTAAAATAGATTTACTTAATTTTTGTCTTTATCTTTTATTAAAATAAAAAACAACACCTTGTTACACCGTATCATAAAATATTTCACATATTAAATTTCTTTTTTCTAATTGTTAAGGATCTATTTAAAATTTTAAAAATCTATTAAAATTTATTAAAAAGTATTCTTGTAAAATATATATAGTTTTATTATAAATAGAATGTAAGTTTTCTATCTCTTAGAATACTTTTCAAAAATTATTTTCTTTATGTTCTGATTTACATTTACCGACCAATCCCATAAAGATCTTAACAAGATTTTAAAATATTTAAAAATTTTATGAGTCAAGAAAATCGCAGAAACATAATAGAAAAACCGTTTCTTCATAGATGTTAGAGATTTGATGAATTCCGGTTTTAAATCTGGTTCTTTCTTCAAACCGGTTAACCTACTTACAAGGGCCTTATATAAGCTACATGAACTATGTATTTTCGCTTGAAACCGTCTTTCAACGGTGTCGATATCAAAAGACATTGTTAAGACAGTGAAATAATTTAAAAAGATACATGTTATAAGAAGGACAACTAAATTCAAACGCATGCAAGATATTAAATTCGCGCAAGATCGCCGTAAGCGAGTCGTCAAGAAGGGCGAGCAAGAACAAGGGTGCGAGCCAGAAAATGATAGGGGAGAAGAGAGAGAGAGAGAGAGAAAACTTTCATCCAACCAGCAAAGACGATAAACACCCGCGGGATTTCCTCGAAGGCGGAGCAGCTAAATTATGTCCGACACAAAACGACGTCGGGCAATTATTGCCCGAATGCCGATTGCCCATATCAATAATTTCATATAGACCATCAATTTGTATGAAATTTAGACGTTCAACTTGGATTTAATTAAGCTTAAGGTGCCAATGAGAAACGCAAGGCGTAAGAGCGAACTTGATATTTTTCGGAGGAATACGAAATCAATGCATTGGACAAGCGCCGCGCAACGAACTTGATATATCTTAGGTAAAATCCATCATAACAATATATTAAAATTAACGAAAATATCTTATTCAATTATGCGGGACAAACAGCATTCGGGAGAAAAGTTAACACTATTCCTACCGACACTTCACGTATACCTATTCCTACCGCGGCCGGTCAAATGACCGGTCTTTCACAACTTATATTTTTCAATATTGAATGCAGACCAATAGCCAGTTTACCAGTATAAAAATATATTTTCTTTTATTCAAGAGTACATAATCTACATTTTATTCTTTTTCGTCGCATTTTTTACAAATGGGCTTCTCAACTGTACATTTTCCGCATACGTACTTTTTACATTTTAGACAGATTTTGTTCGTCTTATTATCTTTACAATACCTTATCTGACATGTTTTCCGTTCACGGGAACCTGTATTTGTACTTGCGATGGGTATTGGTTGATTTTCTTTGCCGAGCTCTTGTTGGTATTCGATGGCAAGTTCTTCTGCCAATTGGAATAGAAATTCCTGTCTTGTAATTTCTCCTCCCGTAGTTTCTTTATATAACACCCATGCATTTATCCCGGCTAAATCCAAGATATTAAAAAATACTTGCAAAGGCCATCTCCGAGATTTAGATTTTACCGAATAATTTCTGGCCATTTGATCGATCACATCTACGCCAAATTTGGTGCTATTATACAATTGAATTGTCTCCGGTGTTCGGGTGTCATTTTCTTCAACTTGTACGGACTTATGCATTGAACTGAGAATTAGAACTTTCTTTCTTAGTTTGGCTTTGTAAATTGTCAACATACAATTATTTGAGCGATAGAGTTTGGTTGAGAAAAGTGCCAATATGAAAATGTAAATCAAAATAGATAAAAAAATGAATAAAAGATAAAATGTGAAACTTACTGCGACGTATTGTTAGTCTTGTTCACTAGTTTGAAAATTGCACTTATAACACGTAATAAGATATAAAATATTACAAAATAATAATAAAAGACTGCCAAGTATGCTCTTTGTGACTTTCACGTTTCGATGCACTCTGTTCGTGTCGCAAGACTATACTGATTTGAATTCGTGAGAAGACGTCTATACATTTCCTTCAGTTATAAGTTTATTTATTTTACTTCATAGTAGATAAGATGGCGTAAGAACATTCGAGGATCTGGACCGTATCGGATATCAATCAAGCAAATAAACACCGCTAACCCGATAGTCGAGCGAGAACTGTAAACACTTGGAAGTGCCGTAACCATTTTCTGGAAGGCACTTCTCGGATAAAATCGTGCCACAACTACATTACCTTTCGTTTGTAACGACTTTATAGTTTTGGCATTGAGTCTTAGAGAGAAACTATTACAAAAATGTATAAATCGTACTACCGGTCAAATGACCGGTCGTGGTAGGTAAGACAGACTACAAATATTTCTCAGAAAATAAACAATAAAAAAATAAGTGAATATTGAAAAATGTATCATACATATATATGAGGAAAAGTCGTAAAGTTTAAAGGCGATTCACTTACGTTGAATGTAGGAAATTCCAATTGAAAATTTAAAAACGGTCATTTGACCGGTCCTGGTAGGAATAGTGTTAAAACACACGCCAAGTATACATACTAAAAAAATATCCATACCTGTATACAAGAAATAGAAGTTAAAAAAATAAACATTTAAAAGATATGCTACATATAAAAATATATTACTTATATATACTTGGCGTTTTTATAATAATATAAAAATGTTACTCACCGATCGATGTATAACAGAGGAGTTGACTACGTAGATAATACGTTAATCTGTAACATATAAATATAAGATTTAGATTATAGCAAGATTTAAAATAAATGATCCTCGCATCTGGTTATAAAGTACAAATTATTATTGATATGTCAATCGATCAATTCTTTCAAAATAATGAATATAAATCCAATTTTTATATAGAAATTTACATAAAATGAAAAAAATATCGCGCAATTAAATTACCAGGGAAAAGAAATGAAATAAAAAAGAGGAAGAAATTGCTTTACACGATAAAATTATCTCGAGATCAAAAATTGCCTCTAAGTATGTAATAGTTCAAGGTAGAAATCGAATTCTCGCGAATCTTTCTCGAAGTCTAGGTCTTTTAATGAAGAGGCAATCTAGACGAGAAAAGGGGATCTTGGTTAATCTTACTAATCTTCAACCATTGTTTTGACCTCTAGTGGCGAGACTACACAGTGGCCGCTCGAAACCGCAACCTAATGATATTACAGATCCGCCAATCGCCGATCCAAAAAGACGAAGACGATGATATTCGACCAACTAAATAACTGCTGATATAAACTGATTAAATGCTGAATAAATTCTCTTTGTACAGCTGCTGAATCGAATCAATATTCATCTGATTAAATTTGATTTCTTTCATCATTGTCTTAAACATGTATATATGTATATATATTATTCTTTGCACAAAATGCAATTCTAATTTAAAAAAAAGAAATAATTGTTAATTTTTATTTTTTATCTTGTTATAGTAGATCTTTGTGTTTATTTTATTTGTATGTTACTCATAAAGAGATTTATATTTATTATTTCATTTTACTAATAAATATATATTTTCATGAAATAATAAGAAAATTAAATAACATTGTTGAAGATAATTGAAGGCGCATTCTCAAGAATGACATCATATTTCCAACGAATGGATTCAAATTAAGATAAGTAAGCATCATTTGGCGTACGAGATAACGAGTGCTGCATTTAGATATACATTTCATATACTGTGCGTGATTAAGCAAACGGTTATCATTTAATGCTGACTAATTTCATCTAAATTAATCTTTAAATTGTAATGTGATTATATTTAATATATATATATATATATATATATATATATATATATATATATATATATATATAGTCTGCAAAAGATACTAGCAAAACCTTTCTTTCTTTTATTTCTTGCTTATGTTCCTTTTATACAATTCAATTTATTTAACTTATTTAACTTATTTAATTCATTTACAGTAACCGTATTTTTATATTTTTGAAGAAAGTATATTTTTTTAGTTCACACACACACACACACAACCTCAAATCATTTCTGTGCATTTTATTCTATGATTTCCGTCGAGATTCCTAAGTATTGTACTACTTATTTATAATATCGTATAAAAAATAATATAAAAAATATCGCAAATTTGTGCAATATGAATGTATGTATTGCATATGTTGTGTATGGTATATTAAATGTAAAAATCTGCTAAAAATTTATAATTGTAGTTTAAATGTAAGACTGATTGCAAGACGAGTCAAAGATTATCGTGCTGAATATCGTAGCTGGTAAACATTTGGCACATTTGATATTTCTCAATTATTTTTTGTTACAAAGTTGCATCGGTTGATGAAAACTAGCCGAGATTAATATACAGTTATATCGAGTCATTGGGTCAAATCATCTTATGATATCGAGAGCTCTTAAGTAAGATCGTCAATTTATAATCAATATTATAATTATTCTATAAATAATACAGGATGTCCTGCAAAGATTGTGCCAACGCTCGTGAGCGAGCAGAGCACAGTAAGCTGAACAGAAAAGTCCTTTACCATTTTATCCTATAACGCTTAATAAAGGAGTTATTATTTAGTAAAGTCTGGTCCAGTGAGCCGCGCTCTGTAACAGCTGAGCGCTCACGCACACTACCAGGCGCGGCTCACCGACATACGCCTAGCTAAAAATCGGCGATGATTGACTTTATTCAATAACAACTCTTTTATTAAGCGTTATAGGATAAAAGTGGTAAAGGACTTTTTTGTTCAGTTTATTGTGCTCTACCCGCTCACGAGCGTTGGCACAATATTTGCAGGACACCTTGTATAATAATTTTTCTATTAAAAAAAATTTCTCTTTAAACAATTAAACATGTTTTAAAATCACATTAAAAATGTCACTTTCACAAAAATGACAAATGTCACAAATATTTTAGAAAAATAGCGAAAAAAAAGAATATTAGATATAATTACATGTATATTAAACAATACGATAAAATCCATCTTTATAATTAAATTTATAAACATCTTATATTTAAAAACTATACTATATAACAAAACTATATTATATAACAAAAAACTTTATAAAATATATAACTTATAAAATATTTTCTAAATATTTTATAAAATATACAAAGCAATCATAGTTTTAAAAACGGTATCGCAATGAGATAAAAACTATCTAATTGAAGCTCAATCATAAAGAATGTTATAAAATACTGTAAAATATTATAAAGAATATTTTGGTCCCTCATTAATAATGATAATTTTACATAACTTTATATCATGCATTATATATAAAAATCATAGCATTTGTGACATGATAACGTATATAACTATGCACATAAGATGTCTCTGAAAAAGATATAATGATTATCTATTTCAAATAGATAAACATACCATTATATCTTTTCACAGCAGTTCTTTTCACAAAAATTTTACTTGAAGTGAACAAACTAAAGTAATAAAGTAAAATAAAAATATATCTTTAAATTAATTATGAGAAATATAAATAAATAAAAAATTTAGATATTTTGATTAATGTATTTAAATTATTTTTTTAAGAATAGTGTTAAATATTTTATTATAATAAAAGTACATATATATTAGATTGTAGATAGATGGAAAATTATTTTTCTTATCAAAGATTTTTAAATTCATTGAAATACTAATATTGAAATAATACGTACTTGCGTAACACCCTATATAATATCGAAGACCACTTGTAAACCGGTCCGAATACCAAGAACAGTCATTCAATCAACACCAGTCAGTCAGTAAACGTAGACTTATATTCGTGAGAAAACTCACTGATTTGTGTATATAAAAGTAATGCATAAAAATAAATAGTGCTAACCAATCTAATCTAATTCTTCTAAATTTAACAAATCTAAGTTCTTTCTCAATTAAATTAACTTTAAAATTATACAATCCAAAGTTTTTTTAGGTTCCTGAACAGAGCCATGTCCACCGATACGAGAGGAGTTGTATTGTCCGGAATTGAATTAGCAAGGTACCATTCATTTATTTCAAACGATTTGTTAAGTTGAATTCGCTCAAAAAAAAGAACAATCAATTATCGTGAAACAAGGACATCATGAATTAAAAATATGCCACAAAAAAATATTGAAAGAATATTATTAAAGAATATTGTTTATGAAGAATAGTAATCATAATAATTTCATCAAAAGTTTATTACAATAAATTATTAAAGAGTATACACAGAATGTTTGAAAAATTATGTATGTATACATAATAGTATCAGTGCATCATTATATTTTTATGAGGTTATGGCATTTTAAAGTATGCAAAAATATATTTTTGTAATAAAATATAAAAGAAAATAAAAAATAGTATAACGTGATAAAAATTGAAATATATATCTACATATATGGCAATTTTTTTCTATCATTATTTATAATTAAAAAGTAGTAGATTACTTCATTTTTGTTTGAACTTTCTACACTCAGATTTGTCGCTTTCTTTCTCTCCAATGCCCAAATATATATTCTGTTCCATATATGTATCTCAAACGTAGATATATTTAGGGACTAGGGCTGCATTCCAAAGCGTACTCTCCGAGAAATATTTTACTCGATGGCCGTTCCGAAACTTTCTTAAGCGTTTCTGATTGGTTCCAAGCCGGCCATCGAGTAAAATTTTCCTCGCAGAAAAAATTTTTCACCGTTTTGGAATCTAGCCTAGAAGCAGAACACACAAACCTGTTATTATCCAAAATTGCCCGCGAAACTCAAATATCTAGAAAACTGTGGTTTATACATGAATATATTTTTTTTATATTGAATAATCGCAAACAATCAAATCATAGTCAATTTAAAATACGTTCATGAAATAAATAATAAATAGTAAAGTACATACATACAAGAAAAAAACTTACAAAAATTTAATATATAACCTTTAAAATTTATTAAAAATTAAAATTTGTTAGACAAGAATATTTCTTCTTAAAAAATTCATTGTTTATTTAAAAAATAAACAATTTTTTGAATCAATCTTGACGCATCTAATAAACATATGTTTGACTAAATTTTACAGAGAAATCCGTGAGGGATTAATTAAAGATGTGAATGCCTTAAAAGAAAAATTGCGCAATTTTGCACCAGGCCTGGCTATCGTCCAGGTAGGCGCAAGGGAAGATTCAAATGTCTACATAAAGATGAAAATTAGCGCGGCTCGTCAAATTGGAATCGACGTTCAACATTATCAGCTTCCTAATACCACAACGGAAATAGAGCTCATCAACGAAATTAGCAAGCTGAATGATGATCCAAATGTTCATGGAATTATTGTACAAATGCCGCTCGACAGTGTCAATAAAATCAATTCTCATTTGATCACCGATCTTGTATCACCGGCGAAAGACGTTGATGGGTAAATAAGTATGTTTATCTGGTACATAGGATATATCTGCAATAAATCACTATTTGACAGCATACTCTACTAATTTTAAGAATAAAAAAAATTATATCTTATTAAATTCTTATATAGATTTATACTCTATATACGCCTATTTAAAAAAATATTCTATAATTTATAAATCTCTATATATATATATATATATATATATAATTGTGATTTTGTAATTATGAATATATGGATATATCTATGTAATAGATATATATTTATTATATATATACATATATATATATATATATATATATATATATATATATAAATTTATAATTGTATTATACTATCAAACTTAATATCCCAATTAATAATTTCAATTAAGTTATTAATAATATTTAAATATAACTTAAAACATATTTTATAACTATTTCAATTTTTAGTAATTATTAATTTATCGTTATTCTTGACACAGTATGATTACATAGATACCATATATCCATAATTACACAATCACAATATACTAAAGAATGACGCAAAGAACAGTGATAAACAAGAGGAAAATATATATATATCCTGATATATACCCTTTGACATTTTGAGATTTGATAAGAATAGATAAGCATTAATCTGAACAAATATGTGTTGCTATACAAATTTAGAATATTTAAAATATCACACATCACAAACACCTACAATATATTATATATAAATAAATTAATAAGTTATATATTAATAAATATTAATCAATTTTTATCCCTCTATAAAAAAATATATATATAATTATTTAATTGCAGATTAAACACTATTAATGAAGGTCGAGTTGCGATCGGTGATCTATCTGGATTTTTGCCATGCACACCTAATGGATGTATCGAATTAATTAAAAGGTGCGCTTTATCAATAAATCGTTTAAAATTATATAGCATAAAAAATTGTGTGCACATGTGTGTGTGTGTGTGTGTGTGTGTGTGTGTGTGTGTGTGTTTATCATTATATAATTAAAAATTGAAAACAACAATTTTAGGAGCGGCGTGCCTATTGCTGGTGCTCAAGCCGTTGTTTTAGGAAGGAGCAAAATTGTTGGCACTCCCGTTGCCGAATTATTAAAGTGGCATAATGCCACTGTAACAGTCTGTCATTCAAAGACAAAGAATCTTTCTGATGTTGTGAGCAATCAAATTTAATAATTTCTTACATTTGTAGAATGAAAAATAAGACAAAAATTTAAAAAAAATTTGTTTTAGGTTCGTCAAGCTGATATTTTGGTAGTAGGTATAGGACAGCCTGAATTAGTTAAAGGTAATTGGATTAAACCAGGCGCCGTTGTTATCGATTGTGGCATCAATCCCATACCAGGTACATTGCTTTATCTTTATGCAATACGTTGAAAAAGCAAATTAATTAAATCCAAATTCATAAAAAAATTCATCATTAAAATTACATTCGGAGATTCAAAGATAACTTTATAAAAATAACATTTGTCTTTTATAAAATCTTAACACTCACACTTAACATTCACAATCCACTGTTCTATATGTGAATCAGAATAATGTGTGTTACAAAAATCTAAAAGTAAAAGATATAATATATCGCAGTAAACACAAAATTTTAAAAAAATTCAAAATATAATTTACATTCCTGCAAATGCTAGAAGGCCCTTGGAAATTTGTAAATACATAAATATTATATATAAATAATATTAATTTATATAATTTATTATATATAAATATATTTATAAAAGTCACAAAATACGTACACACAAATATATTATTTGCGATGTATGGTAGATACAATTGTAGCAAAAAGTAGCTGAAATTCGATATTCACGAATATGTGTATTTCTTATGTATATTTCTTGAGTATAAGAAATTGCGTGGAATATTATAATTTAATTAGCTACAGTGTAGACATGTATTTTTGAATTTCTGTTGCCTTATTACTGAAAATTTCCGAATTTTATGAATCAAAATGATTAACTTTTAGCAATGACAATATTTCAAATTCAACTTCACAACACGGAATTTTATTTATAAAAATAAAAGAATTTACTCGTACTAAGTGATTCAGAATAAAAATAAAAACAATTAATAATCACAAAATATTTAATGCAAGATTTTTAACTATTTTATTGATCAATTTAATAATTTTTCATGTCTTTAAGGAGCGTGAAATATGACAACATTGTAATTTTTCATAAGTTGATTAGATTGCGCACTCTATTCATGAGGCTTACTGGATTATAACATGCGTAGATTAAAACTGCGTGAAAGGCTGTCAAATTCAAATGGACAGCAATTGCTATATCTTATATAACTATCAAAATTTAAGCTATAAGCTACTTCACTATTTCTGTCTCTCTCAGTCTTTTCAGCTGAGTGATGTTGCCATATTTTCACAGTGAATTTCACGTCATATCGGATGATATGATCAATTTCATCGATCATTATATTTAATATCTTGTTAGCCAGTCAGTACTTGTTAAATATTATTTAATCACATATTTCTTCTATATAACTACACTTTTGTAAATTTTAAACAAATTCTAAATATTATTTCCATCTGTTTTGGCCATTTGAGTCGACGTGGCCACACGTTTTCCATAAGATCACGGGTTAATTCGCTACAAATTAAAATCCTCATAACTTCGCTTCAGTGAATCGACCCAGGATTTTTTTATAAATTTCTGAACATATGTAAAAACATTTTGTACAATTTTGGTTAAATTCCTAATATTTAAAAAATAAGTACGAATCCCTAAATATTAAAGTATATTAAATATGCTTGCAGATACGAATGAACGTGTCAATGTCCACTTATATCGTGGATCTTACGTTATCTTCTTTTCTGGAGTTTCTTATCTTTTCCCCTCCTTTGCCTTTTCTCTTATTGGAATGTAAAAAGAAACGATTGTTATCGACATTCTGAATTGTGAAAGATTCTACAAAACAGTATAATGTTACATGATCAGTCTTTTTAGTTCAACTTTAGTCGCGTACGAATATGTGCGTCATAACGCGCTGATAACAACAACGTGCAGAAAATTTATTACTAAAATATGTGAGGCAATACATATGAAATAACTTATCTTCAACTAGTTATATTACTTTTTATTTATAAGCACTATTTACACATTAATAAGCAGTAAATTATAAACTTTAAATTTTATTGAAAAACAAAATTATATAAAAAATAATTTTTAATAATTATTATTCTTTAATAAAAATTTTAAATAACTTTCTATTGTGCATAATAATTAAAAAATTTTAAATGGGACAATTTTATTGTTATTTATTCAATAATCATATGATGTTAATCTATTCTATTTAATTTCTTTCTCATAATTTTTTGGTCATTTCTCATAATTTTATTGTCACAAATAGATAGTATTTGACAAAAATATTATTTTTCAACCAAAAAGATGCTTTTTTAACAGTACTATTTATTAAAAAATAAAATTATCTGTGTCTTAATTTGTAGCCATTCATCTAAATATGGATTTTATCTAAATAGAATTTTTTACTATCCAGTCGTTGAGCAATTACTATCTAGTAGTCATAAAATAATCGTCATAAAATGGTCATAAAATTATAAAATAATAAAAACTAAACAGCTTCTGACTTGTAACCAGTTTTTCCTGGACAATTTTCTATTCGGTTAGTCTAAAGAATCGTGAGCGTGAATAAAAAATTGTTTGTTCTGAAATATTATCGATGTACTTTTCGTAAACATTTGTTCATATACTTTCATATAATATTTATACATTACAATATAAATTTAATCTTTGGCAGTAATTATTTATCTTCTAGTAGCAAAAACATTAAGATTCAAAATAATCGAAGAACTGGCAACCACATTGGCAATTACTTATAATACATGTGAACATTTTAGATTCTACGAAGAAAAGCGGACAACGTTTGGTGGGCGACGTAGATTACGAGGAAGCTGCCAAGGTAGCTTCGTATATCACACCGGTACCAGGCGGCGTTGGGCCGATGACAGTAGCGATGTTGATGAAAAACACCGTATTATCCGCACAAAAAATGGCGCAAAAATTCCTTAATCTTCAATGGAAATTACAAATTCTTAAACTGAATCCTGTGAGACCTGTACCGAGTGACATTAACATCTCCAGAAGTCAACAGCCAAAACCGATTGCTACATTAGCCGAAGAAATCGGCCTGTTATCAAACGAGTTTAGTCCTTATGGCAGCAAAAAAGCCAAGGTCGGTCTCCGCGTGTTACAACGATTGAAGGATCAGCCAAATGGAAAGTATGTCGTGGTGGCGGGCATCACGCCGACGCCGTTCGGCGAAGGAAAAAGTACGACTTCCCTTGGATTGGTACAGGCATTGACAGCGCATAGAGGCATAAATTCTTTCGTCAATCTTAGACAACCTAGTCAGGGACCCACATTCGGTGTTAAAGGCGGAGCTGCTGGAGGAGGATATTCACAGGTACGGCAGACGAATTTATTTACATAATATCAATACTTATAAAAACATAATTTTTTTTTTAGGACGGACTAATAAGAGCTAAGTTTTTTAAGGCGTAAATATATTTATTAATTGTTTTATTATGTCAAAGCCCTTTAATATATTTTTTTATAATTATTTTTCGTCACTTTATTTCGTAGTTAATCTAAAGTCGACACCGATTTTCTAATAGGTAATTCCTATGGAAGAGTTCAATTTACACTTGACTGGGGATATTCATGCCGTCACTGCTGCAAATAATCTTCTCGCGGCACAAGTCGATGCGCGATACTTTCATGAGACAACTCAGAGCGATAAAGCCTTATACGATAGACTGGTACCGAGCATTAAGGGTGTCAGACAGTTCTCGAAGATCCAGCTAAGACGATTGCAAAAACTTGGCATCACGAAAACCGACCCGAACGCGTTAACGGAAGAGGAACAAAGTCGATTTGCAAGACTAGACATTGAGCCGACCAACGTCACATGGACGCGAGGTGCGACACATACATAAAAGCTAAAGAATAATATATTTCACGAAAAAAGAATTTTATTCGCAATAACAATTTTTTTTTTTTTTTTGCTACAGTGGTGGATATCAACGATCGTTATTTACGAAAAATCACCATTGGTCAGAGTCCAACCGAAAAAGGCAAGACACGAGAAACCTCGTTTCGTATTTCCGTTGGATCTGAAGTAATGGCCATTCTAGCATTATCGACTGATGTCGAGGACATGAAAAGACGACTTGGTAACATTGTTGTTGGATTTAACAAAAGCGGCGAACCCTTAACTGCTGAAGATTTTGTTAGTATACATAATAGTTATATTTGTTAATATATATGTTAGTGTATATAATTATAATTATATATATTATTACGAAGAATATTTTGAAAAGATATATATATTACTACGTAATTTTTTGTATTTATTATCAACAAAAAGAGAGTAATTTTTGTTATATATTTCGTTAAATGATGTACGAGTTAATAATTTCAAACATTTAATCGTGATTATAGTTGGATATGAATACATAATTCGCGCACACAACAACGTTTATATTTTCATAATTTCGCGAGATGAAAGTAATTTGTCCGTTGCCTCAATATCTGTTAATCCTCAGGGTATGACGGGAGCAATGGCAATTCTGCTAAAAGATGCTATAGAACCGACACTTATGCAATCTTTGGAGGGAACACCAGTAATGGTACATGCTGGACCGTTCGCTAACATAGCCCACGGTTGTTCATCTATTATCGCGGATGCTATTGCCCTAAAATTAGTCGGACAACAAGGCATTGTGGTAACAGAAGCCGGATTCGGATCAGATATCGGCCTGGAAAAATTCTTTAACATCAAGTGTCGCGCCTCAGGACACGTACCGAATGCCGTCGTGCTCGTAGCGACTATCAGAGCATTGAAAATGCACGGCGGTGGACCACCGGTGACAACTGGGGCACCCCTGAAGAAAGAGTATCTCGAAGAAAATATCGAACTTGTTAGAAAAGGCTTACCAAATTTACGAAAACATATTAGCAATTGCTTGAAATACGGCGTGCCCGTAGTTGTCGCTATCAACTCTCATACGTGAGTTTTTCTCTCCTCTAATTTTCAAAAAATAATCACATTTTGATATTTACAAAAGCGTGCACACTGAATAATCTGCAGACATAAGCGTATTTTATTTAATTAATTTTTTTAGATTTTTTAAAATTATATTTGAAATAAACATATATATATATATATATATATATATATATATATATATATATATATGTCTCGTAAAATTTTTGTAACTTAATCAATTTTATAATTTTAAAATTTTACACGTATTTTTTAATGATACAACAATTACATTCATATAAGTAAATCAGGTGAACAAATACAAAAAAATTTAACGTTTGATTTAATATGTACAATCAACTACAAAAATTATGGAGTAAATTATAAATATATTAATTTCAGTACCGATACCCCAGGAGAATTAGAAGTCGTTAAGCAAGCAGCATTGGAGAGCGGTGCATCTGATGCAGTAGTATGCACTCATTGGGCCGACGGTGGGCCAGGTGCCTTAGCGCTTGCGGATGCAGTGATAGCCGCTACTGAAAAACCTACCAATTTCAAGCTGTTGTACGATCTCGAGGATAGTATCGAGGAGAAAATCAATAAAATCGCTAAAGAAATGTATGGTGCTGGCCAAGTCGTTTTTACGGAAGAAGTAAATAAATCTTTTTATACGTATAAAATACTCTCTATAAAGTTATCAATTTATAATTTTCAAAACATTTGTAATAATTTTATAATTTTAAAAACATTTCTACACAGTAGACATAGCCATGTACGTATTCAATTTATCATGAAAAAATTAATTTTATTTATTCCCTCCATCCATTATAGGTGCAAAAAAAGATTGAAAATTATAACAAGTTAGGATACAACAAATTCGCAATATGTATGGCAAAAACAGCGAATTCTGTAACTGGAGATCCATCTATCAAAGGCGCACCAACCGGTTTCACTCTCAATATTACAAATATATTCGTTTCGGTTGGCGCTAGATTTGTTGTTCCTATGGTGGGTGAGGTAAGTACAATGATTCTCTTTCAATTGTTAAATTAAAAGAGATTTTAAATTAAATAACATTTATCTCAGATATCTCAGAATTGTTATCTCAGATTATAATAATGTATTCTAGATTATGATGATGCCTGGACTTTCAACTAGACCAAGTATCTATGACATGGATTGGAATAGCGAAACAGATGAAATAGAAGGCCTATTTTGAAAGAGTTATTTTTCAGTAGAAGAAACATTTCTATACGTGATGTATATTAATAAATTTTCAGCAGTTTTCTTTTTTTCATATATCACAATATAAATAATAATTTTTTTTTACTCAAGAGGCTATTTTTTATTGTTTATATGTATGTACAATGTGATAATATATATATATATATATATATATTCTATTAAAATAAATGTATCGTGTATGTATATACACATATATACACACATATACAAACATACTATAAGTACAATCTCAACATATTTGCATAGCAATAGGAAAGCATGAATTATTGAAAATTTTAATACATAAAACAGATTTATTTAACTTTCATAATGGCACGCAATTTTGCCGGTCGCGATCTCGGATTTATTTCAATTTCCTCATTTGTAGGTGTTAGAACATTTTTATGCATCATTTTCCATGGTGTCTGTGTCAATACTTCAAATTCATCTGCATTGAATGCTTTACCATAATGCGCATACTTTAATGCCACAGTATTAGCAACATTATCTGTTATATTTCCAGAGAGATGTCTTTTGACTATAGTATCTTCGAGTGAATTAAAAGAGATAGTTATTAAACGACCGGATAATTTCAAATATATATTCGCAAGAAGTATACCATAATTGATTTCATTTAATTCATTATTGACAAAAATTCTAAGCGCTTGAAATGTTTTTACGGCACTATGCGGGTACCTGTCGAAACTGTCTATCTTAATTTCATCATCTAAAACAGATTGAACCAATTGAACTAGTTCCTGTGTTGTTTCTAATTTCCTAAACATATATCTAGCTTCAATAATGGCACGCGCAATTTTCTTCGCACGCTTTTCTTGCCCATACACTTTTATGATATGAGCTAAATCTTCCTCTGTTGCTCTATCTAACACATCCGCAGCAGTAAGTTGTTTCAAACATCCATTCATTCTCATATCTAACGGTCCATTCTTCAATAAAGAAAAACCTCTATTCGCATCCTCAATTTGCATTGATGAACAACCAAAATCGAATAAAAAGCCATCTATGCTATTTCTTTCAATATTGTATTGCTTAAGTAATTGTGGTAACTCGGAAAATTTACCTAATAAAGGAATTACTTTTCCTGGATATTTCTGCGATAACTGTTGTGCATATTTATATGCTACAGGATCTCTATCTAATGCAAATATTTTTATATCAGACAAATGTTCTAAAAATTTAGTGGTATGCCCACCAGCACCAAATGTCATATCTACATATGTCCTGCCTGGTGATAACTCCATATATGTTAATACTTCGTGTGCCATTGTAGGCAAATATTTGTCAGGGTAAACATCGCTATATTGTCTCACGTTAACTAAGCGTAGTAAATCTATCTTTGCCAGTAATGCAAGATTTTCACTAATAAAACATTTTTTCTTACTAAACTTATCTACAAAATATCTAAACTTAATCATATTTTACAATATTTCGAATCTTTCCATAAGCTCTGCGAAATATACCCTTATCCTCTTCCTTTAAATAATCTAACATTTCAGGCGTCAGCGCCAAGGTACATTGCTCTCTGCTCAATCCACTTGCAGTGCTTAATAAAGAGCGTTTATAAAATTGTCCATAATGATTTGATGAAATTCTTTTCAAACTTGAATAATATCGATTACACTGTTCCACATTTTGTTGACTAGCATCACCCTTTGCAAAGGCAATCTTTAATTGGTCACGAATGTGTTGTCCCAAATCACTAAAAATCACCCAATCATAAATAGATTAATAGACAGAAAAGAGAGAATTTAAGTATAATGCAAAAAATAATCATGTAATAAACGATGCGTTCTATTTACCAATAATTCTAAAAAATATCAATATATATAAAAGAATATTCTAACCTAGCTATAAACATTCAAAAAAAATATTAATAATAAATGTTAGTAATAATTAATGATTTGTTTGAAAAAATTATATATATATATATCTGTATACAATGTTTTGAATTGCATTCTTTTATAATTACCTGCCCACTTTGGTTTTATCCAGTGGCCACGATTCTAATAATCTCATAAAACTTTTGTAATTACCAGCCATGATGGTGTTCACAGAAACTCATATGATGCGACATTATCACAATTAAATTTTATCGTAATCTCCTTTATCAAGCAATCGTATATATATACTGATTGTAGATAAATATACTAATAAAAAAATAATAATCACGTTATTATATTTGTGAGATATATTTTAAATTTCTCTCTCTTTCCACTGATCTATTTAGGATTACATGATTCCTAGATTTCTTTCACAAATGTGTGAAAACAACACATACATTCACTTGCCTAGCTAATATAGAAATAAAAGAGATCTAATCTCCATATAACCGACTATTGGTAACATAAGCAACTATAAACATTAGCAAATAAACATCACCATCAGTTAAAATACACGTTATAAATGTGTTTAATTAAATCTCTATTTAATTAAATGTATGTTGTTAAAATATTTTAATAAAATTATATTATACATTTTTGATAGAGATATAAGAAAAGATATAAGAAGCCTAGTAAGCACTATTTGTTGCAGCAATACAACATGGAAATAATAACAAATAATATAACACCAGTTATTTGTATGTTATATAACTGCAATATATCATGAGTATACATATATATTACATTTTAATTGTTGTTACATTGAATATAACTGCAATGTTACTTTTATGATATATAACATATTTTTTATATACATTATATAGTTGTTATATATAACATGATTTTAAAAATATGAAATATACATATTACAAAATAGTTTAAAAAATGTTTTAATATTTTTTCTTATTGATTTATACTGTATATATATTACATATATATATATATATATATATATATATATATATATATATATATATATATATATATATAATCGCTATAATCAGACATAAAAAAATCCAATTCAAGATAAAATCTAATAAAAATGTTATAAATGGGCGAAACATCTCATAAAAATGTATAGCACAAAAATTATATATTAGCGATATATAATGTATACATATACATACTTGGCGATGATTCTGCATCTGCCGCAGTTTTCCACTGAACTTGATGAATGAGGGAAGGATTAACTTGAAATATGTGAAGAAAGATTATCACTCCGTATGCGTATTCGCGATTTTGACGTACGGTAGCAATTATATATTTAATTAATACATTACGACAAACGACCGACACTTTACGAGACACTCGCGATAACTACGATTCACGTTCACGCGCGAAATATACAACAATTCAAATATACGACTCTAGTTCACTGTGACGCAACCGCATGACCTGCACTTCGAGATATATCGAAAGACATTGCGATTCTCTATTATATCTTCGATTATATCGAACAGTCGAAGCAACGAACCAATCACCACCGCGCACAAGTAACTGCATTCAAGTTGGACGATTCAACAGATTTCGCCATTTATCGCTATCCATATAATATGTATATATGCAGTATATATTAAGATAATAAAACATCACGAGCAGCTCAATTAATATAACTCATTAATAAACATTGATAAGACATTTATGAAATTTTCCACACTTTCGATCCACTGCGAATGTAGCGCGGATACGCATCAACCGGATGTTTTGCTATAGTTGGTTGTCTGTGCTATCGAAAACTCGAAAAGTGAATATAGTTCCGCCGGCTTTAAAATGAATCCAGTTGGCGCCACTGTACCAATTAGAAAAGGCGTTTCGAAAAACGACGGCGTGGTCTCTCTCAAGCTTCTCTCTAATAGAAATAAAAGTCGAAATATTTCAGTAACTATAAAGACAATTGGGTGCCCAACGTACATTGTAACCGTAATAATTCGGTTAATAATATAAAATTTCCAACATTAGATATAATTGGAATAATTGTGAATTGTATATAAATAGAAAATTGTAAGTCAAAATTTCATATCAACGCTTTTGTACCGTCTCGCTACTCTAAGCTTTCATTTCGATACTACAACTTTTATACTATATATATAATAATCTACTATTATACTATATCTATTAATCTATATCTATATTTATTAATTAAAAATACAATTTCTGTCTCTCTGAAGAATTTGATAAAAAATTGTGTATTTCAATATATATATATATATATATATATATATATATATATATATATACATACATACATACATACATACATATATTGAAATACACAAATGTAAATACTCTTCTTCTATGCACCTAACCGCGTTCTAACCTCCATGTAATCAAGTTACATATAAGGAATAATATAAGTGCACTTGCCAAAAAAATTTTAACGAGTATATTATTTTTTAAGTAGCATATGCGAAATTATTAAATATTTGCTTTAATTCTTTTTTCGCTTTATATTATTAAATATAATATGTTGAGCATTTTATCAAAAATTTACAAAACAACATTCAAAGATAATTATCTCTATGATAATTGTAACCAGCATGCATTATAAATATTAGCAAATGTCTTTCGCGCAAATATAAACATACATTTCATATAAGATTCATAAATTTTCAAACACTTTTTCCTTACTAGGTAATTATAACCCCAAAGAAAGTCTATTGATGCTAATATTTGAGGAAAATATGAGATCTTTATACACCTTTTATAAATAATCTAATAAAAAATTATATAAGAGTACAAAGTGTTTCAATTCAATTTATAAAAATGTCAAATGATTCAATGATATGTCGTTTGTGTGGTATTAAACATGAACTTACAAATTCAAAATATATTTTTGATGAGGCAACTAATTTAATGCAGAAAATAAATGACACATTACCAATCAAGGTATGTTAATGCTTTGTATGTATGATTTATTAAGCTTAAATGATTAATAGTAAACTGCTAAAAATAATCAGTATTTTTCTTTTTATAGATTTCACAGGATGATCATTCCAAAAATATATGCTTGGATTGTTACGAAAGAGTTACCACCCATTATGATTTTATCCAAAATGTATTGGAAAACTCAAAAGAAAACGGTAATATGGCAAAGAGTAATTCTTCATTTGAGCTCAATAAAAGTGAAAAAATGGAAATTGCAGCAATTTCCAAATTATATAATGATATGATATATACATGTCCAAATTGCAATATAGATTTAATGATACTTATAAAAAGCAACCCTGATGATTGTAATTATGCATTTCAAATTTCATTGGCCATAGTAGACCAAATGGAAAAATCAATGGAAAGAAATATCCAAACCTGTGATGATACAATAGAACTTGTTAATACTTGCATAAAAACAAATATAGAAGATGATTTGCATGATTCATCATTGAATCAATGTATTGTCAACGATACATTGAATGATAAGGAACAAAACATCAGCAAAATAGATGAAAATTTATCAATACTACAAGAAGACATAAATCATGTTGATACTTGCATTACATTTCAAAAAAATGATATATTACAGCGACTAAACAAAAGTACAAAAAGAAAACTTATCGAAAATATTTCTTGTGAAACACCTATTAAATCACAAAAACTAGAAATGAGATTAGATGCAACAAACATTATATTGGATAATGATTATGGTGTCAATATCTTGATAAAAGATGAGAATCTAAACGATGGAATAGGTGAAAATGTGGAATGGCTTAGTGAAATAAACTTCAAAGAAGGGAATAATACAGTGTATACAGTGGAAGTTGAAAAAGATCACATTAATGAAAATGGTATAAAATATGATGATATCGATAATAAGAGCTGTCCAAAAATTGTATGTAATTTATGTGGAGCTCGTTATCTTTCACAATTAAAATACGAGTTTCACATGGAGAGGCACAAGTCAGACAAAATGGATAGATATGTCTGCACAGTATGTGACAAAGAAGCTAGCAGCGAGAATTTATTGTGGGATCACTATTTCCATACACATAAAAGCTCGATGCGATATGCTTGCACACAATGTGGTAAGATGTTCACGAAAAAACCAAGATTAAATGGCCACCAAAAGAGACATAAACACTTTGGTATCAAAGAGATACATTTTGAGATGGGCACAGATGAAATAACTGTCAATCAGGCACAGAAGGCTATCGCGGTCGAAATACAGGGGCGAGTTGCCGCAAATTGTAGTCTCTGTGGAAAATTAATAACAGATTTAGATCCGGATGCTATCAACGATTTAGCGACATGCGCAGCCTGCGAGGATTCCACTTTATCGCTGATGGTCGATGGAAACGAAATGAAAGTGATCTCGCCGCGGCAGTACCATTGCTCGAAATGCCCTAAACATTTTGTGCGCAAAGAGAGACTTGAGTTCCATGAAATGAGACACAATGAAAACATGAATGAATTTATCTGCAGCACATGTGGCAAGGAGTTTAGTGCAGAAAACTCTTTGTATGAGCATTATCTTTTTGTACACAAAGGGGCTAGGCCGCACATCTGTGAGCAGTGTGGCAAGTCGTTTCAGTTGAAGGCACGATTGAAGGAACATCATCGCACACATACAGGCGAGAGACCTTATCAATGCGACGTATGCGGCCTACGCTGCATGACTACTAATGCACTCAAACTCCACAGAAAAACTCATTTCTCCCATAATCGCTATGTTTGTAATATATGTGATAAGTCCTTCAGCAAAAAGCAGAACATGAACGAACATTTGGAAAAGCATTGGAAAAACGATAAAAATGTATCGCTGCCGCAATTGTTTACATGTTCGATATGTACCGAAGATCTTCCGACCTATCGTATGTTGAAATATCACATGATGGAGATTCATCAGATCGACCGCCAAGATCCCTTACTAACAACACAAAAACCATGGTATGAATGCAACGAATGTCATGAAAAATTCAAACATCAAATGTCGCTCAAGGCACACAAAGAAAAGGTACACGAGGGCAAGGTCAGCCCAATATTCCAATGCGATGTATGCAACGCTACTTATAGAATCAAACAGCTGCTGATAAATCACATCAAAAGCAAGCATGGTGGTGAGAAGCGATACAAATGTGCGCAATGTTGCAAAGGATTCAATGATACTAAATCATTGTACAATCACATTTTATTACACACTGGTAGGAAGCCATTTACTTGTGAATATTGTCACATGAGCTTCAGGCGAAAAGACTCCAGGGACCACCATCGCCGTAAGCATACAGGTGAGCAGCCTTACCAATGCTCGGATTGTGGGCAATCGTTTTCTACCTATAACAATCGTTCAAAACATCGCAAGAAGGAACACGGAGAAGGCGAAATTGAGTGTCCAGAGTGTGGAGAAAAATGCAGCAGTCAACAAGAAATCAGAATTCATCTAAATAAGCATCTTGGTGAAAAATTGACGAAATTACAATGTGTATAACATTGCAGTAATATTAATTATACAGGTAAAGTTACTGTACAAAAGCATTTCAATAAATATGATAACAAGACCTGTCATGAAAATACATTCATATATAACTGTAACAACAACTTGTAACATATTGCAGATATTCCTCATATGTCTAGGCATACGTTCCACTGATGCATCAATTTCAGTGAAAAAATTGGTGTCAAGGTCTTGCGGTCAAGATATAACCTTGATATTGATTTCTTTGCTGCTGGAATCAATGCCTTAGTGGAAAAAATATTGGATAAATGTTTTATACATATATGAGGAATATGTGCAAAAAAGTAATATGTGTAATTATATGTTATAGATTACAATTATATATGAATACACATATTCTCATGACACTTCTTGTTATCTTATTTATTAAAATATACTCGTATTACGTTATATAGGTAATGTAATTAAATAAAGTTTATAAATAATTACAAAATTACATAAAATGATATACTATCATACACATATTTATAATAGTACTACATATATATATATATATATATGTACACATACACACATTAGATAGCACACTTTTAAACCACATTGAGTAAATAATTTTATATATATACATTTATATTATGTGTCATGATTGATTGATTTTAATACATAACACAAATAAACAGTAATGTTTTTATACACTTAATGATATTTTATGTTAATTTTTGTCGTATTTCATATGAAATTCTATGCTTTAATTGTAATGTCTGTCAATGTACTAAATTCTGCAATGTATGATGGCTACCTATATGTAAATATAAAATATGTTCATGGAATGAAAAAATTATGATTTTTAATATGCTCTTATTAGTTTTTAATATGTTCTTAATATCTAATATCTACTTATGAATATAACAAAATTGATATATTGTTTGTTGACACATCATTGATTCATTTCTTTGATTTATTCATTTAACTGTAATATGTTATCTCATACTCATATTTTTTATAATTACCAGATTATACAGTATTACTATCTATAACATTACAACAATATTATTATTATTTATTTAACTTTTCATTCTGTAGTGTATATATAATCAGAGATTACAAATATTTTCATTTTACTCCAGAAATATCTCCTAAGAAAATTCTTGTAGCTATATTTTAATATATCATTAATACCTGTATGCCGTTGCAATGCATATATTTATGTATTAACATTGCACAACATTGACCGAGAGGATAAAGTAGCGTACTTGTCATTTAAATTTAAATGGCTACTACCATGCGCGCGTCACGCAGAAATTTAAATGGACATGGCGTTGGCGCAAAAATCAGGTGATCGTCCGTACTCTTCCTCATGGGCAAACGAAAGGAATTCTCAATCATCAATTGCAACGATAAAAAATAGGCCTTAAAGGCCTCATTTTGGAAATCACCGGATTTGAGACATAATTGCGAGATCATGGACACTTGGAACAAAACGATCGAGGATCTTAAGGATCACATGTGCCATGTTTCGAAAATAGGCAAAAAATAATGCGCGACATGGAACTACTTTTCCGCGGAGTGATATCAGTGAGGGGGTTCGTTATCGAGTCAATATTCGAATGGTTTTTCGGTCGAGTCGATCATTTTTCTGTCGCGAATGGAAATTTCGATGGGAATGTTGCAAATTTCCATGCTGATCCGTCGTGAAAACTCGCCAAAGCAGGCGATTTTTCGCGAGATTCACCAGCATGAAATTTTTCAGAAGGGTGGCATAATACGAGACGCACACAAGCGCGCACACCGATTCGCGACGGCGAGATCGCTGATTGGACGAACTCGAGGGGGAACGAGCGCGATTCGCGGCACGCACTCACACTGTCGCACGATCGCGAGTATCTACGCGCCGATACGGGTCGTGCTTTTGTATTTAATGCAGGATCGTTGCGATTCACCGCAGAACCCGCATTTCCTCTAAAATTGCGCCTTCGATTTTTCGTTCAACTGTATCCAATGTCAATTTTCCTGACAACAAACACTCTACTAATATGGTGCTATGTAGAAAATGACAAGTAAAAGCTAAGAATATTTAATTGAATTATTAAAGCGAAGCACTTATATGATTCATTGAGTATCATAGATCAGTTAAAACGTAAAGTTGTCAAAAGAAAGAAATAAAGATTTCTAAAAAAATATCGTAACTTTTTCAAGCATTTTTCGAAGCATCGTTTAGACATCTCTGGAAATTTATTTTCTTCGAGATCTAACGATAAGATTAACGAATTTTGATAAAAATCCGGGCCCAAAGATTCTTCAATACGGATATGGTTACCGGGTACATGAGACTAGGGCGCGAGTCACGAGCGGAGGGGGATTTGCGAGAGTTCGCACGCATACACCGGCGAGCACACATTGGCGCACGGCCAACAGTGAATTCGTTCGCCGGCTCCCAACAGGAACGCGTCGTCGCCGACATACACAGCGTGAGCGCCAACCTAACCGAGGGGGAACACCATACATATATAGATACACCGTTATTAATTCTACGGTCGTGGGCGAGTCGTTTGTGAAAATGGCCGGGGAAAAGCGCAGCCAGGATCAGGACGAGATCGCGAGGACGGTGCTCGTAGACATCGAAGGCACCACCACGAGCATCAGCTTCGTGAAGGTAAAAGCACAAAGAGACGGTAAAGGCATGGACGACGCGTTCTCGCAAACTCGGCTGCGCCGTGTCGTTTCGCGTATCGCTCCATGATACCCTCTTGGACGATAAATTCTCGCGGATTTTTCGCGGGGGATTATTTCGCGAGCGGCGATGGCGATGGCGGTGGAAGTTCGTCCGCGCAAATCCCGGCAAGTCGTTCGGGTGTCTGTAGAAAAGCGCGTATATATACGGTCGAATTCCACGACGGGTTATTGTCCTCGCGTCTGGGCGGTGTGCCGGCTCGAGTTTTCGGCAAGTCGCCGCCACCGTCGCCGTCGTGTTTGTGAATTGGACGACGATTCGAGAAAGAATTTAATTAGAATTTTTTTTCGCAAAAAGCGAATCCCCGCGTCCCTCCCGGCTTGCTGTAACAGCGGTGGGTCGGGAAATTGCTTGAAAACAAACATTACGATCTTTTAATAGATATCGCTCGGAAATATATTGACGTGGCGCGCCGAGACGCCACCGAACGCTACCGGGAACGAGATTTCTCTCGGCAAGCGTGATTTTTCCGCCACGATGGCGATTGCTGCTTACACGCGACTTGTTTTCCTTGCAGGAGACTCTTTTCCCCTACGTGCGCCAGAATTTGAAAAATTATATCGAGACAAAATGGGAGGATGAGGAATTCAAACAAGACTATGAAAAATTAAAGGAACAGGTAACTATAAGATTTTGACCAAAATTAAAAAAATGGACAAATATAAAACTTTGAGTTAAAGAAACAAATAAATATGGGATTTTGACCTGCAACTAGTTATATATATATATATATATATATATATATATATATATATATATATATATATACAGGAGAAAGGAAATAATCAGAAGAATATTTGTGTGTGTGTATGTGTGTCTCTTTGTTTGAAAATTTGATGCTATGAGAAAAATACAACATAATATACAACCATAATATGCATTATATTATGTCAAAATCTTTTTTGATATATCTTTTCTTTATTCTTTTAAATAAAACTTAACATTTTCACAATAGAAAAATTGAGTAATATGTTAAAACAATTCTTATTATAACATGATAGAGAAAATCAATTAATTAATTAGAGAGAATTAATTTGACTAATTGGCTGATTATCAAGTTTTAAGGTATTTTTTGTTTTAAAATGTTATTTGAGATAATATTGTTAGAAGATGATATACTGAAATAGTGAATGTTCATAGAGAAAACTTTCTTATGTTACAATAAAGAAATTGAATGATTATATTGTTTTTCATGTTATTCTTATACTAAAGTAATAGGGAGTAGGAAAGGATTTCTGATATTAATAACAAATGAACATAAAGTATTTTATACAGTAGTTTGACTATTCCTGCTCCCTTGTCCATCCTTCTAACAATATTAAAGACTATCTTTTTGAACAGGAATGATTTTTTTTCTTAATGCAAACTTCTTTCTATGTAATATAAAGCTTGACACTATTTTGTGTATTAAATCTAAATTTATATATATTTTGTATAATGTATATCTTTTTATGTTATGCATAGATAATTAAATTTATTTTAGACTTGGGCCTAATATAAAAAAATTTTAAAATTTATTATTTGTTTTCTTTAAATAGTGTTTTATATACTTTTTTTATCAATAGTTTATTAATGTGCATTTTTAGGCAAAAAAGGATGAGGAAGATAAATTAGATGGTTTTGTAGCGATTACTGGTGATAAGCCTGAAGAAGAAAAAGATTCACTTTTGAAAAATATTTTGTGGCAAATGGATAATGATCGTAAGACAGGGGCATTAAAGCAATTGCAAGGACATATGTGGCGTGAAGCATACAAAACAGGCGCAGTTAAAGCTCAGTAAGTTGTTCTATTTTGTTTTTACTTTTAAATGGTTTTTACTTGCAATAAATAAGATTGATTCATTATGCATCATATTGCCTTTTTATAAAATTTGTGGTGTATAAAGACCTGTTCTAAAATATTAGGATTTAATGATCTATACAGATGATATATATTTAGACACAAAGATAAAGAATGACATCGTCTATAATATATAAATAAATTTCCATATATACTATATATAATATATTTCAACAAATAGTGAGGTGAACATACATAATATTTGGGCTCACTTCAGTTGTCTTATTTATATTTATTTTTTATATAAAATTTTGTCTATGTCATATTAGATATTATGTATAAATAAGAATAAATTTTGTATGATGCTTATATTTTATAATTCTATGTTTAAATTATTTTAATTTATGAATTTGCTTGCACATTGTAATCATTGAATCATATTAAAAATTGCTTTTTTTAAATAATTGTTATATGGGACATTATTTTATAAATGATTTTATCTATTTTTAATTTTTTGATTTTCTGTAAAAAAATAACATTCATCGATATCAATTATGAAAACTATTATAATTCAATAACAAATTAAAGTTGTAAAAATGAGAAAGTTAAAAGAATTGAAATTAATATAATGTCAAGCTTCAAGGGTATATTTTGTTTAGTGTTTACGAAGATGTTCCTAAAGCGCTTGAATCTTGGAAAAATGATGGCAGAAAAATATATGTCTACTCAAGTGGCAGTGTTGAGGCACAAAAACTTCTTTTCGGGCATTCTATTTATGGCGATTTGCTTAAGGTATTATACAATAATGCAATACACTATAATTAAAGATATTTGACTGGAGATATCTGCATAGAATATTTGTATGAAAACTATGTGACATTATTTGTCTTTTTTTTTTTAGTATTTCAGTGGTTTCTTTGACACAGAAGTAGGTGCAAAGCAAGAAAGTGATAGCTATAAGAACATATTGAGTAAAATTGACGATAAACCATCCAATGTTGTTTTTCTCACTGATGTTGTAAAAGGTTTGTATATTTCTCTTCTTGTATATTTCTCTCTCTAAATGTAGAAAAAGGAGAGAGATTCTTATAATATTATATAGATTTACTACATCATATTTTTAGATGATTTCTGAAAATTTGTCTTTGTTCATTTTTTTATTTTCTTAAATGATGACAGAAGCCGCAGCTGCCAAGGAAGCAGGTTTATCAACAATCATCGTAGTACGTGAGGGTAATGCAGCTCTTAATGATGAAGAAAAGATTACGTATACGACTATTAAATCCTTCTTGGATTTAACGTTTCAAACATCTACGAAGCGACAGAAAGTAGAAACAGCAAATGAAAAAGTTGAGAAAGATACAACTGATGTCAGTGAGCCGATGGATACTTCTGAAGATGTAGAAATACCCAACATTAATGATCAAAAAAATGAAAAAAACGAAGATGAGAAAGAAGTGACTGAATCAGAAGAAGCAGAATGTTTAAAAAGTCAATTGTCACAAGATGCTTCAATTTCTCTGCCACTAAAGGAAGAAGAAATGGCGATTGAAAAAGAGCCCTTAAATTCTGAACAGGAGACTCCAATTATGGGAGCAGAAGAATCTAGTGTCAAACCTAAGGATAAGAATGAAGATACAAGCTCATCTGGAAATGCAGAAGAAACAATGAAAGATGATGCTACAGTGCTAGCCACAAAAAGCAGCGATCAAATTGCTATACCAGAAAAGACTGAAAAAGACTTAGATACAGTCACAACTGAAATTATTCCCACTGCCAATAAATCCTTAGATGTATCTATATCAGAATCTGTATTAAAATCTGAAAATGCTTCGACATCTTCTGAGAAAAAAATCAAAGATTCAACAGACATTGCAAAAAATGTACAAGCTGAACTTGTCAACAAAACTCAAATTGAAGATGACAAAAAAGACAACATTGAACCGCAGTCATGCAGTCAAAATTCTGACAAAATAACAGCAGATAAATCTGAAAAATGTTTAACAGCAGAAAAAGATGAAGTAAAAGAAGAATCGAAGATTGTTTCTGGCATATCTGAAAGCGAAAATGTTTTAACGAAAAATGAACAAGAAGAAAAAAAAAATCAAGAGTCAACTGTGGTAGACTTTACGGAAAATGGGGAGACTGTACAGAAAGCTACGGAAAAAACTATAGTGACAGAAACGGAAGCAACAACAAGTACGACAGACGTAAAGAAAGAAGTAACAACTGAAGCATCCACAGAGAAAAGTTTGGAAGCAGTAGCAAAAACTGAAAAAATCGATGAAAAGACACCCCAAGAAACGAAGGAAACGGTGGTCACTGACGCTGAAAAACGCGAGACTGAAACTACGAAACAGGAGATAACAAAAGATGAAGATACAGTGAAAGAAGAGAATGTGATGGATATGAAAGACAAAAATATAGTGGATTCAGAAAAGCAGCAGAAACTCAATGGAACCGCACAAAACGGAAATAATACAGATGTGCCAGTGTTGGATGACAAATTACACAGTAACGGACTGAACGAAGGAACATCGAAGGAGACGACGAGCGAAGATGCGGCAGCGCAAAACGGTGAGCCTGAGAGTTCGTCAGAAAGTAGTGCGGAGTCTATAAAAGTTAAAAAGGTCGTCGATTCTACCGTAGTCGACGGTGCCGGAGAATCCGACGTTGTTCCTCCTGTAGTTGTAGCGGCGACGTCTTAACTTTGTTCTTATACAGTTTAAGGAACCCTACATGCATAACCCTAACCCACAAGTACTTATTCACAGGTATAAACTGATATAAATTGATTCCATATACTTTACGTAAATCGTACTACGCGTTTAAAACGTGACGCGCTATTTTAAAATGCAGTTCGTAAATTACCGTTCCTTTCGATCATTATAACGAGAAATAGAAAATAGCGGGATATGAAAGATTTGATTGTTCTTTAAACATTACGGTAGTTGTATATTTTATTTTTCGTGATGATGGCCAACTTCTATTTATATGATGTCTACATCGTTAGCGTTTTATGTTAACTCGTACATACACTGACTGATGCCTATATCACGGAGATCGGCTTCTATCGTTAATTTTTTCATGTCTGCTTTCCCTAATAACGATTCATCTTCGATTATCACAATTTCTGAAAGGGAAAGCTTGACGTGACATATTACGATTAAACTTGCAAAACTTTCTTAGCTGTAATTTCGCGCGTGATCGGTCTAGAAGTAATCGAACGTGTCATCCACTGTAATCGATTACTATGTGTTTTCTCTCTCCCCAATATTACTATTAATATTTACATGTGTATTGACTTATCTTTTTTATATCGCCTAAACAGAGAATGAGATCATACATGAAAAACTGATAGGATAGGTAATTCCAATATAGTTGCAGTATGTTAAAATGTCGATTGTATCTGTGCCAAATGAATTTAACGATTCGAAATCTTGCTTCCTTTATTTTACCTCTTCAGTTTTCTTTTCCTTGATAATTTGATATATTATATTAAAAGATTTGGTCAATGTTTTAGTGCTGCAACCAATTATAATGAAACTGATTAATAATTATTTTAAGACTGAATTGATAACAAAATGTCAAATGTCAGAACACAAAACAGTCGATGGTTTTTTAGATTATATTATAGATTTTTGTTGCGCACAGCATATTTAACTTTTTATGCGTTAATAAACAATGCACATTTTAAGTTTAAATAATTGTAGATACATCGCAACATACAGTAAACTTTATTCGTTACTTCTGCTCATTGCATTTGTTATATAAGGTAATTAGAAATTTTTTAATATTAGAGCTTACATCGATACGCTTTCTCATCGTTTTGTCTGCCTAACATGGTTATCGTCGCATATTTTTTTTTAACGAATGTTAATATAATATGGGACCGTTGAATTCAATCACTAAACATTCGTCAAAGATTTTAAGAGCTTACTTTAGCTTTTATATATGCATTATCATTTCGTGATTTATAGTTCATCAGCCTTAGAGATGAATTGGCTTTAAATGATTACTTGAATAAACTATCTCTTGAATAACGATCTAATGATTACAATTTAAAAAAACACGTAACCAATTGGATCCATTCTTCCCTCTATGATTGAATCGAATCACGACATGATTTCAAAATACTCGCAGAAGAGCATATCGATTTGTAGATTTACTCTGTTCATTCCTATAAACTGATATTGATAATTATTGCAAAATCCGTATGCATAATGGCATTTACATTATCGCTTTACATATAATCTAAGTTTAAGTAGACTTGCCAAAGGCAAGTAGATGCTGTTTTATATAAACCAAACTTGCTTAGATTATATGCAATATATGATAATATAGATGCAATATACATGGATTTGCTCATTTTTGTGACGCTCAACATAGTATACGGAAACAATACTAAATAATAATAATAATAATAATAATAATAATAGCGATTAAAATAAAATCTCATACGACGATTTCGTTCATTATTATTATTATTATTATCATTATTATTATTATTATTATTAATAATTTTACTTCTATTCTTGATGCCCATTCCTGTTAAATCGACTGTGATTTAAGAATATTGATAGACATAGGTTTTTTTTCGAAAGGATTCGTTGTTATTGAGGATGCCAAGGCGATTGTTTTTGTCAACGAATGATATTCTGTTGCGATTATTATTTTTATTCGGATTAACATGCCCGCGTCGAAATTACTAACAAAAGAGGACTTCTATAGATCGATAGACGATTTCGCGTCGTTCGCTTATGTTATGTTGGCCGACTATGCTAGGGAGACGCGATGAAATGAAAGAAACGCGCAACACATCTACGCTAGTGCGTATATAACAGGAACGATTAGAAGACCAATACGAACAAACCACGATTTGATACTTTATGATATACACTCTTAACAGACCTCGCATATTTTATTTGTAAGTCATTTATTCGGAGGACGATATGAATGTGTATTGGATACAAGCAATGATCATTCTTGCCATTACATTACTCATCTCGAAGTAGTCAAAATAAAAATAAACTCTCATGCTCTCCACCTCGTCACCCTCGTTGCTCAGCGACAAATTTCACCGATAGTCTAAGATCAATAGACCATTTTTACACACGACCGAAATGACTCGCTTTCAACTTGATTCGTCAAAAAAAATATATACATACATTTTAATAGATTTTTAAAGTTTGATCTATGAGGGGACGAGAATGAAAAGAAGGTATTTGCCTTTAATCATGCAAATCGACTGAGAAATTAACGAGGAGAAACACAGAATCCTTCTCTATTGACTGATCATTAATATTATCGCATACTATGAAAATTGATAAACTGCCATTATTTACGATAAGTTAGACTCAAGGGTGAAATGACGATGTGCACGAAACTTTCTTCGGCTGACTTTCACGACATCGCCTGAATCATCATCCCCATATCATTCATACTACTGTTTTGCGTCAATAGTCGAGAAGGTTGAAGCGCACATCTTGATTGCACGCTTGAGCGCGAGTCGTCAACACGCTCATTTCTCGATCACAAATGTGTCCATCATATAATCTTTTAATATTTTCAATGCCGCGGCAATCATGTCGAAGAGCAAGGTCTCCATAGCATATATATATAAAACTTGTACCTATACATTTGTATGTAAATACGAAGAAAAAGAACAATATTTACATTTACATTTAATTTACAATTTTACCATATATAATTCCTAATATTAGACTTACAGAAAAATTAAAATTCATGCGGCATTGAATGTATTAATGTTAATATTCTAATGACAGTTGAACTAATTTATCAAGTTTCGTGTAACGTGTGAAGTTACGGAACGAAGAACGCTCAATTGACTGATCGACTATTTTAACTCAAGAATTAACTCGAAAATCAATGCTATCGCGATCGAGCCTCATGTGTTTTGTAAATGATAAAAGAAAAAAGACAAGAGCTTGGACAATACAAATTTTTTACATTACATACACATTTTTAACATTAGCCACATACATATATTTGAATAACTTAATTTTAAAAATTAGAACTCTCTAAAAATACAATATACTTTTCTGATATTAATTATAATAAATATCTTTTATTAATTACAAATGTAATTATATAAGTATGATTTTCAATCTTAAATAATGCTAATGAAATTTTAGTTTTACTTGTATGTTTTTAGAAAAAGAAAATTGTAATTTGACAGAAACTAAAATGTCTGACGTATCATCGATAGTTTTCAAATTCTATACATCTATTCGTTGTAAATGTATTATTATTATTTATTATTATACTATTCTAGTTATGAAATTTTTTGACACAGATTAAAGTAATACAAAAGTCCGAATACATTAAATACAATTCTAACTCGATTCTAACAAGACTATGGGCAATCAAAACCTAATATGACGTATTGCTTCTTATACCATGACAAAAAATAGCCTGATTAAAATCCATATCAAACCTTATATTATTGCTAAGATTTTCGAATTATGTTTTGTTTTAAGATGATGCGTACAACGTGATTCCGCGATTCTAGTTTTGCAATTTCTCAATAAATTTATCGATCGCGATTTTGGCGAAAAATAAAGAGGATAATTCTATAACATCGCACTTTTAGGATCGTAATTTACAGAAGACTCTTTACCATCTTTTCAAAGCGTTAAGATTACGAGCAAGACGAACAAAGTCCGACATTATATGTATTATTAATAAGAATAACCTCATATTCATTAGCGATATTATTGTTTATAATTGGCTATATCTCCAATCAATATAACATTGTAGGAGAGACGTATGGACTTTATTGATATTTTTTAATTTTTAAGGATAGATATCCCCGGCAAGAGTGAAAGTCAAATATTAAAACACAAATTTAAAATCTTTTTTTTTTTATAAAAATTTTAAATATGTTGTATTAATTTATTTCTGAATCTAAATTTATTATTAAATTATTCTTCTATTAATTTGGTACAATTATCATTGTATATTATATTCATACATAGTATATTCATCATTGATATTGTGAGCATTTGAAGAAAAAATAATTTTTATCATTATAATTTAAACAATATACAACATTATTTAAATATTTCTAAAATTATTAAAAGCTAGAAAAGTTCAAATTTATAGGTACTCATATGGAAATTAAAAATATACAAAAATTTATTTGATTTATAAAGGTTTAATTTTTTAAATATTTTTTGCTGATTTCTGATTTAAATCTAATGATATATTAATGATGAATCTTTAAGCATCATGTTTTTTTATTTAATGGTTCTCAAAATATGTATCTAACAAATGCATTTATTTTTACTGAAAAATTTAAATATTAGAAAATTATATTTTAATAACAGAATAAGTGAACATTAAGTATTGAGCATTATTTTTTCAATTAATGCTTTAAAATGTTAATTAAATGTATTTTTAAAAACGTGAAATTTGAAATGTTTTTTTCTTTTCTTGTTAAAGCACAATTTAGAATATCATTCTTAAATTTTGATTCTCTTTGAAACATATAATCGTTATTTGATTTTCACTCTTTAAGTGTTCCTGCAAGCCTATACATTTTCCTTTGATTTTTTCTCCCTATATATTTATAAAAAAAAATCTGCATTATAACTCCGAGAAAAAAAATCATAGTTACAATTACATATATAGTATCTCAGAATTAAACCGATAAACTTTAAACTAGTTATAAGGGACGCTAAAACAAACCAATTTTGTCAATAAACCCATGCTTGCAAAAGAGCTATTTTGGCACCAGAAAATTAAAGACTAACAAGAGAAAAAATCTTTGAAAAATTTTTTTTTTTTCAAAATTTTGTTAATGTGATTAAATAGATAATTAGAAATTTAGATAGATAGATATTTTTACCATACGAAACTTTTGTATAAAACATTTTTTAATATCTTGAATAATTTTTTAGATATATCGAGAAAAGCAAAATGCTGTACATATGAGGGATGATTTTATCTTTTAAAATCATTTTTGGCGCAATTGGAAATTTTTAAATTCTTTTATTCCCCCCTACATGTGTATAAAGTTTCATCAAAATTAGAATTTTCGGGTTTGCGAGGTTCTCTTGTTTCTCTAATGAGTCTTTGTTTCTCTAATGACAGAACGACTTATTTGCGGACACGGGTTTATTGGCAAAATTGGCTTGTTTTGGTGTTCTTTATAACTATCTGAAGTTTATCGGTTTAATTCTGGGACATTCTGTATATTATCTTTCGATGTTCTCACAGATATCAATGTATACGTTATATTATGAAAATATGAGCGATATATTATAGTTTGACTTGATTTGATTTAATATTTCACGAGACTCACTACATACACACACACATCGATCATGCACAATCGATGGATCCTGTTCTCCTTATATATATATATATATATATATATATATATATATATCATATATATATATATATATATTTATATTTGCTGAATATAATACGAATTCCCCGAAAGATTATATGCACTGTACAGAACAAATCGAATTTAATAAATTTTTGTTCTCTCCAAATTTTGACTGCATTCGTAAAGCAAAATAAATGAATTTTGCAATTAGAATTATATGATGTTCGTTTTTATTTCTATCTCCTGTAACGTATACGTATGTGTACGAATTTGAAATTAAAGAATGATGTGTGTGATTTTAAAAACACGCGAACTATACACATATGTAGATTAATAATCATATATTCAATATATAAAAGATGTAATATTTTTTTATAACTATTTTTATTGGATTATTAATTATCTATCACTCATATAATTTCTTGTGACAGTCTCGCGAGATATGAAACGCAAGGATTTATATACATACATAAAAAATTACCTACTAATATAATGATATCTATATATTGTCCTTATGTTAAGATGATAATTAGTGTCCGATATGTTAAGATGTTTATATGATGATTTACCTTCTGATCCTATATTCGAATTAGATTTTTGTTCGTAATCAAACGTGCTGAAAAGTGTTAATTTGGATAAAATGCCAAAAATATCCTACGAATTAGCACATCTAAATAATATCACCGAGATTGAGCTGTTTTTACACAAAACGATATTTATATATCGTATTACAATTGCTAATAAAATACAGAATCATATATATATTATTCTTCAATTAACAACGCTTTAATAAACTTTGTAAGTATTTGTATTTTAAATTCTGTTGAAAAAGAACCTTTGCTATAAATTTTCAATTAATGTTAAATGCAGTTAATACTGAAATTACAAATTTAAAGTTTATTATAAAAAAAAAAGAAAAAGATTTATATATTTTCAGCTCTGAATTTTAATTCGCTGAAATTTTTGATTGCTTATAAAAACTCTAATAAATTCTCGATATTTTTACACAAAAAATTAACTCTACACATGAAAAACAATTTTAATATTAAACAATGATATAATCATCTTAATAACCGAAAATACAGGAATTAAAAAAGCCGTACGTGCGAATATAGTTTCAAGAAGAAAAAATAGAAGATATTAGAGAAGCAACATCTATTGCAAGTAGTTTAATATAAGTTGAATATCATTATAGTTGATTACACATTTTGGTTCTTTGTTCATTTGACTATTGTCTCCCGTTATAATTTGTAATATTAGATGAATACATTAGATGTAACTTATCGTGATACGATATAATAATAGTTATAGCAGCATACTTTACACAGTTTACACAAACATTATGTTAATCGATACTTTTATTATCCTCCGATTAATCCGCCGATTTTAGCAGCTATTAGATCATGTACAAGTAAGATATTTCCCATATGAAATTTGATAAGTTTTATTAAATCGATGATAATATAATAATAAGCAATAAGAGAAGTTAATTTATCCCATGTAGTACGATGTTGTCGATGTATGTCCTTTAATCGATACAATTTTATTTTTGAGTAACACTTGCTTTTCTGAATCATTGTATGTATATATAAATGTAATACCGCTTAATATCCTTGTCACATATTTAGATAAAATTATCTATATTCTAGATTTGAAATGCATTCTGTTTTTTTTTTTCGGACAATGCCAACTTTAAAGCTAATCTAAGTTTCGCAATATAACACACTGTAAGAACAAAATGTATTGGATATTTGGTACTAAAAATACACGATTTTAAAATGTGAAATAATCTCGCTTTCCTTCTCATAAATAGGTATATTGTATATTATATTTTAATATTAAAATCGTTTTTCTAAATAAAATGCAATATATATATCTTACTTAATTATGTATATGCATATTGTAGAATCCACAAGGTATTCTCTGAGAAAGAAAAAAAAAAGAGATGAAGAATTCTTCAAAACACGTAATATATATCAATAAATATAATAAATTAAAGCACACAATAAAAATACATTTAAATAAACTGCACAATCATATATTGCGCTTTATTTGATAAAATACAATAGATCGCAATGAATATTTAGAAATACACGCATCTGGCGAGCGATTTTTTTAATTCTATAGTTTACGAAAATATTATCTTATAATGACTTTCTATCGATATATGTACGGAGTGTTATCAAATCTATATGTTTATTTATTTCTATGATTATTATCACATTTAAAAAAAATAAAAGAGAATGTATCATAGATAAATATCATATAGAAAAATCTTTCACATACACATAAATAAATATAATACTATCTCTTCTCATATAGATGTTTTGAAATTAATGAGCTACCAATAAATCACAAAACATACTGCGACAAATTGCAAAATTATGTTCAAATCAAGTCTTATTTTTTGCAATTATTATTATTTAAAGATAGAATTCACACATTGATGCATTATTATTTGATATTACCGACAATCGACCCTTTTCCAATTATCACCTAATTTAATAATAATTACGAAGCATTAATCAAGTTGCGAATTTTTAACATTATTTCATCAATGATGAAAGCTATTTTTATAAAGTCAGTAAAGCTAAATATTGCTTATTTACGATATAAGATGTGTCGGTAAAATATTTCTCGCAAACATGTATTTTTTGATATTTGACTGTCTTAGACTAAACTATATTCTAGCAAATATCATGGTCTCATCATCACTGTAAATAATTATTTATATGTCATTATCATGAGTATAGATTTTCCAGTTACGATATAATTTTTCAAAGATTAATCAAAAGCATACAAAACCCAGTCATGCTTCTCCATATCTCAAGAAGATGTCACTGTTAAAACTAATACAGAGAGAATATTCGATTTCATAAAGAAAAAAAAAAGAATATTCTCTTCTTTATTAATTCCATAATCGTATAAATTTTCATTCATAAATTTTTAATTATTTCTGTGGAAAATATTATTAATATTTGCGCACACAAATAAATTGTACATTTAAACTAAATACGTTTAGTGATTCTTTTTATTATGTAATAGAAATAATATTTAATGCATGCAATATATTACATATTGCATGCTTTTTAAAAAAATTAGGGTTTTTATAAGTAAGCTTAATTTTTCTATGGAGTATCAAAGAGATATCAAAATTTCTAGAGTAAAATTTTATACATGTGTATGTTTTATAAAAAAATCTACACTTTTTATAAAACATACACATGTATAAAACGAATGGAAATTCGTTGCAATAGCGCCGCGCGTTTACAGTTACTCCCATAGGTTCCGCAATATTCTTACTTCCCGAGAGCACTACGCGACGACGTTCTCTCTCGCATATAAAACAGTCGATCAGAAAACCGAATCCCCATTCACAATTATTGGAGGTAACCCTCGCGTCTCGCTCACCCTATCCCTTTCTTTTTCTCTTTCTCACGAGTCTTCTTTAGCCTCACAGACTTTTGTTCTGTCTCTGTTTCTTCTCTTCTCACAGCCTTCCGTTCATTTATCCTCCACCTTCTCCTCATCACATTCTGTCTCTTTCTCTCTCCCTCTGCTTTCTGCATCCTCTGCACCTTGTATCCTGCCTCCGTTCCCCTTGTCTTCGTCTCCTTGCACTCTTTCCTCTTATTCTTTTCTTTTTCTCCTCTTCTTTTTCTCTTTTATTCGTTCTCTCACTTCTATATTTTCTATCTTTATTTTAATTTACGCTAGTTCATCATTTTTCTGTATTCTAAGTTTTGTTTTTTTTATATTTGACGTTTTGTATGTGTCTCTGTGTTTTGACAAGTTTTACTATAATTAATGAAGGATTTCCAGACTTTTTATTGAAGATTTCGAAGATGCAAATAGATTATCAATTGATTTAAATTAATTGATTAAATTTATCGTTCCGATACTTATGCTATATCGTGAAATACCCTTTCATTACCGTTATATGAACAAAATGAATTAAAAAGATATAAAGAAAAATTATTCGTTAGAAAAGTGATATTATCACGAGAACTCATCATAAGAATTAAATATCGAAAAAAAATATATAACGAATTGGGCAGAAAAGAAAAGGTTTTAAAATTTGATAGTGATTATATCAGCGTGTCAATATAATGATCACAAAAATTTAATTACTACACTAAATAATATAACTATGTATGATATATGATGTATCCTTAATGCATTTCTTTATATTATATTTCAATATAAAATATTTTCTTTGAATTATATATTTTAATATATGTGTAATATATTTAATTTAATAATTAAATGTAATATATTTAAAGATCAGACTAAATATTTTATGATATAATATATTCTACGATATAATTAAAATATTATTGTGTGTGTGTGTGTGTATTTTATATATATGGAATGTGTAGAACAGTATGACACTTGTTATAACTTATAACTTGAAACTATAAATACATATATTATATATGACATTCATACAAGCTAAAACTGGAATAGTGCATTCTAGGTGTAACAGTTCTAGTTCGCGCGATCATAATGATAAGTTACGAATCGAAGAGATAGGATCAGTTTCATCCCGTTGCCTCGCAAGATCCCTTTTTGAATTCTCTCATTAACCCTCTTATTGCTTAACACAACCGTGTCATTACTTTTTTAACCCTTTCAATTTGCGTTTCATTTGATTCGCAATATGTGTGTCAAGCTAGACAAAATATATATTTCGAAATATAACTATAAAAATTGCTTATGAAATTGTTCGTAAAATTATATCTTTCGCTCTATGTTGTTCATTTACGTATAACAAAATGATTGCCTGTAATCTAATTTCTTCAAAGAAGTATGCGAATATTCAACTGCATCGAAAATATCGGTCCGGATGATTGTAATCGCATATCGTACGCTGAATTTTAGCATAAAATCATTAACGTATATATATATAGGTATGTCAATTTTTTTCTCGCTGCTTTGATTTCACCAAAGAGTCACTGCTCTTCAAATATCTTTCGAGTTCGTTCGAAGTATGAAGTTTCGGCGGACACGCCAGGACGAGCGCTGCGAAGGCTCGCCTGCTGGCTTCATCTGGCCGCAGCGAGCAAGCTCCGAGAGGACCGGTTCCAAAGGATGCTCTTCCACCTTTCCGTCCTTCGAGCAACGGTCGCCCGTAACTTGCTTCTTCGTGATCGCTCCGTGTCTTCCCCCGTTCCCTTCTTCACCCCTTGCCGCACGTTTCGCTCGCGTAGTTCGCCGCTTCTTCGGTGTCTTCTTCATCTTAGTCGAGCTTCGTTCTCCTGCCATGCTTGCCTATCACAGTCTCTCCGTCTCCTGGTCCCCGGAGTTTCCTGTACGCGGCCATGCACGCGCGAAGGCACGCGGTATAACCACCCCGCCCGCTCCCCCTTTGCACCTCTCTCTCTCTTTCTCTGTGATCCTTCTCTTGATAATTTATTTTTGATAAACGACGCGTCCCGTCATACCGCCACGCGGCATGGGAAACTCACCTTGCCACTTCGCGTATTCTAGCCCCAAAGAAAATCGCTGTCGGATGCGCACGCCCGCGTGTCTTCGGTCGCCGCCCCGACGAAGTCTCTCTTCTCCCGAGAATGAGAGAGACTGTATTCGCGCAAGGTCGAGACCTTGCGAGCTGTAACGCGGCATATAGCGAGTCGCGGCCACGTATACCGATTATCGCGTCAAGACTGATATCGGCTCTTCACCAATGTTTCGGTCGAGATCGACGTTTAATTTATAGCTATTTAATTATTGCAACATATAATTGCGCGCATACCATAAATGCTTATACAATTTTCGAATATAAGATTTTCACAAAATTTTTATTTTATTTTTAATGGTTGTTTCTTGAATAAATTTGTAATTATGTTTTTATCCTTTTTTTTAAGAGAAACTAAAGAAAAAGTATCGATAATTTTATTTTCTTGCGCTAGGAATTTCTTCTAATTGAACATATGATTTATGTTCTATCGACGAGATGGAGAATATAAGTTATTTATATTATCGCAATTAAAATATAAGAGAAGGATTTTTAATATTTGAAGACATACTTATATTTATATGTATGATTCTAATTATTTTTTGGAATAAGCTAACATTATTTACATTTTTTTAGATACCAGCTTAGCTTATTTTATGGAGATTTATTTACAATTAATATCGCTACAAATCTTATTTTTTTATTCTATTATATTTCACGAGATGTATTTCTTTTGTGTTTATTATATTTCGTTTTCGTCGCGTTTAGCAGCCAGAGAGAATATTCATATGGGAGATACAAAATTGTGCGAGTCTAATATAAAAGCACAAATCGGGAAAAAGGTATGACAAATTTATAATTTATTCATATTTAATAAATGCAGAATTGAATTAATTAGTGCACAAAAGAAATCTCTATCTCTCTGTTTTAGTTAAAAACCTGAGACCTTCGAACAAATGCTATTTAAATTTTTTAAACTTTCGATGCAAATTATTTTAAAACATTTTTCTAGCATTGATAGCAATAATATAATTGTATATGCAAAGTCAATTTCAAATTTTGATTTTTTTCATCGACAAGTGGCGCATATCGGTTCGCTATCTCTTATCGTTGGCAGCGCTCAAACATAATAAATCGGTGCGCTGCTAGAACGAGGCATTGATTGAAATTTAATATGACGAAAAAGGCACTCGAGAAGGCATTTTAATATCACAGACCTGTCGAAAGCAGCATGGTCCTACTCTCGGTGGCCACACGATTAATAATTTATCACCTGTCAACTTTTGATCAAGGCTGATGAGAGTGCGCTGCCGAATTAATATACATCTATATGCGTTTAATTTGATTACAAAAACAAACAAAAAAAATTCTACGAATTTCCTATCATTATTGCATTCTGTAGTTGTCTGTGCGAAATGTAAACTTCATGTAAAAAATTATTTTAAATGAGTGAATCGCGTCTATCATTCTTGATACATATTTAATTTCTGCAACTCGCAAATATTGTCACAGTTTAATCTATAATTTTATTTATTCAATTTTCTATAAAAAAAAATTACTAATTAATATAAATACGCAAGATTATGATAATTTTATTATTATAGAAGCTCCATGTATTGTTTAACAATACATGGAGCTTTGATCATGCGAAGTTTACTTAATGAAATTGTCATGTTTTCTATCGATATAAAGATATATTACACTACGCATAATACAACTGATACTGATACTAATAATTAATATATATTTCGCTTTTCTCCGTCATTTAATTCATAATTACTTAGTGAATGATTATTCCGTCTTCGATCCGAAAGTGGTGGGCACATTAATTATTTAAGTCGAAGATTTCAAAGCGCGACGCGAGATGTATTTATAGGTTCAAGCATTAAGAAATACAACCATCATCTTAAACATCGAAATAAAAAACAATGTTTTTTATAATATAATATTAATTTTTATAATATTAATATAATTACATTCTTATCGATTTAATTCCTATTTCAAATAACAGATAAACAATAATAAATAGCTGATTCGATAAAACCACTCTTAATATACGTGAATATGTTTATCGCGCGAATTAATATACGTGAAATATAATAATTACAAGGAATAATCGCGCTTGGTATTTATTAGTACTTGTCGCGATCAAGTTCCACTTAATAACATGAAGTACGTCGACATGTCGCAGCGCCTCGTGCCGCTAACCTTCTGCTCGAGTCTCGCCGGTAACCTTGACAACAAAGTTGCCGCGCGTAAACAATAACACGCAATACGCCGGAGAAATACAAGCGTCGAGCACCGTGCGACAGTGAGTTTGTTGCCCCGAAATAAATCTATCCTTTAAGTAAGACAAATTTGTGCGCGATACTTATTCTATTTCTCTTTTGAGTATCTCTCTCATTATTTATTAAAAGCTTCTTGCATCATGGTTTCTCACTTTTGATGCTTATTCCATGCTCTCTATCCGGAAATAATGGACGAGTTATATTTATATTTGCTACGAAAAATTTAAAGCTTAATGAAAGATATTGTCAAAAATCAAAGCACCGTTGATAAAATAAATATCGCAATAAAATAACTTATAATTTATAAGTTCTCATCTCCCGTTTCGATTCCTTCGCATCAAATGAATATGTAAATATCTGAAGGCAAAATATCTGCTGAACTTTCATTTTAATACATTTACAAATCGCGGAGGTAATCAAGCGTGCGGGTTAATAATCGCTAATTTTAACAATCGTGGAGAAAGATCGATTATGTATATGACGTCACAGAATATTACGTCGCGCGATCGTATTCTGAATATACGACACATAGAACGGCTCGATAAATATCGTTAAAGAAATGTGCCGAAATTTGCCGCGTATGACGTATGTTTATACACAGTCATATTCAGTCACCTTGTGTCTTACACGACGAAACTCGAGCGGGAAGCGAGGCGCTGCGACATATAATATATTCATTGAAATTCGATCGTGAGAAGTATTAAAAGACGCTCAAACTCGATCATTCCCTATAATTATTACACAATTTATTAATCCGCGCGATTAACGACTGGTAAAAGCCTCTTTTTAACCTTCTAATATATTGAAGTACATATATTTGACGCATCGCGCTTTAAAATTATTATTCATTTAAATAATAAATTGTTAATTATTTTTTCCGGATTGAGATCGTAAAGTAATCATTAGGTCGAATGATTCAAATTGGTTATTCAACAGAGAACCGTGATAAGATGTATATCAATCACGTAATAACTATTTCTCTCGTGCAATTATTGAATTTTGATTGTATTTCTTCAAATAACATGTCGCATCCCTTTCCTTCCCCTCCCCTCCCCCCTAGTCATTAATTCAATTTTTCTAGTAATATATAGTATTAGGATGAAAATATCGATATCATTCTTAAAACCTGCTAGTAACTTTCTTAAAAAAGCATCGCAGAGAGATATGGAACGGATCGAATTACTTCCTAGAATTTCGGTTTTCGCGCTACATGTTACACGCATTTCGCGCCATATGTCATACGCAGTCATCTTCAGTCACCTTGACCTTGTTGCCAGTTGCCAGTCGCACGACAGGACTCGAGTAGAAGAGTAACGGCGCGAGACGCTGCGACATATCAATTATTATTAGTACTGTTTCCTTGAAATTCGAGATCGTAACGAGTATTAAAAGATGCCCAAACTCGATCATTCCCTCTAATTATTACACAATTAGCATTTATTAATCCGCGCGATTAATAACTGGTAAGCCTCTATTCCTAACCTTCTAACCTAAATACACTTTTTACTCACTTGAAATATATCTCGCGCATTTCATCGCGTTTTAAAATTATTATTTAGATATAGTTTGCTCATCATTTATTGAATTGAGAACATGAAGTAATCGTCGGATCGAATGATGAATTCAACAGAAAACCGTGATATGATGTATATCGATCGTAATAAACAACAATAAGTAAAATTTATTTCGCGCGTGCAATTTATTATAGTTGTATATATTTTGATAAAAATATCGATATCATTCTTAACCTAGTGATTAAAAAAGCATTGTAGAGATATATATGGGACGGATCGAGTTATTTGTTGTACTATTTGTCTCAGTGATTAACCGGGCGATAGCATATAAACTTTGTCGAGCGCTAAGCGGATCGTAATCTTCGGATTGTTTTTTGTTCCAATATAATAAATAAAGTGCGCGTTCCACACGTACGCGATTAACATCGGGGGTTCTGTACAAAGTGTCGCGCGATCGTCGTATTCTATTGATTAGTACGCGCGCGATTGTAATTAGCAGTATTTTTGCGAATGTCATGTGCCATGAAGAAGCGAGAGATAAACAGGAGAGAGAAGGAGATCTGGGAGATATTAGGTTATGGCGGAGCAATCCTGAGGTAAGCAGTAATTTATAACTTATTTATTCATTACTTGTAAAATTAATTAGTGATCCATTATAGAGATTATTGTATAAGTCAAAAATATTCTAGATATTTTGTCACTTAATATATTTAAATATATTATTTTATCACTTAATATATTTAAAAGTTTTTTTTATAATTATTATAAACATATTTATAATTAAAATATTTTTATATAAAATAAATAAATAATATATATATATATATATATATATATATATATATATATAAAATATTTCAATATTATAAGTTTAAATTTTATAATTATCTTGATATAAGAATTAAATTATTATTTATCATATTATTTAAACATCTATATTTGTTAAGAATTTTTTCGAGAATTATATAATTTTTTTATTGAATAGTTATTTAAAAAAATTAATAAAAAATTAACAATTATGTTTAGAGAATTAAATATTTTATAATTTATTAGAATTTATTTGTATTTTGCAGAGCAACATTATGACACTACAATCTCGCCATTGCGCATCGTATCGGTGAGTAATAGATTATTTTTTATTTTATATAATCTTGAGATTAGAGAGAGGTACATTTTCGTTATTAAAATAAATAATTTTTAAATAACTTTTTAAGTAACTTTAAATAACTTTTTTTGAAAGAAAAACGCAAAGCATATATAAAAATATTCAGATCATATCTCATGAATTTATAATTAAATAATTTAATAAATTATATCATTTAATATCATGAATTTATACTACTCTCAATAATATTCTACAATAATATATATAATTAGAAACACATAAATATGTAAAATTAGTTCTTTTTACAATTTGGAGAATATTTCTATATTTAATTCAAATACGATTTAATTTAATGTTGATTTGTTTTTAAATTTTTTTATTTATTTATTGACTTTTTATGAGCATTTTATGGTGCACCATTATGCATTAAATGTAAATGGCGCATTAACGTGAGAGAGGAATCCCGTAAGAATGTGTCCTAGGCGGTGAGCGGATAGCGGATAACGCATGATTCACTTCTATGACTCAAGCTCTAGCCGCTTCGGTCGCTCTATTCGCGCGAGAGAAGGCGCGCCCGATCACGGTATAACGTTTTCCAATCCAAGTCAGCGACTTCTCCGCAGTTAATGTCGTGGAAGAATAGAGTCAGACGCGGTTATATGCTAGCAAATATTACGTCATCAATATTGACAATTTTTTCGATTCTTTGCAATTTAGCAGCAGACTTAATTCTGATTTTAATAAAGATGTAAATAACACTATAATGTATAAAAATTTATTTTTATATTTTTATGAAGTCTATTACATTATTATGAGCTCACACGCGGACACGCGGCATACTTAAAAGTTGACTTTAAATAGTTAATAAAAATGTAGACTGCATTGCTGTGTAAAGATGATGTGAAAAATTCTAATACATATAATTTATATAAGAATTATATGTGTGAAAATGTGTGTGTGTATTTCACACATTTAATACTTATATAATAAATTTTAATCTTTTCATTGATACGCTGTCCAATTAATATTAGATTTACCAAATTTAATGCTAACGAAATTTTTGACAATTAAACGAGTGAGACTTTTCTCTCGCACACACACTTTTTATAATAATCGCGAATGCGTATTGAATGAATAACAAATATAATTTATAACGCTCACGTTAACGTGGTTTACCCATGAAATTCCGTCGTTTATATTCAAAACATCATTACTAATTTATCTCTAGGTCAGAAATTATGCAAAATAATAAATCGTCTATTGTGAAGGAAGACACATTGACAAAAATATAGTTATGAGTATAAATCTATTCCGTTGTCAATTACGATATTCGTGAACGTTTTTAAAACGATTGTAGATATTATTTTCGTTTTTCAAGTTTTATTTATTGGATAAATTTAACGTTAAAATTTTCTGTATAAAAGGTAGAAGCAAAAGATCAAAATAAAAGTATTCTTCCTCAAATCTGTTATAAAGAACACGACTTAATGTAATCAAAATCAGAAAGAAAGAAAGAGAGAGAGAGAGAGAGAGAATTATATTTCTTACGGTATGAGAGATTATAAATTAAAAAAAAAAGGAAATATGTGAAAGAAAAATAAAATTATGATGTAGAAAAGAATCAGTAGAAATAAAAGAAATCTGCAGGAACGAAAAATAGAAGGAAAAAGGAAAGAAACAACAATATAGTTGCAGAAAAAAAAAAAAACGGAGAGGAACAGACTGTAGATATGAGGACGCGTTGAAGAATTTCCGTTAGTTTGCTAGGCTTGGTGGCATCGTCGCCATCGTCGTCGTCGACATCCTCGGACGACGTCGACGTCGACCTCGTGCAGGCGTCCCTTGCTAAAGTAGGTTAGGTCGATGAGACTACGACGATGCTGCCGTGGTTTTGCGCAGCGCTCTCGATTCTACACCCCCTCTTCTTTTCTCCTCTCACCATCGTCTCTCTTTCTCTTTTGCTTTATTCCGCTATCTTTCTTTCTCCTTCATTTGATCTCTCCCTGATCTCGTCGATTATCTCTGCATATTCGATCTCTGCTGATTTCTGACTTTTTTTGCTTATCTCCGTCACTCTAACGATTCTGCTACCAAGTTGACGATTCTGCAAATCGTCACGACTGCCAGCTATCGTACGATTTCTCATAATGTTTTTTTCAAAAATCTCAAAACAAAATTCGATTCAAGCTCAAGTTTAGTTTGACTTTTCAATTTTGAAAAAATGTTTATCCATTTGTGCACAGAATTTATGCATTATGACACAGAATTGTTAATATGCAACTTTATCCATGAACTCTATATAATTTCTTTATATAGATAAAGAGATAGAAATTTTATATTCACAAAAGAAATGAAGAAAAAAGTATTACAATTTTTTTTTTATTATCTTGAAAATTCTGAAAATACAGAGTTTATCATGTTTTGTAGAATAAATTTGTATCAATTTATATCACTTCACTTATTACCACGTAGATAATATATATTGCATACGAATACTTAAGAATTTACTTGATATCGCGATTAAGATAGTAGCAACTAACTTTCTCTACTTTTGGGATTATATACTCTATATATAAATATAATACATATATTAGTAATTTATTATAAGTATTATTTGTGTGCTTGGGATTTGAGATTTACTTGCGGATGTATCAATATGTTATCTATGTTCTTACAATGGCCATTTAGCCTCTTTATCTAGAGCTAAGGAAAATGCACGCATAATTTCTTTCTCGCGTCTATACGCTTCTAGATAGACATTTGCATACTATGCAAAAGTACGATGTATCACAAAGATGAGAGAACGTGTGCAATAACGTTTTCGAATAAGATTTTGATCGATTATATATGTTATTAAAATTAAAATATTATGAGAAATTTTTATAATATGGTATTAACGGTCTATAATAAATTTTCTTGTTCAAAATGGATTAAATAAATTTAATTAATTAATTAAATAATACAATGAGTGTAATTCGCATTCGTTTTCAGATTTTTAATAATTAACATTATTTTAATTATTGATTAATTAAAATCAAAATTGTGATTTAAACATTTAAAAATTTATACAATGATCAAAATTTGTCATGTATAAAAAAAAGATGAAAAAACGACAATTTGGTGTAACCTGTGTATTAAAATATTTATATTTCTTTTCAGAAGAGAGAAATTAAAGTAATATATTTAAAAAATAAAATTATATTATTATTATTTTACATCTATTAGTGCTGTAAAATATAGCAGACATTCTATCAAATACACACGTTGGAAAAATCGATTGGATTTATTGAAATTCGCGATATTGGGGGTGTTATTAGGATATTAATGTATGCAATACACCAAACGAATAAATATACGCGCGCAACGGCTGTGGATGGCCGATGGAATTAGTCCCTTTGTACCTCAATGAGAGGAATTTTGCGTGTTTTAATTAAACGATCATGAATTTTTGAAAAAAAAATCTGACATGCGATTTCTGATTATATTTATCTGCGTCATCGATATTTTTTATTTGCAAAAATATTATTTTTTAATTAATTCTTAAAAATTATTTGATAGCTAATTACTTCGACAATTGTAATTTGTAAAATAAGCTTCGAGTCTCTCTCTCTCGATATCAACTAAACTTTAAGCTTTATATTTACATATGGCTCGTTCGGTTCTAAAATGTTCAAATGAAAAAATTTATGAAGAGAGCTAAAAAATTCGAATTAAACACTCTAATGAAAATTTTTTACTATTATTATGACATTATTTCTATTAATAATAGATTCATCTTAAATTTTTAAACAAATAAAAAACTTTCAGCTATTGTTATTTTCTTAGTAAAATAAAATTGCATAATAAGGATAAAATAATATTAAATAACGAATTAATATAGATTATTAATAATAAAAATATTAATTGTAATTGGTATGTTAATGCCTAATACATTTTTATTTATGTTTAGATGTATTTAAAGTTAATTTATTAATATGATAGAAATTATTTAATTCTTTGCTCCGTCTACTCATAACTAAGAATTACTTAGTCCAACTAGAATTATTTATAAAATATTTATGTATTGAACATTTATTTAATTTAATTCCAATCATGTCTGAAAAAGACAAATAAAGTTTTTAAGCAGGGAAAATAATAAATTTTTAACAACGCTGCGTAGAATTTTAGAAAGTTAGACATTGAAAACACAAGAGAATGACATACCTAGTGGCGACACAGATGCCGTTACGTTTCCGACCGGTAATATGCCAGCAGGGAGAAATTCCATGCACGCAAGAACCGTTGTCCGAAAATCGACAATGATTAAACAACCAAAAAAGTTTCCTTCTCTCAATTGCAAATGATAATTGTTTTGTATGATATTTTTTTCTACTGCAAAGCTTGATTCATCGTGGAAACTTGAGAAATTATATATTGAGCTAACAAAAAATACTTTTTCATTGAATAAATATCTTACAGAGCAAAACAGTCAATTTCCGCGAAATAAATATAATAATTATCAATCTAAAAAGAATACAGAAAATGAAGAAAAATTAAAAAAAAGAATGTATTCTCCTGTTTTTATTATTTACTCAAATTTAAAAAATTTGATAAATATTTTTAAATATAATTGAATATAATTATTTCAAATATTCTATCCTCTTTACATACAAAAAATTTAAAGCTCTATATTTTTGGGGAAAGTCAACCGCGCGCGCGAAGTGCAGTATCTTTCGAATTTTTACGCAATCTCATATTCCTGTCTTCCTTGCGGATAAGATAACCACAAGATCGATTGACTTTCGGAAAAATCCAAGCCATAATGCCCGATGAAGCGTTTATCGCGAGTGGCGATCGAATCGCGAGGTGACGCGAGAGTATGAGAGAAAAAATTCAACTCGCTTGGAATTGCGCGGCGAGAGAGCAGATGGACGTATCGATCCATCGACACTCGGAGCTCGAAGCCCTACTGCCGGCTTGAACACATGTTATACAGTGCGGGCCAACAAATAATACAATTACTTATGACGAATATTCGCGACCGGATACTAATAAATGTATAAAATAGAAATAAAAATTTATTACGATCGCATGCTATACGCGCGACTATGCGGTTACATGCTGTTTTATAAATCGCATGGGCGATATATACAAGCAAAATGGCGAAATACTATTATGCGAATCTCGGAATATGTGACGCGTGCGCTCGCTTCCATCTATATCGCGCGAAACATCCTTCAATTTGTATAATCTGTATCATCGTGTTTTTCATCTCCATCCATCCTTCGTGCTCCTTCCTCTCTTGTTTCTATCTGTACTTGTACTATGTAATAGCGTTCTACGTGAACGCATATATTTAACTGTTCTAGATTTTCGGCATTTTATTTTAATATAGATTTTTGAAATAATTCAAAGCAGTTTCTGTGTTTACAACAAAAATGTCAAGATATACTAATGTTTTTGTAATTTTTTTTAGAAAGTTGTTTGCAATATTTTAATTTATGTCGTTTAATGTTTACTAAACGATAGTTGTCATAAAGAGGGAGAGAGAAAAGGAAAGAGAAAATTATTTTGTACTTATTTTAATTCAATATTATTATAGATATGTAAGATATTACGTATGTATATATTATATATTATTTGTGCATGCGTCGTATTTTTATTATAACTTACATATTCTAATATATATACATAGCTTATATTTCTTATAAAATTATTAAATATTCATATTCATGAATGAAAAACAAACAAAATAAATTTACATATAATTAAATATAACACATATATATAAATAAAATAAATACTAAATTAAATTGAAAAATATTCAGAGAAATCCGATGCATTCTCAGGAATTTCATTAAACTGATGCGATAGCAGCTTCTCCGACTCGGCAACATCCGCGACTATCGCGCTCGCCGTTATTTTTCCGACTAGGTATTATTCCGATAGGTATTACTCGGCGAGCTTACGAACGCGGACTGTTCGGAGGTTCAGCAGCCGCCGTCGATTTCAACCAGTCGATCGCCATAGCGAAATAGACTCGCGCGAATTGTCCAACCGGTCGCGCCGGCCGGATGTCAACGTATATCGATCCATCGAACTGGACCCGCGAGCTACCGTGTCGCGCGGGCCGTCAGACATAACGGACAGGATAGTAAAAGCCCTCTGGTTCCAGTTGGTGCGACGGGTCCGTTCGTACATCCGTCCGTACGTCCATCCGCTCGTACGTCCGTCAGCCCGTCGGATAATACCAGAGTTCACCTAAATATAACTCAGAAACGGGGAGAAACGAAGGGAAGCGTGCGCGCGCGTGTGAGCTAGTCGGGTGGACGCGAGAGGAGAAACGGGAGGGAGAGCGAGACAGTAAAAGAGAGAGGGAGAGAGAGAGAGAGAGAGAGAGAGAGAGAGAGAATGGTGATGGAACAGAGGGTGGTAGGGAAAGAGAGTGAGAGAGAGAGAGAGAGAGAGAAAGGAGGATGGGCGAGACAAGGAACTCCCGATTCACCGCTACGCGTCCAGCTTGCACGGCCAGTTGCAGCTGCATGGACATCATGGCTATGTATTATTTTGTAGCATGTTTAATATATACGCCCGGAGAACAGATCGGGCCGAGTTTCGACCATGGAACGACGAGAATTCGACTTTCCGTAATTGAGCACATATATACGTTCATACATGTATATACATACATATATCGCATCGTTGATGAACTCCGAGTCGATCGATCACAGCGTTAAAATCTTGACGAGGCATGTTAATATCTCCCGCGCGTATTTGCAACACCGCGAGTCGAATCGCCGATCGATTCGACGGAGCAAAAATGGAAATCTGCGGTCACCGTCGTCCTGTATTCCCGAATTATCGTCGCTCTACGTTCTTGCGTAAAAAAGGCGCGAGCTTTATCGAATCGTAAACTTTAAGGATCTATAGCGTTTCTAGAAATAGTCATTATCCGAAAGAAATCATTGGAAGACTCATTACAAAATTACGATTAAAAAAAAAATAATAACCTTTATTCCTTGAAGCTAATAAATCTTAAATTTTAGATAAAATCTCCGCTGTGAAGTGAATTAAATTTCAATTAGATTTCAATTAAGTATAAAATTCTATTATCCATTGCAATATATCCTCTTGTAATATGCAAATATATAATATGAAAGAAACTCTCCATACGTGATTCGATATTATATTTGCTCTTATCAAAATCGAATTTTATATATATATATATATATATATATATATATATATATATATATTTAAATGTGATACGATACGATACTAGGATTATGTAAATAATTAGGTGATAATTTCGATAATGTGCTGCATCGCTTTTGCAATCATGAATATTTTATCTGGTAATTATGACCAATATAAGAGGGAACTTGAGTTCCCTCATTAGCGTAAGTTTGCGGGAATCGATTATCTATGCTTATATGCTGAAATTCTTCTAGTTTCATCATTCAGTGAAACAAGCGAGATATTATAGAAATCATAAAAATAGCAAAAAGCTGTTTGAAAAAATAAAAGCAAAAGCAAAAAATTGCAAAAGCTTTTTGCTGTTTTTCGAACGATTTTCTATTCATTTTCCTGATTTTTGAATGTCACGTTCTTCTAGATTAATAAAAATTGCGATAAGCAAAGAATCGCGTTTAATTTCTTGTCGATATCGGTTCTCGTTACTTTAATAGTTGTTTGATAGCCAATTGTTTATTTATTAATCATCCGCGAAATATTTTGAAAAATGACAAGCAAGAAAAAGAATATCGATTAAAACACAAGAGGAAACACTGTCAAAGTATTTATCCGCATAACAGCGGTGGATCTGTGCGCGAATTTAAATTAAAAATTCATTTTCTAAGTCAGTTTTATTTTCTTGGATTAATTCTATTAATTTTCGTGATCGCTTCGAAACAGTTATTGCCAATCGTTATACTTTCTTCGAGAAGTTCTCGAGTTCAATCCGATTCACCCTTCAATTTCATTCGCTCACCATTAGTATGGCGCTAAGCGACTGGGACACGAAAATGTTTGCATATTTATGTGAAATACTTTTAACAACGAAAAACGAGATCAAATTCAATGTAATAAATTCCAACAATTCGCTGGATAGAGCGCAATCGTTGTCAGCAAATAACAACGTACAAAAACGAACGAGCGCGTCGTTTCTCCGTGACCAAAAAACAATGCGATATTGAAATTTCGATTTTTAATTCAGTTATCAGATATCGAGTTCATTTCCCTCCCTGCAATAATAACAAAGAAAAAAAAATTTCTCGCTAAATACTTGGAAAAAAAGTTTTAATCTTTCTCTTTTTAAGCGTATGTACGCGCATATTGTATTCCGTGGGTTCGCTATATATTTTCATATCACGAGAAATTATAATATTTATTAAGATTGTATAGAATTGTTTTTTATCATGAGAAAGTATATAATCGAGGCTTCGACTTATTGAAATTGATATCGAGACCAGCGCGCGTTTTAGGATCAAGCAGTGTTAAATTTTCTTTCTTATCGGTGCAATCTAAATCGCCTTCAAAAATATTGAACCGATAAAATGAGACAAATATAAATAGATATATAGTTTTAAAATATCCGTTCTATTTTGCTCTTTATTATACAACAATCGTACTGCACAAATACATAATCTAAGGAAAGACTAGAGATTGTTGTTTTACTTAAAATCATATATTATCTATATTTTCGATCGTATTAAGATGAAGAAGTACACAAAAAGATTAATATAGAAAATCTCTTCTCAAGACACTTAATTCCACATTTATCAAAGGCTCTTCCATCGTGAAAGACGCCGAGTCCGTGGGACATTCTTTGTAAGGGAGGAGCTGTGCGTCGAATAATTTGCAGAAAATGTCAAAAGTCTACCAGGTACTCGTTAGATTCATTTTTCACGAGACTCGTGCTTGCAAAGCGCAAGACGCCGCCGGTAGCTCTCTCGCGGAGCTTCCTTACGTCCCATTCGAAAATAATACAGCGCCTCTCGTTAAATTACCCGCCCGCTCTCTCGTTCCGCGTCGTCCGCGCGTAATGCGTCATCCCCTTTCCCTCCCCTAGCCCGCCACCATCATCCCTCGCCCACCGCGCCCTCCCCTCTCTCTCTCTCTCCCCCTTCCCACCCCCTGACGTAATGTACATAAATACATTTAATCTCGCTTCTGCTGCCCTCCTGATATTTTTCGAGAGATCGATCGAGCCGTGCGGTCCCACATTTTCCCTGCTAATTCCGAGATCTCGTTTGTGAATTTCGGTCGACGTTGGCGCGTTCCAAAATTGGTATTGGCGATCCCTGGCAGCGCCGAGTTTCTGGCTCGAGCGCCGGGGGTATGGCAGAAGCGCGCGGCTATAATAAAGGCGCACTCCCCTCATCCCCGCATTTCCCTCGCCGTGTCCCGTCCCGTCCCGTCCCGTTGCATCTCGCCACGAAGCTTCATCTCGCCTCGCCTCGCCTCACCTCGCCTCACCTCGCCTCATCTCGCCACTATATTCCATAGCGCTGCCGCGCGCACTCGCTCGCTCGTTCGCTTGTTCGCTCGGTCCCGCTTCGCCGGGTGGCGGCGTGTACCCTCCTCCGACTCTCGCCGCTCGCTCGGAATCGGAAAGGGGAGACCGCGTTGGCGCGCGCAGGCGCGAGGGTCGAATGGAAAAAAATCGGCCGGGCTGACGACGGGGGATGGTCGTCGTATCGATCGCGCTAACATCGGGAACCGAGAGAGCGCCCCGGAGTCTACGGGTATAACCGTGAGAGATGCAGCCTCGATGACGGCGGGGGTTATACGCTCGGCACGAACGAGAGTGAATGACGTACCGCCGAATCCTGGAGGACTCGATTATTAATTATTATGCCCTTCAACATTATGATGAGAACAACGTAGCTCTCTTCCCGCGCGATGATGAGAGATCACGCGACTTACGATTCCATGTTATTATCGTCGAATTAATTTGATAACGCGCATGTTATATCGCTGAGTTATTTTACACGATTACGAGAAATTTATCGCCTGCTCTGGGCAACAATACAGCGAATTATTAACGGAGGGCGCGAATCTCTTGTCAGGTTCGACTTTACATCTCGTTTGCATCCTGTGCAAAAGGCACAAGATTAGCACACGCGTTGCCAGTCCCAGAAAAAGCCTCATCCGTTTATACGTTCAACAAAGCGCGCAACAAAAGTCAGAGTCGACGTCGCACGAGCGTGTCCGATGTTGTCCGAAGTTGTGGCGCGATGGCGAGGTGGATAGGGACGATACGGAGAGAAATGGAGAGATAGAGAGGAACCGAGCGAATAGAATGTTGCCAAGGGGGGTGGGGCGTGGGGAGGGGGAGGGAGGAGGGAGGAGGGGGAGTATGACGAGGAGGAAAGCGCGTTCGACGCACGATGGATGCAACGAACTAAAACTCTCGGATATTTTCGGCCACGTTCGTCCGCCGTCGGATATAAAATTTATACAAAAATACAAACGCGCGACGAATATTAGCCGGCGTTACTTACGTTATAACTGAGAGAGCAGTCCGCGATAAATTCTCGACTTTGTTCGACATTGACTGGCGTTGCATCCGTGCGACCGCAGCGCCGGTAATAATATAATAAAAAGCTGTTTTATTATTAGCCGTATAACATTAATCGTGGCAAAAACTGGATAATTATTCACAATTATGGCAAAAATTTCGCAATATGCGAAAACTATGCTGAAATATTGCTAGTTTGAAAATATTGATAGATATCTGTCGGATCAATCTACAAATCAGAAGCAGGGCCGTCTTTAATATCGAGATGGCCCCGGAGTCATGATGCAAAGAGCCTCGCTTGATTGAGATCAATTTTAATAGCATTTATTTGTGAAATAATAAAACAGCAAATACAAAGCTAAAAAATGAAGATTGATCAAATATATAAGATTTATAATAACATATTTTATTATATATATATTGGATTATGATATCTAAAACGAATAAAGTCATGTATTTTTGTACATTAAACATGTCAAAGTTAATCAGATTTCTCCATATCATGTGACAATTCTTATTTGATACAAATACAAGGATTTAATGTTATTGATAGATGACTATGGGCAATCTATGGGCAACTATGATCAATCATCATAAAATCATATAATCCAATATGGCTGTGATAAAAGGTCAGAAATAAATATCTAAATAAATTTCACACATTTAGATCTTAAAATAAATTTCTCACATTTTAGATCTCTTAGTATCTACGTTTAATTTCAACATTAATATCATTACGTATAAACTTATAATTTAATTGCACAGTGCAAGCAGATGTTTTTATTCTCACATCCGATATATGCTACTATTTATTTATTTATTATGATAGGCATGATAAATAAAAAAGTAAAATCATAAAAATAATTTTTAGTACAAGCCAACGCGAGCGGGGTATTGTTTTGCAAAAAGATAATGTAACCAACTGAAGTGCATATGTTAAAATTATAGTTATTTTATTTATATCATTTTACATGTAAATACATAAAAATTACTTCAAAGTAATTAGACAAAATAATTAAAAACGAATTTTTAGATAAAAAGGGACAAATCTTTTTTTTCATTTTTAAGATACAGTACATCATATAAATTAAATATAATTATTGTCTAAAAGAAATGTTTTAAATTATTCATCTTGACTACATAATTAAATATACATAAGACTTAGATAGAATAGATTTTATGATATTAGCATAAATAAAATATGCTTTAAATGTCTCTCTCTCTCTCTCTCTCTCTCTCTCTTTCTGACATATTTTTTTTTATTAATACAGTTTTATAATAAATTATTAAGACAATAAATGCATTAAAAGTTTTTTCTAAAGCTGTTTTACTTCTTATTGGATTATCTTGAAGGTTTCATATATATTCTAATGTCGCTGCTATGTCATTTGTTTTGCGAATTAATACTTTCGCTACCTTCTTGCAAATTGAAAATATCTGTAAGAATAACAACAATGAAAGCTCTTACATTTTCTTATATAAAAAGATTAGAGAAACAGTACTAAGAAAAGATATCTTAAATTCGTATATAATGCTACATTTTTCAAACGCAGATACATTTGCTTGTTTGTTACAATTTATCAAGAATTATACTTATACATAATAACGATAAAAGTGTAATTTACACTTATAATAAACATACATATTACTTTTTTTGCTTTTTAAAAAGAGATCTGGACCATCTATTATAGGAAACTTATTTTTACATGGTTTATACATATATTAAAGTACAAATTTTACATGTTTAAAAGATAGTATTTTTAGATCCTTATTTACAAATATTCTTCTCTATGCAATTTTAAATTTAATATTTGTAAAACAAAACATGAACATATTGAGACACAAAACAGCATTATATCTCATAGAAAATCGTTATAATAATGTAACAAAAATGCAAAGATAATATTGATAATTATTTTGATAAATTATTTTGATAATAATATTTAATAATATTTGATAATAATATTTTGATATTAATTTGATAAAGAAGGAAATTTAATGTATCAAGACTTAAAAAAAGTAAAACGTAGACATACTTACATTGCTTATCAAGGTACTCCGAAATCTTTTGAACACGATATCCTAAGATTCAATCTCTCTCTCTATCTGTAATAAAACATTTAAACTATATCTGTAATGTGTGCTGAGTGATCTGTTATATAAATGTTTACAAAATTGTACGTACATGTTAGCGTGATCCTTAACGTCAGTCAGCCAAGTCTGCTTGTAAGTCTCGCATTGTCGCTCATTGTCCCGCGTCCTGATGTTATTTCAGATTGATAAAGCAGCGCAATTTGTGTGCGCGACCCGTGTACGTACCCCGTGGAGGCAGCCGCATGGCGTAGGGGCGCGTTGCCATTTTCATTTAACGCGTCACGCCGCCGCCGTCGTCGCCACGCGAGAGACGAGCATTCGGCACGCCGCGAATGTGACAGCCGGACCGAACGCTTCGGTTAAGGTCGAGCGGATTCGGTCCCCGTCGGATTTAAATATCGGCCGGAAATAGGACCTCGCGCAGCATCGTGGAAAATGGAGAGGGCTTGGGGGGTGAGGCAGGAGGGCCGCTGGAGAAGATCCTTTCGGCGAGTCGTAAGCAGGATCGCGCGCATTGTAGATTCTAGAATTATAATGACACTGTAACAGCGTGTTTTCCTGGATATTTCTATATATTAAATAGATAAATTTTCTACTATATAAGGACGCTTTTGCAATTTTTTAGGGAATTGGAAAGATCTTATTCTGCGTTACTCTTTCGCGCAAAGACTTTTTACTTATGTATAAAATATTAGATTTTTTTATATATATTTTATACATATTCTTTTTAATCAATTTGAAATCGAGTTTTCTCCCTTTCTCTCTTTTTCTCTTAATACCTCGAAATTTTTCAACAAAAATGAGAAATTAATAATTTTCGAATTAGCTGTTTTTTTCAAAGAGAAGAAACTTCAGAAATGCAAAAATCTTGTTGTCTAACTTGAAAAAAAATCTTTAATTTTTGTATTACTTAAAAAAATATCTAATGTTGAAAATGGCGAACTTATGACGAATAATAATTTTTTTTTATGTTTTTGATAAAGAATTAATCGCAAAATCAATGAATGTAAAGGATAAACCGATATAGAAGATTTTGTATAATACTCATGGAATATATGAAATAGATAAAATGTCAATCATAGTACTTAATGTTTCCACCACGCAAAAGTATATTATTTTTCAAAAGTAATTGGCAGTGCTTTTTAGTTGTTTGAGCGAGGAACTTTGCCAAAAATAGATGTATATAATAGTATTGTTTGTAAAATATCTAGATGCCAAGAAGAAATAATAATGGTGGTAGGTAACAATACTGACGTAGACGATAAAATCAATTGGGAAAGAAGACGTGAAAGAAAATTGAAAAAAGAACGTATAGGGTATCTCAGCCGCTTGTCTCGACGGCAAATTTTTTCGATATATATTCCTATATATATTTTGTTCAATTCGAAAAATATATAAAATACTGACAAACATTTTTCAACAAAAAATTATTCTGAAATCCTTATACATATATTTGCCGGACTGAAGCTTATTAGTTTTCATATAGATCTGTCACAGTGCTATTCGTTGACAAAAACTGAGTTATGAGTATCAAGAAAAATATCCGGATATTAAGATAGCCGGTGGTGCAGCGGCAGCCGCTAGAAACAGAGCGAGCGTGACTGTACAGGTTCCTCAGGTATGTACGGGCCAGGTGGAAACGTACTTGCGAAGGTAAACGGGATCTCTTCACGCTCGACCTCGTCCCAACTTCGATTCACAACCAACGATCGACCAATGATCGACGAGAGTCCGCTCGCGAATTATCACGTGTTTACGTACGCAAGGCTGTATTTATTCGTATACGCGACACTATTGTTATACTGTACTATGGTTACACTGGAAATCTATCGCGAAGCGAGTAACTACGAGACGCGTACGTTTTGCGGTTAACCCTGAATACTATACGGGGTGTTTACGAACTTCATCTGGGTAAGCTTAATTTGCAACGTGCTAAAGTTAATATAGAATCGATTACTTCTTCATGTAATTGTTGACATATCAATACTCTTCATAGTGAAAAGCATTTTCAGTGAATTATAAATGTCAGGATGAGAAAATCTAAAGAAATTTAATTCTTTACTTAATTTTAAATGTGTAAGAGCTATTTAAAAAAAAAAAAAATATATATATATATATATATATATATATATATATATATAGTATACTGGCAATAGAAATATAAGCGAGGAAAAAAATTGTTAATACTATTCAAAAACGTTCAAAGATGCATTAGGTTAAAAAAAAGATTTACTTTTACGATCATTAATTTTGCAGAAATAATTAATCCTGCATAAAAACTTTCACCGCACAAACTTGGAGGCTCATTAGGCCTTTCGATACATAATCGCGCGATATGAATCTTCGAAAGTGAGTTAACGGCGGGCGTTATTAGTGCGACAAGGTGAAACCCAGGGGCAGAAATGTCTATTGATTTTTCGAAGAAAACTCGGCATCCCTTCTCTTGGATCCGCCGCCGCTAACCTACATTCGAGTTATAGCGGCGGTACGAAGAGTCTGATAAAACGCGTCCGATAATGAGACTCGCGGCGTATCGCGTCGAGATAGGAACGCATTTTTTCCGATGGAAAAACAGGCTTGCCGCGATTTGGCTAATGCATATCTGATCTTTTCTTTCCGCTTTCTTCTTCGCTAAATAAAAAAAAAAAGGATGGAGAAAAATTAAATGGACATGAGGAACGAGCGTGTGATACCGCGATTGTCTCGCCGATCATTCGAATTTCATTGGTTCCGTTGGACGATGTGGCATCCTTTAAACCGTTCCCGTTTTCGGGGGTGAACGCGCCAGGATACCAAGCGACGGAGAGGGCGACTCGGTCGCAACCCCCCTTTCGTACTCGCGCCGAGGGGGATCGATCCGCGTTCACTCTGCGCACCTACCCCTGCGGCAAAACCCAAATCCGAATCCCGCTCGAAGAGCAGGAGCAGCGCCGGCTAAAATCGCCCGCGTTTTTAGCTGGGGCAAATTTTCGATGCGGCGCCGTGCCGCGTTGATTAAGCGAGATGATCCATACGATTGTTTGACATTTTTGTTAAATTAAATTCATCAAAACCGATTGTAATTTCCATGAGTTTAATTAGGTATCGGAGAACAATCTCTATGTTATTTCGACGATGGAGACACAATGTGATTGCACCAGTCAATCTACACCTATGCATAGGGAGAATAGTGTAAATACCAACGGTAATAAATAAACTTAAACTACAATAAATTACATTGTATTACAATCTTCGTTCATTGTCGCACAAAATTATCCCCGCTGGTGCAATCTAACTCCACCTTAGGATATTGCAAGAGCGCTATTAGTAAAACGACATTACGTTCCCTTGGGACTGTATATGTCATCAAAAAAATAGTAACCGAGTGGCGACTAAATAAAATGTATATAATTGATGAAATGTGACATTAGTTAATTCACTTTGAACGAAAGCATTAATTACAAATAAATAGATTAATTGATGCGGAACAATTATCTTTCTTTCTCTGTCTCTCTCTCTCTTAGAGTATGGATTTAGAAAATTAAATTAGTTATTATCGGATAAAAAAATGAAGCAAGTCGTGAGAGACATTTTGGTTCAGTTGACTTTGGGCAGACTCTGTGTGTGTGTGTTTGTGTTATAAATTTCTGCGCGGATAAACCGCGAGAGTTCCGACCGCACACGCGCGCTCTGGTCGCTCGCAGAGAGTGTATCGGATGGTCCACCGACTACCTCGAGTTCAGGCATTCTAGCTGGAAAATTTACAATCGAGTTCACGGAGAGTTGAAGATTCGCGAAAGGCTATGGTACCGTAAGGGCGTACGATCGATACGGAAAAGTTCCTCGAAATCCTGAGTAAAGCTTCGCCTCGACTACTATTTCGCGTAATTGCAATCATCAGATCTAGACCGGGTCTATTCGTCCCTGCGTAATTTCGTACGATCTTGTAGGACAGAAGTTATCCAGATCAGTTTCACAAAAAGTTTATCCTAATTTTGTCAGAAAATAAACGGTTGAAAAATTAATGCGATAATATCTTATAAAATATCTTAGAAAATATTTTATTTCGCATTTATTCATATCTATAATAATTTTAGCTAAAAAAAAAAAAATTTTCTTAAATTTTAACCGTCGATGATATTTGTCTTCTTCTTTAGTTAAGTTTACTTTTCCGATAGTATGAAAATCTTCCAAGATAGAAAATGCTAAAGAGAACGTGATCTCGGAAGAGATGTCCATCATGATCATCTTCAACGAAGAAGACAGGTTGTAGCTCTCTTATAGTTTCGCGAAAAAAGAAATCGATCGTAAGATAATAATTTTTTTCCCATTGCAATCGATTAATTTTCTCAAGTAGAAATAAAATAAAATAAGCCCGAAAATTAATACGAACAATAAGAAATGTTTTGTATTTTATAAACGTTATTGTAGACAATTTCCGAGCATAAAGGTTTAATAAATGTTTCAGCTAAAAATATATTAGCTAATAATTTATGTAACAAACTCTACTTAGGAATATTTAGCAATAGAAGATTTGATTTTTTTATTGTTAGTTTCACGCGTGTATTCCCATGTGTGAACGAATAATTGGGTTAAAGAATATCAAAACGAACATTTAATTTCACGTGTTCATCGGATATTCGGTTGCGAGGGATCGCGTAAACGAGAGAACAAGAGAGGATCAACAAGCGTGGGTGGGGTTGGGGCAAGTAGAAAGATTGTCGATGATCAAATAATTTTCAGGAATCGCGAATAAATCGAGAGGTTTGCACGCTCGGCTCGTGTGCATTTTCCAAATTCCAGAAAGAGAGCCATTTTACATACGGAATTAACGCTGCGCACGCATACATACTATATATGCATTCGCTGCGTATAACTATTCCAATCCAAACGAATCGTATAGCTCGAAAGTCCATTCATCATAGAGTTCATCTCAATATATATACATATATATATATATATATATGCTGTTCATGCATCATTGATAGGTAAAAATGCATCGGACACGCATTCTTCACCTTGTGCATATCAGCATTTTTCCATATAATGTATTAATAATATTAATTTACATAAATTAAGAATTAGAAAAGAATATCCTACGATTTTGTGAATTGTATCTTTCTACACTAACGATGAAATAAGTGTGTGAGAACGATAAAATTGATATAATTAATAGTAAACTTCGTAATTATCTACTTTAAAAGATTAAGCTGATCATAACACACTTTAATGCAATCTGATATTATATGTGAAATTTTTATTTTTTTGAAAATATTAGCCCATCTAGTATTATCTACCGTGCTAGATTTTTTATAGCATTTAATGCAGTACACAAAAACAATTTGCTCATAAAGATAATTTCAATAAAAGTATGACAATTCTACCTATTTATCCATTTCTGCAATTAAAACGTTGCGCGTCGCTTGGCTCCTCCATTTTTAAAGCGCCGCTCTCTCTACTTTAACATCCAATTCTATATAGAGAATATATTTTCTGAATTATCATATTTTCAACGAAAGAAACGAAAAGCAGATATAAAAGAGAAAAAAATAAATCATTATTTCAATTAAATAATTTTATTTATTTATTTATTTATTTTTTTTTTTTAATCTGGAGATCATCAAAATAAAATAATATTCTACATAAAATACAATAAAAGCAAAAAAGAAATTTATATAATTACAATACATATGAACTTAACTGTAAAAAATTTATTTACGGCAATATACGTTTTCATTGTTTTATTATTAAAAAATTAAAAAAAGCATTTTATACAATCCTTGTCTATAAAGAGATATAAAATATAATATAATATAATTATGTAATAATTTATAAATGTGCTTTATATAAGAGGCACGTGTTGTCCGTCGCCCGACGGTTTACATTGCAGAAAATCTCGCGGCTACTGCCGGGTTAACGAGATATCCGTACGGTATGCATCTCGACGTTACATCTTCGTATTTTGCGCCGTGGGCGTTACACAGCGTGTCAATATATTTTTCTCGCCGCGTTCCGGTTTGTCCGCATTTCGCGTATAATCGAGTGGCGTGGAGCCCCGCGCCGGTATCGCAGTCAGTTGGCATTACGGTTAGTCGGTATTCGCGGGTCTGGTCGGTATACAGAATGTCGATAATAGGTCGCCGTCGCTTTTATCCATCGGAATTGCGCCCGTCGATAATTCGTAGGGACGAAAGGCGGGAAATGGAAGAAGGAAGAGCGAAGAAGGTGACGAGAGAGGCGAAGGAGGAGAGAGACGGATACGGCGAGGATCGTCGGGATATGCAGGGGATGGTGGAGGATAACGCGAGCGGATGGAAGGACGGGGGAGGATACGGCGAGAGGAAACAGGTAGGGGTTGAACGCGTTCGTTGGAGAAGAGAGAGAGGGAGAGAGAGAGAGAGAGCGTGGTGGAAGGGTTTGGGGTGATAGGAGGGAGGGAAAGCGAGATGAAGGTGGGAGATGAGCGAGACCACGGGGGAGAGATGGAGCGGGTTTGTGAGAGGGAAAGGGGTGGAGAGCGGGATGGGTTGGACGATGTCATTTTAGATATTCGATGGAACCTGCACTGTGCGAGCACGTTGGTAATACCGCACACACAGACGGTGCAATAAAGAAGATGATGTCTGGAAAGAGTAGGAATTATACGCGGTTGACGCGTGGGAGATTGGGTTCTGTGACTTCTAATTTTAATTATAAGAATATAAACTCGAGACATATTGGAGGGCACCTTGTTACTTGATACCTGTTTTCGCGCTTGCTATACTGCAATGGATATGCAAAAATTATAATTTCTCCAAAATCGTTAGAGTCCATCGTACTGACTCGTACTTGCTCGGTCTCGCTCTCCACCCTTACTCAAACTTTGTTCCTCTATCTATATTATGTCAGGCACTACAATTTAGAAAGAGACAGAGAATTTCTATTCATTGCAGTTAATCGGAATTCGTTGAAACTTGTTACATAATTAGGAAACATTCATAACTTGTCAAAATCTATTATAATTATTTATATCAAAATTGATTGGTTCTAATGTTATCCAGAACAATTGTTTTTCTGTTTGTCATATCGAAAGTAATTTTACAAAGAGGCGATAATCGTTGTCTCTGTATAATTAATTAATCAAGGTAAAATTTTGGGCGCATAATTTTCTAATATTTATTTATAATAATTCAAATAGTAAAAAGTAATTTTGATAAATTTATTTTAATTGCATTATAATTAAAAATTAAAAAATTCTTTTTTAAATTGAATATTGCACGGTCCATCAAAAGATATTCAAATACATTAAAGGTTTAATAATCCAAAAGATTATTATACATATTATGATAAAGTTTATTCTAGATGTATGTATGATGTAATTATTTTCTATAATCATTTCAGATGCTTCCCTCTCTTTTTCTGTAAATTTTTCTTTATATATACTCATTATATATATTTGCAAACATGTATTTGCGCAATGTATACATGCGATTGCAATGGAAGAAAATACTTATAATTGATTTATCTTAAGCAAATACTGCTTCGCCTCTTGCACTATGAATAAGATGAATAGTACAAGTACGATATATCATCTAATTGACTTGATGTATATTGTTATTTGGTAAACCGAGAATCATCAAACCCGAGTTTTCATATAAATATTTCTTTCATGTGTAATGAATGGCAGATTCAAAAGGACAAATATCCAAAGAGCTTCGAGATATTCTTACAATATATTTACTCCCATAATTGTTTATCTTGTGACGTGCGTTATTACATGCTGCTAATGTCGTGATACGAAAACACATGCACGCACACGAAGCGACTTTTAAACGGTACGATGTGTAAGCCCCGTTAGTTTTACAGCACTATGAAGTTTTTTGAAGTGCCATATCGTACATTCGATCGTTGACTTTGATCGGACTTTTGTCTACAACGTTTGTGCGTCACGTGTCGAGCGGTCACGCGACATGAATTATAGTCCGGCGAGATGTATTAATGATCTTTAGTTATTCGCGCCGCGCGCGATCGAACTTAAAACCCGAGGAGATGAAATTTACCGTAGGTCATGGTGGTCCTTAACCGCATGCTTCTTATTAACGATCTTGCTTTAAAGGTCCGAGGAGTACGCCTCTTACACGTGTGACAAATTATACTCACTATAAGCTTGATGTAATAACAATGATTGAAGAAGGAAGAAAGTAAAGGTACGAGAGAAATGAAGAAAGAGGGGAAAGAATCATTTATTCGTATCCTAGAACACACAAACTCTCTCTCTAGTAATAAATATCTGTATACAGAAATTTAGTATGGTATATGAAAAAAATAGTCAGTTACTATAAATCGATTTTTATAATTAATTGATAATTAATTGTCACGTGTTGTCATTTTTGCGCTATTTTTTCTTTTCATATTTCATATTATTTAATTCAAAAATAATAATTTTAATAATTATCTTTTCTTTTGACTTATAATTTTATAACTTTGATTTTTTTTTTCTTGCAAATAATCACGGTGAGCTCTTTGCCATGTTAATTAAAAACTAGATATTAGTAAAGAAATTTAAAGTGCACAGAGTAATTCAAACTTATCCATCTGTACAATATTAGTATAGATAAAAAGAAATATTTAAAAAAGATATCTAAAAAAAAGTCTCCACTTCCGGAAAATTATCTACAATCTACCAAGAAAAATCTACGCATGTGTAAGTTATTTTAGGATTGTTTACGTAAGTCAAACACTAAATGTTATTATACAATAAATGCCTTCGATTATTTATAGAAATGAAGGTATTCATGATGAATGCTCTGTGTATCTTATTTATATATCACATTCACTTTGCACCTTTCGCATCAATATGCTGTTGATTTGTCCGCCGAACTATATAGGTAAGCCGGAATTCGCAAACGATTTCACAGCTGTTTACATGAGGGCGAACACCGGCTGCGTTAAAGAGCGAGTACGAGGAAGGGGAAGGGAAAAAAAAGAACATTTTCCTGCTCTTCGTCTGGCGGGCTCTCTTTCTCCTCACTAAATCCGAGGCGTGCCAAACAATCGGCCATTCGAAAACAATTTCGCGGGCCGATACATATCTCGGCACGGCACCATTTAGAGTCGAAGCGCGCGGTAGTAGAGGAAGGCTCGGCGGCCGAGCCTTGGAAAGAAAAGAACACGGGGGGATTCCGAAAATGTCCCATCTCATCTCACCTCGCCCCGCCGTACCGTAATGCCGGAGACGGTGATAAAGCGGAGCAGCGGCGGCGGGCGGAATCTCACGCCCTCGTAAATAGAGTCGCGGGTCCATTCATGAGTTCGGCCAGAAGCAGCACGGCGCGCTCGTGCGTACACGCCGGAAAAGTCTTTTTCTCGGTGTGTTTTACGGGAGGTCAGGGTTACAGAGGCGGAAAGAGAGGAACGTGGCAGGGGATGGCGAAGGAGATGGAGGAGGTGGAGGAGGAGGAGGAGGAGGAGGAGGAGGAGGAGGAGGAGGAGGAGGAGGAGGAGGAGGTGGGACGAGAGTTACGTGCGACTACTCTACGATTCTGTCCGTACGATATTTGTACGCGCTCTCATTTTTTTTTCTTTGTCTTTTTCTACGCGCTACCGGCACGTCATTGTGGGTTGAAATTAATTCGGAATGATACCGCAGACCGTTTCCGCATGAATGATGCAAACGTGAAAGTATATCCCGTCAATTGGATTGTCTATCGTCGCGATATCACGATGTTCGGTCAACGGTTAAAAACAATTGAAAGTGAAAAAAATCGAAATTGGAAATTTTTAGAATAGTCATTAAATAGCTAATTATATATTATAACATGTAAGGTTTCATGAGTTTTGTATGCGCATTTTCAGTGTGATCGGAAATTTTTTGAAGTTTAATCTGCGATTGTTTTTACTCACACGCTCGGTAAGTAATTAGTGTTTCGTAACAATATATTAAATCGATTTAGACTAAATAAACTTAACAGTAATGAGAGTAGAAATTGTTAAAACGTAGCAAAACACGATTTATCACGTATAATGAGAGCTTCAGCTGCCTCTTCACGTAATTTTGCGAGATATTTCAACAATTTCCCGCGAGAGAAACATGACGTTGCTTTCGAAAAGTTCAAATCTTTCGCATGAGAGAGAGAGAGCAAGAGAAAGAGAGAGAGAGAGAGAGAGAGAGAAATGTTTATTTTTAATATTGTATCAATAATAGTACACAAATACTCAAATACGCACACATCACAAACGAAAGGGAGAGAGAAAGAAAGAGAAAGCATTAGCTCTCTAATATTTTCTTTTCTAAATTAACGAAAAGTGTACATCAAAACATATACATACATTCACTATTCTAGACTGATTATTCACAAGCGATTGCGAGGGATTACAAGAGATTCTCTTCAGCATTTCAATCACGCCAATTTTTATTAAATATTGTTTGGCAAATATACCAGTCGGCTATAATATAATATAATCAATATAATATTACAAGCCGGCTAATCGTAAAGGCAAAAGTATCGATGCGTAAAAATATATGATTTAAAAATAATTACGAAAGATTCATTGATATTTCGAACATCATAATCTCTAATCGCACGCACGCACGCGTGCCATGCATTATGGCGTTCTTTCGCGTTCGTATTCTCGCAGTCGAGATAGACTCCGAGCTTCGAAACGACTTTATCGCAGATAAAGATAGCCTTATCACCCTGGACGCGCCGATAAGACGCGTCGCGTGGAACGGCTGTCGACATACTCGGCTTCCTTTCTCTTTTTCTGCTTTATTAACGATCGACGATCATCTTAGGATTACAATCACCGATATATACACATAGAATGAAGATTTAGCCTACTGAAAAATATCCGTTATTGGTTTAGCTTTAAGAGGTTGATTGTGATCATTTGTTTTTATTAGTACTTTTATATTTCACAATGATATTTTATTCTTATAAGATAATACAATGACAAAGTTATTGGAAGAAACAAAGCAGATATATTTTTTATTGTTAGCATTGTCAATTATTAAGCTTATTTAACGTATTTATTACAAGTTTTTTTTTTCAGCAGAAATTAGAATTTACCTGTATAGCAATTACCCTGTATATGTTAGGATTGTTATGACGAAACAAACTATCGATTAATTCGTATCGATATTGGTATCAAACGACACATTCAATTCCGCAATTAATATTTATATAAATAATTACACTGTATTAACAAAAAGAAATTATTTTTCTCACAAAAATCATTATAATATTGAATATAAAATATTGAATATACATTTATGAAAAATAATTAGCAATAATTATTTTAATATCATTTATATAATAAATCGGATAAAAAGATCTACTTTACATCTAGGAATAAAAAGAAACGCGAAAATTCTCGGGCAGTCTCTGTAAATATTCTGGAGATGCAAATTTGTCTGTATCTCTCTATGTATGCAAATACTCTTCCCTCATATTTCTGCATATCTTGACAAATTGACATTCTCTGATAATTATAATCTACATTCGCGTGTGTCAATTCGTCAACATCTATTGTATATCCACGTTGAAAATATAGTTATTCATTGTCAGGATTATATTCTGTATCTAATTATCCGAAAGTATGGAAAGCAATCTATCGACACTTTGATACAATCGCAGGTATCCTACTCATTAAAAATGTTTCGTCTTGATCGGTCGTTCGGCCGTCCCTCCCTGATTGCTCTTGTATTAGCGCTCTAAGTCACGCGCCGATAACAATCAGCACAAGCCGCTCTCGGCGAATGGAAGTCACGCGTATGCACGAGCTGTCGAATTAACCGATTAGCCTACAGCACCTGTCATCGTCCCCGGATGTCGGTGTCACCGGCGCGCCGAGGCGGCCTGTGTTAACAGGTGCCTTGGATTTCGAACAGTGCCGTTCGATTCGAGAGGCTAGAATTTTATCTTGCACGAAAGAGAGATTATATATATATCTAACCACACGTTCACGGTCAAAAATCGTATCAGTGCTTCGAATCTATCGTTTGAAGAAAGATACGGTTGTGTAGAAAAGAATCTGATAACTTGCTTTTCGAGATGAAATAAAAATTATAAATATATATTTAATTGTTATACGGTTTAACTGAATATATGAAATACGTGTTTTTACGGATAAAAGAATATATAACAAATTTGTGTATCAGTATTTATTGAAAGCGTTGATCGCTATGTGAATAGCTAAACTGCAATCTGAATAGGCGTATCATTAATATTGTCAATGCAAAGATGCACTCCCTTTGATACTCATCATGATGCTCATCACATGGGGGTGCTCGCGAAAGACCCAACTTTTGGTATCGCGGAGGCGAAAGGCGGCAATGGCGAGAATGGCGGGAACGGCGGGAAAATTGAGCCAACCGTTCTAGTGTATCTTGTTGCTGTACCACATCACCGGCATAATACGGTTTTCACCGGCTCTTTCTCAGAGTTACAGCTAGGTAGAATCGTGCCATAACTGTACACGAACAACGCGCGGATTTCGCATCGGTTCGACATTACATATTGATATAACGTGCGATTTAACATTTCCAGCTAATCTCAAGTGTGGTGTTTGCAAAAAATATAATTTCAACTCTCGGATTTTCATTACGAAGCATTTTGATTTTTTTTCTCAAAAGTAGAAACTGCGATAAATGAAACAATTATTCGTAGAAATATAGCTTTAATAAGAAAAAATTTGAAATAAAATTACGAAAAAGTATATGATTTCTTTTTGTGTCCTATGTAAATTATAAATGTGCATATCGGAGTACGCGTATTTATTTTATATGAATATTTCTTATTTTGATACATGAAACCAGCTTTTCTCGTTACAATATTCACAAGTCAATATTTATTTGCATAATTTCTATGGGATATATTTCTTTTTCGAATTTTATTTTCTAATCATTAAGATATATTTTCCAACAAACTTTATCGCTTTTTTTTGCACAAAAAAAAAGAAAAAAGTGAATAGTTTGCAATAGAGGCAATTAATAATTGAAAGCATTTTGTTTTTAAACTGCTTTTTCGTGACGCGTCGTGAGCGATTCTCGTCTTCCATGTGAAGAAATCTGCGGCAGTGGTTTAAGAATTCAGGCCGGAAGTGTACAGGAGTCGCAGCTTTCGAAGACGATCGTAAAACGTCCCGTCAGATCTCCGCCGTTTCCTGATCCCCACCGCGGTATCCTTCGCCGAGTAGCTTCACCGAGGCATTAACGAGCGCTCCTAGTCGACGAGAAAGTACAGCGACGCCTGTGCGCGGCAAATCTCAACGAACTGAATTCTATGGGCACCTTTGTAAGCGATGCGTACGCTAGAAAATATGTCGAGAATATAATTGTACCTTGGAAGGACAAAAATATCCTATGATATTACGTTTATTTATAATATATATATATATATATATATATATATATATATATATATATATATAAACTATTTTCGCATTCTGAAATCGAAACGATAGTTCTCTCTTTAATCGTAAAATGCTGAATTATTTTCGGATACATCGAAGAAACAATCTTCTAACTTACTGTCTGGATTTTTGTAGAAATATTAAATATATAATATTAAAAATACATCATAAAATACAATCATAAAATATATGACCTTGTGTTAATTAATGAAAAGAATCTAATGAAGATCGATTCGAAATGGAATATTTATCAATAAAGCTTCAAAGATTCTCGCATCTCTGAAATATGATGACAAAGTGTCGGGACGGGAAAAGACATGGAACTACCGAACGTGGGCGGAAGCCGTACGCGGTATCGTGGCAAATTCTAAATTCCCTTCCATCTCACGGCCGTGCATGCGCGCCCCGCGTTCGAATAAGGCTCGCGTCCAGAGAGTAAGGACATTCATTGGCCACAATTCATCCGTCGTGCCGTGCCCAGCCAATCGTAAACACGGCCGGCACTTTCCTCCGAGCCGCGCTCATCATCGCCGTATTGCGTAAAACGCAAAGGGCCTACCGTGTGCGTAGATAACGCGCCGGATTTGCACGCGTATATCGCGCGCAGGTACACGATGTATCCGCGTATGTACATGCCAGGTGAGTCGTGGCGCGGATTCGAGCGACGACGCGGCAGTTTTCGTGCTCGGCAATGTCCGCGCATTCTCGCGGCGCGCCGCGCCGGCCAGTTAAAAGTTGCCTCCACGCCGCCCGCTACGACGCTTGGCCCGCCGCTCTCAGCTCCGTGGCGTTAGTCGCAGTTAACAACAACCGGACACGTCGAACCGGCCGACGAAATCGTCGACAGGGAATCCCAGCAGGCGCGCGCCGTTTGCCCGGACGTTTGAAGATTTCATCTTGACCTCTTGCATTTATATTTTATATTATATATAATGAATTATTGTTATTGATAGTACTCCTCTCTAATGTACGTGCAGGTTTTTGTCGACAAACGATCGAGTAACTTTATGTCAAGCTTTAGAAATCAGATGACTTAGAGACAGAGAAAGAGAGAGAGATAAAATGATATTTTATTAAACTCTTATTTTATGATTTCAAAATTTTTTTCCATGAATATTTATATCATCTCGAAAGCGCTCACCCAAAATTATATTATGACGAAATTCAATCGAATTGCATTTAGAGATACAATCAAAATAAATCATATGTTTACAATATTTTCCACGCGTCTTAATAACTCAAAGAAGCGCGCTGGTAAACGCGCGCGTATAATATCGCGAACCACGAAAATATTATACAACGGAGCGCTTCCCTCGGCCCCGCCGACATTTCCACCGTCGTCGCCGTCGCCATCGCCATCGTCATCGTTTCCGAAGAGAAACCGAGCTCGGCGACGGCGGCGGCGGTGGCGGCGGCGGTGGCGGTGGCGGTGGCGGCGGCGGTGGCGGTGGCGGTGGCGGCGGCGGCGGTGGCGGCGGCGGCGGCGGCGACGGCGGCGGCACGGAGCCGCTTCTCGTCGGCGTACATACATGTGGCACGCTTGTGTTCTCGGTCTCTGCCGAGACCTCGGGGCCGCGCGCTCTGCCTCGCGGCCGCATACGGAATGACGCGCAAAATTCGCGGAATTGGCCGACGCGGGGAGGTCAGCCGATCGTAGAACGACGGCGCACGACCCCCGGCGTCCTTTCGCCGTCGCGGCGTCCCGATGACGCGCCCCTTTTACCCGATAGGGAATAAAAATGTTCGCGGTGAATTTTCTTAGGCTGCACGCCGTATGGAACGTGGCTCGCGCGTTGTCTGCCCGCACCCGCCGCCCGTCATCACCGCTCGGCTGGCTCGACTCTCGGCTGGCTCGGCCGCGCGAGCGAGCGAGAGCGGGGACCTTCTCTCGCTCGGCCGTTCTTGCGCTGCGCGCCGTATACAGCCAGCCAGTCAGTGGCGAGTTTTGAACCTAGTGGCGTTAGGCCGACTCCCTCGTACTCGGGGGCCCCTGCACCGGAGAGACCGAAGGTTCCCTGGTGAAGGCTGTCGTTCGGCGCTCTCGACGCGCGCCCGAACCTCCGAGAGACACTCTATACCTTGCGTTTAAGGCCGTATGAAAATTTATTCATGGACGCGCTCACGTAGCTTCGTTCTCTCTCTCTCTCTCTGTCTCTCTCTTTCGCGTATTCTTTTTTCCCGTTCTCTCTCCGTTTTCTCTCGAAACTCTTTTTTCCTTTCCTTACGCGAACGGCATTTTTTTATCGAATTGAACATTTCGAAAATTATAGCAAATTAACTTCTCTTTTCGAATCAATTTATCGTACTAGACTCATCTCGCTGTAATAATATCTTATTTTCTTTATGTTATATATATATATATATTACTATGCTATATATTACAGATATTATCTTCTACAATTTCATCATACAAGGCGAGAGAAATTGAAAAAAAAAATGTATATTCATTAAAAAGAATTCGTATGATTGAACGATGCCGCTTCTCAACAGGTCTTTCTCCCGATTTTCGTCATGGAGAGCGAAAAAAGTGCGCCGAGCGCGAAAAACGTTCCGTCGAAACGCTGTTTGCGAACGAGCGCGCGTGATTACCTCGCTGGCCACAAGGTCCTGGTGTCGCGCAGTGGCGCGATTGACCGTGCTATCTCGGTCGTCTCGTAAGATATTAAGCAGCGCCGCGACGAGCCTGCAATCGGTGCGATCTGCGCACGGACTTGCGCGTCCGCGAAGTCATTTTGAGTTTCTGCCGAGTTCTTTGTCGTTGAAATATTTCAACCGCCGTCCGTCGATCCGTTCCCCGATATAACTTTCATCGACCGACCGCGTTATCACGGACTTTCTCGAACAGAGCGATTTTTCTCGATCGCGGACCTTTCCTGAGAGGAAGGATATTTAATATCGCCAACTCGATCCAGTCCCCCTCCCTCCCCCTGCCTCTCTCCCCCCCGCCAACCCCGTCGTACGAGAGAATCCGTTTCTTTTTCCACAACGCAATCCGAGACATTTTTTTTCTCCCCCTCGTCCTCCCGCGCGTTAATAAGCGTCGCTAATCATTCGACGATAAAAGCATTGTTTATATCTGAAAAGCTGCGCGCTTCGACAATGAATTTCCTTTCGCGTGCGGTTCAGAGTGACATACACAGGTATTCAATTCGATATTAATTATGTAATTAATTTACGCGGCGTGAATGAAACGTATCCTTTCATTTATATCAGTTGCAGGGAAACGCGCCAACAATATGGCATTATGCGCGTTTAGCGAGCGATCGACTTTTTTCTTTTCAAAATTCACGTTAAGAACGATGCAAACATATGTTGGCGTTGACAGAAATCATCCCTAGGTCACGCGGACTCCTTTCTTTTCTTTTTAACTTTATATTGACAAGAGCATGGCGATTCGCGAGATAAGAAATTGTTTCCGGATGATGGCTTTTCGAACAATGGTACATCGCATTTTGATTTCCGCGTTAAATGAAATTGGACGGACAAAGCGCGCGTCGCGGGGGCACGTCGGCGCGCGTCTACGGCACTGACAGTCGTGTCGGAGTGCAGGTGGGCCGAGCGCCGGCGGAAATGGCCGAGCGCGCATTCGGGGGAAAACCGAGCGGCGCTACTCGGCGATGACTGTTGTCAGAGTCAGAGTGTTCAGTAATGCTTCGCATGGCCAGCTAACTACTAGTATGTGCGTCGGTGACAGTCGCGTTGTCATCTGTTCGGAGTGATCGTGCGATGTTACTCGAGGAGCTAACCGGACTAGATACCGGCGGCCGACGCGTTCGTCGCGCAGTGAATTTTTCGTGAGACTGTGAATTAAAAAAAAAGGAAACGAAACAAAGAGGAAATATATAACACGCGAAAAGCGCTAACGGACACGTACCAGAGAAAAGACGGACAGAGAGTGAGTGAGACGCGGTGAGAGAGTGAACGCGAAAGACAGACAGAAAGAGAGAGAGAACGGACATCGGGAACAGAACTCATCGTGCCAGGGCCGAAGTAACGTGGAACTTCGGTTCCACGCATATCCCTGTCGTGTCTGTTGGTGTTGGTTTTTCATTTTCTCTCTCTCTCTCTCTCTCTCTCTCTCTCCCTCCCGTTTCGAATATCGAGTCACGCGGAGAGGAAAAAAACGGACCGTCGCGGTAACACCGTGTGCGGCAGTGCAGCAGCAGCGTACCAAGATGCTGTCGTCAATGTCAGCGAAATAATAATGTGGTGCGACGTCAGTCAGGTGAGTTTCGCGCGCGGTTCCGCGGCGCATCGTTCTCTTACTATCGCGCGGCGACCGGCCGCCGTCCTTTTTTCTCACAACCCCCTATCCCCTCCGCGCGCGCATTTGCGCTCCCCCGTACATGCGTTCCCTTCTTTCGGCTTTCGGCGTGTACGACACGCGTGCTGCGTTTCCGCGTTTCGCGCCGGTCATGGAGAGCGAGTTACGTGATCTCGCGCGCGCCGTTTTTCGCCTCTCGAAGAAGGATCGCGAAAGAGTCCGGACTCTCGTATAAACGACAACGACTCGAGTGTTTTGCCGTCGAGCTTTAATCTTTCGATAACGACGTTACGCGTACATCGATATTCCGCACCGGGTGCGAAACAGCACCCGGCTTTCTCGATCGTCTCGTTCAGCTCCGAGCTGTTTGGGCTCCTCGATTCTCGTTCCGTCGGCTAACCGCGCCCCGACGGCTATCTTCGGGGGTCGAAGGCGGATCGAAAAAAGAAAGAAACAAGACTTGCCGTTTCTCTCCACGGCGCATCGCGTAGCACGCTAACGCTTACAACGTTCTTGAAAAATCGATCAACCTTCTCTCATACTCGCTCGCTCGTTTTCGGGCCTTTCGCTTTAAGCGAAAAATCGTTGGCGGCGCGCACAAGACGCGACCGTACATAGGACATCCAAGTGTCAGATTTGACGCGTGGTAACCTCGTGTTCGGTAGTTTGAATTCGAAGCGATCCCGCGTTTCCTTGGCCCGGCGGGGGGAAAGGCAGGAGGGCGGCCGCAAGAGGAAAGAGGATGACGAGGCGAAGCTCGACGAGGGGGAACGACGACGAGGTGGCTTGCGTACTGTGTGGGCCGTGGAGTCAGCGGGGTACGAGAGAGAGGGGGGGAACGGAACGAGCGACAGCGGCAGCTTGATAGCGCAATAGGGTGGGGAGGGGGAATGGGACGAGAAGGGAACGGCGGTGAGCGGCAGAGTAGAGTGGCGAGGACGGGGAACGATGGGGAACGGTGGGGAAGAGCGAGCGGAAAAGGGAGAGAGAGATCGCCCGAGGCTGCTGGCTGTGCCTCCTCTTCTTCGCTTGGCCAGCGCCGCGAGGAAACCTAGCGTCGGTTCAGAGATGCTAGGTGGGGATACGGTTATAACCAACCATCAAGGGGCAGCGTCGTCATGGTTACCACGACGACAACAACCCGATCTGCTCTAGGGGGGTGTTTTTAAAGACATTCGCTTTTGCCGCGTCTCCCGCTCGCTCTTTCTCTCTCCCATTTCCGGCGTTCTCTATTCTACCCTCCTCTCTCTCTCTCTCTCTCTCTCTCTCTCTCTCTTTCTCGTTTTAGTCCTTTTTCCTTTATCCCCTCCGCGTTTCCCTCTTCCTAGCGATTGTTTTTCGTCACGAGGTCTTTGAGCGGCGAAATGTTTTGCGACAAAATCGAAGAAGAGGGGCGCGATATCGTAATCCACGAAGAGAGCGCAACTAGAGTCATAATTTTGCGCCACCGCTATCCGAATTGTTTTTCGAGATCTCTCCTAGCCGCTGAAGATTACTAACATTGTTTATATATATGTAAACTCCATTTATTAATCACTATATATATTCTAATAATATTATGAACGGAATATTTCAGTACAAAATTAAATAGCTTACGAGATAAAACTTAATACAAAAACATTGTGATTTAAATAAAAAATTATCACTAACCCCATATTTTGCGTCAAAATAAATCTATTAAATCTTGAAACCGATTGAAATGTTGCATCCTCAATTTTTCATTCCTTTTTTTTTTTTAATCCGACATTACCACACTATGGAATTTTTTCGACTTATCATTCTCGGGTTATTGGAAATCGATCTGCCGCACTTTTCGAAAGTAAAAAAAAAAAAAGTTATTGCTCCGGGATGCTATAGTACTTCAAATGTCAACCGCAAGCACTGTTTTGTTTAGACGATTAACTGTAGGCCGGTGTGAAATCGCACCGTAAAGGCATACATTTACACAGAGATTTGCTTTTGATGATCATTTCGGACAAAACCATTCAAAGCAAGAGGAATGCTGTAAATAGTATTTCAAAAACATTGATCATCCATTGAGCTAAACAGTAGGATCATCTTTTATCACTTTGTTCGAATGATCATCCACAACATACATGATATACAACGAACCGTGTGAACATCAAATAATGCCCGAGACGGTTCAAAAGTTTCTCGCGTATTAATGTAGAGATTCCCTGGAACTAGACGGAAGTAGTTACAAGCGGAATTAATGGAGAATTTTTAAGAGTCGTCAATCCATCATATACATATGTATATTAAAAATTTTTCAATGCATACAAAGTAATCTTGAAATCTTAGAAAGAATATCTCTCTCTCTATATATAGAAATATCTCGATATCATTTTCCGCGTGATAATAATATTTGCGCTTTATTCTTTGAAGATTTTAGCGACGAGAATTTTTAAAAAAATTATTAAAAAAGATCACTCGCGATTTTCGTATTCTAGTGTAAAAGAAAGCAATGGACGATTTACTTGTTTAGGGGCGATCTTCCGCGTAACGGGCGTAAAATTGGTGCATGGACGTAGAGCGGATACGTCTACCAAAATTCGGGTGGCGATAAATCAGCAGTGTCTAGGGGATGAAGGGTGGTACACAGACACAAGGGTGAGGGGGAGGAGGAAGAGAAGGATGAGAGAAGAGGAGAGGGTTTTTCGGCGTTTCCGACGGCCGGTGCGCCATCGGTGGCCCGATGACCGACAAAACGAGCAGTTTTTCCACGTGGTTTCGCGTCGTACGCGACAAAAGCTTGTCTCGTTGTGTGCGTATTCGCCGATGCATCGTTGAACTTGGACGAAAAATTCGCGCACTCGTTCACTTAACCCTGTCAAAATCAATGATGAATTCGCAGCTGTTCGATCACCGACCATAGTATAAACTGTAGTTTATTTTAAATATACAAAAGTTGCATTTATTATGAAAATTGTACGATAATTACAACAATTACAAAAAAAGCAAAACTCTTTTTTGCATTACAAGTATTAACATATGTTGTGCTTTAATGCCCTCATCTGCGGATTACATTTGCATTTCTATGTAAAGTTTTACAATTTTTACAATCCGTGCAGATACTGTTCCTAAATATTCAAGAGAGAAAATGATAAGTATTTTTAATATAAATATCTTGCTCCCTTTAGCTCAGATTAGTTTAGGACACAAATCAAATATGATCACAGGTATCTGTCATCGGGTGCATAAATACTCTTGAAATTCTGCGTTCTTCGATGTTACGTTAGGACGCATGTGTCTAGCGGTTTGCCCTCTTCCCTTACCCGAACTGTTTCTCTAAATTTTGTTGATGTAGATAAACTTAGAGATGTTAACATGCGTGGGAACGCATGCTAATTTATCAAAATATTTAAATAACATATTTTATCGAGACACGGGCTTATATAAACACAGAGAGACCAGCGAGCATCGATTCATCAGAAAGTGTGCAACTTATGTGACATAACTCCTCCGCGAATTCTATTTCTGTTGACGATGTATTTCCGTATTATCGACGTAAGCGGCATGGCGGATACTGGACCCAGCGTTTGATTTGATGCCGAGAGGCAAACCGCTGACCAAAAACACGTACGCTAATTCTCTGTAATAATCAATATTGCAATACTAGAATTACTTTGCCCGCTTCATTAGTTGATCAAAATCAATATCCCATATTCATTCTGAAAAATGAGACCCTATTTTGACGATGTGAGAGAGACGAGAAATGTTTTTTTAATTTCTACATTATAACTACAGTAAAATCTATACTTGTAAGTGTGCATGTGTCCGTGCGTATGCGTGTGACACTCCTCCGTAAAGCAAATAATATTTATTTCCCGGCGGGGAGTTGGCGCGCGCTCACATTTACGCTCGAAATTATATTTCAATATCGCATATTCTCTGTGCGCTGTTGCTTCGCGCGCGGGATGAACGTGCTATAAGCTCGTCGACTCCTCGATGGATTATTTCGACCGATCGAACGGTCGCGCGTTGTGCTACTTGGTGTTACCGCATGTCGCAACGTCGTTCTGTCGGTGCGACGCGGCGCGGCGCGGCGCGACGCGGCGCGAGTCGGCACAAAGTGAGTCCAAGTTTCCCCTACCTCCTACCCTCCCTCCGAGAGCACCTCCGCGTCCTTCGCCCCTCGCCGGCCTTCGTGCGCCCACCATCACGGGCCATTAACGAGAGAGTTATCGACGCGCGATCTGTCAATAGGCTTCTCCCATTCATAAATTCGCCGGGCCGGCGTGCGGCCGCCGCCGCATAGTTTTGCCGCAGAACCACGTGGCGGTGGCGGCGACCACGAGACGCCGTACCGATGGACGGACGGACACCTCCGCCGTTACGCTACGCGACCGGGTTGCTCCCGCTTTAACCGCGTGATTTACGGCCGGCCTCCCCGTTTTAAATGCATGGGGAGCAGCGACGCACCGAAGTGCTCCGAGCCCGTTCCCGCGCGGCCTGTAAGCCGAATCTTATTTTCTGTCTCTTCCGATTGCGGAAAGACTGATGCAGCATTCGCTGTGTCACTGGACGGGAAATGAGACACCGATATACTGTATGTATCTCTCTCGCGTCTCTTTCCGAACATTATGTGACAAAGAAACTGTGCTTGATTCAAATTTTTTTACCAAAATTTGAAAATTTTCCTTAGCAATATTTATGATAATTATTGATTATGCGCGTTGCGATGCATATTTTTGTAAAAAAAATTTCTTTATTCTCTTTTGTTTCTCCCATATTGTCAATGCATTTTTGTCGAACACCCAATATGCTTCTGCAATTGATACTTTTTGTTTCGATATCATATCGTTAGATTGAGCAACGCGGTATACAATGTTGTCGTGGCGACCTTCTGACACAGCTTTGCTCACTGCGTTCTTAACTTTTGCTCTTTTCTGCTTGATCATTTTGCCTGGGTATCATATTGCCGGGTAGAGGCTATCGTCGTTCTACAAGTTGCGGTTTTCAATCGATATGATATACGCGAGAATAATTTAAGTAGCGTCGAATTAAAAATTTACCAATTTACAGAGAAGACTACTGCTATATTGAAACTATTTAGAGATATATTCTCATGATTAAAATATTCTTATGGTTTAAGATATTTCGAAATCAAAGCGTTCACGTAATGAAAAATTGAAACAAATTCCATGGTTGCGTTTGTCGTACGTAACTCGCCAATAAAATGCCGATACGAACACGTGGATCGCCGTGTAAAAACGTGCGGACGTGTATGCGGACGGTATCGCAAGATCGATGAATGATGAATTACGAATATTGTAACGCCGTCTACCCCACCTCCCATGATCCCCTTCCCTGTCGCCATCGGAGACATCGAGGCACGTGGTGCATCGTACGCGCCTCGCATCGGCATCGCGTCGTCGCGCATTGTTTTGTTTACGTTACATGAACGGTCCGCGGCGATTGAAAAATTCGCCCGCTGTAATCGATACGTCAATCATGCGCGGGCGTACGCGCGCGATGACTATCAAGACTGCAGAGCGTAAAAGATTCACAGTGTATCTCTTGCCCGATTTATCCTTTCTTTCACTTAATTTAGGCGAGTCTATCATTGATCCTTTCACACACTTTGTTTTCGATAAAAAGGAAATAATATGGCTTTAATATACCGATAAAATCTTGAAACCATCAATACATTTTTTTCTTTTTAAAGAGTCACTTTAGCTATGAAATAAATTATTTTTTTTTGGGGGGGGAATTTTTAACTTGGTAAATTCGGGACGATCGGAAAATATCTTTCACTAAGTAAATTTGTTCACGAGAAAAATATCTATCTCAGAACTAAAATATAATAATTTTAAAAATGTAGAGAATAATTCATGATGGATATCTTGAATTTAAAACATAATCATAAACATTCAATTATTTGGCATCTGACATACTTGCAAAAACAACACAATTGTTTCATCTCGTGCACACATATATGGTACTGATTTTAAAACAAACCTTAGTTTTATAAGCTAAATGTGCGATTAGTTTTAGGAAATTAAACTTCAGATATAGGGACACAGCAAAGTCTAGTTTGGCAGAAACGAGGTCTGTCTCGGCTGTTTGAAAGATTCACCTGAGAAATGTATTGTTTTTTCATCTTTCTAACATTAATGTGGAACGATAAGACGCATAGAAACAAAGGATATCTTAAGTTAGAAAGTAGAAATGCGCGAGACGCGCCACTGCATACACTTGTAATTAATTCTTTTCCAACACTCTGGTACTTCATTATTTATTTATAGGGGACAGATTATATATTTAGAAAACGTAAGACTGCGTGTGATGTAAAACATACGTACACATGTGAAATAAGATGCTTTACATTTATATATAAGACCATATTTCATCACTCTGTAAAAAAAATTATTTGCTCGAATGAAATTCATATAATACGACTGCTCACGAGTTGTATGAAAAAAATAGCGGATTTTGTCCGATGTTTCGTTTCATGCGGGCTTTCTCGCGGGAATCTTCCGTAAAAATAACCGTTAGCGAGTCGGTAGAAACGCGCAGAACAATGTAGTTTCACAGTACTAAGAATTGTACGCGAATAGTTTCCCCATTCCTTTGTATGTATGTTGCATTACTTTGATAAGCGTTGCTGTGGTCATGATACTATTGCATTAATTATATTCTCAGATGTAATAAAATATTTAAATTTTTTCAAAAAAGAGAAATATAAAATAACATTAATATTTTTTTTTTTTAATTTTCAAGAACCAAACTAAAGATCCAATGTTGCAAACACGTATGTGCATGTGTGTTCTACATAAAATAAAAAAAAAAATTTATAAACGAGCGTGTATAAGAATAAGTGTCATTATCCTATCCTTATCTCTCTCTAAAGATTTGATACTCTTCTGCGGAATAAGAAATGTGGTCGGCACATGTGCATCACGTTGCTGACAAAGGTTAAGGTTGTCGTTAATAAGCGCTCTAAATTCGTAAAGCGAGCTCGAATTGCGGCGCATACCTCGCGAACTCCCGGCGTCGCGAAGCATCCGGCGATGCATCGCGTTCTAATCGAGTCGCGCGCGAAATTCTCATCCTCTCTTGCGGTAGGTTAAGGTTAAGCACGGAGAGAAGAATGGAAGGACAGAAAGAGAGAATGGAACAAAACGAGAGGGAGAAAGCGAGAGATGTGTACGGAGGAGTTTCGCGGCCCCGTTCTCTCTTTCCCCTTCATTAACGAGACCTTTTGCGCGGGCCTTTTGTGCGGGCGAATTTCACGCCCACCGCTACCTTAATGGCTACCAGGAATCAAGCCTACGGCGGCGGCGGCGGTGCTTGCGCGACACAATAGCACCTGCTGCTCGTGGCAGGACACGCACGAACTCGCTGTCCGAGTGGCAGGTGTCGAGCCGGTGACTTTTGTCCGTCGACACCATCCCAGCGAGAGATTGCACGTCTTATTGTCACCAATGATTTACGATCTATTATCCCTGCGATCGGTTCGAAAGATATTCTCCAATGTGTCAACATCATGTTTCTGAGAAGAAAGTTTTTAGTTTTTTACGAAACGAGACCAGAGGTGTGTTCCTAGGATTTTTCGAGGATCCTTCGAGTCAGCAAGGATAGTTTAACGCGGCCACTCAGCTCTCTCCCTTCTTCATCGTTTCGAGTCGCGTGCCTCTCTCAAACGAGCCTGCCTTAACACGCGGGACACACGCGGCGGCGGTGGTTTACCCACCGGCGCGACGATGGAGGAAGCAACAGTTGACGATATCGACGTGAATGAGGACGGTTTATGTACTTTCTACGGCGCGCGCCGTAGGAAGGACTCTCGCGCGTATGCGTGAGAGGCTCTCGCGTTACGCGCGCGTCACGGAAGAGCGTGTATACGTATGTACCATAAAGTGCGGTATAAACACACACGAGCAAAAGGATTAGGGGAAGGGCGGGGAGGGGAGAGTTTGAGGGGGAAGAGAGGAGGGTATGGACGGCGAGAGGAAGACGGAGATAGACAACGCGCCTCGTTGGGTGACGGTGGGTGACGCGGTGGGTTCCCACGGCGGGAGGGAGAAGGGTGGAGACTACGAGAGAGCCGGCCGAAGTTCGTGAATTTGCCCCGAGTATGTATACATGTGTGCATGTACGTGGCGTATGTATGCGTCGGATGCATTGTGGATGTTCCCTCTCTCCATACCTCGACACAACCGGCGCGCAATGTGTACTACTCCTTCCATCCCGCATCCCGTGTTCTCCTCTCCCCTGCTGCCCTGCCCCCCTCGTGCCATTCCCACATCCATCCCTTTCGACCGCACTAGAGATTCACCTCGTGCGCCCCGTCTCGCGTCATCTCACTCGCTCCTTCTCTTCCTCCTCTCTCCTCTGTCGCAATCTCTCTTTCCCCCTCGGCACCCTCGCTCGCAGTGCAACGAGCGATACACTTTGTCGTCGTCGCGTAGTCGCCGCCGCTGCTTCTATTCCGCGGCTCAGTCGGTTTCGGCTCGGTTGCCGGTGAGGTTCGTGTATAGAGAGATGCGCGTCCGTACATATGCCGCACGTACATCTGTCATTCATGAGCCGAGACGCACGTGGGAAGAAATTCGTGCTTTTGCACGATAATATCTTAATATTGCTATGTTATATATACCCATATCACATTATAGTATAAATTTATTACATTGCCCTATTATAAATATAACTTGTCATGACTTGACAAGTAGAAATTAAGCGGCAAAATTTTATGCTATTTGATCAATATAAATTCTATTTTAAATTTATAGATAAATTTTTTTTGATATAATTTTTATCTTCCGCTCGAGTATCGAACTTCAAGTAACGCAACGGAATATGTATGAAAGATTATTATTTATATTACATAATATACAGAATATAGAAATTAAGTAAAAAATAAATAAAACTGGACGAATAACTATGACAAATTTAAAATTCCCGCTAATATATCTTCACGAATAATAAACTTTCGTACAAATTTCGTCACAAATGAGTAGATTCTGCATAGGATTAGAAATGAAGACAGACAAAGTTACAAGACATTATTATCTAGGCTGCTTTTGTAGGAAAGGAAGACCGCGGACACCTGCACGCGGAGCGTCTCTGTAACGCGAGCATTTCCGGATTAGAGAGCCGGCGCGCGTACGCGCGTGCACGACGTTTGACCATGAATGAAGCCTATTTGCGTACGAGCAATAACAGGTGACACTCGACGGCTGTTTACCTTCCCTATCGGTAAAAAGAGGGGCTGGGTATGCGGCGAGCAGCGGGCGGGCGGGCGGGCGGACGTAGAAGGGATCGTAAACACGTAGAAGGGAGGGGCGTTTAGGAACCACGTGGATAGCGCCGTTTGAAGGAGCCGTCGTCGCACCGCATCGCACCGCACCGCACCGCACCGCACCGCGCCGCGTGGCGCCTATATCTCGCGGATATGCGTGCGTGTGTATCCCCGCGCGCGCGAGAATGCCACCGGCTTTCGACGAGTGTCACGGACACTTGCGAACACTAGTCGGAGCAACGTGCCGTGCCGTGACACATCGGCGGCGTGATACATCGATGGCTCTGACGTTCCGATGTTCCCTCGCGGGGACCGCCGCAGATCCGGAGTTTGATCGGAGCGATATCGTTGGATCTATTTCCGCCGCCTATATTTAATTAAATTAAAGAAAATCTTTGGTTTTCTTTAATTTATGTAGATTCATTATTAATGATTTTGAACGGAACAATATATTTAGCGACATCTTCCGTATGTACTTGATCTAATTTTAGTGTGTGAAAGAAACTTCTTGCGAACTTGGATATTTCACTGAAAGTTTAGTTTCTTGTACTTTCAGTATTTCCACGGTGCGATTGATTACGATGTTGCTTTTCATTGATATTTTCATCTTCAACGCAAAGAATGAATATTTATTTATTTTATACATTGCTATTTTAAACTGATGTGTGTGTATGGAGTTATCTTGCTATAAATACTTTTTGTATATATTTTTACGGAAGTACATGTAACTATACTATAATACGGTGCTAAATGGATGCACAACAGATCGTAATGAAAAGCACGCAATTTATAGCTGGTAAAAGTATATAATTATAGAGAATGCAACAAGATTGTATTACAGTGTAAACAAAATCAACTGTAGTATAGGAATTAATGTAATGCTATTGGATTTTTTATATAATTGATGAACGTATTTATAATAACGTCAAATTTTTATGAAATTGTTGACAAAGATCTTAATGTCTCATTGTATATCATTATCGCATTTTTATTAAAAGTTTTATATAAAGACAAGAAATAACATATATATTCGGAAAGGATCCAAATTTATAAGAATGATTTAAATTGACAAAAATATATCTTGATAAATAGATGCAAATATTCGGTATCAATATCGATTCATGCGATTGCTAGACGCTGACGTTTATATCTAAACTATAAACCATACACAAACGGTATAAATTATTTCACAATGAACTTATAATTATCTATTTAAAATAGAAATATCCTTAAGAAAGACTGTCAACCGTTTAAAGCCGGTCAAAAAGCAAGGTGATTTAGAACTAGTCAAAACAAAGTGATATACAGCTAGTCACGCGAGTCACCTAAATACGTTTACGCTTTTATACCTAAAATAGTCTGTTGTTATACCCTGTGACGAAATTTTCTTTTATACCGCAAGTTCTTTATAACTACCATGATGACAGCGCTTCAAATTAAGTAGGATGTAAAAGAAAAAAACCTAATGTGATAGGTTACACCCGCAAATATAATAGGTTACACGTGTCTTTTGTTCGTGTGCAATCATAGTTTAATGATGTTTTACCGTCGCAAATATCGAATAATTTTTACATCATCTTGCTTGCTCGCGAAAGATTAAATCTTGGGGATGCGCTCGCTGCAATTTCGAGCGCCTTTGACGAGCGGCGTTCCCAGTTAATCGCCAACTCGCGATACCGCGAGCGGAGACGCGACGGCGGCAGGACAGAGCAGCGCTTTCCTGCTCGTCGTTTCTCCGTCCGACACTGACCCGGTAATGGAAATCCCCTTTTAACGATCAAAACGTTGCATGTATATCAACCGTGTGTGCGTCTAGAGTGCCAAAGGTATATGCACGCAACCCCTTGTCCTCTCCTCTAACGCACTCCCACTCTTGTTCTTCTCTCCCCCACTTTGTCTTGTTCATCGCTCCCTCCGTCTTCCCCTCTCGCCTTTCCTCCGTCGACTGTGTCTACCTTTTCTCCCTCCAATATCCTTCCGCCTCGCTCGCTCTCTCTCCGTTTCTCTCTCTCACCATCTTCCCCTATTCTCCCTTCTCCGTCCCCTCTCGTCTGTCCTCCCTTCGCTTCCTAAGATCGTATAGCATTCCATCGAACCGGAATCAAACGAGCTGGCGTGGTGGGAGCGAGAAGAGGATGCGGCAGGATAAGAATATATATATACGTCTATATATATATATATATATATATATAAATATATATATATATATATATATATATAGATGTGTGTGTTTGCGCACACAGTGAAAGAGGCCAGAGCGGGGAAAAAGCGAGGAGAGGGAGATTGAAGGAAAAAGATAGGAGAGCGGGGGCGGGAGAGAACGGGGGTGGCAAAAAGACGGAAAATAGAAATAGAACGAAGCAGGAAGGGACTGCGACGGAGGAAAGGGCTGCTAGATAAATAGAAAAAGAAGAAGCCGAGGCGAGGGTATGACGCGATAGAGGCGATCTCGGGGGCCTACGTTTTCCCTTCTATCCCCTTTACCTTGAGCCTCAAGTATCCTGCACGTATGCGATGATATTTACTTCAAGGCCACCGAGAGAGCTGTCTACGAGCAACATTACCGCGTGTGTGCTGTGTGACTGCGTTAGGCATCGCTCGAGCACTCGAGTACAAGTGTACGTTGATAGGGAAAGAATTAGAAAACGTGGGACAGGGACATTGCATTCTTTATCGATCTTCTTTTGGCAATTTTCAATCGTATTTTGATGATAGATTTATATAACGGTGAAAATTAACGAATTTTAATAAATAGAACTGTAAGAAGAGAATTTTATCACCGATTAATTTTTAATATATGTTGTGATTTGATGGAGGAACTTATTACGAGATTCTGCTTTCACGAAAACAACAATTTATATGATGCGATTTTGTTAATTAAACAAGTTTGTTAATTAAACAAGGAATTTAACTATGAATTAATCCAAAATATATGACTGTTTTTTGTAACGCGAGAAGCTCGCAAGTTCATCGTGTGCAGTCTTCGAAAACGAAATCTATATCGATACGTTGTTTTCGAGACGGACTCGAGATACTTGTCAATCCACGAAATATCTTTCGCAGCCCGGTTAGTATTTTGGTCTTGCGAAAGGCGCCGGCTCGAGTCGCGCAGCCAAGATCCATCGATTGCCTAACCAAACTTAACGCGATAGTGACCGCTCTCGCGTGACAAATAGATCGCCACGTGGTTCGGGTCATCCCTCGCGCCCCTCGTCTACCCCTCGTCTATCCCTGCTCCCCTCGGTCGCCTATCTCCGTCTTTTTCTCGCGGTCCGCTCCTCCCTTTCTCCCTTCGCGACATTCCCACGAGCTATAAATTCACGCGCCTACACACAGGTGGCACCGCTCTTTTGCCAAGTGCATGCATACAAGCAGGCAGACTCCCTTTGGAGATAGCAAGCGTGTCTAAACGCGCGGGAGTGTATGTAGAGTGGGGGAACCACGACGACCGCTTATCGTATGCAAACGGGAGTCGGCAACGTGCGCGCGACGACGACGGTAAAAAGCGGTTACTCCGCGGATGAAGCGCAGATATCGGCACTCATTCAGTAATAAATACCTTCTCGAGACTCGTGGTTTTCGCGAGAGAAACAACGACGACGATGACAATTCGCTGGCGAATCGTACGTTCCGCTCTTTCAGCTGCGGACAACGCCGTTTAGGAACGCCGTTCCTTTTCCATCAATTCGCATGAATCTTTTTTTTTTTATTCTGAAATAATTCGCAGGAATAATGTTATCAATATTTTCGAATGAATAGAATTTAGATATTTACCAACGGCATAAATCTGTCATATTTATTCATTTGCAGTTTTCACTTAAACTAAATCTGTCATATTTAGAGAAACAAAAGAATTTCTGAATATATACTGGATAATATTAAATTTATCCTACTTTTTTTCATTATTGTTTTTTACATATTTTGACTAGTTACTATTTAAAATTTTCAAAAAAGCTTGTTCAAGCCGCTATATTAATGCTAGCATTCCCGGCTCGCTAACGTTCCGTTCGATATTGCTTTCTCTAAATATTAATAACTGCTAATCCAATTCTATCGATACGTTAATAAAGCAAGCGACTGGACGAGAAGGACTCTTCTTTCATAGGCTATACTTTATTGTACGCGGGATGATCTGTCGGGGATGCAATGTGGCCCGAAAGCCCTTCGCAACGCACGCGACTCCGGACGCATTTTATTGCGTGCGAAAGGCCAACCACGTGCGATGAATCGCGCGCTCTCGTGCAGGTGGCAGCACGCCGCGATATACCTTAGCGTTCCTCCTTGGCGGTGCGTCGCGTCGCGCCAACGTCACGCGCGGCTACGTCCTCGCTCGCGCGAGAATGCCTCGCCCTCGCCTCGCCCCGCCTCGCCTCGTCTCGCGGCTCGCGCGCACGCAAGCAAGCAACGTGTTTTTGCGGCGTGCGCGCTTCTTCGCACGGCGGCCTTCCTTCCCCCCTTTTCGCGCACACGCGTGTACATATTTCTTCGTCAACTTAATCGCGCCGACTCGTAGCTTTCTTCTTTTCCATACTTTTTTTGCGTAATCTGTAATACGCGTGTCTCTCGCTGGATGCCTCTCTCTCTCTCTCTCTTTCTATTATTAGAAGCAATATTACTCGCTCAAGTATTTTCTCGTTTTAATGAATTTTTAATGCTACATACATTTGATATCGATACACTGCGCAGATGCACCGTGTATCGAGACTCTTTGATATTTATTGAGGGAGATAAAATATCGGTGCAAGAAATATCACGAAAATAATGTATCGATGTGCTTCGACAGTATCAAATTATTGCGTGGCGAGTCGATGCAACGCTCGGGTAAGATGACGCGGTACCGAAAGCAATATCTTGACGCGGAGAAGTTTTCAGTCAAGTCATATAGAAGATGGTTACGCAATCGTTCGTTTCTTCGACGAGTGAATATTCATGATATAAAACGCTACGTTTCGATCGAAAAATACATAATTTCGCACGTACATATATAAAATTACGGGCACATATTTATTATAAGCTTGTCATTTTTTTTACTACAACGATCTCTTTTTCGTCGTTTAGTTTTAAATTTAATGTCACCAGGTTTTCTCGACATCTCGCATTCATCGACCGTCTGCAGCCAGTAGTCGACGTTAACGTTTGGCAACATTGTGTCTAACGTTCGCGGCGCGGTGCTCGCGATTTCTCGCGACGCTCGCGTCGGGGCTCCGTCGTGAACGAGGTTCACTCGGCGTAGCCGGCGATCGACGCGCTACGCCGTCACTGTCGCGGCTCGCTCGCTCGCTCGCTCGATAGCGCCGAGGGTTGATAGTCCGCATTGATTCTGCGGGAGAGCTTGGTATATCGCAAGGCTAGGTCGCTGCCGCGCTCTCGTCGATCGCAACCGAGATCGCTCGTTCCTCGCTCGAACGTCATTTTACGTACAGTCTCGAAATCCTGCTCCGTTAATTGATAACGAGAAATTCTCGATTTTGTCTCGATGCCGCGAAAATGGCAGTCACTCATCTCCGATCGATTACGTGACTTTATTAATATTTTATTATATAACTTGAATATAAATTTTCCGATACAACTGTTTAGAATAAGTATAACAATAGTAATAGAAAAGTTTTCCTCCCACAAATCCATGACAAAAATTCAAGCATCCATCTTATTCGCGTTGCTGTTCATCAAGCTTTTTGATGTTTCACCCAACACTTTCATCTCCTGAGAAATTGTTTTCCAATTACAAATACCGTGCAATAAATTTTTCTATTTTTCTTGTCTGAATTTTATCGATTTGCGTCAGGATATCTTACATTACACGGGATAAATTTTGCGTATGCGCGTATGTGTAGCCGCGAGGCTCGGTGTGAGATCGCGCGCTTCTTTTCTGTTACGTAGTCTCGGCTTATTTTAGAGATGCGTCATTCGGTAAACACGATTCAACGACAACGACATGTAACGTCGTCTACGACGAATGGTAAACGGCATGTTTTGGCGAATTAAAGCTTGTCTCGGTCTAAGGTATTTAAAGTTTGTGAATCTAATCGCGAGGGGGAGAAAGGGGGGGGGGAGGAGGGCATTCTTTTCCAGAAACGGTGTGTATTCTTCTCTCCATGCATTTATATATTTTCTCAAAAGATATTTATATTATGAGATATATATATTTTAATACGATAGTAAATTATTAAATAGCAAAAAAAAAAAAAAATTAAAAATATTGTAAATTCTCTCTTTATCTCTCTTTACGTGAAATCAAATTCTCTTTTATCTAAATTTCATCAGAAAAATATTAATTGATAGTACGATGGAGGGCAGTTTAGATTAATCGATTATTCGATGTGTTATTACTCAGCGTCGTTTTACCTACATTTTTTTTTATTCTTGGGTCGCGATGACGATTCAATTGCGTGCGCGCTGCCTCGCGATCGCGGATAATCCGATCGCGACCATTTATCTAGCACCGTCCGTTGCTCAAGAAGATCGTATCGTCAAACTTAGTACGGCCATCGATAGAGATAATCATTGAGATTATTGTAGTATATATACTACATCTTTATAGAAGGGGTGTATATTAGTTTGCAAATGTTCAAATTATATAAAGTACTTCAGAAATATTAAATATGGGAACGATTGTGACAGAGGAGTTTCGTATATATTCAACATTTTTATTATTATTAAAATATTATCGTACATAAAAGAATGAGGCGATTATTACTATATTGCAGCTATACATTATTTTATATTACGTTATTCGTATCTGATAAAGTCCTATCGAATCTCGAAAATATATTCTGCAATAAAGAATCTCGATCACACTTGTCTATTGTCCGAGTACATGAGTACTCATGGATTTTAGATATTCGCGCTAACGAAAATTGATTACGCGCAGACCAGCGAAGTTTTAATATATCGTCTTTCCCTCTCTCTCTTTTTCTCTCATTTTCTCTCCCTCGCTCGCGCGCGCGAGCCGTTATTTTCAACGACCTCCTCCGAAAAGTATCGAGGTGGAGCGCGCGAGATAGAGAAACGCGGGAAAGAGAGGGATGGAAAGAGAGGCAAAAAAAAAAGGGGAAGAAAGAGAGAGGATCCCATCAGGGCGCTACGGCGCGGAGGAGTCAGTGTCCTTTAAGTAAGTTAGGCGCCTGCGCGAATCGACGCTGGAAATTCTCGACCGATGGTGGTCCTGCGGCCATGCGGTGGCGGTGGTAGGGCGGTATCGGGGTGGGCGCGGGGGTGGTGCGCGCGCGTATCTCTGTGCATGTGTATTAGCGCAAAGCGGGCGCGAGCGCGCGCGCGCGAGCAAATCGGGTGGAGGGTTAATAGGACGTTGGCGCCACGACGGCGGCTCCGAGAAGCGCGGCCACGTGCGCTCGCTATCGAACGGCCACCCATCCCCCGATCCACCCTTACTCACCCCCCAGCCTCGTCATTCCCCCGTGTCACCTACCTACCTACCTACCGCCATCCCCTCGCTCTTCCCTCCCCCTTTCCCTCTTCTTTTCCGCCACCATCCCCCGGCCGCCTCGCTTCATCTCATCCTCCCTTCCCCGTTCATCCCCGCACCACTATCGCGCATCGCCACAGCGGCACTACTACCACTACCACTACCACCACGCCCCTAACCCTTATACACACCGCGCTAAACTATGGCGCGTATATAGCTACGTATCGTTATGTACATCTCTGCGTACATGAACATGGCGCGTATATACGCGCGCCGCGTTCGTATATCCGCGGCTCTCGTACACAACTGTATCTCAGAATGAGCTGGATATATCGCGCGCGCGAGAGAAGTCGCTGAACACGAGGTATACAGTTTATACCATTACCGACGCCCCGCCGAATTTCGGGGCTCTTTCTGAGCGGCGGCGACACGTAACGCGCACGCCTTTCCGAGAGACGATCGGCCGCTTTGCTTCGTTTCGGCAGCAACTTTGTTCGTTCGCGCGCGCGTTACGTCAATTTTCATTTAGCGGCATTTTCGTTAGGTCATCGAACGGATGTAAACTCGAATGACAAATCGCGAACGTAATTATTCAGCGATAGCTTTCCATTTTTAGATTCTAAAAAAAAAAGCGAACGTTTCACCGATAGATAACATAAAAATGAGTAAATTACAAAATTGCAAAAATGATATGAACTATTCTTGAAATATTAATGGGATGTACCCGAATGGGTTAACCTTTTAGAATTAATCCTTAATCATCATGACTTGACTAATGTAAGATAGTACGAAGGAACGACTCATATTTTACTTTATATTTAATTAAAGTCGTATCATAGTAAATTAAATTTCAATTTTCGAATGTTTACTGTCTGCAATAATAATTTCTTTCTTTAATTTTAGACAGTAATTAATATATGGTACCTATTCTCTTGATTGCTCGATGAGTTTAATAAAAATAGGATTACAAATCTCACAACCTGTCTGCACCGCTAGTGGATTTATTCATTGCAATAGTTGAAGCTTCAAGTCGCATTGTTGTGTAATTAATTTGAAAGTATTATATATATATATATTTAATTTATGCCATACAAAAATTTCGTTGATAATGATGGTGATATTTTTAATGATTGGATATCTTTTTCACAGTTACATTAATTCGATCTCAAACACGGCGAGAAATTAAATTGTTAGTTCCGAGAGAGGAAAACAAATATTCTCAATGTGTCAGCTTTTCTCGAGACGAAGACACCGAGCGCCTTCTTCATCAAGCGTGATTATCATATATTTGAGCAAGTGTACGCCACCGCCTGACAAAACCTCCGCTCATTCATTGGCCCATCGCTTAATACGATCCACGTTAGTTTGCTTGGACGATGTTCTTGTCGATAAATACGAATGTCGAAGCTAATTCGAGGGAGCTAGCGGAAAGGTAGTAATTCCTCGGAATTGGGGCTTTCTTAATTAGGGGTATACACTCGAAAATTTTGCTCTGACAAGTAGATACTCTCGGAAAGTAAAAACGTTTATTTTGTACTATATTATACAGTCATTCTTAATTCTGTGCTTGATCTATGATTTTTATCACTTGCAATGTTTCTCGAAGAATAAGGCTCTCAATATATTAATTAATAGTCGAATCGAAAACTTGTTATGGAAAGTTGAATCTCAGAAAGTATAACTTGCTAAGGGATATCTGATCGACTCCGATGTGTCAAGGGTTCACCGGCAACATTCACTATTAAAAGTTCTCTCGGAGAATAAAATTCTCTTGACCGAATATCCATCAATAATTATTCGCATTCATGTGTCTGCTAACTCGTAACTGTCGCTCTCCCGGAGGGACAAAACTCTCGAGTGTGCACCGAGTCGAAGAACAACATGGAAACGTAACCATGAGAATAAGCTCGCGATCCACATTCACGAGCGTGTCATATAACTAGTTACTCGAAACTTGCTTCTTTTTTTTTCTCAACACGTCCACGGAGAACGCGTTATCAACTCTCGTTTGCGTACTAGGGTGAAGTGAAAAGTAATATAGAGATAAGGAGAGAGAAGAGGTGAGGAAAGATGCAAGTAACGTGAGTGACAGAGAGAAAGAAATGTGAATTGGACAGAGGGTAAATGTCGAGGGACGCAAGGAGTCAGCGAGAAAATAGTGACGAAGAGGGTTACGTAAAGGGAGACAGAGAGAGCGAGAGAGAGAGAGAGAGAGAGAGAGAGAGAAAGAGAGAATAGTCGAGAGAGAACGCCTCCGGTCGGCTGAAACTGCCAACTAACGAGTAACAATCCCGCGGTTATTTGCTTAATGGCGCTTACTGTTGTTGGTCTCCGCGGTAGACTAGAGGTGGCCGTCTCTAATTGCCAACACGAATCTCGAACCAGTAATAATAATTATCCGTTGGATATCCCCTAAAAGAGGACCGATCACCGATCTTTCCCATTTAAAAATTCCCGAAAGAGCAGAAGAATGCTAATCTTTAAGGTGTATTTAATAGTTTCTAACAATAGTAACTATCGAGAGTGATATTCTCGGTGATTTTTAATACTTAATATAGACACCAATAAACTAATGCAGAGATTACTTTTTTTATGCCGATATGAAATTTTAACGAATATTAATATTAAGTAATATTGATTTGATTTATTTGATTTTTGAGAAAATATAATTTTCTCGATTTTCATGTATATACGTTTCTAGCATAATATTAACAATAAAATTATATTCTATTTTTTAAATGCACGTTGTCATAATGATATTTTGCAATGCAGAAATATTTAGATGTTAATGAATAAAGTTCATCTTTGTGTTTGTATGTTAAACGAACGGCGTGGCCTTCAATAATGTTGATTAAATTCTGGACGCTATATCATAGCAGAATCATGTACAACTTTCAACGTAATATTACTATATAGCGTTAATGATACGGAATTTATTTCTAACATTCCCTTAAAATAACCGCCGACGAAAAGTGGGACACAGTCTACCTTTGCGCTTAAATAGATTTAGGGAAAACATGTTAGCAAAGTTCATTAAAATTTCGGGGAAAACGTGCAACTCTGATATAATGCTGATATGAAAGGTCAGGTTTAATGTACCTTTAAACCGACTGTAGTTGAAGCCCGAAGTATTTCGGAGCTAGTTGCTTTTCGCGTAATAAGCGTGCTTTTCTCTTTTTTTTTTTTCATGTTTTTGAGAGCAGCGCGAAATTATTTTCACTAGCTAGACGTTCATCATCGCGCCAGCACGAATTTGCAAATTTTCCATAGCTGCTCTTCAACGGGATTCGTTTTGCCCCGGTTCTACTACGGGCGTAAGCGACTTTTCTCATACACCTGCGCATTTACCATTGCGCACCTCCTCCCCCCCCCGCCACTTCCATCCCCAACTGCTACCCCCTTCTCCTATATCTCCACGCCTCCGTATAGTCTCTCGTCGACCTATCTCCTCGCTACGGCAATTTCAAAAAAGTGCATTTTTCAAAAAACCATAAGACTAAACTTCTAACTGTACTCCTCCTCGGCTCCAACCAGACGAAGAAAATCTATACGTCGGATGGAAACTGGGCGCGGAGCGTTCTACGGTCCGATTCAGAAAACATTTCCCCGCTTTCCTCTCAAATAAACTGAACGATTGGTTGCATGCTTGGAAGCGCATATTAATCTTTGCTGAAATGTTGAATTTCCAACACGATCGCAAATTTTATATTAGTGTAAATCTCGAGTCCTATGATATAATTATGGATGGACGGGGGAGCGATAGATGAGTCTTTCATCACGTTCGGTCGTTTTCGCGAGGAAAGATGATTTACATTTGAGTCAGATGAGCCGCGAGTTTGCGGACCGACGCTTTTCGTCGTGATCGCGTAATTTCGATTCGCATAGAGAGAGAGAGAAAGAGAAAGAGAGAGAGAGAGAGAGAGAGAGAAGTTTGTTCGTTCGCTCATCCGACTCGGCAAAAGCTTTCGACGATAGCGTATGAAGCAGCCTGTACGCAGAAGCGCGTTGTAGTGGGGAGCGTGGGCGAGCGGCAGAACGGAGTAAAAGGGGTTAGGGGCGGTAAGGGGGGGACAACGCGCTGCTGGCGAACGACGGCGTGGATCGGTGAACGGGGAAGCGCGGCGACGGGAGAAGGACATTGAGCGCGTAGTCGGACAAGGAGGGAAGGCATTACTCGTGCATGGGGCGTTACCACGGAAACCCCTATTCGTTCTCCATCCCTTCGCTCGCTCGTCAGGCAGCGCGAGAGAACGAGGGAACGAGAAATGCCCGTGGAGGGACGAGGGGGAGAAGTGGGGAGGGAAACGGTGACAGAAATAGAGGGACCGAAAGGACGACCGACAGAGAAAAAGGACGAAGCGCGAGAGGAAGAAAGAGAGTAGAGAGAGGAGCGAGTTGGCCGCGCACAAGTCGGTGGAAGCAAGAGAAAATGAGAAAGACAGAGGTAATGGGAAAGCAAGAGAGAGAGAGAGAGAGAGAGAAGTAATTGTGTGGGAAAGAGAGAGAGAGATAGAGAGCGATATAGGGCTGGACGATGGGTGCGAGCGAGAGAAGCGGCAATGCGATATCGAGAGGGGAGTGGGTGATGAACGGAGCGAGTGAGAGTAGGATGGAAAACGAGAGGATACGTGTTAGAGGAAGATAGCCGGCAAATGCGGAGCCGCCAGTGCAATCAACCCGTTGCCCACTCGCGAGGGTAAAACTATCCCGAAGTCAGACGAGGATACGTATATTGCGGAGGGAGCTTTGTCGCTATATACGTATATATTTTATATATGTATATATATATATAAATATATTTTATATGTACACATATACACACACCCACACACACACATATATATACATATAGCAGCATATAGTATAGGAGACATCGAGTAAGCAGGAGATGTAGAGGGAGGGAATGAGCGCGGAGAGCGAGATAGAGACAGAGAGTACGGAGAAACGAGTGCTCGGAGAAAAAAAGACCAGACGAAATTACGAGATTAGATGCCTGCTACCTGTAACGAGACTCCATCGATAAAACTGCGTTCTGCGTTAAAAATCCCAAGACCATCATTCACGTGTGCTTTTTTAATACGATCCGCGCCTCCAACCGATGATGACAATTCCCGACAAGAGCTTGTCTACTCGCGAGACGCGCGAATCATCTCGAAATGGATATACTTGACTCTGAAAGATAATCCCGATCAATTATATATTCGTCTAATAGTAACAAACGATGAAAGATGGGAGGGGGAAAGAGAGGGTCTTTGTTCCATCCAGCGTCCGCGTTTATTTCATTTCGGTGTCGTAATTGTGAAAACTTTGTTCCTTCGTCGGCGTTACAAAACTCGCATTTTACATAACGCGCTGCGCACGCCGGAGAATATTATCGACATTTCTCTCGCGCACGGTATCTCGAACTACGCCCGAGTAAATGAGGAGCCTGAAGTCGGTCCACGAGAAAGTCATCTCCCGATAAATCCTCCCAAGCGATCCGGATATTCACTGAAATATTCGAGACATACAGTTGCCCTTTGATTATGGCAGGAGGTGAAATTAAAAATGCCGCGATGTCGAAACGTTGAATGATTTTGAGTCAAGTGACGTTTTGATAGATTTTTTATTTCAACAATACAATTTTCAAGATTTTATATATTAATATAATTTTAATAATATTGTTAATTCTACGACATCTATGATATCAATATTAGTTGTATTTTGTCAGAGATAGATAAATATAATATAATCGAAAAAATCCGTAGAGACATGAAAAAATTATGATTATTATATTTCTAAAATATTATCATATTTTCCGCAATTTTATATATCATTTCAACATAATTATCTTCAAAAATGCGCTAAAGTAAGATTTATATTTCTATCCTGTCAAACGGCTCATATTATACATGTAAAATATATATATATATATATATATATATGTAGATACGATGTTAAACTCTCATGCGCGAGGGTGTCGGAGCTTTCGTTCCTCGTGGCTGTTGCTGGTAAGACGCAGTTGCTCTATTCTTTTGAAACCAGTTTTCCTCCACATGGCCGTCATGGAGAAGGGCAGACTGAAAGAACGAGAAAGAGATACCGAGAGAGAATGAGAAAGAGATAGGAGAGTGAGGAGATGAAGAAGAGAAAAAGAAAGAAAGAAAGAGACGGAGAGAGACAAGAGGCGCTCACGTATATGTATGCCCGCATGCACGCACACAGTTACACGCGGCCGTAGTGCGCGCGCACACACACACACGCACACACATACATACGTTCTCTCGCCGTACGCACGTCAGCTAAACTAGAAAGTTGCTCCGACCGACGTTGTCGGTCGAAGAAACGCCGCTCGGGCTAGAGCTGCCTTTCGAATTTCAACCGCGAATATTTTCTACGTATAAACGCCGCGTCTCGTGTCCGCGCCGGACATGCGCGTCCTGGCGAACTGCAAAATTCGATCGGCGCGCGCGCGGACCGTACTCGATTCTCTCTTCTCTTGCCGGCCGCGGCGCTAGCCCATCGTATAAAACGACGAGCGGCGATCGAACGCAGCGTTTTCGAAAGCCCCCCCGTATATCCCGTGCCGTCCGCGTTAGCTCTCTCGCGAGCGGCGCGGCGAGCTCGCTACGGATCGGTAGGTGCGATCGATCGAGCGTATATTTGGTCGGAAGCCAAAACGCGCGATGCGCCATCACGTATACATAATATACTATCGCTACATGGTACATACCGTGTACATACGTATCTATATATATGTATAATATACGAGGAGTCTTGTTATACGTTTTAATATTTTATATCGCGCTCTGTCTCGTCCAATAGCGTTACAATTGTAATTGGGATTGATTCTTGAGCGCGATAAAGTTGTAAAATTATTCCGACGAGAAACTTTTTAAAATAATTTAAAATCCTTCTTCTTTTTTTTAAAAAAAAAAAAAAAAAAACGAGCGGTATAATTTGCTCGCGCAAACATTAGTCGATATTAACGATATCTCGTTTTCGAGCTGTATTATAAATTAAAATTTTACATTGTACCGCTGGACACATCGCGCAATATCCCCCAGCGTATCGCTGACGGATTAAGATGCGCGAATCCACCCTGTGGATATCGTGAAACCTGGTCGCACAGACGCCTCTGTTCCTGCGAGTAGAAAGTCCACCGGTAGAAGTATTTCGTTCTACGGCGACGGCAACGCGGCGACTTCCCGCCGTGGCGAGGTGAGGCGAGACGAGCTGAAGCGAAGCTGAGAGCTGAGAGGCGAGACGAGGCGAGGTGAGACGAGACGAAACGAGGCGAGGCGAGGCCTCGGAGCGTGGGTATCAGCACGGAACCGAGTCTACAACGCATTAGCGCGGCGTTGTCACGTTTCGAGGTTCTCTCTCCCTCTCCTCTCTCTCTCTCTCTCATTCTCTTCTTCCCTCTCCCTCTCCTTCTCTCTCTTCTCTTTTTCTTTTTCTTCATCTGTCTCCGTTTCTCCTCGAAGCTTGTTCCTTTCCCTCCCTCACTGTCCTCCTTCACCCCGACGCCTCGCGCCTTGCAGTACCGACTCGTTCTTTCTCTCGACGCCTCTCTCACCGTCTCTCGCCGTGCGACGTTGCTGATTCGACTGGCGGGAAAACTGGCTCTTCAAACGGATTTTCCCGCGACACGGCACACGATCCACGGTTTCTCGCTATTATACTTTGTCTTGCCGTTTTGTGTCCGCTCGTGGTCTGACTTATATCGGTATTGCCGGCATTTGACGAGCGTTATATCGACCGTCATCAATTTCGCGCCGAGCGCGGCGAAAATCTCGGGGACGCTTCTACATTTTAGCGAAGATTTATTTTAGAGTTAGAAAATTTTTCTCGAAAATGTGTTACCCCGCGTTCTCGTAAACAATAGAAATAACATCCGACCGCATTCGCGGAGAAAGCGATAAACGCATTCGTTGTATTTACGTTGTATTTTCCACGCTAAAGATGCGTTATCTCTTGTATCTTTTAGAACCTTGCTCTATCATTTAGAGTTTAATTATATTTTGCTCATTTTTACAGCGAAATTAAGCAAATTTTTAAAAACATCACTTTAATATAGTCAGGATATCTAACAATATATAAATGAATTCTTTCATCATAATATATAAATATTACGTTAAAAATTAAAATAAATACAGATTTATAATCTTGTTTTTATTTCTGTTTTCAGCATAAAACCAATGAAAGGGAAGATGTTTTGGGCCTAAAGGTAAGCTAATTTTATAATGCAAATACATAATATATAATATTTGTCATTTAACAAACGATAATTTTTTATTCCGAGACTTATATCTGTAAACTTTTGCAAATAAAGTGAAAAATAATTCGCAGTTATATAGGAGATATAGTCGAGATTTTTCGGGGCATGGTAATAAAAAAACTATATCTATTATCTTTTGTGTCACGCGTGACATTGATAGCTCTGAATGTGCGCGGCAAATGGAACGCTAATGATCGAGAACAAAAATATATTAGGCACGTTAATTCAAAATATATTATTCACGAATTTACACAAGAAATAACTTTCTAACTTCTCTTCATGGTATAAAGTGTCATTTTTCGAAGGACTTGTCCTTCACAATTTCCATCTACCGCGCGAATAATTCCGTGTGGCTTCATGTTGCGAACGATAACCCTGACCATAAACACCATTGTCAAATCGATCACGATTACTCGATAGATTAATCACGAGAATCCCACAAGGAAAATTAAGATCAGGTTTAATATATACGATACATATACAATATCATATATATATATATATATATATATATATATATATATATATATATATATCAATCTATAATATCATAATTTGACTATCGATCGATAAATATTAGATTTTTAATTTTTTTTAGAATATATATATATATATATATATATATATATATATTCTAAAATTTAACGAATATTAGATTTTTAATTTTTTTAGAATATATATATATATATATATATATATATTCTAAAAAAAAATTAAAAATCTAATATTTATCGATCGATAGTCAAATTATGATATTATAGATTGATAAAGTTTATAATTATAATTTGACTGTAAAAATGTTTGAATTTGTAGTCAATTTTATTTTTAAACAACGATATTAAAGCGGTATATTATAGAGCGATAAAATATTTTATTCTCAAGAGGTAGAGATTACGTATCTTGAAAAAAGTTGAAAATATGAAGTATATTTTTGGAAAAGCAAGTTTTATTAAATCCGCTTGCGATACAAGTTCTCGTTCTCTAAGTTCGGCGTCTTCGAGAGGCCCCCGAGTCGGCGTCCGACGACGTCCTGTGACTTTGAAAATAGAAAGTCACTTTGAAAATAGGCTCTCTCCGAAATATGCGCGCTTGGCGAACCCTTCCATCGTCTCGGCTAAGAAGAAGAAGAAGAAGAAGAAGAAGATGAAGGAGAGAAAGAAGAAGAGGAGAAGGAGGACCGCGATGAAGAAAATGAGGAGATGGGCGGAAGGAGGAGGGGGCGGAGGGGGTATAGACGCGGTTTTAGACTACGGACTCGGCGCGTCGGCGTCGAGTTAAAAATAACAGTAACAGCGGCGGCGGAGCCGGTCCTTGTCGATGTCTACATCGTCCACGTTGTATTTACCGCTGACTGCCATCGCCGCCGCTGTTACTGTTGCTGCTAGCTGGTAGCTTCCACCGCTAAACTGGACGGCGATATCGATGACGCTACTGCGCGCCATTGCGACATAGCCTTGAGCGCGCTGTGCGTCGCGTATCGAGGAAGTCTAGGAGCGGAGCTGGCAAAGTCGCGACGCTTCGATTTTTTTGCAGTAATTTTAATATCTATCTTGTCGGCCATGCGGAGGATTTTTATCGCTTCTACACGAGTTGTAATAGAAATTTTATCTGCTCTGTTTAACGCACGCGCCGATATTATAATCGTCAATCGGAGTTTTCCATTCGCTGTTTCGAATCTCTCTCGAGATTCGCGCATTTGTCGCAGGACGAATTTGTATAAATCTTGATGACAAATTGTCACGTTTCTGTTTCGCGAACAACTTTCGCGTCGATAAAACTGGACAAATTTGTCGGTGGTTTTTACGAAACAGAAATTATTTAGCTCGTACTTGTATGAGTCGATTTATTTGTAGATTTTCGAGCGTAAACTTGACACGAGATCTGTCACGAGTTTTCTTCATTGCGACAGCTTTGTTTGCTTTATTATTATTATCGTGAAAATGGCGTTTCAAATTTAATTATTTATTAATTTGCGGTCTTATATAACGCTTATCAAATTATTATATTTCTTGAAGTTTATTCTCTCTTTATTTATTTATATTTTTATTTCTAATCCCTAAATTGTATAAAATTTAGGATTTTAATTTTGTCAAAGCAAAACACAGTCCGACTCTAATTCGAGAAGATTTAAAAAAAAAAATTTGAAAATGAACTACTAACATCTAAACAACTTAATTAAATTAAATTGACATAAATTCAATAACGCATTAGAAAATAATTTAACGGAATCATAGATTGCGTATATAATGCAGATATAATAATCTTGTCACACTTTCTTTGATCAAAAAAATTCTTCGAAATTTATGGTATTTGATATCGATTAATAATTTAAATATCATCATGTTTCAAGTATCTTCTTTATATATCATGTATAAAATTCTGTAGAGAGACATGCGCGCTAAAATAATTATGAGTAACACGATAACATGACGAATAACACTTGAGGACTCGGGAAGGCTTGATCAAAGTGTTAAATAAGAGAGCATATCAATATTATATCTATGCGTATCTTTATAGAGGAGTATCGCGGGTCGCGGCTCGAAATCTTGGCTGCGCGCGCGATCAACGGATTCTCTCTTCGTGCAACGGCGAGACGAATTTTATTTTTGTCCCGCGGTGGCGTCCCGCGACCTCGATGCCATCCTCCCCCACTATATCTCGCTGTTTAGCGCCGCGGCTGATACTCGTAAATCCAAAGCCACGACTTGCAATCGCCTCCGCAGATACTTCGATAATACTCGGGACGGTATCGAACATTATTATATGCGTATCGAACGGGACGGCTTCAAATTCAGAAACCGGCTCGCAAGAGTTTGCGTTTATCCAACACTTGTTATATATATATTTTTTTTTCTCATCTTTAATATTTCTAATTTTTTAGAATGTAATAAATATTTCTGATATTTTCATGTTGTGACATAAGAGCGATGGTCATCGTGAGCACGCTGTCGCGCGACATTTATTTTTTCCGACATTCTCAGATTTATATTTATTTCTTGTATTTAATAATTGGGAAAATGCGCCTTTTCGAACGTGCGATTTCGATCGCCTTGTTCACTTACAATTAGTGGCGCGGCATGCCGGACTCGGCTCGGCTAGGAAAATAGTCGGGACAGGATACGGGAACAGTTACCGGCGCGTCTCTCAGGGCCAGCTCGCCTCGAGGCAAGGACGGTACCGCTACGGGCAAAGATCTTCCATTGCTCTCCTCCCGCAGGAATTTATGACGCGAAAAATCTCGTTTCCTCCGCGGAAATTCTCGCTGATCATCGATTCCTCGCACGACTCTCGCCGCCTGAACTAGCGATCGTATTTAGGGATTGTCTTTAGGAAAAGCGAGAAGATAATGTTGCGGCGAGTCATTTTTTCGGAACAGATACGATATCTATTGACATGAGATTTACAAATGGTAGCACATATTTTCTCCCAATTCTTTTTTCTTTTAACGAATTGGAATTCGGAATTGTGCCTTAATATTCGAACAGAATATTATCTTTCTTTTCACAAATCTTTTGTCATTCTATCATTTGAAATATCTTTAATTAAAAATTCTATTAAAATGCGCTTAAAATTCTCGAAAAATTCTCAAAAAATAAGCATTTGCTTATCCGCGTTAATTTATATTGATTATTTTATATATAGCGATCCGAACGTGAGAGCCAGATAACATTGTCTCTACCGACAAATAGGGAAACTCTGATTTCCACGGTTAATATTCGTCCGATCCAAATATTAGCGACGCGGGCGGGATCGATCGCGGGGGTAAATAGATGGCTGGACGGGATCGGTAAGGGGCGATATAGGACGACACTCCTAGATCCAACCGAACGAGCGTACGGAGGTCGTTGAATCCCATTAAGCGGTACTCTCTGATCGTTTCGCTGCCGACCACCTGTATGCCTGTACGTTCTTTTCAGCCGATGTCTCCGCATCCGTGTTTCTCCCTACCTCTTACGGTGTATCTATGCGTCGAGCGACGACGACGACGACGACGACGACGAAGAGAAGCTGGATATCAGGATGAAAGCGATTATGTTCCTCATCGTCGTCGTCGAAACCGCCGTCATCGTTGGTGAATATCGCGCACCACGGCTAGAATATTGCATTCTCCTTTTCTCGTGTAGCTAATGCGGCCACACCTTTCACCAACACCAAGCCCGGCAGACTCTGACTAGCGTGCTTTAGCTAGCTAGCTAGCTGGCTACCTAGCTGGATGGCTAGGCTTGGCTTGCCGATCGGAATAGCCAGGCCTCGATCGCTCGACTCGCTCGTTTCCTGCTGTACGACAACTATTCGCGCACATCTCACAACGCGAGAGCCGTCTAACAGTAAAGTCTCTCTCGCTTTGTTCCGTCTTCGCAATCTTTGGCTTCAACAAACGGAGAGAGACTATTTCATAGGATTTTCATTATATCTTTCCATCCTTTACGGGCTTATTTCTCTTAAATCTTGAGAAATTTTCGATACGTTTGATATATGTAAGTTAAGATATAACTTGCGTATTTTTCGGAATTAAAAATAGATTTCACATACAAATTGAAAATATATTTTAAATACGGATTAACGAATTGCATGATCCAAATATTTGTAACAGTATTTGAAAGAGTTTGAAATAAAAATGTTCGAAGTGCAAATTCAAGCAATTCGTATAATGTGAACAAAATTAACGGTTAAACTATTTGGTCGATTTGTGATGTCTGAAAATTTGAATATTTGAAAAATTCAGACATCAAGAAAAACGTATGCGAAAATAGTTCTCAGTGGACAGAAAAAGCTAGCTTTAATTTGTCCTTTTTTTGTAATATATAGTTCAACTTATGATTTTGATACCTAAATGCAGCATATAATCTTCGAAACTGAAAAGTGAAATATATGTATATATATTTATATTAATAGTAGTATATATATTTATATATTATAATTTAATATATAATATATTTATTCTAGAACAATTTATTCTTATATATATATAATATATTTATTTCCTCTAATAATTTTATTTTATTATATATTTCTTTTACTATTTTCAGTTGGTTAAAGTTTTGTAAAGATTTGTTTTTAAATGTTATTTCAAGGTTGAAGCTGAACGTGTCCGACCAAGAAAACGATTCTTTAAAAAACACAAAAAAAGGCTATTATATGAGAGAAAATCTTTTGAAAATTTTCTTAGGTCTATGTTTCGTTGGTGCTTGTAAATTCCTCAAGTTTTTTTTAAAGATTTTCTGTACAGTTCTCGGAAGGATCGTTTCCTTTCTTCTTGTTCTTTTTTGTATTTTTGTATTTTGTATTTTTTGTATTGTTCTCTCTCTTTTTTCCCCTTCAATTTTGCTCATTTTTCTTATCGAATCTCCGTCCTTTGTACCTACTTTCTCTTTCTATTCTTTACTCTAATATTCTTCTTTTCTTTCTCTAATTAGAAATCGAATCACACAAAAATGCATCTCGAAAATTAAAATAACCAAATTATGATTAAAAATTGCATAATAACGTGGAGCACTCAAGTTTCTCAAATTTTCTTTTCGATATGCATGACTTGTTTAATAGGATTTTATTTTAATGATTTTCTTTCTGTAATATAAGGTTATCTAACCTTCGGTATCTCGGGATCTAATTAGCTAATTGGCATAGTTACATTATTGTGATAAAGTGCAAAGTCGGCGATGAAACAATCAGCCAACCGATCATCCTGCACAGTCCTGTTCGCAGGAGCGGCAGGGCGCCTGTTCGATAAAGGGAGCTTTTTCCGCTGCCGCTTCGACGATCCGAACAAAAAGGGCCGAGACCGTAGTCTACTACCCGGGGTCCCTTCAGCATAAAAGGCTCCAACCCTCATTCTCTCTCCCTTCGGATAGTGCGAGTAGGGTCTTCTACCCCGAATCCAAATCCGACCTGGTCCTACAGCCTCCGCGTATATTTCAACCGTAGGGCCACGTGTAGCATTGCTCATACGCCATCACACGTGAGCATTTCCATTAACTCACGTGTTATCCATGTAGAGCAGCACGTATTGTTCGAAAATACAAACAGCAACTTTGTTTCGCTAATTATAAAAATTTGTAAAATGATTGTCTTTCTTGAGTAAAAAACAGAGTCTATTGATACTGCAAACTTTAAAGATGCAAAAAAATTAAATACACATTTTATATCAGATATTTGTGAATTCACCAGTAAACAGTAAATTTACTGCATTTTTTGTAATGTATTTTCCGTTCAATCTTCTCGTCGGAATGTTGTACGCCTACTGCATTCCCACGAGTGAAAGCTTAAATGAGAATCCCTGGGTTTTATTGTCGACTCTTCACGGAACGTACCACGATGCGCCCTTACGTCCGACCCTTGTCAAGGCATCGTGGGTTAACGTGACCCAAGCACGTTCATCCGTATTTCCTACCTGGGCCCAGGTATCGGACCCAGGCCCCACAAGTAGGTAAGAGACGCTATTTCGAGACAAATTTTTCCGGGCGCATCTTCCTTGGAATTCTTGGGGACTTTGCTTTTGGACGTGACTAACGGAAAATGGAACCTAATTTGTACAGTAAATCGCAGCTTGACGTTATTTTGATGCAAATCAAACCGGCTGCTATGTGACGTAAAATTAGTGACGTAATAATCTTCTCGAATCGAATCGCGTTTTAAGTAGAAGGATCAAGGTAGTAAAAATATATTAATTTAGAAGTATCGTACGATATCAAATCTTCTTCAATTAAATTATATTTTTACTAAAGAGTGTAAATCTCACGTATTCGCAATATTGCAATCTTGCGGTAAAATATTTCCGCAATGTTTCTCAGCCATCTCTTTTATGTAAATTCTTATACTAGATCGATATAAAAAAAATACTTCGAGAGATTTTGCCGAACAAAATATATAATACTATTAAATAAAATATAATATGCATTTTTTCTTTATACGAGCAAACTTTCGATAATTTGATGTATTTTTACTCATGTATTGATTCATCATTCTCGCAAGTGGAAAGTATTCGCGTAATGTGCAAGCCAGACGCGTGCGTGCCCATTGTTGACCAGCCGGCACCTGCTACGTCCGAACTGTCCACTTGTCCTTTTCCTTTTCTCTCTCCTTCAAGTGTCCCACGGACATCGTAAACTTCAACCCGCGCGCCCACACTCTTTAGATATAAACAGGTTACGCGCGCGCGCGTCGCCTCTCTCGCTTTATTCTCCCTTCTCTCGTCTTTCTTTTCTCCCTTGGTTTGCTTTATCTTAACGTGTGGATTTTAAGTGTCTTAACCCCATCTTTTGTACAAAGCAACCGTGTAATTCATCAGTGTGATTTATTACCTTGGTTAAAGCAGGTCGAAAAAAATTTGCGTCCATATTTAATTCATTATTGCAATGTTATAATCCATTTCATATGATTTTATTTATAGATTTTATTATATATTAAAGAGAATTTTTTGAATTGCATGAGTGTGATGGGTTTAATTAAAAAATAGATTCTTTTCTTTTGTTGTAATCTAAAGACGAATGTTTAAATTTGTCAAAGAATTCATTGCTGAAAGAACACATCCAGCATCCATAAAAGAATTCGCGTATCATTCAATAAATGTATATTGATATCTCGAGATATACTGCTTTACAGTTTCAGCGTGACTGATCGCACCATTCCATTCATAGACGAGTCAATCGACGCGAGTCTCCCTTCATCGAAATCAAAAATATTTGAAATAAAAACCTTCGCGCTCCACATGACGCTGGATGACGAACGCCGAAGGGTGAACGAGAAGGGGATTTGGGGTTGACGGATCAGGGGGAGGGCGCCGCGTCATACGCGCGTAAGCAGGAAGACACCACGGTAAAAAATCCGGCGCGGGGGCAAAAAATGTATCGGAAAGAGAGAGTGATGAGTATGTATGTGTGTGTATGTATGTGTGTATATATATATATATATATATATCCCCACCGGTACTCCCACGCGCAAGGGGTGCTCGCCATTGCCCGACATATGGCCCACTTTTTCAGCCGCCGTGCGTCTCCGCTTTCCCACACGGCGGCGAAGGTACAGCCATTCACATGTGTATGTGCGTGCGTGCGTGCGTGCGTATGGTGATGCCCGCACGGATGCATCCATCAAGCTGTTTGAATTCTCTGATAGAAGAAAAAGGGAAGTTTGCCTTAACGCGCGAATTACTTTTAGCACAGTTTCCGAGTTTCTACGTATCCGAAACTTGTACCGTTTCTTAAAATATAATTTCGATTATTAATTTGGTATATATATATATACCATCGATTCTGAACTCGGAATTTCTCTCAGAATGAACGACCCGCATCGACAGGAAATATATAATAACTGCAAGTTTATTACGATATACATATTTTGAAAGAAATTCTTTGTATATTTCTATAGAGACAGAATCGCGCAATTACTTATATAATAGTTGTCATTAATTTACGATCAAATCTTGTTGTGTTTGTCGCTATAATAATTTCGCAGTTTGCCACATGACCTACGAAGCTCGAAACCATGTCCTCACTATCGTTCAAACAAATTGAGACATCGCGAATTACGGGGGATACGCGCGAACCTTTGACTCTACTAGTACAACTGGCACGGACCAATTAACGATCTCCAGGGCGTTTGCCGTCGCTTTATTTTCGAGGAATCCACCGTCCTTTTTTTTCTTCTATTTCTGGTTCGCTCTCTCTCTCTCTCTCTCTCGCTTCTCTCCTTCCTGCTTTTCGTCTCCGCTCGTCCTCTTGCCGGCGACTCTCAATTTTCCGTCCTCGAGTTTTTCGTTCCCTCTTGTCTACTTTCTCTCTCATCCTCCCTCTCGTTCCTGCTCCTCCCCCTCCTGCCCCACTTAGTTCCCCGATTTTCGGGGTAGGACCCTTCAGGACACCGCAGATGTCATGCGCCCCTATAGATAGTATCAGTGACGCTCAGTTCGGCTTACGTAAAAGAGCACGTGTCCTTGATCATTCTAAACGTGACACATCATCTCGTCAGTTTTATATAACTTATTTCTCTCTTAATAAAATAATCTATACACATACACATATACATTTTAACAATATATAGTAATGAAAATTTCAACAAATAATTATAGAAAAAAATTATATATTATATATAGTTAACACATCATATCTTTATTATAATGACGTATATGAGAAAAAACTTTTGACATCAATAACGTATACAATTTTGGTTTTCGTGAAACGAAAATGTCAATGATTTCCAAAGAACGCATATGCGTGTCTATCGAGCATGAACAGATGATGGGAGGAAGGAGGGGGAGAAGAGGAGAAAAGGATATGCGAATGAGAGGCACTGGGGACCAGGGGAGCCGACCCTCCGTTTTTGGCGACCTTCCTTTATTCATCCCCTAATGTAGGCCCGACTGGCGCGTAGGCTCTCCTCGTCGCTTCGTATATAGGGTAGGGTATTTACCAGTTGGTAGGTATATATATATATATACATATATATATATATATATATATATATATATATATATATATGTACGCGTGTTATATACCATACATTTATACATACAAGCGCGCGAAGCAAGGGAGGGTGCGTATGTACGTGCTGGAGAGATCGCCTACGCGCTTTCGTATATGTATCGCGTGGTAGCGAACGGGATGCCTCGGGGGTGGTGGAGGAGTGAATGAGCGGGTCGACGTCGTCTATTGGATAGTTACAGTCGAGACGCATCGCAACAATCCCCCCGCGTGTTTCTCGCCCCGTCAGCCTCCCCGCGACGGCCGATTCGTACACGTGCCCGACGTCCCTCGAGGGTGAAGCTTCGCAGACTCTCGCGCGCATTTCGCGCCCGATGACGTATCGCCCGCGCCGTTTTCGACTGCAAGTCTCGGGTTGCCGAAAAAGGCCGGTGTCTCGGAGTATTTATGGCACCAGCCAGTTTTTTTTATGGACGTTTATGAGAATCTTGAAAAATTTTTCGAGAGATATAATTGTTCAAAATTTTCAATCAGAGAAATGTGAATATAAATTTATATTATTCAACATTTTAAATAGTTTAATTAATTAAATAGTTTGTAGATTTAATTAATTTTATATTTATTTAAAGACACCTTATATAAAAATTTTAATTTCTAATAACAACTTTTGATAGTAAATAAATAATTTGTTAATACAAAATAAAATTATTTTTAAATAAAGAATATTGCAATGATTTATGTAAATTGCTCTTTTTTTATCATAAAAAATGTCATTAATATCTGATAAATGTCATCAGTATCATTAATTAATGATATTATAATATGGCTTCTGCTATATGAAATCGATCGCGCGTTCCAAGATTGAGCAACGGGAATCTCGGCGAGAAATTTTGTTTTAATGTTTAAACCGTCTTGAGCAGAGCGGAGTCCTTGAGGCCTGAAGCCGGTCGAACGGCGCGGCGCAATACAATCTTATCCACACGCGCTCGTTGCGATAGCGCGTGGCTAATCTGCCGTGGACTTTATTCCGCTAAACTCGTCGTCGTTGGGTCAGACTCCAGAATAGCGGCGAATTTCGACAACGGGGTTTCTTCGAACTTAGTTAGAAATTGTCTTGGACGAGAATATTTCGAGAATATTTCATCGAGACTTCGAAAATATTTCAGCGACGTATTTCGACATAAACAAAGATATAAATATATATATATGTTTGGAAATATATATTATAGAGATTGAATTTGCGTTGCTAAACATAACGATCTGTTCGATAGCGTTTCGACCTTGGCCGCGGTTCGCGTAAAATCCGAGGACGTACCTCCGGTCGTGTCCCCGAGGACATTTGTCAAATCGGGACATTCGATCCAGTCGCGCGCACGTGATAACTGTGACGAAAGGGAAACGTCAGTATACGAATGGGCTTCCACATCAAGACGTGTAGAACTGAGAAAGCAGGAGAAAGGGAGAGATATGTACGTCAGATCCGTCTTTCTAAACACACGTTGAGAGAAAGAGAGAAATATTATTTTTAAATATTTATTACTATGAAATAAATTTTTAATTAACATTTAATAAAATAATCAAATATTGACATATACAATATTGCAAGTATATCTTATATTTTTATCGTCTTTCTAACTTTAGACAATAGAAAGTAGATTTAAATTTAATGTCATACAAATCTAAAAAGACGATTGCAAAATAAATCATAGAGATAATAGTGACAATGTAAAAAAAAATCACGTCGGAAACGAAAAAATAGACGATAACGCGGGAAGAAAGTAAGTCAACGTCATCTTTCGAAGAGATAGAATTATCTTTGGCATGCCTCATAATTATAATCTTCGAGAAGTGAGAGTAGGTGCGTGCCTAAAAAAGGTAAAGCTCATTATTTATTTACGTAGAGCGAAGAAGTTTTGGTAACTCGCTCCCGTGGCTATTTGCGCGTGTGTCTTAATAAAAAATACTTTCCATCCACAACGCAAGACGCAACCGAGCGAGTCCTTTCGACATATTTCTCGCTCGCTCGCATCGCCCGGAGCTTGCTTCGTTGTTCCTCAGTCCAATAGCGACGTGCTCCGGCTGTTTGTGCAGCTTCGCAATTTCTCCTCTCGGCGCCGCCACCGTCGAGTCCCCTTTCGAAAATAACACACGGCCGGTTGACGTCATGCTGTCATGACCACCGTGGCGCGCCAACGTTGCTTCGACGTTCCTGTATGTGTGTGCGCGGCGCAGAAAATTCAACTCGCACGCACGCGCGCGCGCGCGCACGCACACATACCCGCCTTATAATCTCATATATACATGTATTATATATAATGCCGTACTCTTCCACATCGCGTGTGCGCACGTCACCGCCGATATCAACGGCGAATGCGTGTGAACGCGCACGTACACATACATACACACGGACACGCGTACCAACACCATACACTGACTACTTTTATCTACCCGACGACTGGTCTCTCGGCCGACTCAGCCTTCGAAGCTCGTTCGCAGAGCGAACAGGGCCGGCAGAAGACAGTGGATTTAGAAACATAAATATATAACTCCAACATATATTACATCCAGTCTCTCTTCTCTCATTTAAATATTATATTACACTTTCCGCAAAATTATTTATCATACGTATTCAAATATATTGGGAGGGAAGAAGGAAAGAGGAAAAAAAAAATAGAAAAAACTCATGCTTATGTTTAATTGCATTATTTAAGACTCAAGTTTTTTTTTTTTAATTATGATTTATATATACGCGATAATGTTTTAATTTTTAAAGTTATCACATCCTACATATTTTGTGATATATATATTTACTTATGTTAATTATATATACATAAAATTTATCCGCAATATGAAACGGCGCGTGTAGGATAGAAATATCCGATCGACCGGGTTTTGATTCAAGCATTTTGATTCTGCATTTTTCTAAATATATCATATTCAGGCATATGTATCGTGAACTCTTTATGTATTTAAATTACATTAGTAACACACACACACATATATATACTCATGAAATAGATGGTCCAAGATTCAATATAATTATTGATAAGATTCAAGGCGCTTTTTACAATAAAACATGTATATAATATTTAATAGCGGCATATTTGATCGTTTAGCCGAGAGGAAACTCTGCTATGCGAGCAATGGATAATAATCATTCCTCTTGACAGATAACGCGCAATCGCGGATGATTACAGTTTGTCCTTAGTAGCGAGAGAGAATTGAATCTGCATTAACGCTAATTAAACGATCGCGAGTCTAGGCTCTACGATTTCTAGCGTCGGCACTGTCGCGCGAGGTTGCTAGATAGCTCCGACTCGACGCGGCCGGCCGAGGCAAACATTACCTCATCGCCTGGCAGAGCCGGATCCACCGCGAACCTTCTCCACTTGGGATTTTACTATCCGCGCTTGGGCCGTTACTATCTTGCGCCACTGCCACGCTCACAAAAACGCTCCTTTCTCAGCCGACGACGGACGGATGCTCGATGGGACGGCGTATATATGTGTGTGCATATAGGTGTATATTTGCGTAATATATACATACACAAATATATATTTTAAAATTTTTGTAACGCGCGCGATTATTTACATTTATTTAATTTCATTATATTATATTTTGTCGCATTATATATAATATTATATTTGCCACGAAGCTTATATTTGTGACGAGATCGTTGATTTTACCGGTTTTATCCATCGTCATTATACCGCGATTTTTTTGCTCATTAGCGAAAGCGCTCCCGTTATTGAGCATCTAATGACAATCTGCGCATAAAACTTATCTAAATTCTTATTTCTTTATTTTTTATCGTTCACGTACTTGAATTATGAACGTACTTGAATGATGATTTAAATATTTTATTATACGCGAAGATATACGCATAATAAGATAGATATGTACTAATAAGATATATAAAATTTATATATATTATATATATATCGAACACTGATTTATATATTTGGAAGAAATGGAACTCACCAGAATTGTACCGATTCCGATTCTTGCTTCTCCCATATCAGTTGTTCAATTATTTACAAGTACTTTCCCGTTCGTGTAAACTCACCTATCTCGTCATCCGGTTGTAGTCGGATACATCGCGAGGCTCCTCTACTTCTAACGTGTCATTCCGCATTCTTTGATCGTCATGATTCGTATCGAATCGCGGCGCGATAAATTCTCTTAGTGCGACATTTTTTTTTTTTTTTTTTTTCTACTTTCCGACGATTTATACGGTTATCCAAGTCTCACGGCGCACCGGGTTACCTCGTATTCGTCGCCGGTTCGAACCGCGATAAAACTTCTACGGGTTTTATGTTCCCTATGTTTTCGTTATTCTTCCCTCGCTCGCTTGACGCCTGTTGCTCGCTCGTGGCGAATCCGTTTTATCACTCGCCCCGTCAAAGTTGCCACGCGTCGCGGAATCTATGACTTCCTTTATATTTAAATACGATATCGAAGTGTGACTTATGCAGCCCCAACTTCGTGAAAGCTGTAATGCGCGAATATCTTGGAAACTATTCAACACGTATGAAAGTTCTTTTAAATCATTCAGTCTCGTGCAGAAATCAAAGAATAGATCCATGCACGTTTTAAAATGTGTTTTTTTTTTTATTGCACAGAATGACGACCGAGAAACTGAATCGATTACAAAGTATACGATCCACACCTGAAAAATTCAAACAGCAGAAACAATTTGTTATCGCCTTTTAATTTGAGAATCACGATTTCTCGGCGATCTTATATCGCATCCCCTAATAATTATCGATGGGCACGAAGCCGCGAGATTCGCAAGATCTACAAACGAGATGCAACTTACGAGGATTTCACAAGTGGAAAAGGAGCGCCGGGGCGTGGCGTCTCTCAACTCTGATTTACGTCCAGTTAAGAACCGCATATTATCGCCACGTATAACTAATCCTTTCCAGTGTATTTCCTTCTCTCGTCCCTCCCTCTCTCTTATTGTCCCATCTGTGCATCGTCTCACCCTCGTCCTCCCCAGCCATCTCTGACCCTCTTTCACCCCCACTCTCTCTCTCTCTCTCTCTCTCTCTTATCTCGCGTTTTGTTACCTCTTCATCCCTTCCTCCCCCCTCTCCCTCCCTCCTTGCACTTCCTCCTTTCCCTAACCACCTTACCTTTCACCGTCCATCCGTCTCCTGCCCCTTTCTCCCGCACTATCCTCAACGCTTTGCCCCGGTCTCTCTCGCCTCCTTTCTCCGTCGCGCCCGGTGTTCCTCTTGTTCCCGTTCCCGTTGTCGATTCAACAAGTGCCCGGTCACGCTTCGCAAATATCGCACGTAAGAGGAGGAGACGCCGAGATTACGACCGCATCCGTAACCACCCGCCGGTTGGTCGAGTTCCGCCGAAATTTTCGAGTATATATATATTCCCAAGTACGAAGCTTTGCGAGTCGAGAGACAATAACAAAGTTTCGTCGATCGACGAAATTATTAACCCGTGTCGTTATATATCCTCGATTTCACGAGCTTATCTTTCGCCATATATGGAGTGATATATATATATATATATATATATATATATATATATATATATATATACACGTACAAAGATTCGCGCAGACAGATTTCGTGTATTTTTTTTCTCGCAATCTAAAACTTACGAATTATATAATTTTGAGCGCGATAACAAAGATTTCATATTGTTGACGCAGTAATCTATCGATGATAAGTATGGAGTAAAATAAAAATGTCAAATATCCGTATAGTTATATATCGCTTAATGATAAGTGAGAATTATATCCGGTGGCCTGCGTGTCATTTTGCATCCTAGATTTAAAGTAGCGCACATTTTAGAACATGATTTCTCAACGAATTGAATTTAATCTCATTTGTCTTAAATTCGCCTGAAGAACATAAATTGTTACTTAAATGCGCTCGCGCGAAATAGCATGTCGCTTTAGTTTTTAAAAAAGTGCTTGGAAAAAGCGTTTCGTTTTCTCGACGTTAGAAGGCGGGATGAGATCCATCGCGTTGTTTTTCCTCTACGATGATTCTACGAACGTTCCTCGGAGCTCCTCCAAGCTGACCGGTTGACCACGACGTCGCGTTGGAAGGAGAATCTCCGCGAGAGCGAGTCATATTCCAAGTAGGCCGCTACGGCCGGCCGCGGCGGATATACGCGGCCGCAACAGCACAAGCTGTTGCCGCTAGAGATACTCGAGTCAGATCAGGGACGTAGCTACTGCGTCGCAAGTAGAAAAGAAACAATCGAGTCTACCCATCCATCATATTTGACTAATAAAACTCCAAAACTGGATCACTTTCGGTCCGGAGTCGGATATATAAAATTAAACTCGTTTAATTACAAGAAGTTATATAATACGAAACAGAGTATTTAATATAATTAATTAACAAAATTATTTAATATAATTCAGAAAATTGGTATTTATTTAATTTTATTTCTTGAGTTTATGTGTTGAATTTTGAATTTTTTTCTATTGGTAATCTATCGGAATAAAATTAGAAAATACCTGAAATAGAAGAGAAAACAGAACAGCAACAGGAACACATATCACGTGTCTCGTGGATTCTACATGTTTGTCTTCACTCACGATAGATTCGGTCGGCATCGTGACTACAGCTATAACAGAGCTATATGCGCTATCAGCACAGCTTGTTGCGGCGTGGTAGTGACGCGCGGAAGCCGAGTTCGATGGAAATACGGTGACGATGACGTCTGTTCGCCGAGCGAATCCTATTATCGTCTCGAAACATTCCGTACAAAATGCTAGCGCTGTTTGTCTTCATCGTGTACCTCGTCAGCGGACGAATCTGTATGAAAAATTGATGAAACTTAATACTTAGCTGACTACTATTTAGTGAAACGACATAGCCGCTCTTATCAGTTTTAGCTTATGAGAGGACATTGGTTTTCAACTTTTCCGAACAAAAGAACGCGAAAAAATTAACTAGAAAGATTTCGATCTATCAAGATACTTTGCGTAGAATAATATCATTTGACAGTTGCCAATTTCTAAAGTCGTGCATTATGTAAAAAAAAGACGACACGTTTTTTTCTCTCTTTAACTTGATCGCGAGACTTGAAATTTAATAAGTTGCGAGTTGGAAACATTCGGAATAAAGGGAATATAGCATCCGATTATTTCTAATGCAAATTTGCGAGAGTTTCGCGAATTATCCAAGTTTTATAAGTGGCAATTCTCTCTATAATCGAGTCTAGCGACGTTAAGTCAAAGAGACGATAATCGACTTTGATAACGGGATTAATCGCGCGATTATGAAAGGGATTCTGGTGTCGCGTCCTCTGCCTTCGTTTCGAATTTCACCCGTCCACGTGCCTAGGAGGCAAAGCCCCGTCGTTACCCTTTCGATCGACCTTGCGACGCCGTCACTTTTTCGTCGGTCTCATCCGGCGTAAAGTCCCCACCCCACCCCACCAGCCCCTCTTCTCTCTATCTTTTTTCCGTGAAATCAAACGTCATGTGGAGGCCACGTGGACTCGGTCAGCCGACGAACATATCGCCGGTGACATCTCACGGCATCTCTCAGCACAACCGTGGCGATACACTGCTTGCTTGCTCTCTCTCCTCTCTCCTCCTCCCTCTCCCTTCCTCTGTCCTCTCGCCCTTCCAACTCCCCCTACTTTGGTCTCTCTTTCTCACGCTCGCGAGAGCGCGTTCTCACTCGCGCCAGCGGAGAAAACGCTCGTCTCTCTGTCTTCCGAGGTGAGCAAGGGCTGGAGGGAGGAACGATTATTTACTTACTTTCACTCGCGCGACCTCGTACACGCGTAAATCATCCACGGCTGCGTGGGTACCGCTTTCGTAGGGTCGCGAGGTACGCACGCGAGTTCGATTCGCCCTTACGCGATCGACGACGAGACTCGAAAGAATTATAATCCGCCGTTCGTATCACGTCTTCACATTCTTCAGTTCGCAAGAGGAATGCTTGCAGCTTTCATATTCAAGCTAAAACGATGTTTAATGACAAACATTGCTTCTAGGTGAATCAAACTTGACAGCTGTAACAAATGTTTATATGTACATATAATTTTATAAATAAAATAGCTTGCAAGTAATTTTTTTTTATTGTAAATTAGTAAAGAACAAGATTTTGTTATATTGCATAGTCATCAAGTGTCTCAAATATATTCTATATATATATATATATATATATATATATATATATATATATATATTTGTCACGGATACTAGCGAGCGATGTTGTTTATAAGATATTATTGGAAGTCGAACCGGCTTGCTAGCAGCGATCGTTCGCGTTCCGCTGATGATTTCTTCAGGGCTAGGGAGTCGCGTGACGTCATTTTCTCCATCGCTTCGTCGGAGTGCCGAGCGTCTGAGTCACGTCCTCTCTTGCCTACTCTCGCCTCCATGCGGCGTGCGAAACTAAAGCTCGCCCATTCGATTTTATTGCATTAACGCCGACGAATATGCAAGATAATGCTGTCCCTTAACAATCTTAGTCGTTAGAACAGCAGAATGTATGACATGATAGAATTATAATTTAAATATGCATGCCTTTTTCCATAAATAGAGTTAGAAATGTATACGAGAAAGTACGTGGAGCTAATGGTAACATTTTATGCGTGCTTTCAGAGTTGTGCAATGATGGGTCTGCAGGCGACGGCAGGAAAACGCAAATTGGAGGGTGGTGTTGGTTACGTGGAATTCCATATGGACTTGGGCGAGAGTCCGTCGAAGCTTGGACGCGTGGACGGTAGCTGGTGGGCGATGGATGACAATTATGGACCGCCCTTGAACCAGACATCGTATTACGAGATGGAGGTGAACTCACCCTGCCTACAGGCAACGAACCCGTGTCAGCCCTCGGCGACCGGTTCCTCGCAGTCGCAGCAGCAACAACAGCAGGCACAATCGCAACAACACTCGTCTCAACAGCACCATTCATCTTCCCAGTCGACGCAGCAAGCGCAACAACAGCAATCGCAGCAGCAACAACAATCGCCGGCGTCATCTTCGACGTCAGCCTCGTCCACGGTGACGCAATTACACCACCAGCACTACTATCATCATCAGCGCAGCGCCATCAGTCCAATCGGCAACAACGGTTATAATCAATTATCGAGATCTCAGCCGCAATGGGGCGCACTTCATCATTACGAACCGCCGACGATACGTCGCGAGGAGAACGGCAAGAGTTATTTGGAACTGGGCTCGAGTTATCGAGCAAACGAGCGATGTTGCGAAGGCTCCAAGTCGAGTTGGTGCCGACGCGGTCGAGCCTGTTACCGGCAACGAAGACTCGCCGTGCTCAACATCTCGATGTGCAAACTCGCCAGGTACCGCCAGTTCCCGGATCCAAGCCTCCACAGGTCGGTATTGATCTGCAACACTTTGAGACACCTGGAACGTGAGATGGAGAGAGATAGGAGTCCACCGCCCATGGAGCCGGTCATACCGGCACCGATAGCTCAATTGCAACCGCCTGAACAGGGCAGGTTAACGCCTTTCCCCGTGCCACCGACGTCGTCGGGCGAGACCGACGTCGATTCTGGCATCGGCGACAGCGACGACAGCCGATCGATTAACTGGGGCAGCGTGCTATCTTTGTCAAGCCAGTCGCCGCTCGACCCGCTCAACAACAACGAACTACTAGACGTGGATATAGGGCCCGATCTCGACTTGGATTTTATGCCCGGGTGGAAGTTAACGCCTCTCTCGGCGGACGACATCCTAAGAAGTACAACGACCCAGGAACAACATCATCATCACCATCACCATCATCATCATCACCATCATCAGCATCATCATCATCAACAACAACAACAGCAACAGCAGCAGCAGCAGCAGCATCTAATGTCCTCGGGGAGCAGTTGCGGCAGCAGCTGCGGTAACAGCAACGTCGTTGGTAGCAGCAGCGTCAACAACGTCGGTAGCAGCAGTAGTACGCACGAGTCGTTGATGTGCGTAGGATCATAGCCCTCGACCTTGACATCGTTGAGTCACCTCATCGATTTTTATCCGCTGACGCCGCAGGGCAAGTAAATCCACAACGACGGCCAGCACGCAAAAATCCTGCGAGAAAGTCCCTGGAAGGCGCGCGGGCGAGAGGCGGCAATGAATACGGCTCACCCTCTCTCTGGAGCGTTCGATGTCTGGCCGGCGACTCTCGAGGAGCCGCACTCTTCTCTCTTCGCGTTAATTTATTGTCGCGTCAATTACACACATAAACATGCATACAGACAGACGAAAAACGATACCGAGAAATCTCCTGCGACACTTTCGTTCTTCCTCCGCTTCCTTTTACCACCGTTATCATGACTGCTACCACTGTGGGCTCTATTGCTACTACTTTTACTACTATCCTTCCGTGACTATTTACCACTATCGTTACGATTATCCTATTACTATCGCTACTCTATTTCTAGTACTACTATTACTACTATTACTAATACTATTACTATTATTACTATTATTACACTATCGCTAATTAACGTGTCTCCCAGAATAAATATCTACTCCCCGAGGGACGGACGCGTCATGACACGCGGCACATTCGCAGGTGCAGACAAGACAACAGAGCGCTCTGAGAGTTTAAAGAACAGAGAGAGAAAAAAAGGATAAGCGAAGAGGGTTGGAGAAGAATCTTTACTGTCCGCGAACTGACAGGTGCTGCTACTCGCATCGGATAATCCGATATCCCGGCAGAGATTCAGATGGTTTTTGTATCTGGCTATCGCGTGTATTATTTTTTTCGCCGTGGAATTTTGAAATTAGACGCAAAAGCGATTAATATTTACCTCCAAATATGCCGCTATAAGATTTGAGAAAACCATCGGTAATCATCAACTCTCCAATAAACGCGTAATGATAACGATTCGAAACGTAGTTTCGCATTTGGTGCCTATTGGAGGATTGAAACCCATGTTTTCATAATTGCGTCTGCGAGCTTAAAGATTTACATGTGAATTGTCAGAAAAGCGATTAAGATATATGTGCGGAAAGATTCGAAAGGACGGAAAATAGAGAGAGAGAGAGAGAGAGAGAGGGAAGATGGTTTTTTGGCTACGCGTCGAGTACGAAGAAGCTTTCTTCGAGGCCGGAAAACTACGAGAACACTGTGATCGAAGTCTCTCGGCTCGGGGAGTTTCTGCTTTCTTTTCCGTGCGTTCACCCTCTTCGTAAGTTATATTCTGAAATTGCTGGGGAAGGCCGTCCGGGAGATCTTTTTTCATGAAATGACATTCAACATTCCCGAGTTTGCAACTCTGGAACGAATGTGACCAATCGATGATAACGTCGATGATACATCATCCGTGCGTACCCAGTATGCAATCATGTACACATTCACACACATAGTATATACATATATATACGACCGCCGTGGCCTATATTATACGCACGACGCACGAAGAGACACGCGCGAGTGCAAGTGCACACACAAGTCATATGGTGCTACAGGGCGGCTGTAGCCTGGTGCTTCTTTTCTCTAGGACAGACAAACACGCATACAGACACATACATACCTTAAGCCGAACGCGTACCGAATTTGCACGGATCGCTCCGTCGCTCGGGGTCGTCGTGACGCGTCCTACCGTCGTAAGCGTGATACGATGTAAATCGGAGACGTCGGCGTCTCGATCGAGAAACTGATCGCACCATCGCCCAAATTATTCGAATATTTCATCTCGCTAAAGATCGTCAAAAAGTGTCTGTGTTGAATATCTTGTCAAAGTAAATTGTTAAACCAAGGTAGAGAGAGATAAATAGGTGGTAGATAGGCTAATGCGACTCAGTCTCGATTGTTTACGCGTTGTGAGAATGAGGACAGTGAAAGAAAGGGTTTAAACATTTGCGTTGGAGCTGCGAGATATGTTTGGGCTGTGCAATAGAATGCGTGTCTTTAATACTAGTGAGTGTATCGTCAGGAGCATTGATATCATCAGGAACAAAAATTATTTTCATACAGCGATTATACAAAATCGTCTTACGAATAATATTTGTCTATGTCTTGATTTTAACATGCACATTCATATATATCTGAAAGTACAAATAATATTCTAATATTTTAATATTTTAATTTTAAAGCGATGCATATTTCTCGACGTAAACACTCACTTTATGATCACTCAGTTAATGATAATAATGATTTACAAGTGACGATTATTCTTTCAGCAAATAGTAATATTTATCTAGAAAATTTTTTTCTAATACCAAGCCATAGCAAAAAAAATATAATGCCACGATTGACTCAATCACAAAGTCTAATTGTAAGTTGAAACGTAAAAATTAAGCATGCAAAATAGTGCATTAGGTTTTCAAAGTCCATTAAGCTGCAACGCAATGGGTTAGCCCTAAAATGCATGACGTGGGCCTGGATGACTCAACCACCGTTTTAAATGCGAACTCCACATTAATTATTTTATCGGAATGACCATATATTTACAAGTTTTCTGTTTATATAGAAATAGAAAAAATAAGAAGGAAAAAGAGCAACAGAAGAGAAATAAAAGATATAAAATATAAGATATAAAAAAAAAACATTTTTTGGAAATATGATGAATTATTTATTCCTTCAGTGTCAGAAAAATAATTATCCTGAAAAAAAAAAATGGAGTAATCGCGGTTGTGAATGAGACGAAGTAGGACACCCATGTCATGCGTTTGTGTGCGTATGTGTTATATGAAATAGACGATGCATCTCAAGGAGATTAACGCAAGACGCCGGCGCCTTCGTGTGAATATCTTGTGTCACGACGTACGACGTCGACAAATGTACCTGCATTTTAGAGATCGGGATAACGTTCTCCCCTTCGGATCGTCGCACGGTGGCCACTGCGCGTCACTGATCTCCCATAAATGTATCATATGTACACATATTAAATATAAAATAGAGAGTGGCCGGCGTGCGCGCGCGCGTGAAGAAGGCGAACGCTCGAGAGTTAAGGCCACCCTCGACCCCGGACGCATCTTCTCGCGTGGATCCGTACGCGATCTCGCCCTCAACGTCCACGAATTCATTCAAGAGAGCAGCTATACTTAAAAGCTAAACGATTTAAGAAAGTCTAACATTACGAAGAGAATATAATAACTTATCGACTCGACTGATTACTTAAACGAGAAATGGATGAATGGGAGTATGTGAGAAAAGGACACGGGATATAAGGAGTGTAAAAGGAGCGCATGTGTGTAAAAAGGAATAATATAACTATCATGATAGAGTTGATTTAAATTGTAATTATATATGATGTTCTCTCTCTTATGATGACACGCGCGGAACACATATACGCATACATACACACACAATACCCACGACACAACACATATACACAGAGATACACATACGCGAGATATGCTATAGATACTTGTTGTATATATATTATATATATATATATTATATATGCGTTACTTACTAAGCTAAGCTCTTAAGTATAAACGCGCGAATCGTCGAGAAAGAAGAAACCCTACATCTCATCCTGTGAACCGCTATCCTTAATCCTTCCTCGAGTTCCATTTTCTACTTTGTACTATAGCGCATTACGATCGGCGCACACATCTTCTGTCACATCCTCTCCCCCCCCCTCTCTCTCCAACCCTCTTCTAAATGATAATGCTCCCTCTTTCTCTCCGCGCGATTTCTTCGCGAATACGACGAGCAATATTACTTTTAATAAGCGCGGGGAGAATTTAGATAAAGAAAAAAAGCGTATATATACGTACAAACCGATGCATCTGATCGCGCGAGAGTGTCACACACGAGATCTTTATGTATGTGCGTTACATATACATTGTATGCTCGTTGAGTGTCGAATACCTATCATATAATAACGGTGGGTGAATCGCAGGGGATCGTAAATCGAACAAATGCAAAGATTCGAATCTCTCAGGGAAAGAGCAGTGATTAGGCGAAAGCGGTAGCTCCTTTCCGACCGAGAGAGTTGGTTTAATAAGGTATCAAACAAGAAGCTGTCATCATCTCTTACTATGCTGCACAGAATTTGAATTCGCCGAATAGATAGTAATTTAACTTTTTGCGAAATAAATTAGAAAGAATGTGTACATTTGATTAAATTTTTGTAAAGTTTACCCCCGAAATAAATTGAGAATACATAATTATAAATTATTTCTAACTAGACAATTATACCAAAAAGAGAGATTGAAAGAAAGACCACGCTGACGCTCGGGGATACACTGAAACGAGCGAAAGCGAATCAACGGATAAGTATTTTTTTCACATTTCTAATTCGATTCACCCTCCGATTTATTGTACGCTGAAGGAGGGATTCGCGCGTGCGATGTGCGTTTGACTGCTCCGCAGAAAAACATGAATGATGCAACATCTTTTTCTAAGATCTTCGAAATTATTCATATATATGTATATTTTTATATCTTTATATTTTATAATCATTCGTAATTATAATTTATTATAATTTTACTTATAATTTAATTAAAGTTAAACAATTATAATAATTGTATAATTAATACTAAGCAAACTTTTCGTTATCATCTCACTTAGCGAGATGAAGCGCGATAATATGATATTTTAGTAGATATGGCCGGTCTGATATACGTGAAAACATTTATAAATACTTTGCGCATTACGTTTTTCGGTGGAGCAGCCGCGTTGTTCTTCCACGATGTTGTTGATATCAAGCAAAGCTATTTGAGAAGCATCATGTCGTACAATCGCGCGTGTTTCAAGTCGCATATGTTTCTAAATTAACCCCTTCTGTGCTTCGATCGGGCACAGTGATATTGATATATATGTTGAAAAAATAACTTATGTTTCTCGTATTATTTGAATACAGAGAAGCGCAAGGATCTAAAACGCGTATTCTCTTCTAAAAAGAAATTCTATTGTACCGAAGGGATTACGAAGGCCGAAGGCGTCTCGTGCTAGCAGCGTCTCGCGATAATGTCAATCGTGAATCTATACGTAAACAACAATTGGGTAGCAATCGCAATCGATTGCTGCATAGATTCAATGAATCAGATTCGATTGCTGCCCAACTGTTACTGCAGCCATTGTCTTCGTTAACATAGCGCGATCGATCAATAGTCTCTACACGAAGATAATCTGCGACTATAGGCGGGTTTAAAAAGAGTTAAAGATTAAAATAGTGAAATTTCGATATGTAGAGTCTTAATATAAAAGAAACAAATGCATTTATGGGTATTATATCTCAGTTAGTCTATGATTATTCTATCTGTAATAGCATATAAGATGTTGTGATTCTTCCGTAGAGGAAGTCTAAATCCGCCTGTGTGTCTACGAATTCCTTCGCAGACATCACAAATGTCTGAAAGAAATGTAAACAATTGTCAAGTATCCGCGGGTATGTTGGCTTCCTTAACAAGGATAAACGCGAACGAGCGCTGCTGGCATCGATACGTTGAAGTTCTTTGCGATCACGCGGACGCATAGCTCGCCATCGGACACGCGCGTTTCGTAAAGTGCCTAAAAACTGTCGAAAGAGAAAGTTGCGGCTATTAAGACCCAACGACAAGGTCACGCGCGAGTCTTCGGCACGTCGACGTGCATATGATGTACGACACACTCTAACACGATTATCGTGTCTCATTTTATTATTATTTTTCCTTTCTTTTCTAATGGGATAACGGATGGATTTGTAAATAATATAAATAATGCGAGATACGTTCTAAGTGAAAAATGAAAAGAGGATATAATAAGTCTAATATTGAGAAAATATATATATATATATATAAATAAGATATATATTATATATATTATAAAAAGTGTATATGTACACGTATACGTGTGCGTATATGTGTATAAGATTATTATTATTATTATTATTATATATACATATGTATGTATATATTTATCTTGATAAATAATGTAAGACGGCGACGGGTTCGCGCAATCGATTCTTCCTCATCGTCGCAACGATATTCGGACGAGATTTGTTTTTATTTGCGCGCATGATTACTGTTCGGTGGTTTTTGTCGACACGATGGAGCTCTCTTGTTCTCGAGTTTTCCCAAAACTATTTTTCCCGACAGACATTTATACTCTTATATGATCAAAGATTCCTGCATTTTGCGGAAGATTTAAAAGTGTTATATTTTTTTTTCTCGAAGCGTGAACAACGTCAAGTTCGTAATTTATTTTAATATTGGGCTTATGTTACAGCGCAAAACTATATACAATTATTTGTATTATATTCTACGATGTATGATTGAAATTTAATTATTTATTACGCGTGCGCATCAAGTTCTGAGCCGTAATTACGAGCTCGTCCAATTTCGTCTTTTCTTCGATCTCTTTCTTTTATCATGAGAAAATCGCGAACGAAGAATAATAAAAATTCCAGGCAAAAGGAATGAAAAATCGTCGATGGGGAAGCGATCGGACACGCCGATCCTTGCGCTGTCGTAAAAAATTAGGGCAGGAAGGATGCACGACGTTGTACATTGTAAATAGTAGCGCGAAGGATGACAGTTATAGAGAGAGAGAGAGAGAGAGAGAGAGAGAGAGAGAGACAGAGTTAATTAATTTAAAAAAGACAAGAAAGAAATATGGGATAAAAAGAGGCGGCCGCGAATCGAAGTGGTAATCGTCAGGCAAACGCACGGCACTTTCGGGTCATTCGATTCACACAGCGTTTTCCGAAAACGTGATCTGTCCGTCGTCGGTCTCGACGAAGGTACGAGAGTGATCTCTCCAACGCTGATTGTCCTTTAGTGTCGGCTTTTGTCCGGCCTCGCCAAGTTCGCGCGAACGAATCTGCGAACGCGATCGAGCAATCGGAGACCTCGCTGAAAATTATCGCGCGCTCTCGAATGAAAATTTTCTTCGAGTCATCGTCCGCCTTGTTATTCGACCCTGACGCCGTGCACTCGCAACGTGCGCGCCGGGTGCGCGTTTAACAGAGCTCGCGGAGATTATTACTCTGAGAGATGCGTAACTGTATATCGTCGACGACTACGCGCCGATCACTCGATCATAACGTATGTAAGGAAGAGCGTGGCGTTGCGAGGCCGCTGCGTTAAAAAAAAAAAAGAAGAAAGAAAGAAAGATATAAATAATTGTTAACAAGCGCGTGACGAGTTTTGAGCGATGACACTGGTGTGACAGTCATGCTGTTTGGGCGTGCGACTCGATCGAACCCACGTTTGTACTTGCGCACAAAAGCACGTGTGCTCCTCGATCATTTAGGAATTGAGAAAAATTAATCGGCAAATGTGGGAGAGAGAGAACATGTTATATGTGGGAAATCGCAATTACTCTAGTCCTATATGCGGTCGACGAATAATAAACGGCACACGTGTGTTCGCGAGTGATCGGGCGTGTCGCCATTTCTTTTCGTTTCTCTTTGTTCTAAAAAAATCGTGGAGTTGTGTATCGCGTACTGTTCTACCAAAATATATTAGCAGCAACAGCAGCAGCAGCAGAATTGACAGTCAAAATGGAGAATCGTTTAACTGGATATTGAATGACAAAAGTTGAATAAAAAGAAACTGCAGCGCATGTGCGATATGAAAAACGACAAGAACTATCAAAAACAATAAAGAGTATTATTCTATATATAACAATGACTTTCATTACACCTAATCTTTATCTTTCAGTTTCCAATTAGAAGCTCACAAAGATAACTATTATTATCTCATAAATTTATCCCTAAAAATAAGTGATTATTATAATATCAATTATTATACATCGTAAAAAATCATATATGGAAATTAATTTTATACGTAATATATTCGCTATTTTATATCGCATTTGTATAGCAATACAGGAAAACTATAGTAATGAATATATGAATAATATGGATATTCAAATACTTAGACATTTCAGCTAGACCAAGTTACCTGTACACTAAAGATATTGATTAACAAGTTCATTTTTTTTTTTAAAAAACATTGTGGATAAAAATACTGACAAAACTCATTAGTAAACTGATTTTTTGAAAATTTCAAAGTCAAATTATCAAATCATATAGTGATCTCTTTCTCAAAACAAGAACGGCAAGAGCGTGCAGCCTCCTTGGATAATCTCTGGAAAAATATATTAGACATAATAAATAAATAAATAAATATATATATATATATATTTTTTTTTCTCTCAATTATAGAGAAAATATAGTGTGTAATAATATATATAGTGTAATAAAAAAATTACATAATCTATAATATTTGAATGAATATGAAGTTGCATTTATGCAAATGAATCATATCCATACATGTCTTGATTATGATAGTGTGAAATATTATAATTCGATTACAATCTTTGAAAAGAATTTCGAAAATATCTACATCAGCGAATTTTAGATAAAAACTGTCCAGATCAAGAAAAGTGAAAAATTTTAATTTTATACTTACAATATGATAAAAAATATATGTATCCATGTAAACATTCCATAACTGACATTTTCGAGGCGTAGATTTTTCTCATCTTCGGATATTGGTAACAGTTTTTCAAGTCATATACTTATGAAATCAGCACCATCAAAAATATCATTTTAGATTCGAAAATTGAAATTATTCAATTTCTCTTTCTCTATCCGAAGAGGCAATTGTACTGGCATAAGATCGAGGAATCAATGATGACAAATTGACATTGTTTGAAATCATTGAAATATTTGGTTTATGCATCGCGATATGCTTTAACATATCTTTTTTCCGTTTAAAAATCTCGTTGCATTGGCTACATTGCATTAATTTGCCATTGTGCGTCTTGACATGCTTCAACATATCATTCTTTTGCGAAAAGCTTTTATCACAAGTCTCGCAAGGATATGGTTTAACGCCCGTGTGGATCCTCTCGTGGACAATTAGCGCACCTTTGCGCGTGAAATCTTTGTTACAATAATGACACTTATGCGGCTTGAGACCTGTGTGGATCTTCATATGTTGGCTGAGATTACTGGAACATCTATATCGCATATTGCAAACCTTGCAGATGTACGGACGTTCTCCTGTGTGTATCCTTTCGTGGATCAGTCGCGCTTCTTTCGAAACAAACGAATTTCCGCAATAGTGACACATGTGCGGTCTCTCTCTTAGATGCATCGATTTCTTGTGATACATTAATGAGCTTTTACTCGCTAATTTCTTACCGCATTCGTCGCAACCGTACAATTTATCGTTTCCGTGTACGCGTTCGTGATTTATCAGAACGGTGCGCTTTGGAAATACCTTGTTGCAGACATTACACTGCCATATCTCCTTGTCATTACATTTTTTTTTTATGCTTTCTACTATTTCTTCTTCGGTATGTTTTTTCCTATGTATCTTCAATTCGCTCATAGATTTGCACTTGTAAGTGCAGACCTAATAATAAATCAGTCAATCTCTCTTACCATATGCTTTCAATCAGTTTTCAATGAGAATATATGCAAATATCAATATACAAAAAAAAGAAATTTAATAAATTACAATTTTTACAAACTACTAATGTACTTACACTACATGTATATGCTCCAACTGCATTATGTCGTTTCATATGTGTATTCATGTTTCCTCTGCGATTAAATGTCGCATCACAAACAGGACATACATGCTTATTGGATCCATGTGATAATTTGTGTTGGCGTAATTGAATTCTTTTGTAGAAGGCTTTCCCACACTGTTCACAAGAATAGGGTCTGTTGCCATTATGTTGATTCATATGTTCTCGCAAATGAAATCTGTAAAAATACGAAATAAGATAAGAAATACAACTTATAGAAATTGTATACATTTGTGTACCGAAATTAAGTTTGTAAAGTTTTCAAAATAATTTTGAGAATAACTTCTTGTGAATATTACCGTGATCTGAATGCTTTGCCACAAGTCTCACACATGTGTCTTTTCTTTATAGATTCATCCAAATGAATTCTTTTATGACCTCTCAAATTATTGGAATGCTTAAAACTTTTTCCACACAGATCGCAAAGATATGGCTTATCTATTTTGTGAGTAGCTTCATGAATATCTAAACTGGACCATTTCTCGTACATCTTATCACATGTAGAGCATTGAAATAATAATCGCCCCTCATGCGATTCCGTGATATGATTTAACAAGTCTTTTCTATTAAGATAAACTTCTTTACAATGACCACACCTTTTACTCATTTCAGTGATAAGATTTTCATGAAGATACTTGTGATTGTCATAATCCTGCTGACATTTAAATACTTTATTGCAAACAGTACAATAAATTGACTCATATATTTTAGCTTTATCAGTAATTTGCTTGTTTTCATATTCTTTATTGAATGTTTGAGAATTTTTTATTTTAAAGCTAACCTGCTCATTCCTATACTTTTCATTTTCTACAGTTCTAGTTATATGTTTAAGAACATTCTCTTTCTTATTACAAAATATTTTATGATTTTCAAATATTTCTTGTGTATCGCACAAAGTTTGGCACTGCAAGCAAAAAATGCTATGATTTTTATCCTGGATTTTATCTTGTTGAATTTGTGATATTTCTTCCGTGATAATCTTATTAGTCTTGCTGTTAACTTCTGTACAGGTTTGGATCAGAGTATTTAATTCTGATGGCACAATGCTCTTTGCACTGCTCTGAAAGTTATGATTCTGTATTTCAGAACGTACATCATTTCCTAATTCCCTCAAATTTGTTTCTGAAGGATTTATTATCTTATTTGTAATAAATGAATAAGTATGTGTACTCTCATCTGCACACACCTCTTGAGTCATCTCTAATGAACATTCCTCAATTAATGTATTGTACTTATTCTCATATTCTGACTGCAAAATATCACATTTATAGATTATATAATAAATATTAATAAAGTAATAAATATTTCAAAAACATTTTTTTCATATATAAGTAAAAACTTTAATAATATTTATAATTGCTAAGAATTAATATTTTTTCTTACCTGTCTTTCTATATTTAGGAATCTTTTCATCCGCAAATCAGTACGTAAACATGAAACAACTAAAGAATGTGCAATTTCCAATTTGTTGTAACAATCAACACACACTTTATGTGGCATTGAATCTTCTATATTAATTGAAATAGGCATATGCAAATTTATTTTTTCTCTTAATTTAAACTCTATACCCTTGGCTGCAAAGATATCTATTCCATCCAAAGCAGATTCACCACAGATTCGGCATAAATTTGTAAATCTGATAGTGATGTCATGATATTCATCTGTCTCGACATTCATATCACAATATGTCAGAGGCATATTATCATCTACTTCTTGGAGATGCTGTGATTTATCAAATATATTTATTGAATTCTCATTATCGGTACTTGAGTTGGTCCTAAATAAGGCAGAAATAGTACCTTCTTTTTTTTCTATCGTAATAGGCATAGTTTTGTTTATGTAACAGCGATCTTCAATATGATGGGAACAAATGTAATAATTTAAATGTAATTCTGCATTCGATTTTGTGGCCAAATCCGATCTACCGCAACATTCCGCCCATATTTTGGCTCTATAAAAATTATTTTAAAACTTTCAATACAAGCATGATTGACAGAATAGTAATATATTATATTATATAATTATAGATAATCGTCGATAATATGAGAATAACGTAATATGATAAATTAATTTCATAACTATTGAAATACCGTTTATTCTACGTGAACATTAAGATACGTTAACCTATCTTATCAATGACTTACGTGTCATCGTTAGGAAAATTAATGAAAATGACATTTGATGAATCTTCATTTTCCGAGGAATATTTACAATTTAATGCAGCGCAAACGATTCTCATATTGAATAATTATTTGAATTGTATAGATGTAAAGGATCAAGATTTATTATTAAAACTTTGTTTTCCGTGGCATATGTATTCGTGTTTGAACCGCGGAGTTGCTCCCGAGAGATTGTTATATCGATATATTCATGTTTTTCGAACTTTCATTAATTCATTCATTCTCATGAGTGCGCCTTAATTTGAAAAATTATAGATGACAGATTATAATTTTTTATATATTAAATCCTACGCTAGTTAATCCTAATGATTAAAAAATGATAATACAAAATCAATTGCTTAGAAAAGTAATTAATTTTATAAGTCGCTACTATAGTTAATATAATAGATTTTAAGAATAAATATAAAAGTTAATATTATGAATTTATATTAATTATAATATTACAAAGTATCACTCTTATTTCTTTGCGCCATATATTATTCAATAAACTGCAATTTAAAAAGTTAAAATTTAAAAAAAAGAAATATCTTCTTGAAATATAAAAATTTGTAAAATTTGTAAAATTATAATATTAAATTAATTTACATACAACAATAGTATTTCTTGATCAAACTAAGATAAAATATATTTTTTAAACTAATAGACTTTATATGTGATTTGATGCAATCATCGAAATTAATTTGAAAGAAAATATACAGAAGATATTTTAGTCTAAATTTATATTACAAAATATTAAATATTATAACAATTAATAAGTTAATTGTTGTAATGTATTTGCTTATCATTTTTCGCCGCATACTATTGTTAAGACACACCATCGTGTCTAAATGAGTTCGAGTCACTTTAAAATCCGAATATGTTCTGAGGCAAGAGTCAGAGCGAATACCGTTCATGTCGATCCCATTCATCGATATATTTCTTCTTATTGAATTAATGAATATAAAGTATCAAATAACATATTTTGAATAACATTGTTACTTGATTATAAGCTAATATAAAAAGACAATAGAGAGAGAAACAGAGATAACAGTTATACAATAATTAAGAAATATTAAATATATTTAATTGAGAAATATTTAATATATTTTTTTTTCCTTCAATAAAACCAAACGATCTTATCACATTCGGATCAATCTAATGTATGAAAGATTTCTGAATTATCAATATCCAAGAAAAGACATTTAAAGATATCATTATAAAAATCCGGATAATATTCGCATGCTCGTTGACAATCGGGCGTAAAATTTATTTCCAACAACTTGGGCTGCATTTCGGAGTCCCTCCATTCCAACATCAAGTCGGCGGCATACATAGCTCTGCTTTGCGGACTTTCAGCGATTCCTTTTGGTGGCGGTTGCGTGATTGCGGCTTCAAAAACTTGTCGTAAAACGAAAAGAATCTTTGGTTCAACGTAGGTTTTCCATGGATAATCGGGGTACTGATTTTCCCATTCCACAATGAAATCACCGCATTTTAAATGAAAGAGCGCTTTTTCCTCAGTATAATTCATGACAGTGAAATGTTGCTCGTATATATCAAAATTGTTCAACGCGAACGGTAGATTTGCGAAACGCAGGAAAAAATTCGCATAAGCGTACGCTCGCAGTGGTTTGACTGATTTGAGCAATACAACATATCTTATGTCAAATTTCACTTGGTTGATATCTGGCCTGTTATATAAAACTGGTCGCGCAATATATTTCTGTGCGATTTTAGGTCCTGTGCAAGGTAATCTCATAATGTGATAAAGATTGTTAGTAATATGAGTATCCAAACCTCTTGCCAGATTCCACGGTTTACAAATCCAATGATTATCCAAATCCTTATTTGCTCGTTGTGTAAAATAAGCAACAAACTGCACCAATTCTGTGCTCAAGTTATATGTTGTCGGTAACCATATTGGATAAGTTTCGAGAGTATCTGGATCATACGATTTATCTGTCGCCTTTCTTCTACATACAATCGACAAGAGATCCTTTATTGTCAAAATGTTTTCATATGGAAATTGGTTTATAAAAACGTGAGGCGAAGAAAGACTCAATTCTTTATATGTTTTGTAGTGAGACATAAGCCATAATATGTCCGCTTCTTCTTCATCATCAGTAATTTCAAATGCTGGATCTGTCAAATAATTAATAACATTATCATAATGTGAAAAAACCTTTAATTTTTTACTAGTATCGGCCTTTAGTTTATCCGTCACTTCTGGTAAGCTTTCATGAACATGACCTGTTGAAAAATAATTTACATCTGGCTCAATCTGTTCAAAATTTTCATTCTCAAAGGTACTGTCGACCCAAGGCAGTAATAATGCACGTCTCTTTTGAGGATTTTTTGTCTGACCTTCTACAAAATCTCTTGTAACTTCATCACCTACATCAACATCTTTTATAGGAAACAGAAGTGTATAAATTACATTTTCTGGCAGATATAGAAAAGGCACTGCTCTAAAATTTGGTTCATTGCTGTGATTTATTGCTGATCCAACTTCATCCATAATATACCATATTGGCATTCTGTCCTCTATTGCTCCATAATTTACTGAATATGACTGATTATATCGCCACATTTCTCTCAAAACATTTTCAATTTTTTCCTGTTTTTCAGCTTCAATATCTAGGCCCATTAACAAGCACATACGATCAAGCAGATTGGGTACTTGGATTAAATTTTGTCGAGCATTACCAATATCATAGGTCCATGCATGATCAATCAGATAAATGTTATTCGAATCTTGAACAGAAATACCATTTTCTGCAGATACAATTAATTTCCAAATTGGCTCTGTAGCATGTCGTTCTTCATTCTCATATTCCACCTTTGCCAATTGGAAGACAAGACCACTGTCAAAAATTTGATTCGTTAACTTATTGCACAGACTTTCCCAGAATAATTGTGGAATATCATAAGATTGAAGTTGAGGCTTGTGTGTTCGAAGAAATATATTAAATAAATTTGTACTATTATGTACATCCATTATGTAAAATTAGATGAGTAAACCTAGAGAGAGAGCAAACAAATATTTAACGATTATTTAGTCAGTAAAAAATAACAAAGTTTGTATATATTATTAAAAAACAATCGCTTACATATAATGTAGTTTAAAAAGTTTTCTAAAATTGATGCACATGTGATAAAGAATTTATTGACAGAAAATCAATTAAAATAACAATATGATACAAAAAAAAACATTTGGAATAAATTGTGTCTACTTATATTTTACTGAGAGAACCTTTTTTCTTATATGAAATAAAAATGAAGCAAAATTCTTGTTTTCTTCGATAAATACATTCGTCCAAAATCAAATCATAATAGGTTAACATAAGTTTGGTTTATGATTAGTTGATTTCACTCGCGCATATGTATTGTATCTAGGGTAACCAGCATGGTTGACCAATCAGATTCTGAGTCTAATCGAGATCTATTTAGACGATGCACATCTAGATATTCGTACATCCATGACTATTAATCCAAGCAATACTTCAGACATCAGATAGTAGAGTGGAGTATCTACTTTGTGTGACCATATGGTAGCATACCCTCGTACGTAATGTGCATACTGCAGTGTCAATTGATATATTGAAGCATATATTGAAATAAATACATTATGGAATTCAATAATTTTCAAAATATCGTGAATATCAAATACACTCGGAAATATGATAAAAATATCGAATATGGAACAGCTGGCTTTAGAACAAAGTAAAATAAATTCATTTCTCTCATTGACACTTGTTGATTCTTTTAATTGAAAATATTGCATGAAAATAATTTTTTGCAGCATAATGTACAGTGATATATAATCTTATTTAAAGTAATCCTAAAATATGTATTAATTTTAGGTCGGATATCCTGGAACATGTTTTATATAGAATGGGTCTTTTAGCAGTTTTAAGATCAAAAGCAAAAAGAGGTGAGGAGAGTGTATAAAATTAAAATTTAAAATATTTTACTCTATTTTCTTTAATGATTAAACTTTTTACAGCTGCCATAGGTTTAATGATTACAGCAAGTCATAACTTGGAGCCTGATAATGGTACCAAGCTCATTGATCCTGCTGGTGAAATGCTTGAAGCATCTTGGGAAACTATAGCTACAAATTTAGCTAATGTACAAGATAATGATTTGATATCAACATTAACACAAATATCTACAAAAGAAAATATAGACTTATCAGCACCAGCCATGGTGATAACAGGAAGAGATACTCGTAAAAGCAGTCCTGTCCTATTAAATGCTGCACTAGCAGGAATTAGAGCTTTGAATGGTAATATTACAGATTTAGGATTGGTCACAACTCCACAACTACATTATGTTGTAGTATGCACAAATACAAATGGTGCTTATGGCGATCCTACACTGCAAGGATATTATTTGAAACTCACAACAGTATTCAAAAACATAAGAGGTGCTGAGAAAAATAATAAAAAGTACAAAAGTGTATTACAACTAGATGCTGCAAATGGTGTCGGTGCTATTGCGGTGAAAGAATTTCAAAGATACTTAGAAGGTACGCTGGATATTAATCTATTTAACAATGGAAATGGAGGTTTGAATCACATGTGTGGCGCAGATTATGTCAAAGTACAACAAACCATGCCTTTAAATGTTCCTTCTGAAACAAATGTCAGATGCGTCAGTATAGATGGGGATGCCGATAGAGTGGTGTACTTTTATATGGACGAGAATAATAAATTTCATCTTTTGGATGGAGATCGAATAGCGACGCTAGTAGCAGCTTATTTCAAGGAACTATTAATGACTAGTGGTTTATCTTTACAATTGGGCTTAGTGCAAACCGCATATGCCAATGGTGGTTCAACTGATTACATTTCGAATGTATTAGAAGTACCAGTTGCGTGCGTGCCAACTGGTGTAAAGCATTTACATAAGAAAGCATTGGAATTCGATATTGGAGTCTATTTCGAAGCAAATGGACACGGAACCGTAATCTTCAAAGATACTGCTAAAGAAATTATTAAGAACCATGCTAAGAATGAAAAACTGTCGGAAATACAAAAAGCGGCTACCGCAAAGCTGGAAAACGTAATTGACTTGATAAATGAAACGGTCGGCGATGCATTGAGTGATATGCTTTTAGTTGAAACTATATTACACACCAAAGGCTGGGACATTATCGATTGGGAAAGGAGTTACAATGATTTACCAAATAAGCAACTTAAAGTCAGTGTGAGAGATAGAAATATTATAACAACAACAAATGCGGAAAGACATTGCTTGACGCCCGTTGGTTTGCAAGAAGAAATTGATAAAATTGTCTCCAAATATTCAAGAGGTCGATCTTTCGTTAGGTACAATAACTTTTTATTATACAAAGCCTTATTCAAATATCTGCAAAGTATCGCCTATTACTTGTCCAAAAATTTATCTAAAAAAAATCGATACAATCGAAAAAGCTAAGTGTACTGAAGTGTCATAACTAATGTTTTGATCATTTTTTTCAGGCCTTCTGGAACTGAAGATATCGTGCGAGTTTATGCGGAATGTGAAAATTCATCAGATGTTTGTAAATTAGCTACAGAAGTGGCCTTACTCGTGTACAGATTAGCAGGCGGTGTTGGACCTGAACCCAATCTATCGTGATTAAATTCAGAGTCATCATAACTACATTCATTATACAAAAGCCATAATTTGTTTGAAATATTCTGCTGGATTCTAAGTTCTATTTGTGTATTGTATTTAAACTGCATAGAATATTGTAAAACGATATTTAAACAAATTTCACAGATGTACTAAAGAAGTAACCGATTATTTAATCATTGAAAAACTTTTCACATTATTTTATTCCGTCATAATTTGTGATCAGAATATGTATTGTATTAAATTGATTATGTTGCAATAAGAGATACAAATTTCTATTGACGTTTTTCACTGATCTATTTTAGTCTAATTTTACGCAAGATAATATATATGCTCTAATATAGTTATATAGTCTACTATAATTATATATACTGTAATATACTATAGTTATATGTCTATTTAGATATTTTTGCATTTTAATAAAAATCATTAGGCAAACTTCAATTTCTTAATTTTTCTTTGTTTTATATATATATATATATACACACTCCACAATGAGAATATTCTGTCAATATCTTCTTGTTAGCAAGAATATTTTGAATTAACAAGCTAATATAATGCGAACATGCTTAAGAAATATTAAAATTTTTATCGTACTTGAGAACTCTTGGGATTAGAACAAAAAAAAGCATATTGTTAAAATTTTATCTCTTAAAAAAGAATCTCACATTAAATGTGAATTTATCAATAGCAGTTACTGTAACAATGCTTTATACATGAAAGTAATGCATATAATCGATAGTAGTTTCATATTTCACTGCTGCATGTGTGTATACTTTCTTACTTCTCGTTATATAAGCGGCCACGCTTTATTATCCATCTTCATATATAAATCTCCTTCCTTGGACATGTAAACGAGTTCACTGAATGCTTCTGAGTTATTAGTAGTTCCTATTGAGTTCATCTCAATGTCCATTGGTCTCTCCTCATCCCGTTTGTAATCTATTAAAAAAGTTATTATGTAGAATATATATAAGGTATCCTACTAATTGTAGGCTTAATATAACATATTTAAACTAGCTTATGACTTATTGCTATAAACGCCAGTTAAAGAGTCAATTCTCGTAGAAATTGTTTTAATTATATTGATATAACTGTCGTATGTTACTTCATTTTAAAAATTAATATTTTAGAATTTGTAAAACGGATCTTAAATATAATGTCAAATAAAAATTAGTATTTTTTTATATTGACAAATATATCGTAAAATGAGAAAGTGCACTTGTTAAAAATATAAATTCTGTAGGTGAGATGTAATGCCCAAATATCAATTGAATAGTTAATAGGAGCATTGTACAGGTCGACAATATTTCAGAAAATTTTTTCTGTGACATTTTATCAACATTAAAATATGAACTGTTCCGAAGATATAACAGCGTATCTTACAATGGCGCTTAGTTTCATCGCGAAAGGATGTGTTGAGCAGAATTTTTAAGAATTTATTCTATGGAAAGTTTCGGTGGCGGTAGGATATTTAGACGAACGATTCGCAAATTGCGGCGATAATATTAGCGAAAAAAACACTATTCATTTTGTTTCCAATTCACGCATCGCATTCATTTACCTTTTGCGTTCTAATTCCATCTCATAAGATACTTATAAATGCATCGATATAGAAAATGTAATAAAATTTATTTAATCATATTGCACAAGATACAATTTTTATTTTATGTATAAAGTTAATCTATTTCACATATGCTAAAGATTAAAAAGATTGAAACTTTTAGATTTTTTAAATCTTTTCTTATTGCGCGTATCAGAACAGTTTAATATAATTTAACATTACATAGAACAAAATCAATTGTTTAAATCAATATAGTGATATTAATTTTGTAAAATAGTTTAAGAATTAATAAAATTGTATATATATGTGTATATATATACATATATATATATTACAAGAATATCGTTTGTGAAAGAGCAAAAATATAAATAAAAAAATCTAAGAATATAGTGCATACATCGGAAAGTTCATTACATTCGATATTACGTGATTAAATCCTTATAAGATTAAATAAAAGAAAATAAAAGTGAAACATTTAGGCAAATAATTCAGACAATTTGATAACTGTCTTAATGAGACTGGATAAATATCTCGATAATCAAAAATTAATTAGAGTTTTAATGAGAGCTATTTTGCGAGTCTATATAGCAGAGACGGAATTAGAATCGACGTATTTCTATCGCAATGCATAACACTGAAATTATTACAAAAAAGCGGCCGCTTTCTTTATACGCGTTTCGGTAATCGATGTACTTGTTTCTTTTCTCGTTTAACAGTTTGACGTTTTTTTTTTTTGTTCGACCGAACATTCTCCATTCGCACTTATAGAACATTGATATAGCAGGCCCGAGGGCGCTTAGTTTTCTCAACAGATAAAGTATTATAATGGTCGCACGCGTTGAACATACCTTCTTCTTGGTCAAATTCAAAGCACGCCAGCTTTGAGCGCAAACGCAATTTGTGGCGCATTATCCATATATCGCAGGTTGGTTTATTCGCCGATTGGGTCGCATCTACAGGTAGCCACGCATAGCGAGTAATCGTCGTAATCGGTTTCTTCAATAATCGCAGATCAACAAGCCGCCCCAAGGTAACGTATGGCAACGCGTTCACCGCACGCGTTCACAAATCAGCGTTTCAGTACAGTACCTAACTAAGTAAACTGCACCAGCTGGAGATTGACGTTTTGCATTGTTATCGAGTTTTTTTTAGATCTTCCTATATCTATCTCTTTTCAATACTTGTTACGTTTTGGAATATTATTATTAAGTAGATTTGTATACTGTTTCATTATCATACATTATCATATACTGTATCATCATAAGATACGTTTATATAATAATATATAATTTTCAACTTCACATATATTTTATATTAGATTATTATAAAATTAATTATCCTAAAAATAATTTAAGATTACAATGCACAACATCGTCGAATTAAGAATTAACATTGAGTAACATAGTTAAACGCACGCTGATTATTACTAATTGATTTCTTCTCGTTCCTGCGAATGGTGCAAGTAGATATGTCAGATGAACAACTAGTATTCTATCTATATTGTTGCTATAACTTGATGATATCTCTCTCCAAACTAAACCAGCTTTTTGAATAATATTATGAAAATTAAATTCTTGACATTTATATAAATAATAAAAATCGTGCAACAATAAAAGAAAAATAAAGGCAAAATGACAAATATTTTTTTCTCAAGACAAATTGAAAATAGATGTTATTGATAAAATTATATTTTTTTATACTGTAACAATTAACAACTATTTAAATTTAATAACAATTTTTTTAACGCATAAGTAACAGTTTTATTACGCACAAAATGACTGAAAGAAGAAATAAATTATATCATATTATTAAAGATTTTAAATAAAGATTACTTACATTCATTTGCACTTTATTTTTTTTATATAAAGATACATTAAATGTATGATAACTGTTATATATGTAAGTTTTTCTGCTTTTTATGAATGAACATTTGAAATATTATATTTGTGTTCTTTTAAGTGTTAAAAAAAGATTGTACAGCATCATTATCAATTGTATAAGTCACCTTTTGTAGAGAATCAAAGCTTTTAAGTGTAGTAAAATTATCTATGCTACAATGTGGGCATTCAAAAAATTAAGTTAAGGGAAATATTCAACCCACATTAGATAACACATTGAATTTTATTTATTCATAGAAAAAGACAATAAGAAAAAAAAAAAAACAATCTACATGAATAATATGCTGAAAATTCTTTTCAAACACACAATAGACTAACATAAGAGATATATAAATTTTATTATTATTAATTAATAATAAATTTTTCAATTTCGACCAAATTTATATCATCTACTGATAAGTAGATTATCCTTACCACATCTTATGATAGAATTAAACATTACAAGTTAGATATAAGTTTTTCATTATAATCATATGGACTCAATGTCGAACGCAGAGGGCAGTTCCTAGATAATCGAGTCCATAAGCGAATGATCGCTGCTTTAAAGGCGATGATTTTTTTATGATTTTTTTTTTTTATACAGTTGCCTTTCGCATGCGCTAGCATGTTTGCTTTAGTATACTTTTAGTACCTCGGTGGCATCGCGTCTGCCGGACCTGGGAAGCTAAAAGGTCAGAAAATGAAAAATCGCAAAATTAATCACGTGATCGCCTTGCTGGACAAGGAGAAAGTATAAGATGTAACACTGACATGCACGAATCAGCGCGGACCGCATCCAAATGCGAATTTGAATGCGTAACTGACGGCGGTATGGGTTCTGATATGGTGTTAAGGAAATATTGAGTTTTTTTTTCCACGTCGCAGCGCATATAACGCACATTTGCTGAGAGATAATACAGTTACCAGATCTGGATAAGATATCTATCTTTCATTTTACATGTTACTTATTATTGAATTTGTACACTTATATGTGTATTATTATAAAATTTATTTAAGTGATATTTTTTATAAGAAAAGTCAAACCTTCATTCATAAATTGTCAAATATAAATTCTTTAAATATATATAAATTATTAATATGTGCCAATTCGATATATTATTATACAAGAAAGTAACATATATGAAATATAAGATGTAAAGAGATTAATCATCGTTTTAATTAAATATAGAAAAATATGTATTTGTAAAGAGATTTTCGATTTAATCACAGAATAAAGTAAAGCTCACACCCAGTTCTGATTAACTGCCATACATGTAAGAAGCTAATTAATCGGTACGCCGCAATCAGTTGTCTCTCGGCACTGTCGCAAGTGCATTTAGAAACTGGATTTATTTACGTAGAAAGCAGAAGAGTTTCAAATCGTCGAAAAACTTTTGTCGGATGTTTGATCGTAGTTCATGAGCGCAACGCAACGCTTTGTTGTTTTTCGGAGAATAATTTGAATTGTAGAAAAAGTGTTTCAGATTATGGCAAAAGGCAAGGGAAGTAAAATGCGAAGGATGTGCATTTGTAATTTCGCAGGCTGTAAGTTTTGCGTGGTGCACAAATGTATATCGTGATAGTCGGTTTATATCCGCGACGCGAGTTAGAAAATTTGCGGAAAGATTTCGTCTTTCGAGATATTTCCGCGGATCATAAAAATTTTCGCGAAACATATTACGCGCTGTGAAAACACGTCACAAAAATCAGTCATCCGGGAAATATATTTTCGTGTTTGTAAAAGAAATTTCCAGCTTTTCTTCGATGGCATCTCGCCATAGCCGGAATTGCCGCAGGATGATCGCTTGGCGCATCTTGGATAGACGTTGAGATCAAGAACTTTCATCGTGGAGTACGTAAAAGAAGAGAGGCGATATATCACGTATATATGTAAAATGAAATATGTGGCAACAAGTCCTCAAATTGATAAATCATAATCTTTAGGATACATATGATAAGAAATTAGTTTAATTTGTAGGAAATTTTATAAAATTTATCCATCAGAATCGGTATTTTTCTCAAATATATAATTTTTTAAATAATTTCTTTTATCATTTCACAAGAGTTATCAATATTTGATTTAAATATTTCAATCAAAGCATATTATCATAATTAAAATAAGTTTAGAAAATTTTGTACAAATATATAAAAATTATAAATATGTACTATAGTGTATGCATATTATTATAAATAACCATTAAAATTTGTAGCGTCTTAATCGATAGTAATTTTCAGCCTCTGTTCTCTTTTACACTCATATGATAAAAAACGTCGGCTCCTTGTACACGTGTACCGATAGATGCAATGATTTGTTTATAATAGCATGTACACGGTAAAGGTATATTTCCGTATATGTGTCCGAATGTCGCGCTAAGTGTCACACCTTATACTTTTACAGAAATATTTAACCTGTGTCGATTCGCATAGAAATTGCATATGTGTTACACATAATCGAGATAAGAACGAGAGGCATATGTAACGCAAAGAGTGGATACGCTTAGATTGATAAGCATACGCATATAATTCCCTTCGCTTTCAACGTCAACGTGTTTTAGTATGTTACTTTCATAGTCGCAGCTTTGATGAAATATATGAAAGAGATAATTTAATAAAGTGCAACTTACCGTCCGCCACCACGTGGAGGACCATATGCATCTGGTCTGTCATATCCCTCGGCATAACTGCAACATGACAAAGCACATATTAGCCATATGTGGAAAGTAAACATTTTTTTTTATCAATTCGCCGTGCTTTGCTACTTACCCGCCAGCTACTGGTGGATATCCACCACTGGGTACGGCACTGCCAGGTCTTCTACTAAACATATCAGCTTGTGGTCCTGGACCAGTGCTGTAACTAGGTGCTCCAGTGCTGTAGCTAGGTCCAGTACTCATGGGCCTGTTAAATGGAGGTATATCATTACCAGAAGGACCATCCCTCCTTTCGTAGGCCATTGTAGTTCCCTGACTTACCCCCCCAGGCCCACCCATCATATCCCCTGGCCCGCCCGGATAACCCCTGTTGTACATAATTTAATTTTGTTAACTTATTTTTACTCTATCCTAGGCGACATTTAAGATATTACTACACTGCTACATAAGCATTGCTGCAATATATCATTTAATGCAATATATCGCTTTGGTTAGAATAAAAATAAAGCCTAATCGCACTTTAAGAAAATTTGTAAAATCCGATGATGAACTATACAATTTTTTTTTTATAAATTGTCATTTTTCCAATTGTAAATGTATTCGCCATACCCATACCCATTACCCATATTTTTAGCAAACTTAATGTCTACATTAAAAATCCAAGTCAATTTGAATAAAAAAAAATTTTCTTACACATATATAATAAAGCTGTTGTAATAAAAAAATAAAATCATACAATGCACTTTAGATGATTTCAATAATTATAAAATTATAAATTAATGCAATTTTTTAGATATCGAAAATGTGTTTCATAATAATAGAAGATGCCAATATATATTGATAAATATTAGGTGATATACATCACTGCATTAAGTTAATTGTAAATTTAATTAAGTCTCATATTTGGGCAAATATTTCAGCAAAAAGCATGAATAAAATTATAATTAATCAATTTCCAATTATACATTTAAGATTTAATTAAAATGTTTTATATTTTATAATTGTAAAATATTTCATTAAAATAATATCTCAAACCAAAGTAAGTTTTAAGCATTTAATACTTGACGTGAAATATATAAATGATGAGCTTCATAACACAGAAAGATATATCAACATTTATAGATAACTATTTAACTATATTTAGAGATACAATTTAGCTTGAGAAACAATTTAATACAAGAATAAAAATTTGAGATTCAAAATATTTTAAAAATTAGGAAAAAAAAAAAAAATCAAATTATAGAAACTACATTACCAGTGACTTTCATCATATCCCACATCCGTGTACCCAGTTCCATATCCAGTAGTGGCAACAGCACCACCACCGTTTCTCATTGGTCCAGTCGCACTTCGATCATAATCATTTCTAGCTGTATAATCGACCGTGCGACTGGCACCAAAATTATCGGTACGACCATAATCTACTGGACCAGGTGCACCACGATTGAAATCTCCGGCCATACCACCACCAACTACTGTAAACAATGTAAGTGATTAAGATTTTGAATTAAATTGATATTTCACGGTTGTTTCACTTGGAAAGTTTGTGCGTCTCTTTGGTCTCATGTATTTCATGAGATTTTTACCAACAAAAATAAAAGGTTCAATAGATGAATATGCAGATTCTCACATACTTTCAAAGTTGCACAAACATTATTTACCACTGTGCTTACCATAATCTGTTCTAGCACCGAAGTCAGCGCGACCGTAATCAGCCGTTCGTCCATAATCCGCCGCACCAGTCGGTCCGTATCCTCCCACAGCACCAGCAGCTGGTCCATATCCACCACCCATTCCCGGCGCCGTCGAGGTGTAACCCATCGCTGCGCCACCCACGTTCTGACCGTAAGCCCCGCGGTCAGCATAGCCGGTACCAAAGTCCGCCCCACGGCCGCTAAAGTCGCCAGCTCCACGATTGTAATCGGTGTACCCGGTTGCGACGCCACCTGCAGCAGATCCATCGTAACCAACGAGTTGGATCGGAAGAACTGCAAAGCACGTCGAGATATCAAATTGATTTTTAAATGTACATAGTCAAAGTTATACTCTCATTTCATTCCAACATACTATTTTCTCAATGCGCTCTGCAATATAGAATATTATCATCATTCGCAGAAATTCATAAATCAATTTAATGAAGCATATCCTACTTTGACACTTATCGATATGGGGAAGATAGAAAAGAAGTAATAGAAACGATAGAAATAAATAAAAAATATGTTACAATATGTAAATGTGACACACATATGTACATGGGGCATATATACTTGAGGAAAATTAAATGAGAAAATAGTCTTGTCGGAATTTACGAATAACAATGTGTAAAATATACCAACCTCTTCTATCATTGTATGGTCCAGGACGAGCGTCTCTACCACCGTCTCGTCCTCCCCTACCACCTCTCATTGGTCCACCTCTTCGGTCATCTCGGCGTCCTCCTCCACCTCCACGTGACTTCCCGGTTGACTGTTCCACGTTGATCGTCGCTCCTTTGAAGTTGGAATTATGAAGTGCTTTAATTGCCGCAGCTGCATCCTCTTCCCGTGCCATGTGGACGAAACCATATCGATTCATGACATCACATTCTGTCACCTCACCAAAGCGCAAGAATAATTGTCGCAATTCATCGTTGCGACAATTTTCTGGCAATCGGCCCACAAATATTTTTGTTTTCCGCTACAACACATGAAGAAATGATCATTCTTTTTATATTTAATGGTAATGAGATTAGATGTACTTATAATATTGTTTTAGAACCTTTTTAGATCTATAATTTGCAACAAAATTTTCAAGCAATCAGAATTCTATTGATGATTCTGTACATGTCACATGTTTTAATGTATATATTCTAAATATATTATAAATAAAATATTACAACAAAAGTACAATCTTGATAGAGAAGTGTAATTTAATAATAATTGTATCTCAAAATCGACCATACATCTGTTGCAAAAAGTATGGTGTCTGTTTGAGATTTATTATTGCTCAGTTGTCTTCCAACATTTTACAAAATATATGCAATTATAATAATGTAAAACTATACTGAGCATTATATCAATGTAACTAATAATTTAAGATATTATGCTGTAAAATAAAAAAAATCTTAATCTTAATCTCTTTTAATTTTAATTTCTTTATAATAAATAGCATATATTCTTTATAACATAGCAATTAATTAATTAAAAGTATAAATAATATTTGTATAATCTTACCGGCTGGTTAGATGAAACCATCTTCTGAAAACATAATTCATCAAGATTACTATTTCATAAAAACAGGTAGTAAATAATTTCTGCATTTTAATTTCTATTCAACAAATTCATTTCAATTATCTTTCATGAATAGGTTCACTGAATAAGTTTCTCATGATTTGCAATAATGAACTTTGGAATAACTTAACTAACTTGGAACTTAGAATGAAAGAATTATCCAATATAATTTATATTTTATTAAAAAAGATAAATATTTTTTATAATATCTATCTCAATATTATATTTGTGCGCTCTAAATTAAGCTGCCTATTATATTTTTATACTACATAACAATAGCTGTTCTATCAATAATTAGCATTGTCCATGTAAAAATAAGTATCACCAAAGAACATCATTAATAGCGTTTTTTGAGTGATGCAGGTTTGATCTCTCTGAGAACGATTAAATTCAATTTACTATGAACAAATGTTCGGCTGAAAACGGGTTTTGAATCTGATTAATATAAATAATTTCAAAATATTTCATTGATTAATCTAATAATTCAAGTACTTCTAAAAACTCAAGACGGAGTTTATGACGTCATTAATAATCGCTCTTAAAGCGATCAAACTTGCTTCATTCGAAAATGCTATAAAGATAGTTGCATTATCTTTCAATCTTAAAGCGCAAAAGATATGCATTATTGAACTAGGAAAAAGAGAGGGTTAGAGAATAATAACAAATAATAGGAGATGCACAGATGAAGGCTTTTTTAATGCTGCATCGATTTTATCATTAAATGCCGTAAATTGTGACCATTATCGGACGATTGATCTTTATCGAGAGAGGACCGGCGGACATATATTACACAATATCAGATCGCGACGTACACGTGACACAAAGGATCCCGTCTAAGAAAACACAATCGGTCCCGCTGATGGCTCTCCCAAAAATTTGTCGCGGTTGACAATACTACTTACGTGTAACTGCGCCGTTTTGGCGAAATAAATCGAAAACAAAGGAGAGGAAAAAAAAGTAACGATTCTTGCGACGAAGAAAAGAGAGATGCGAAATGGCGGTCAAAGTCGAGAGCCGCTCGGTATATTCTTGTACAAAAAAAGAGAACGCGAAATGAACGGATAGCCAACGGAAGTACTGCCAACCGTTGTCTGTGAAAAAATTACCGATCCCGATTGCCCGCATTGTGTTATGACCTCGATCGTTCAATTTATTGATCCCCCTTGAGGCTTTCGCGCGAACGACGCGATGTAATCGTATACATATTAGTTTACCCAGAAGAAAGAGAAAGAGAGAGAGAGAGAGAGAGAGAGAGAGAGAGAGGGAAAATTTACAGAAATGTTCAGTTTCGATTATGACGCGACGAAATCAATTTTATCCTTGAAAGAAAGATGGAATGAGGGATGGAATGACGGATGAAAGGGACAAAGGAAGGGGAAGAGAGAATTTACAGAAATGATATTACCGTTCCAGCCGTCGACGCCTCCGCAGTAGCGTGGTAACTGACAGCCGTGTCCATCGATAATGCGGAAAAAAGACAGAAAGGAACTGAAATAAATAGATCAATGCGCAGAAGCTATTATATACGCGATCGTTGTATCTCAGCTCACACTCTGAATGGCACAGTACAACGCTTCCCGTAACTTACGTTAAAAAAAATGGCTCGCACGTAGTACACGACGCCGTTGCTGTGTCTCGTTCGTTGTGCGGGAACAGTGCGGCCAACCGTGCGGCGCGTCTTGACCCCGCTATCTCTTTCTTCTCCACCCCTTCCACGTACTTTCTTCGTACCGCGCGAGGGCGACACCAGTCTCGACGAAATGTCTCTATAAAATTTCACCGCCGTATCGAGGATTATTTCGAGAATCTCAATATCGAAGTTCGATTCATTTGTTTCTCCACCATTGGTGCATCCGCTCGAGCGGGATTCGTTTCGTTCAAAGCGTTCCGTGTGTGCGTATAGTTTTTGCGATTAATAAGGTTCTAAAAATGAATTTTATCTACGAAAAATTGTCGAGAGTGCCTCACAAATAATATATCGGACGTTGATCGTGGCGAGTTGTGGACATTCTCGGTTGAAAAGCGAGACTTGCAAGTGCATATATCGCGATTTCGATATAATCTGTGTGTGCGTGAGTATGTGTGTTCGATCAAAATTGTCTTTTTATATTTCCTGTTATCTCTTGGCCGAAAAATAAGTCGTACGATCATCGTTTCACAGGTATGATAATTTTTTATATAATTAATTGCATTGATTTTATCTTTTGAAATTGGAATAATCTTGACTCCAGAAGATGCAACTGCAAAATAAATTAATTTGTAACTATTGTGGTATATAATAATATTTTGAGACGTAATCTTAGTACTTTTGTCGTTAAATAGGAAATAAATCAAATTAATTTATGCATATTTAATAGATTTTATTAATAGATCACAAAAAGAATTATCTCATAAATTCCGCATATGTTCAATGATAAAATTGATTCTTTTCAGAATCAAAATTAAGCTCGAATATCTTAGATCCGACGCATCCGATTTGAAAATGTCTAATCCGAAAGTAAAAGGCATTGATACCTTGCGTCTGTGAACTCATTATATGCTATTGTAATTATGTGCCACCATCGTAATTTCAATATTGGCAAATTTTTTAACTTTTGCAAATGCAGAATAAATTAAAAATTTTCTTTGCGTGTTTCGCATTTTTTTCTCCCCAGTGATTGTATTTAAATACTCACAATTATCACAAGGTATGTGTACGTATTTATAATTTATTGCTCCGATATAATATTTTTTGCATTCCTTTTTATTATTATTAATAATATTTTTAAATTACTGACATATACGTGAATTAATCGTGATATTAATCGGTTCGTCGATAGAGGGAGCACTGCGCGGCCTAAAAAAAAAAGAAAAGGCGGCAACGCTATAGTATTTCATTCCATCTATGACCGTCACTAATATTGTACTTTACTAATATTGTTTTCGTTGTAAATAGTTTACCGTATATATTTGTTCGCCGTACATAATTATCGTACGTTATAATTAACACATTAATTTTGAAAAATGAAGAGATCGCCATTAAATACTCCACATGGTAGTCGAACGTACGGTGCAAGACATACGCCATACAATTGGAAATTAAACGAAAACGCGAATAATAGAGGTTATCAGTCCGTTAATAATAGTTATCAGCGTTTTTCTGTAAACAATGAATTGCAGGCTGGCGGGGATAATTTTATTCCTCTAAACGTTAGCACGCCGGTGACACAACACGAAAAGCACAATACTAATCGGTATAGCCCTGCGAATGGACGCAATAGCGCCAGTCCAGGTAGTGCGTGGTATAATAACAGGAATAACTATCACGCTACTTCAAGATCAAATTGTAATAATCGGTATTCTACTTACAAGCATTCTGGCAATCAATTCCATGGACAAAAAAGAAAGGTGAGATTCTTGATAGATTAAGAAGATTTTGCCAAACGATAGAGTATGTTTCATATAACGCAATATACATACAACATACATATATAATTAGTATATTAATAATTATTAGATATTATAAATCTTTATATTTATTTTTAGTGTTATAAAGGAATGCATAGACAAGCAAACATATCAGCATATATAGATATAAATTCCTTTTTGGAAGATCCTTGGGAAGATCTAGTCAAAAAATTTAATTCAAAAGAAATAAGCAAAAGTGAAACATCTAAGAATGAATCTCTATGCAGTTTAAAATTAGCAGATAATGATCTTGTAAAAAAATCTGAGAATAAATTTTCAAGAGATATAAACTTGGATGATTCACAGCGCAGTCAAGAGACTAAAAATGATCAGATTTGTATAGACATAAGTTTGGAAACAGAGAATACAGATCTCAGTCAAATATCAAATAATTCAATAAATTTGGAAACTGACGATATTTGCTCGAGTCAAGATTCATTAAATGAAAATTCATATAATATTAATAGCAACATTTGTGGAATCATAGAAGAGAAGGATAATACTCATTCAAATGCATTATTGACAGACATTGATCAGAAAAATATATAACAGTAAATAAAGAAGAACATTTATATTATGAAGAGAAATAATACTGGGCAAAAATACATGTAATAATTGTTGCTGTACAGATATTCATGAATTGTATATAGATATTGTATATAAGTACATCATAGAAAAAATTTAATGTATTAAAATTTTTTGAGATGCATTTTTTTGGAAACAGGTTAGAGTTGTGAAATTATATTCAAAATGTATGTGATGCACAGCAAGCTAACATTATCTTATAGATTATATATTTTCACAATTTGGCTGTGAAAAAAAGATGTATAAAAATGTATTATAGACTTATATAGTTATATGTGCAATTTTGTAGTACATATGAGTCCACTAAGAATACAAGAACTTGAGGAAACAGTAAACACCAATTTCTGACTAGTAGAACTGTGTTTAGTCTTATTAAAGAATCTTAAGACAGAATTATAAAAAAACACATTATAAAAAAAGCATATGAGATTTGAAATTTTATTAAAAAGTGTAGAATCTCTGTTCGCTTTTTAAATTCATCTTTTAAGCTATTAATTTTCAAAGTTTACTTAAAATATCAATTTTGATACTTGAACATAATAGGCCAATACTATTTTGGTATAAATATTAATTATAAATATTACATTAATTTTTTTTATTCTTATTTAGCAAGTTTGTAAATATATTCAGTATCAATCTTATGATTAATATTTACAAAATTTTCGTAAATTCTGGATTTATAAGTAAGCTACTTAACTTTATATTGGATATATCCATCTTTTTATATGAATATTTCGAATTTAAAATATATTATTTTCTCATTTAATATTAGAATATAATTAAAGTTAGTAATTTATATATAGTTATTATATATATATATATATATATATATATATATATATATATATAAATTAGCATTATTAACATAAGAAAAATCTGTAAATCTCTCTCTCTCTATCTCTGATATCTATTTACTTTGGAAACTCATATTATGTACTATGTATATATAATTGCAGAAATATATTTATAGCACTTCTCGAAAACAAACAAGTAAAATTTTGTGAGTACATTATAATTAAATATCACATTTAATTAAATTTTAACTAATTAATTTTTAGCAAATGCATTTTCATCATTAATTTTTAGAGTTGCCGTAGATTATTCAAGTGCATATATTGTGATACATATAGTTTATTCTAGTTTGAACAAGTATGAGTATCTTCACATAATTTAAATCTACTTTACATTGAAAAAAAAATGTTTTGTGTAATAAATTTATCTGATTTTAGGAAATTTATATGCATAAAAAATGAGCATCTATAGAATTGACATAAAATTTTTATTGTGGAATATGAAAATGACAAAGCAGATTTTTGTCTCAACTTATTGTAAGATATATAATTATTATGTTTATATTTGTACTATCTATTTTGTACTTATATTATTTATCTATACATATAAGTATAGATAAATACATAAAAACATAATTGCACATAACAAAATTTATATATTATGTATTATATCTTCATATATTATGTATCTACATAAATAAATTAGTAAATTAATCAAAGGTAACTCAATGCAAAACTGCATAATTTGATAAGATATTTAGATTTTTAGGTTTTATTTTAAACCTAATTCGTATTTGTAATTCGCAATATGTATTATTGCATATAAGCATAATACTATTACTATCATATGTGGAAGCACTACTGTACTTGTACAAGGTGATTAATTATTTTATATTATATTTTATTTTAGATATTAATTATACTTTTAAATTTTGCAATTGGAATGTATATTATTGATCTTAAATAAGTAGCATATGATCAATATTATCTTTATTAGATTAGATTATTAGTTATTTTTGGTCGGTTATAGATAACAATGAGTAGAACTTCTTTATACATTATATAATTGCTTTTAATAGTCTCTTAGATTTCAAAATGAAAATGAGTTACGCAACCAATTATAAATATTAATTTTTTAAATATTAAGATTAATGAAAAATTAATAATAGTTGCTAGAATTTTATTATCACTATCAATATTGAATTAACATGTGAATTAACATTTATCATATATATAAATACTTATATGTAAAATTTATGCTATGAAAATACTTTATTTATAAGAGAGAGAGAGAGAGAGAGAGAGAATAAATTTATGTAAAATATTTATAGGATTGAACAAACAGCATAAGGAAAATTTTAATTTTCTACTTATTTTTTGAAGGATTACTAATAATAAGGATAACTATTCGACAAGTGTACAAATAACGATCTGGTACAAAAATTTTTATAAGAAATTTAAGTTTTTTTATTCAAATTTATTTCGTAACTTATCAATTATCAATTATCTCTCTACGAAGTATGTAAATTAATTTTCCAAATATTTAATCATATGTAAACGATGTATACAAAATTGTGCATTAAACGTAAATACAAACAAAATAATGTTAATTTTGTATAACTATATAATTATATATTATAATGGCGAAAATATCAAGAGAATAATAAATTAAGTTTATATATATAAGTTAGAAATATTCATAATTAAAATCTGAGCATATATGTATCGATATTCACACGCACGGATATACACATACGTATATATTTGATATTAATAAAATTCGATTTATTTAATTTTTAGATTCTTAGATTTTTAGATTTTTAATCTATCAATGATTTGATTTCAATTATTGTTGACAGCTGATTAATTTGTCTATTAATTATTTGCAGTTTAAAGTATTATAACATTTAAAGCATTTACAGTGCATCCAATCATACACACATACACACACAAATAGCGTAACTATTAATTAAAAAAAAAAATAATGCAACTATTAAAATCAATGTATTTTAAAATTGTAAAGCTATAAAAACATAAAAATATCAGATATTTCTTCATGCAACGCTAAAATGTTATATAAATAGAAATTACAATACAGTATATTAAAATTACAATATGATAGTATTGAACGATATTTAAAAAATTAATTATTATTTGTGAAATAAATTTCAGGGATAAAAATAGATAATGTAATATTATTTGCGTCCGCTCTCTAAAAAATTTTTGATAAAAATTTAGTTTGAAAGAATACATATTATTAACAATAAGATATGGAATGGTAGAGTTTAAAAAAATAGAATAAATAGTAAATACTTTTATAATAAGTTTTTGCGCTAAGAAAGAATTCAGTTTAAATTTTAACATGAAATAATGCTGTATATCTATTTTTTTGTGTTGATTGTGAAAAAATATTTTTATGAATTTCTATTGTGTAATAATTATTTTCTTTCACTCTGGATTCGATTAGAAATATTTTGGCAAAATTATTTAGAGAAGCGCTGAAGAAATAGCGCTGGTGTAAATACATTTTTTAAGTACGATATGTCATTCGGTTTAGACGGTGGCAATATTAAAAGTGCATTAGCCTCAGGAGAGTTAAGTGTATTATCTTCTATACTGTAAGCTTTTGCAAATAAATCTTTTTCTGTTTTGTCCCATTTTAAATGTGTCCACGAATAAGTAGGACGCGAATTCTTCTTATGTTCATTCATTACCTGCAATTATAGCAACATTATAATGTATATCATTTATCTCTTTTCTCATTTTGAGTAGTCAAATCAAAGGCAATCTTACACAAGCTTGTATGATGGGTGCTTCCAAGTTATTGTGGGACAGCTGGTTCAAAAGAGGTAAAAGAAATAAATGTGCACCAATGAGAACCTTTCCCAGATTTCCCGGAAAACATAAGAAATACTTTTTTCTCCCGTCCAAGACGCATGTTGCATAAGTTGTTGATTTGCCGGGTTTTAAATTCACGCAATCTGTAGAATAGCAAATATAACAACTTTAAGAAACGTTGTTTGTTTTAATGTATTAATATTGAAAATAGGAAAATACCAAAATGTATAGTAGTCTTAAAAAATTGCTGTAAAATGAGCTTTAATCGATTTCTTCCATCCACAGAACCAGTTGTCACAAGTATATTCACTTTTTCTAAAGCTTTCTGGATTTTAAGTATTAATTTTAGCTCGCTAGAGAAATATTTATTTTATTAAGAGAATATTAAATATATTAAAATTTAATAAAAAAATATAAAATTTTATAAAATATAAAATATAAAATTAATAAAATTATATATATATATATATATATATATATATATATATATATATATAATTATATGATATAATAGAATAACACAAATATTCGTAAATTAAGTGGGAAATATATATTATAATACAGAATATTAAGAATCATAATAAATAGCAATAATACTCACTCATCATTTACAATTCCCAAATCCAAAGCATCGAAACCTTCCTGTTTTAATAATGTGATTAGAGTTGGTCTGTTGCCATCATACTTGTGTTTTGGACTTAAAATCTCCCCAGGGTCTCCTAACTCATTTCCAATGGACAATATACCTACAGGCTGATGTTTAATGACTACAATTTCATTGATATCACAAGATATCAAACGTTCTATTTCAGCTAATCCAATACATGTGTATTTCTTCAAAATTTTTTCTCCCATCTTTATCTTGTAACCAACAGGTCTTCATAAATACATAAACAAATAATTAGACGAATAAATCTATCTGGTGTTAAATATTTTAAAATTATATTAAAATGTATTAAGTTTTGTACCTAATATTTTCTCCTACTTTTGGTTGAGTTATTATTTCGATTTCTTCCTGGATATCTTCTATTGACGAATTGTTATTAGCAGTTCTAAGCACTATAATCGAATAAAAAAATTAATAATTAATAATAATTTTTTATAGTAATTTTATCAATATTATCAATATTATTACATATTATTTTTGCATCTTTAATTTTTACGACTGCTGTTGCTCCTATAATTAAATAGAAAAAGAAATTGTTAATTTTTTATCATAAGCAGATAAATATAATTAACTTATTATAATTGGGAATTACCATTGGGAATAGGTGTTCCAGTTTTTACTGATACACATACGTCAGATGTCAATGAAAACTGAAACAGTTTTATAGCTATAATTTATGATATAATTTGTTATATGTAATTTAATATAATTATTATGTGTAATTTACCATCACTTACTATAGTTTTTGCTTCTATCTTCTTCTTATTTTTTTCATCTGCTATTATTGCATATCCATATTTGGCAGAAGTTCTAACTGAAGGCACGTTGCATTTGGCATGTATATCTTCTAATGATACTCGACCATAAGCATTTTGCACACTCACACATTCAGACTCTATTTTTTCATTGCTTTGCATTATTATATCACGTATTGTATTTTGTGCATCTATTACCTAAAATACATCAAATTTTCTGCTACGATTAGTTGTGTTTTTTATATTTTTCTGTATAAAAAAAAAATTATTTATATTTTTATCACATAATTTCTACTCTAATTGTATATATATATATATATATATATATATATATATATATATATATATATATATAATCTACTATTTAACTATTTTTATGACAAAAGACATTTTGTTATACTTCTATTGGAGATTTAATGCCATAAGTTGTTTTATTCCGTGTTAATTCTACTATTTGCAGTATCAATTCTTCATATTTTTGTAAACATATTATTGCAACTTCTGGTGAACCAAAAATATTAAGAATAAGCGTTTTCTTTCGTATTCCACATGCAACTCTAAAAATTATATACTTATTATTTATTATATGTATATACATATATTTATAATATTTAGTAACTTCTAAAACTATAAGATTAATAAAAGTAAAAAGTAAAAACTTTTACCGATTAAATTTATGTTTTAGTTTCAGTTCTAGTTTTGATATAAATGTTGTGATGTTTGTGAAAACATTTTTATCCTTAACTATTTGACTGGCATCAAATATAACAGTATATTCAATATTACTAGTGACGATAATAACATCAACTTCATTTTTATCGCATGAAGACATTAAATATTTCTGTATTATATAAATATATGATAAATTATAATATAATATAAATTATAATATAACAATACAATAATACAAAAAAAATATTTAAAATATTTAGCTACCATTAATGTATCTTTCTTATTTGGCAGAGATAAGATATCATTTTCTGTTTTTATCTCAAATTTAGTTTTCTTTTTTATGTGATGATATAATTCGATTGGAGGCATATATTCTTCTAAATTGCATACTGTATAATTAATTAATAGAATTATTATATAATATAACAAGAGAGAGAGAAAGAGAGAGGAAGGGAGAGAGAACGCACACTATGATATAAATATGTGATAAAACTCACATTAAATACTATATATTAAGATTATTAATAATTCAAAAATGCAAGAAATATAATTACCCAATGTGCATGTGATTATGATAATTCTCGAATTTTTTATTAAAGTAAATTTTATTAATATATATATTTTAAAACTATATAATATATATATTCCATAATAAAAATATATGTTATAGTACATACCGACTACAAGGCGAAATGTAAAAGTCATTTCAACTTCTAACACCTTATTGCGTTCCAATATGATCGCACTACAGGATTTTTACTGTTCCAGTCGTGCGTGTTTGGCTTCAAATATCCGCCGCCTGAGTTCTTGAGTTTATTTTGACTAGTCTTTAAAGTAGTCAACAGAAATCGTAACGTATCGAACAGATGTTATTTATTTATTTTTTTTTTTTAGGGTTTCTCAATATCAAAATTGTTTCAAATGTGTATCGTGCTGATTATTCGCAAAGTATTTATTATAAGCTTGCTAGCAAAAATATGACAAGTATGGTATAAAAATATGGTATTTCATTTATTGTTGATGGCTAATTGTGTAATAATTATTAGCACGTATAGTGCATTAAAAAGTAGCTATTAGCTAAAATAATGCATTTTATTAAAACAAAATATATTTATATTTTAAACTTACAAAATCATTACAATAATATCAATATCATAACAATAGACTAAAATTATCGCTACAACATTATATATTTCGGAAAGTGAGTTTCGCAAAAATTATTTTTTTCTCTGTGAAATTTTGTATTTTTTCTAGAAACTAATTTTTATTAGTAAAAATATAAAAATATACATAATAACTTTTAAAATATAAATTATTTTAAAGTAATAACATTTTCTCGTACAAATTAAAATTATTAGAAATAAAATAAATAATATATATTACTTTAATAATAATAATAATAATAATTCTATTTAAGCTTTAAAAAAATATATCCATTATTGTAAAATATGCGCAAACTCTCGCTAGTGAATTTAATGAAAAATATCTTGGCAGAATTATCTTGAGCCAACAAATATCGTTGTTATAAATGCATCAGGTAATAACTTTGACATTTCCATTGTTCGAGATGGCAATCTTAAAAGTGCATTAGTGTTATGGTTATAGTGATTTGATATGTTGTGAATCCAGGGGTATGTATTTTCCTTGTTCCATTTTAAAGACGTCCAAACATATTTAGGACGCGAATACAGTTCGGGTGCTAATTGTATCTATAATATTATAGCAATATCATAGCAACATACATATATTATATATCTCATTTTAAAGTATGTAAAGAATATCTTACACGAGATACCACTAAGGGCCATTCTTTGTGAAAGCAGCGTGAAACATTAAGAAGAGGTAACAAAAATAAATGCGCAGCAATGGGAACAATCGCCGAGTTTTTTGATAAACATAAAAAATGTTTCGTTGTGGAGTTAAATGTGCATGTTGCATATGTTGTCGATCTTCCTGGTTTCATATTTACGGCACCTGAAAGAAAGTATAAAATATTCTAAAAAAATATATCTTTCAATACATAAATGATCTGATGATTAATAAAAAGAAAAAAACAAATACCAAAATGTAACACGGCATTGAAATGTCCTCGTAAAATGGGCTTCAATAAATCTTTATCTTTCGCAGCACCTATTATCACAATTATATTCACTTTTTCTAAAATTTCTTCGAGTTTGCCTATTATGCTTATTATGCTGCAAAAATATTTGTTTTATTAAATATTGATCATTAAAATATATAATAGAGTAATGAAAATATTCATTATTTGTAAATCAGATGAAGATTATATCATGCATTATAGTGTGTACATTAAACATTAAAATAAATATTAATTTACTCACTTATCTTTCGCAATTCCTAAATTCAAAGCATTGAAACCATGTTGTTTTAATAATGTGATTAGAATTAATTTGCTGCTATCATAAATGTGTCCTGGTTTTAAAATCCTGCCAGGTTTTTCTAACTCATCTCCAATGGACAATATACCTATAGACTGATGTTTAATGACTGCAACTTTATCAATACCACAACATGTCAATATTCCTATGTCCGCTGCCCCAATACACGTATTTTTATTCAAAATTGGTTCTTCTATCTTTACCTCGCAACCAATAGGTCTTTAGAAATACATAAAAAAATAAAACAAATAAATTAAACAAATAAATCTACTTGGTGTGTGTGACAAAATATATTGTAAAAATATATCAAAATGTAAAAGTTTTGTACTTAATATTTTCTTCTTCTTTTGGATGACTTAGTATTTCGATTTCTTCTTGCTCGCAATATTCTTTATTATCAGTATTATCATATTTTTTAATTACTTTTTTTGTATTCTTAATTTCTATTACTGCTGTTGCTCCTATAATCGAAGAAACAATAATTAGTAACAATTTTTTATTATAAACAAATAAGTATGTGATTTACAAATATAATGTTTACTATCGGGAATAGGTGCTCCAATGTTTACCATTACACATGTGCCAGGTTGTATCGACTGAAACAGTTTTGTTTTATAGGCCTAGTTTATGATATATGTATAATATTTATTATCACTTACTGTAATTCCTGGTTCTAATATCTTCTTTGTTTTTTTTTCATCATTTACTATTATTGCAAATCCCTGTTTAGCAGAAACTCTAACTGATGGCACGTTACATTTGGAATATATGTTTTCGAATAATATTTTGCCATAAGCATCATGTACACTCACATATTCAGGAATTATTAGGCTCTTTCTGTGATGTCTGAGTTCTCTAGCTACTATACTACCTATTGTAAGTATTGCTTGTGGTACAGTAACTGTAGAAGATGAAGTTATTTTATATGCATTTATTAGCCAATCGATTTTTTCCTGTAAGAAAATTTTTTAATTACAATTTATAAAATTTTTTTCTTATGAAATCTTTGTTTAATTAATTTCAATGTAGGATATACTTTACCAGAGACAAGCTAGGTATATTGCATGCAGAAGATTTATTAGAATTAATTGTGTTAACCTGCATTATTTTTTGTGCAATTTGCAATATTTTTTCTTTGTGTGTTCTTAAACACATTGTTGCCATTAAACACATGCCAAACATATTAAGAATAAATGTATTATTTCGTATTCCACATACAGCTCTGAAAACATATTATGTATTTTTAAACGTTGTAATTTTATGAACTATTGGATAAATAAAAATGAAATCTTACTGAGAAAGTACGTCCCTTAATTGAACTTCTAGTTCTAATATATCTGGTGTTATATCTTTATAAATAATTTTACAATGATTAATAGCTACTTTAGTTGCCATACACACAATATTTTCTTCTGCAGATTTACACTTCGTATGCTCACCAATGATTATAACAATGTTTGCTTTATTTGCATCGCATAAAGATTCTAAATATTTCTACATAACATATCAATGTAAAAAATTATAATATTAATAGAACAAAGAAATTTCTTTGTTATCTCGGAATATCTTTGTAATTTTAATAATTACCTGTATTTGATATAGATTACATGGTGTATAATGAACATCATTTATATATCCTTCTAGATCATCAGATATGATCTCTTTCATTAGGTGGACATAATGTTTTAATTTATCCTTGTCACCTACTGTATTAATAATTATAATAGAATTAAAAAACAGTATTTAAAAAAAAAACAAAAAATAAGAATTATATGATAAAAATCTTTATACACAAAAGATTTATTACTATTAATCCAAGATACATATACATATATAATGTGTAATTACATTTAATTTTCAAATATGTATATGACTGATAAGATATTTTCTTGGAATTTTATATTAAAATAGATTTTATCATAATTTTCTTAAAATTTACGTTTTTCATATATTTCGTAATAAGATATATATTACATACCAACTATAATAAAAAATGTAATAACTTTTGTTGACATCTTGTTGCGCCCTTATATGATGCAAGATTTTTACTGTTCGTATCTTCGTTTGTATATATGATCTCAACCATTCGTCATCCGTAGTCCTTCAAATTGTCAACGGAAACGGAACTTATCGATGAGAAACTGTTTATATTTATTTTTTACGAAGTATTAATAATAATAGACTGTAATCAATAATCAATAATGTCAATTTTGTTTTGAATGTATAATGTGTGGCATACTTCTTGCTACTTGTTTTGATAAGAGTTTTGTCGAGAATATATTTTCTGCAGGCAAAACTTTCTGCTACAAGTTTTTGGTAACGAAAACGCGGCAAATATAATTCAAAATATATCGTATCATATTATCGATTGAACTACAATTGAAATCGAATCGAAAATATGTGACCTCTTTATTTTTAACTGTATATATATTTTATTAATACAGTTTTGCAACAAATTGACTACAGGAGCCTAGCAGATCCGCCAAATACTATTTTATAATCGTTTAAACAATTTCAAATAATTTGATATATAATAAAATAATCAAAATTTATATATATAAATAATATATAAATATTATTATATAAAATTGATTTAATAAAATAATATAATATGATAATAATATAACTAAAATATTACATTAACAAAAGGGTTAACATACTTATATTTCAATATAGTTACAAAACAAATCTAAAGTTATATAGTACATACTTTTGTTATACCTACATAATAAAATTTTATATATGATTGAAAATAATTGAAAAATGTTTTAAATGCTTTTGCAAATACATTTGTAAGCGATTGACTTTAAATTTTTATTTTAGTTTTCTTTTAAAATTTTAATTAATTTTTTTCTTTTTTTATCTTTAGATTTCTACTTCAGATTTTAAAAATAAATATGCGCATTTTATTTTTTGTTCATTGATATTATATTTTGACCTTCATTCTTTCTATAACTACATATAGGCCAAGAATATGCCTGCATAGTATACAATTTTTATATTGTATTAAATACACTTTACATTTCGTAACATCACCATTATCATAAAAATGGTATAACGCTCGAGAATATATAATAATATTTCATCTTCCTCACATCAAAAAATATGTCAATATATCTCTCTGACATTTAATACATTAGATCATTGGTCCCACATATGGGTCTACAAATATATAATATTTGCAATATATATTATGACATCTACAACTTAAACATTACGCTCTTCTGGCATTTTATCATCTGTGCTGGTATTTTTTAACTTAAAAGAAAAGGGAGAGAAATAATTCCCCTCTCTTTTTCTCTCTCCAAAAACAGAAGTCATCTTATACTTTGTTCTTAAAGTCAGGTACATCTCAAATAAACTCGGTAATCTGTAATCATTTGTTTTTGTAGAATAGCAATTTTTTATATTTTATAAAATGTAATTGTTTGTTGTGATATTTTTAAAGGTCTTCAGTTTAACAATTTTATTACTGTTACAGTGATAATCCGAAAAATTCATCATTAATAGACCCGAAACTAAAGTTAAATATAAAAGAGTCATAATATTGATATGTTTATATGATATTTAACTGAATCGTTGTATAATTTTTTTTTCCCCAATATAATTGAAAATTTTCAGCTGTCATAATCTTTAAAGATGTTACTTGCATATATTGCGAACTCTACTTTCTTTCTCTCTCTATTAATATGTAAAAAAATTTATTAGAGAGTATATATATATATATATATATATAAATACACACACACACTCACACACACACACACACACACACACACACACACACACACACACACACACACACACACACACACACACACATATACATATATATATATATATATATAAACATAGAGTAACTATATATTTGTATATTTTCTCTCTATATTACTTTTAACATATAAAAATATAGTTTATTCATTAATATGAGAAAAAAATACTTTTTTTTTCATATTAATAGTAATCAATATAAGAAAATACATATAAGAAAATGTAATACATATAAGAAAATTATTTCAAAATTAATAGTTGACAATATATGCTAACTAATCCTTAGGATTATGACAATTGATAACGAAGTTTTAATTTTTATGAATATTTTGATAAACATGTTTTTTATATATACAGTAAAAAAATTATTCGTAACAACATTGGGAATCAAATATCTTCGAATGATTCGCAACATTGTCTAAGGATATGAATAATATTTTTAAAGAACATAAATTTTATGAAAAATATGAAGTTTGACTTCCAATTTTTCAAATTGTAAATTCATTAATTAAAAATTTATTTTTTAATTAATCATCGATTATGATTAGGATTGTAAATATTTAAGAATTTTTTGTATATTGATTCAAGCCTAAGATTATTAGAGCATATAGAATTAAAATTACCGTGATAAGCGTACAAATAATATTGCTATCAAATTTACAAGAAATAAGTTATACTATCGATGTACTGCGCAGCAAAAAATGCCATGATATTAAGAATCCCAATGATATTCTTAAGAAATTTCGTCGTTCGTTTTATACGAAGAAGGTCGCATTTTTGCATCACATTTAAGTAAGATTCGTATGCAACGACTATAAAGACCATAGTTATAAACACGCTTCGTAAAAGCTCTTGGAAATAGCGTTACGATTGAGAAGGTTTCTTGCGTCTTCCGAATAAATTACTCAACACGGAACTTCGCTTGTAATCACGATCTTTACGATTGCCGCCTGAGCTTTGTTCGCTTTCTGATCCGCTCTCTGACGTTCTTCTGCCATCTACCACTGTGATGTTCGTAGGAGATGTTTGCGGAGCCGCTGGTGGAGCGACATAAGGCGGCAACGATGTCGGTCTACCGGTGAAAGTATTATTTTGTTGCTGTATACCCTAAAAAATATAAATCTATTACTCGGACTTATAAACGAAAGAGAGCGAAATTTATCCTGATGTCACTATGATAGCTTCTCACTATGTAGCAATCTTATATAATTTAATTTAAATATAATATAATATAAAAATCCTTTTCTTAGAACAATATTTTCTTATAAAGTATCTATCTTGGAAGAAATTTAAGAATTTTTATAATAATAATTGTATGTGTGTGGGGGTTTATTTCACAAAAAAAATATAAATTGCTTTAAATTATTCACAAGTATATAATTTAGTTCAATTAATGTTTTAAAAAAACTTACTTGTCTAATATTTACTGGTACATTCCCATATGCTGTAACAAAAGAAAAACAGAATTAAGAAATTTTTATTATATTAAATTGGCATCATAAATTGATGCAACATTTGCACAATTCAGCTATATTGTTATTATACACTAAATAGCTATTTACAATTGTTATTGGCGATCGTGTAAATTGTAGAGTTAGAAAATTAAAGTGCAGATACCACAATGCATAATAAATTATAATTTTGTGCTTATAAATAATTAGTAAAAATCTGTTAATATTTTAAAAGATACAAATGTCTATGTATACCGGTTAAAAATATATGTGTACAAATGTGTAATTGATAATTTTTACATTGCTTTAGCATTTTACATTCCTGGCTAAGCATTTTAGTAAATAAAAAAAAAAATTTCATAAAATACAGATGAATAACGAAAACAAGTGTCAATATAGAATGGTTGCATGCGACTTTTTCACATTATCGATCTTTCTGCAGATCATCGAATGTGAGTGTTTCGTAATGACTGACCAAGATGCTGAGGAATGTTCCACTGAGTCATTCTAGTCGGCGGAGGGGCACTCAATGGCAATGGAGGTGCTAATTCTACAAAATGATGATGAATGTTCATGTGTCCATGAATATCGAGTAGAATCTTCCTAAACCTCTTGAATCTTTCAAATTATATTACATACACGTACCTTGATGTTGTGGAGGAAGATCCACGCTACTTTGTCTGTGCCATGTCGGTGGCTCGTTCGATGAGTACTGGCCAGATCCATTGTGATTTAACGTTGCACTGCGCTGTTGATAAACGGGTCTTCCTTGTTGCAAATGGTGTTCCACATCTATACATTTTTTTAATATTGATATGTAAGAGAATGAGAGATAAATTACAATAAATGTAAAGAGATTATTAAAGACAAGAAAAATTAAGTGATGTGTGCAAAAATTAAATTTTATCTTAAAAAAAAAAAATCAATTTTAATTGTATCTAAAAATTGAGATTCGTTATATATTTTTTTGAGATAATTTTAAATCAAACGTACCATTACGTTTATATTGCATCATATTTTCCGAACTCGGTGTTCTCATAGGAATAGGTGGAGGAGCGCCTCGCGGCGGTATGGGTGGTTTATCGGTTTCCACCATTGCGGAATTGTGTTGATATTGATCCCACTGAGCCGCTAGTTGCTCCTGTTGCATCAGTTGCTGCTGTTGTTGCGCGAGCAGTTGCTGTTGCCTATGCATCTGCAGAAATTCGGTTTGAGTTTGCGGTATCTCGGATCTCTGCGATGCGAGGAAAGCATCGACATTCTGCGCGTCATTGCGCCGCTGCTGATTCTGCCGATGTGTCTGCAGGAACTCTACTTGCACAGTGCTTGACGAGTGTTGATTCGGCGACGTGGGATCACGCCTAATCACAGAGTTCTTACGCTCCATCTCCGGTGTAGAAACGCGGCTACTTCCGGTCGACACGTTATCGTCCATGTGATCTAATCCCGAGTTCTGCAACCTCTCCAAACCTTCTTGCTGCATTTGGATTTGAGGAATAAAAAATATATGGATCGTATAGTTTCATAAAATAATAAAAAAAAAGAAAAAATTAAAATAATAAAAAATGATATAAAAGGAATTAAAATAATAATATTCTAAAAATTTATATATAAAAATGGTAAATTAATTTATTTATCGCACACCTTCTGAGACTCGTCGTAGCTTAAGAGCTGCAGACTTGGCGGCAGTTTCGCGTGAAACGAAATTTTGTTGACCCAGTCTTCCATCTCTTGTTGACTCGGTGCTAAAAACAAAAATTCCGAGCCGTCCGTACACTTTAACCGAAACACGTTTTTCTTCTTCGTGTAGTCGTCCGCTTTCTCACATATGGCATTGAAAATTGTTATCGGAGCAGTAGCCGCTTTGCTCAATGAAAAATCTTCCACGTCCTTGAAGAAACACAGCAGTTGCCCGCATAGCACTGCAATGGCCGAGAAAGAAAAATATATTTGCAAATGCGAAAAGCTTGAAATGAAAGTCGTCTATTTAATTTTATAAATGATTAAGTACCGGTGTAATACTGCTTCCACGATCGAACGGCTGCCTTTTTACCGGCGCTTTGAAGCTCGTGCTTTCGTTCAAGAAAACCTTGAATTTCGACCGGTCGCAATGCGTCCATATTCTCCATTCGCTGTAATTTTCTGAAACTTTGCGTTCTTCGTCTAGTCGTGAAACTCGGGGTCCGCTTTGGTTTCTTGGTATCCACTTTCATGCTTTCAGCCCGTTTAATGTCCGAAGTAGCTGAAAAAAAAAAAACAATTAATAAATCATAAAATATTTTTATTAACAAGAAAGAGTGCAAATTATTTTTTCATATAAAAATTACATACCCCGTCTTAATTTTTCGCCGAATACGTGTGATATACCATGAGATTTGGGAGATGTCGCAGGTTCTGCTGTTTCGGAAATAGCACCCTTCAGCGGAGATAATCTGATAGATAGAAACAATAGCATTTGTAAAACATTAATTATTTCAGATATTTCAACCTGGTATTTAGTCTTGAATTAAATTTGAATTTTTACTCACATATTTACAGATTCATGCTCATCGACAGAGCCGTTAACTTCATCATGCTGCGCGCGATGAGAATTATCTAATAATCGCCTACGTTCCTCTTCGCGTTTTCGCTCTTCGGTTATCCTTTGCACCTCTTTACGTTTTCGTTCTTCAATCCGCTCGCGTTCTGCGCGCTCTTTCTCCGCTTGGCGCGCGGCCATTTCCGCTTCTTGTTGTTTTTGGAAGGCTTTTTCCAGCTGTGCAAGTATTCATAACATTAAACAGACACATATAAAACATTTAGTAATAATTGCTAAAATAATTTCTTTTTTTTATCATATATAATAGCAAAATCTTACCATTGTTATTCGATTAAGCGCGCTGAATCTCTCTTCCTGCGCTTCTATAGTCTTCTGGAAATCCTCATGTTTCCTAATCAACTCTTCCACTTGCGAAATACTATCTCCCAATTTTTCGTCATATAGCATTGGCTCCCTGTTGACTATCCAATTCTCCAAAGTTTCGGCGTCCCTCTTAAATAGCTGTGTATCCAAATTCTGTTCGTAAATGAATTTCCGCTGCTGCCATGTGTCCTTCAAGATCTGTTGGCGCTGCTGCAACACTGATATCTTGTCTTCAATCTCTTTCCCCAGAAAATGTCCCTGTTCGATCAACTTTTGCCCGATTCGGTAGAACTTTTCGAAGGTCTCCTCGCGAGTATCAATCTCCGACTTGTACTCGTTGTGCCTGGAAATCAGCGCCTCGGCGCCAGGAACATCACACGCTAATTCCGGCGCCGTTACCTTGGCTACCATCTCATTTATCCAGGATATCAGATCCCTGTACTCGCCCAGATAGGCTTGCAGTTGTTCCGCCTGAGCGAGTTTACTTCGTCTCTGTGCTGCCTTTTCCAATAGTTCGGTCCATGCCGCTTCTGCTTCTTGATGTTTCACATCAATATGTACACGCGCGTCTGGAAATAGTTCGATTAACCTGACTGCTTCCTCCGTCAAGCACTCTACTTGCTCCTTCACAGCTGCCAGATCAGTCTCGAATCCTTGATGCTTTCTCACCAGTGCTTGAATGGTTTCTAAATCGTGGCCATAGCCGTCCGAGCTGAGAGCCACTTCTTTTTCCTGTATCCAAGAGATAGTCTCATCGGCCGTCCTATCGAACATATGAACTTGTTTGGCGCCCGCCAACGCGTCTTGTCGAGCGTGTGCTAATTCCTTCAAATCTTCCCATTGTTGCTTAGTTTCTTCGATTTTAAGAGATATCTTGTTTTTCTCCGGATTGTTCTGCTCTATTAATTTTTGACCCTCATCAAGTACAGCCGATACACGGCCTTCGCTTGTTGTCAAGCCGGCTAAGAAATTGTCGAATATCTGAATCAGCAGTTCCACATGTTCTACATCGCGGCCATAGTCCTCCGATGCAGCAACCTGGCCATGTTTAATATTATATAACGTTTAATAATTATGTTTTAATATTAATTATAATAATTATAAATATAAATATTTATATACATGTATATACATATATAAAATTAGTTATAATTATCTTTGAATTTACCGTTGTTTGGTCTCCGATCCATTCAATCACTTCATCCGCTTGTCTGATAAATTTGTAAAACTTTTCGCTTTCTGATAATCTCTGCAACCGATATTCTTTCAAGTTTTGCAGTTCTTTGAATTTAGTCTCGATATCTGCCTGTTTCTGAGCGATATTTTTGCTGTCGAAATGATGCCGCTCGATTAAACCCTGTGATAGCTTCTTCAAGTTATCGATTGTGCTCTCGAAACCGGACAAGTCGCGTTCGATGCCTTCTAATTTTTTTAGCAGAGACTGCACGGAGTCTTCGTCCTTGCCGTAATCAGCTGATGTTAATTGCGGATGTTTTTCTCTAATCCATTGTTCAGCTTCCGCGGCTTCGGCATAAAACTATACATAAAATATAATTTCGTCACATAAAGAAATCATACATTTCTCTTTTTATGATTATTAATTAAATTTTTAAAATTATTAAAATTACATTTGTGCATTATTTTTTTATATTACAGTTTATAATATTATAGTTAATACTTACGTAATATAATATTATTATTAATATTATAACTTAATAACATTATGATTTCATAAGATCAATAAAGATATATTTAATAGTTTACCGTTTGCGATTCCACAGCGTCGAGTAATCTCAATTTTCTGACATTCGCCAAATCTCTAAGATGCGACAACTCCTCTTGCAGTTTTTTAATTAATTGTTCAATCTTATCTCCTGCGAAGTGTCCGCTTCGAATCATCACAGTCGCTCTGCTAACCAAAGAAGCTACTACAGGTTCCCTGGATAATAATTCTCCTTCCAAAGCTTGATGTTTCTTTTGCAATCGCTTCACTGTAGTAAGAGAATTTCCGAGATCGTTACTTGCGGCTAATGGTTCTTTCTCTGACAGCCAGTGCAACTCATCCTCGACATCTCTCGCGAACTGGTGCAACAATTTCGCATCTTCTAAATTGTCTCTACGTATCTGCATTGGTTCCTGGAGACTATGATACCTATTTATCGTGACTAATGCTCGCTCTTGAATCTCGTCGCACATGAAATGATTTGATTTCTGGAAACTAGCGGCGGTCTCCTTGATGGTTTCACACGCCTCGTTGTGACCGAGCACATCATTCTCCAAGTTGGTATGTCTCTTCAGCAAATTCGCCACACTCGAGAGATCCTTCCCGTGATCCTCCGACTGCAACTGGGTCTCTACTTCATCCATCCACGTTTCGAATTCGTCTAAACTACGACCAAACAACAAGGCCTGGTACGCGTCATTCAGTCGGTTCTTCTTCAACTCACTGGTCTCTTGCAGAAGACGCCATTCTGCTTCCAGTTCGTCTAAACGTTCCTGTATTTCCTTCGAAGCGTAATGGTTTTCCTCAATGAGTGCCTCACCCTCGTTGACCACGGACGCGACTCTCGCCTTGTTGGCCATCAATTCACTCTCGAATGCTATATGTTTCTGTATCTTGCTCTGCAGATTTGAGGAATCTCTATAATTTTCATCGCTCGCTACCTGTTGCTTTTGGTGCAGCCAACCTTCCACCTCGTATATGTTCCTGAGAAACTGGTGCAGGTGATGGCTCTCTAAAAGTTTCTTTCTTCTGGCCGTCGCACTATTCTTTAGTTTGTCCCTTCTGGCGCAGACGGAAGCAATTCGCTGCTGTATTATACTTGAGTCTGCGTGTTCACGCGAAAGGATGTCATTAGCGAATTTTTCGAGTTCGTCGATGCGTCCCAATTGAGACATCAGCATTTTTTCGAACTCTTCATGCTTACGCAGCAGTGTTTCCACTCCTGATAAAGATTCACCAAGATCGTCGTTGTTGAGGAACGCTTCCTTCGTCGCCAGCCAACTATCAGCTTGATCGGCTTGTTCTTTGAACAGTTGCAATTGATGCGCTTGTGTTAATTTCTGCCTACGATCATCCCAAGCATTTGCCAATGTTTGTCTAAGTTCTTCCAAATGCTCGAGATTATTCTTGATATCCTCGTTGATCGATAAGAGTTTCTGACCATGTTCCTTCAGACTTTTAAATGTATCTTGTCGACCGTCGATTTCCGCTTTCCTCTCTTGATGTAGTTCTAGTACAGCTTCAGCTTCAGATATAGTGGTCGGTGGTTCGGATTCGTTCATGCGTTTTATAGTATCGGCCACCCAAATGTCTAATTCATGTAGATCAGCTTGGAATTTATGCAATGTATAAGCTTGATTTAAAGCATCGCGTCGATGTCGAGTTAAACGTTGTAGATCGTCCCAGTTAGATTGGAGATCGGATAGTATCCCATTTATTTCGGATGCCTTGTCCGGATATTTATGCGACAACTTTTGTGCCTCTGTCTTATGCTCCTAAAAAAGACATAAAATTAAAATATAAAAATTATTTATGCTTTAAATTATATTTAATAAATTTATATATTTATAGAATTATTACAATTTGATTAATCATACTTCAATGTGCACGCAAACCACAATATATATTCACATACATGAATAAAATTTTTAAAATAAATAATATTGTAATAATTTCTCATATAAATAAATAGATGAAATATTCTAATTGTTATTATTATACTAATTATTACCAATTATTGCATGTAAATTTATTAATTTCGAATTTCAAAATTAATAATTTAATAATTATTATTATAGTTTTATTCAAATTATTTCATATAAAATTATTAATTAATAAATTTATCAATTTCGAATTATAAAGTTAATAAATTTTAATTATTAATTTTGACGTAAAATATTTATTGAGAAATTAACGTTCTTCACTCACTTTTAATTTCCCTTCTATTGCTGTCATGTCTCGTTCCATAGCCTCTTGTTTTCTTTGTAACTGTTCGACAGCGGGTAAGTCTTTTCCCGTGTCGCTCGTGTTCATGGCCATAGATTTTTCAATAACTCTTTGGTTTGTATCGTCTATATCCCGATTGAATAGATGGATTTCTAATGCACCCGCTAATGTTTCACGATATATGCTTAATGCACCTTGCAAACCTTTCCATTTATTGTTAAAGTTATCGCGTCGCTGCTGAATTGCCTTTGATTCATTATCGCGACCCTGTTGTTCAAAATAGCAAAATATAACAACTAAAAATATATTTCTCAGCAATAAAATTTATGTTTTAGTTAATGTACGAGAAAATTTCTATTAATATTTTTTTCTATTAAAGATTTGGTTTTTACCTGTTTTATAAGTTTATCTGCCAAAGCGTTAATTGTTTTTATTCTGGAATCGTCCACTCGCATATCGCTATCCACATCATCGAGTTTTCTCTGAAGGCTCAAGCAGTGTTCATAATCTTTTCCGGTATCGCCAGCTTGAACCATCATTTCCTTATCTCTGATCCAGGCCTCGATCTTCTCCACTTGATTGTTAAATTCCAAGATATCTTGAGCCTCTTCCAAACCTCTGCCTCGATTTCCAGATTCTAATAATAATTTCCGCCAGGACGTATGTAAATGTTCCAATTGTTGATGAATTTCCGCGCTAGCCGGATGCTTTCGCGATAATAACGTCTCCCCTTTTGCTATTTTATTAACAAATTTATTATCAATCTGATTAAGTGAGGAAATTATATGATTCAAACAGTAGTTACAACTTATTTATTATTCAATTACCTTTAATTTCTTCGATTCTGCTTTGATTTGCTGCCAGTTCCGCTTGGAATGCTTGATGTTTTTGCAATTTCTTGATTTTGTCTTCCAAACTGGACACTTCACCTTTTGACGCTTCCGCTTCCAATTTCTTCTGCTTCTCGCCTATCCAAGATTCGGCCTCACCCACATCTCTGACAAACTGCGCGTGTAGTAGACTGGCCTCCAGTTTTCTTCTTCGCACATCGCACAAATCTCGGATTTTTTCACGTCTTCGAATGACTTCGTCCAATCGCCGGGCGATAGTCGATGAATCAAAATGATTTTGCGCTAAAAGCTTGTTCCCATGCTCTTGCAGCGCCGTCAGTTTTTCCTCGTGCGTCACTAACAGTTTTTCAAACTCGTTGTGTTTCTTCATCTGCGCGTCTACTTCCTCGACCGAGATCCCGAAGTTGTCGCCGCTCAGCGCGGCTTCCTGAGTGCTAGATAAAGTATCAAGTTGTTTGGCATCTCGCAAAAAGAAGTGCAAGTCGATCAATTGATCCAAATGCACTTTTTTCTGCTGCCAAGCAGTATGCAACTTTTGTCGCTCGTCCAAGAGTTGGTTGCATTTTTCTTCAACATCCTAAAAAATATAACATCATGATTAATGAATACTCGCAAATGAAATACCGCTCTGACCGATTTATTACATGGATTATAAACGATCTTACTGAATGGATTTCTTACCATAGCGGCGTAGTGACCAGTTTGAACCATGGCCTCGCCTAGATCGAGCACCGAACTGAAATTTTCCTCCCGCGCTTCGATTTCTCCTTTCAGAGCCTCATGCTCCGCCTTTAAAGTTTGCGCACTGGCCGCGTCTCGAACCTTCTCCTCTGTTGACATTGTAGCGCGTAGTCCAGCTGCCCAATTCATCAAATCTCTGGCCTAAAAATATTTTTTCCGTTAGAAATAATGTAAATCATTAAATAAACATGATGATAGATAAGAAGCATACCTGAGCATGGAACCGTTGCAAGTCACAGCTAGCCTGCAACTGATCCCTTCGATGAGCAGATCTATTCTTTAATTCCTCCCAATGAATAACGACGATTCGCTGCTGCTGATCGATGTGCGTCGCATTGTTTCCCGGATAATGAGCTTGTAATCTGGACGCATCCTCGACTAGAACTTGTAATTGAGCCTCCAGTGCGACTAGATCATTTTCGAATCCTTCGTGACGTCTAATTAACGCCAAAACGGAATTCAAATCGCGACCTAGATCTTCTGGCAAAGCAGCCTCCTTTTCCTGTATTCGTGATAGCGCTTCAGCCACATCGCGATGAAACCGATGTATCTCGCCTGCTGCTTGCAATCGCTGTTCACGATTTCGAATGAGACCTAACAGATGTTGCCATGATTCCCTGATAAAGAAGAATGAATCAGAATTATTAATTTTGTTACACCTTGTTTGAAAATTATATAAAATTTTTAATCTGTAGTAGACGAATTGTTATTAAATTGTGAATAATTTTATTGTTTACATAATATCAATAAGCATCCAAAAATTTGAAGAAGTTTTACATCGATTTATAATAATTTTTAAAAGAAATCTCTAAAATTTAGAAATTAAAAATTAAAGATATATAGAAAATCAGAAAAAAACCAAGCTAATATAATATAAGAGATCTTGATTTTTTATAAAAATTGCAAGGTTTCAAAAAATTTACATAGCATTAAAATATACAAGCTTTGATTAATTTATACATGATATAATTTATATAAATTTGCAAATATGAGAGTTATTCCACAACCAAGTACTCACTTCATTACCACATGTTGCTTATGTACTTGAAACACCGGATCGTCTTCATCGGATCTACGTGAAATATGTATATAGAAAGAATGTTAGTGCGACCCAACACCGAGAAAAAATAGAAATAGATTTTTCTATATTAAAAGATATAGTTAAAAGATATGATATTAATTTATGTGAACTGTATTTCATACAAAAGAAAAAGAGAGAGAAATATTATTTTATATATCAGTTACATTATCTTGTTAATTTATTTCGTGCAAATGACGCATTACTAATGCTCTACAAAAGTAATAAAGAAATTATTGAAATAGCAGAAAAATAAAAAGATTAGAGAAAATTCTTTTGATTGATTTATTGATAGTTAAAGATTTACCCTAATTGTTCCTGGCGTTTTTCAATGTCCTGAATGTAAGGACTCTCGTTGGCGATCAATTTTCTGGCTAATTCTTCGCATTGATTGAATCTTTCGGAGCCGGCCTCTATTCGATGCTTGAAGTCGTTGAATTTCGCTTGTAACAGTAACAGATGCTCGTAATCCTGACCGTAGTCTTCTGATGCGGCCGCCTGTTCCTGTTCCTTGATCCATTGCTCCAACTCTCTGCTTTCTAAGAAATATTCGTGGCGATACATGCTCTCCATTAAACGCTGTTGCCTCACGGTAGCTAGTCGCTGCAGAGCACGCATTTGTTGAACGATTGCTTGCTGCTTGTTGGCTATCGCCTTGCTGTCTGGATGTTTTGAGTTTATCATTGTAGAAGCAGTGTGTCCCATTTCTGTTACGATGCCATTGTACGTGTCTAATTCGAGTTCAACAGCCTGCAGATTATAAATCAGAATTTTTAATATAATATAGTTGATTATGAAAATTTTATTAATATAAAATTAATATATGAATATGAATTAATATAAAAGTTTTTACTAAATATTAATGAAATAATAGAATTTTTATTGATATTGCGCACATGTTTCATATTGCGCTGTATAAATGCATACCTTGTGTTTCGTCAATAATTTCGTGGCAGCATCGCGATCCCTGCCGTAATCGGTAGAACTCAATACATCGTTTTTCTCGTTGAGCCAGCTCTCGACCTCACCGGCTTCGAAAAGGAATTCTTGTGCTTTTAGGGACAAATCCAATGCTCTACTACGCTCTTCTGCTTTATCTTGCAAGTCTTTCCACGCATCATCCAAAATATCGCATAGTTCTTGTATCTATCAAAAGCATTGATATAATCTATTACTTATATATGTCGTCTATAATAACTCTAATTGTTACATTTTCATGTTACTCGCACGAAACAAATACAAATTAATAATTCATTAAATAATTAATTGCTGCCATATTGTTTTCAAAAGCTCAATTTCAATTTCAGTATAAAATATGTTGACAATACTACTGACACTGCCTAGAATTTCATTGCTGTGGCAGAAATATTATTTTATTATAATCTGCATGCACAATATGTGTTCATTTTTTAACTTTATTTTGAAGTTAATTTTGAAGTTTATTAAGCTATGGAATAAAATAATTGATAAGCTTATTGCAACTAGAATTTCATAAATCATATATTAATGATTAATATTATATTCTTAACATAAAATAAATAAGCTGCAAAAATAATACTTTAGTAAAAACAAATAAAAAATTATATTCAAAATACTCGTTCACCTGTATTAAAAAAGAACATACTTTGATATAATTAACTCTGGACACACGACATTAAATTATAAATATTTAATATTTCAAAATTATTAAAATATCTCAAAACAAAAAAATTTATACAATTTTTATATTTATTTTTATATGAAATGCTGTATCTGATGTTACTTTTTATAAAACCTAATAGAAAGAGTTTTTTGGTATATTATGAGTCAATTATAACAAATACAGCTCATATAATTTTAGAGACTGCGCTACAAAAATACAATGACAATTAATTATCTTATAAAAATAATAACTTATTAATTACGTGAAATCAAACAATTGATAACAATTAACACGGAAAAGCGACAGATATCTGTGACAATATTTCCCATGCATCAGTGCATCCACCTTACCTCTGTACACGCAATATTCTTCGAGACGCTCCAGCTGTGCAAAAATTATAATTTTTTACTCCAATCTTGTGTCATCTTCGATCATCATGCAAATCCACGAGAAAAAAAATATTATTTGGTAATAACTCTCGCAATTTTACCTTTTTCTTCTCTGGATGAATCTGATCAATAAGAGCCTGTCCGGAAGACAAAGTCTTATCTATCATAGACTGATGACCGGCGATTTCCGCTTCGAGCTTCTTGTGCTTTTTATGCAAAGTTTGGGCTTGGTGTAGATTTTGTCCGAGCGTTGTCGAAGATGCTTGTGGCAAGTGGTCCTTGATCCACTGTAATTCTGCATCCAACTCAAAGCCGAATTTATGGAAGCGCAAACTCTCTTCCAATGCTTCTCGCCGTTTCTTAGCCGGTTCCTTTAGACTGCGGAATCTATGAATATGAATTTCGTGTATTATTTGTATGTATCATTATCTATATTTATTTCAATAATGAATTAATTTGATACATGATATAGTGATCATTTAAAAAATCAATTTGATTATATAAAAAAAGGTGATGTAATTTAAATAATAACGAAGAAGTCAATTCTCACATACTTTTTCTGCGTAGCTTGACTGGTCTTCAGGATGTTCACCGCATCGAAATGACCTTCATGCGCCATCTCCTGACCCATGGCTACGAGATCGTCTACCTTTTGCTCCCACAGATACATATCGCTCTCGAGAGTCTGATGTTTTTTCAGCAATTCCTTGCAACTACGAAGATCCATGCCTACTTGCTTACTCTGCAAACAGCTCTCTATCTCTTCTAATTTCAACCTGGCATCTTCCATAGTGCGATTGTATCCATGTTGTGATGCAGCTTGGCGCAATCTACGACCTTTTTCCAGCGATAATGCTACGAGTCGGTCCCATTGATCATTTAGATCCTTCAAGGTTTTTCCCACGTCATCTGATCTATAATTTTCTTCAGATATCAGCGCTTTGCCCGCCTTATTGACTGCTCTTAACTGTCCTTCATTGGCACGTAATTCTCGTTCAAACGCTTCATGCTTCTGTAGTTTGCGTTCGAGATTATTCAAATCACGATAACTCTCGTCGGCCGCAGTCTTCATCTTGTCGCCCAACCAATCGCGCAAGTCATCCACTTCGGCTGAGAATTGTTGATAATGCTCGGATGCCTTCAAAGCCGCTCTTCGACGTTGAGCAGCGTCTTTTACTGCCATACGACGTGCTAGTACTTGATTTCTTTTTTCGTTGATGCTGTAAATTAAATTTATATAGAAAATGCTATAAAATTTCATGAGTCAAAAAATTACGATTAAAATTGTTTTATTATTTAATTGCGACTTTAATTATATTTCATAAGAAAAAAAAGAGAGAAAGATTCGATATTTATTCTTAAATCATCAATCAATTAATTATCTGATACTTACTAATCTTTGTCATAGTGATTTTGAGTGATTAACTTATCGGCAGTGTCGCTAAATAGCTTCAATCTGTCATCTTGCGCGTGAAGAGTGTTCTCAAATTTTTCATGTTGTTTCAATAGAGCCTCGACATCGTCCAAAGATTCGCCCAAATCAGTAAATTCGAGGAAAGCTTCATGAGAACTAGTAGTAGCTTCAATCTGATCGGCTTCCCGATTAAATTGTTGCAATTCCAAGCATTGTCGTAGCCATTCTTCTTTTGTCATCCAGTCGGCCGTTACCGCTGGATATAATCCGTTCAGTTTATCCAAACGTTCGCGTACATCCGCCAAATTCGGATTACGACGTAACAGTTCTCGACCGAGATCCTCGACTTCACGAAATCTATATAAGCACAGAAAAAAATATATTTCAAAAATTGTATTTAGAATAGGAATTTTTTGATAAATATTATTTATATAATATTAAATTTTATTAAATATAAAATTACGTACTCATCTTCTTTGGTTCGTATATCTTCTCCAAGCTCCATATGCTGTTTCTTGAGTTGTTCGGCCGTGGCTACATCTCTGACTGGCTCCTCGGCTTTCATCGTTTCTTGTATGTCTGTAGCCCAGTTAATCAGATTCTTCGAGCTATTCATAAATATTTGTTGGCCGACCGCATCTTCTAAACGAGATCGTCGCTCCTTGGCCTTTGTTTGGACTTTGTTCCAGAGTTCCTTGATCTCGTTTTGTCTTACGTTGACGTTGTTGCATTCGTGTGGGTATGAATTCTTGACACTGTTGCCTAACAAGTTCACTTTGCGTACCTGTAATAATTGAATTATAAGAATTAAGATATAATATTGTCTCTATTATTTTTCTTATCTAAAAAAAAGCTAAAATATTTTACTTTTTCTTCGACTGGTGCCAATTCTCGTTCTAAATGTTGATGTCTCCTCTGTAGAGCTTGTACAGTCTTCAAATCAGGTCCAAGTTCGGCTGTATCTAACTGGGTGATTTTTTCCAACATCCAATCATGAGCCTCGCCGCAGGTTCTGTTAAACAATTCGACGCTTGACGCACCCTCCAAGCTTTTCTCTTTCTGCGTCTTTAGCCAGTTTAGATGATCCCACAGCTGATGAATGTGCCTCTGTCTGGCCTTCACCTTGTCCAATTGACTGTGGCCTTGACGAACAAATTCGTCAACTGCTGCATCTATTGCCTCTACTCGTTTCCCGGAAGCCGACAAGTCCGTTAAGAATTTTTCATACTTTCTTCTCGCCGTTTCAACGTTGTCCTGAGGATCCTCAACTCTTAGCATCTTTTCCTTGTCTTTAATCCATTTTTCGAAATCGTCACACTCTCGATAAAAGCCATAGAACCTGATGGCATCCTCCAGTAATGCGTGACGCTTCACAGCGAGTTCCTGCAGCTCGCCATAAGTGTCGTTAATCTTCTTCTGTCGCTTCTCTACGCTGTCGCCATCGCTCATCGTCTTTCGCTTGATTGGTTTCACGGTAGATTTAATAGATTTTAGTCGGCGAACTGGCACCACCTGCTTGACCATCTTCGTCTTCTTCACACGTTGCGTCGTTTTGATTTTTTCGAGTTTACGTACCTGCACTTGTACGATCTTTGGCTCAATCTCGCGAACATAGTTAGCCGGCACGAATCCGTCCGTACCGTCCGCTTTTCTGACGCTCCACCAATCGGGATTTGTTTTATTCAACAAAAACATCACCTCGCCCTTTACCATGTGCATACCTTGGCCGTCGAATGGATACAAACTCTTTACTTGCGGTACCATTCTATCCTCCTGAACAGTTCTCGGCTCCATTCGTTCGACTACCTCGTCCACCCACTCATCTTGCGGCATCAGTCTGATCTCCTTGCTCCATTCTTCTTGTTCCAACTCGGCGACCGGTTCGGGATCAGCAGTTAATTCCAGAGTAGAGATGCCAGATTTGATAAGTTTCTCCGCCTGCGCATTCAGAGACTGCACATCACCTCTGTAAGCATTCAATTCGCCTTCCAGATCCTTGTGCCTTTGCAACAAAGCCTGAGCGCTTGGCTCGTCCACTCCATAATCTTCCGAAGCCACTAACGCCATTTTCTCGTTCATCCACGAGTCTGCCTCATTCGCATCAGCGTAAAATTGAAACGCTTCGGCCGCGTCGTCCAGCTGCTTCTTCCGCAACGCCGCCAGTTCTTGCAAAACTCTCCAATGTTCCTGCAATGAGTCTATTCGATTTTGTATTTCCAGTGCTGACGGATGATTGTCGGCTATCAGTTTCCTGCCGGCGTCACAGAGCTGCTCGGATTTCGGCCTGCGCACCTTCATCTCGTCCTGCAGGGCTTTATGCTTTTGCTGTAACGATATCACGGCTCGTAGATCTTTCGCGGAAATGCCAGCCTTGCAGATTCGCTGCTTCTCCACTAACCACGACTCCTCGTCCTCATGATCTTGAAGAAAGTGGAAAAAGTTTCGAGCATCCTCCAATCTAGCCTTGCGCTCCTTACTGTTCTCCACAAGCTCGTCGTAAGTGCGATTCAGTAGTTCCAGTTTTTGCTGCAACAATGGCACTTCCTTATTTTGTGGCTGTGCCAAATGTTGAGCGGCCTGTCTACCGAGTCGCCTCTGGCTTTCTCCCAGAGCCGTCACTTGCAACTCCTGCAAACTGTGCTTTTGTAAGAGATCCTCAACTCCTAACAAGTGTGGACCCACGTCGATACTCTGGAAATTCAGTTGAAGCTCCTGGATCGAAGCTAGCGTCGTGTCGATCTCTCTCATCAGGCTCATCAAGGAGCTTAGCGCGACTAGATTGGATTTGTGGTGATCTAGCAAAGCCAGCAGCTCTTTCCATCTCTGCAACACTTCTTGTTCTCTGCTACGGACTCTCTCCAGGCCGTGATAGTTCTCTCGCACAAGCTCTTCAGACATATTTGTCAGATCGTGGAAGCGCTCTTCACGCGCCAAGATATCGGCGCTAATGGCCTCGTGTTTCTTCACCGTGGCATCCACTTGCGCCATATTGCTGCCATATCGAGGATCTGTTAACACCTGGATCATCTCCTTCAGGTATCCTTCCCTCAGGACGCTTTTTCGCTCAAATTTATAATTTAATTGCTCAAGCCTCTCTTGTCGCAACAGCTCAATTCTCAAGGCGACTTCGCGACGGTGTTCCGCTCTTTCCAACTCCACCCAGTTTCTCTCGATGTCATGAATCAACTGGCCCTCTTGTGGAGTGAACGCTGGCTGATTCAGAGACTTTAATTGAGTGTTTATGTGAAAGTATAACGCTTCTATTTCGGACCGTTCCTTATATTTTGGCGGTTTCTCTACGGTTCGGTATTGTTTGAAGGCCAAGAGTTCTCGTTGGATACCTTCAAGCGAATTCGGGAAACTGCGATTCTCTAAGACCTCGATCTTCATCTTGATCCACTCGAGAAGATCGGTCGTCAACTTCTCGTAATGAATCTTCATCTTGTCCGCATCCATCATTTGGCCAACGATCTGTACGAATAGAAAAAAAAATAATTTAGTGTCGAGCTATTCAATTTAATTAAATTAAATTAATTATTTCTTTAATTAATTATCTAGATTCCTGAATTTTTTGTAGCTCTTTTCGGAATGTAAGATATTTTAATTCTGAAATATGTGAATATTTAAATCCTGACACATTCTTGCAAGGATATAAAATATTCAAATCTAAAAACTAAGAGTCTTTCTTTCTTCAATTCATGTAAAACATGAAATTTCTAAATATATATCCTCTATTTTTAATTTAATTTTCAAACAAAATTATTAAAAGAGAGATATATATATATATATCAATCTTTAAATTTTTAAAATATGTTTTATTTCATAGAGTTCTCTCTATACATATTAAATAAAGTTTTAAAAGTGAGCGTACATTCGCTATCCTCTTGCCGCTCTTTATCTCGTTCTTCATTCTGGCGAACGTGTGGTAATAAGACGCAACATAAGTGATAATAGACTTCTCGTCGGGTCTGGCTGTGTCCACATCTTCCGCGTCCAAAAGCCGAGGTATGCCGAGTTCTGAGTTGGCAACGTCGAAAGCATAATTGAGATTATCGATGTTCTTGTTTTGTTGCAATTCCGACCAATTGACCAAGTCTGGTCGATGAGCATGTATGAGAGCATTGAAACCAAGGCCGCTTCTCCAGGACCCTATTTATATAATATTTAAAATATTATATTTTGAATTTTTCTTATATCTTTCGATTATACAATTTTATAAAAAAGAAATATATATTATATATAAAATACATCTTACGAATTATTGAATGTTCAAAAATCCCAGAATAAAATTTGTAAACGAATATAAGACTATGGTAAACATTTTCTAAACTCGTAAATATCATAGAATTTTCTCAAACCTTTTTTGCGACATTCGAAGATTGAATATTCATGCCGCATAATCGTATGCAAGATGAAGAAGTCGACTCACCGGTAAAGTCCTGAATGTTGACGCCGGGATAGCCATTTGTCTTTCTCTGACACCAGAGTAACAGAGCATCTTTGGCAGACTTCTTCTCGCTGCTGTCATTCTCTTCGTCCACGTCGATCTCGATCTCTTGTATTTGAAATCTCAGAATAATGGTCCAGATGAGACCGAGAATCAATCTAGGATTACCGTCCACAATATCCTCTGCACCGATACTCTCCAAACGAACCTGAAAATGAGAATATAATTCTTCAGATACTAAGCGAGAATTGATTCTATTGTATACATTTTTTGCGGAAATATATTTTGATATTAGATAATGTTTCAATAATCTCGCATTACTCGAGCAGTAACATTTAATAAATAATATTAGAACTTTTTAGAAGTCAATAAAATTATATGTTTTATGTACGTATTTATAACGTTAAAATCTTTTCCAAACATAAGAAAGAAGAGAAGACTTTAACAAAATTTTCAAAGTATGTATATACTTTCTTTTTCTCTCTCACGACTCCTATGTTAACATAATAAGTTCTAAGTTTTTCTAGAACGCTATGCGGCGAGATCAGCACATGTTTTTTTTTTTTACATGACTCGATCAGCGAATGAATAATGCGCCCGTATAATTAATGCAACATGCCATTTGCATAATTATTTGCATTCCGTTCTATTGCACGTCTACGCTTAGTCGGCGCAATGTTTAACGCAGGTTGCGTAAATGTCAAGTCTTAATAACGGATGAGTAATTTGTAAGAATAGAAAAGGCGTATAGCACGATGCCGTGGATTCCGAGTAATCGAGAATAACAAGATGCTGCGTTGTAACAACAAGATCGTAAGGTGTCATCAAAAAAAAAAAAAAAAAAAAAAAACGATGTAATATTACAAATTTAAAAAGTCGGTAAACGCATTTACCATTTTTTTTTACTATCCTAATTACGTGCGTATGCAAAGTTATCATTTGGCTTATTAATTAGAATTAAATTAGTATCAAAAATTAAAGTAAAAAATCTTGAAGAACATTAACATATATAATTATAAGGCGTGAAATTTTAACGGCAATTCATATTCGGATATTACATTGCACGCGATCGAAGAGAAACGAATACAAATATCAGTACTGCTTCGCGAGATGTTTTTTTTTTTAATTTTATTTATGTCATGGATCGTTATGAAATTTATTTCGGATCATTAATTTTGAAGCGCGTGAAATCCCGTTGAGAACGGACCCGACTCAGCGGAAGTAATTATGTGACCACGCCGTGTAATGAATTACAACCGAGATGAATTACAACTGCGATTTAATAATTGCATTTTATTCCGCGCGATCGAGGAGAAACGCATGATGGAACGGACGGTGGAAATTTTTTGGCCTTTTTTCTCCGTGTGACCTGCTTTCGTGTTTTACGACTCCACGTCTCGTAATTATTCAGAGTAATGAACTTGGCCGTTATACATTAAATCTGTAAAGCCCGAATCACAGATCACAGACAGAACGATATCTTTGACATTCCTCGGCACGTAGCAACTGTCAACAAGATTTAATTTATTGGCATGTAAAGAAACTTGCTACTATTCCTTGCTAATCGAAGAGTAAGTAGGGGGAGTAGATAGAAAAAAAATCTAAGCGTGTTGTAAAGATAATAAATTCTAATTTAGACACCGAAGAAGATTCCGAAAATGATAGTTCAATTATTCCGGTCGTGAATCTCTTCGTGTCAATGGAATTATACTCGCGCGTAGAACAGCCGGTGGCAACCGTATTGCCGCGATGTGTCACTACATTACGGTTCATCCAGTCGTGATTGGGTCTTATTGATAACGCAACATTTGTTATTTCTAAGCGACGGTGAGTCCCGGTCGTTATTAATAAACTTGTCGATGATGGTGAAAGTAGCGTGTTGTTAAATCATCGAGCACCTATGTCATTATATGTTTGTCGATCGCTAATAATTCTGCGATGATACTCGATGCGTTTTTAATGGTCGCTTTAACGCTCGCGGATGTAAGCTCTGATGATATAATTGTGGGTATCACGCTCGGTACATGCACGCATGGGAAATTAACAAGGAACTCTTGTAAATACTTCCTTCTCAGAGAGGATTACTTTTTTAGTAGCAACTAGATCGTGATATCAAAAGTCATCAAAATCCGTTTGAAGTAGAAGGTACAACATTACTTTTCCACACATGTTAAATAATTTAAAAATCTACATTCTTCTATGATTTTCTAATGGATTTCCTTCATAGTATCTTTAATATATAATTAATTAATTTAATTATTATTTAATTATTTAAATTAAATAAAAAATTCTGAAAAAGTTGATTCGCGTTAATACACGTAATACAATACATTATAATATAATAGTATAATTTATATATAAAAAAAAATTATATATAATGTACAAAGTTTTCAATTTAGTATAATACACTTTATATAAGATCAAATATTTTAAATTGCAAGAACAGCGGGCCTTTCTTTTCTCCGGACAAATTCGCAGGATTATCTAAAGTGAGTTATACATATTTATACTGAGTTGTGTACTTTATACGCTCGGTTATCAGATTTATAAATTCGCTCGTCCGATGATACTGGTCGCAAAATATCGATGGGATCGATACAGTTTTGCTCGCGCTTCTCGCCACGCTATTATAGTTAATCGTGGGACGTACGCCTGTCGAGCGTGGCTGCTGCTGGAATGCAGTCCGATCACTTGTGCCAGAGGGTCTATCAAGGCCGCTGGGAAATGGAAATTATGGCGTTTTGTGCCGATCGGAATGGTTGACAGCTCGTGGAATCCAAAACAAAGAGAACGCGTAGCGTAACCGTTAAACGGCCAACGCGGACGACATCGTCGACGTCGTGGACGAAGTTAACGAGCCGAGTACTGCTGAATCTCAACGTCATCTCGGCCTACCAGACCGGACTTCCTCGTGTCCCGGAGGGGCTTTCAGCCACGTGCTCGCCTCGACTTATTTCGCGATCGCCAGACGCCTGAGCGAGGCAACTACCGCTCCAGGCTCGCTCAGCGTTGAACTTAACTCGATATTTTTGTCTACCATATAATGTAGGTAAACCGGTTTATTATTATCTAATTAGTTTAAAATTAGTGAGAGAGAGAGAGAGAGAAAATTCAGCGTCATGTTTGACTTGAGAAAGCAAGACAGGTTTTTATGAATCTTATCGCACGCGGAAGCGAGGCTGTGAAATTTGTATTTTTTGCTACATGTTATTTTACAAAGTTTTTATTACATTGATACACATTTTTTATATCATTATATTATTTTTTTATTATATTATATTTTATTATAGTTATTATGGTAAAAATTATGTCGATTCTTTACATTAAATTTTACAAATTGTTTTAACTTTTCTTTGACTTTAGTTATTCTTTGATAAATCTGTAATGATAATCGTCAAGACTAAGAAAACATTTTCTTAAATATTGTCTTTAACGATCACTATTACATTCATGATGAATACACTCGATGCTCTCATATACGTATTTCTCAGAAAGATATTCCTTTTGATAAATAATGAACGAGGTGCATTAGGCTAAGCAGACGAGTATGTCGATTTGTCGTATGTAAAAAAAAGTATCCCTTCGTGACTCATCGCACGTGATAACGCAACAGGACGCACGACTAATGATCTACTTAGCTTAAATAGCGTGGCGAGAACGCCAAAGCAAACGCATTCCCGCTGTCACCGTGCAATTTCCAGCTACCGTGAACATTATATATCTATGTTCGTAATAACACCGAGCGGATAATATATTTACGAGCGGTATCCAGTCGATAATGATAGAGAGAGGCCTCGCATAACGATGTGCGACACAACTGTCGACCGGTGCAATGATCGGTAGCTGGCTCGATCAGCTGATTGCGCATCCCCCCCGCGAACGTGTCATTAACTCTGGAACTTGAATGCGATGTCAACGATACGTGATACGCTGTCATTCAATGGTGCATCGTGAGCTGAAATGCAATCCGAAACGAAGTGCAGTAAGATAATAGCGCGAAACTGCGCAGAGTTGTTTCAAGCAACGCAATTTACAATTTTTTTTTTTGTAATTTCTCTTTTGTTCAGGTAGAAAAAAAAATACAATAAAACATATACGCGAATTAAATTACATTAGAAGTTTATTATAAAATAAAACACAACGGAAATCAAAATTAAATTAGAACGTACAAACGAGAGATAAATTTCAATTATATATCGTGTAATTTTTTTCTTAGAAATTTAATTTTCTTTTCGAAAAAATTATAGAATTGAAAGGAAAAAAATATTCTAGAAATAAATAGCTTTACTTAATATTTTTGACAGCGAAAAATATGATTATAAAATCTGTTTTTGGTTTTCAAACAATCAAGTATTGTCAAGGAGAATTTTAGATCAAAATTTTTTGATATATCTCTGATATTTCTCTTTCAACACATTTTTATCTCAATAATAATGTAGACATAATCTGTTAGTCAATAAAGTCACGGAGCGGGCATAAAAAGAGAGGAGGGAACAATAAGAGAGGTCGAATCTTCGAATTTTCGCCACGTCAGGACGCGTGCACTCACGTTGCAAGCCGTGTTTTAGCAATGTATGAATAATGAATGAGTGCATAGCGAAGCGCCGGGGAACGTGGTACTGTTATGCGCGGCGTCGCGTTAAAATGCCGGGTATGGTTAAAATTCGTGCAAGAGAAGAGACACACGGCATCGAGAGATAAGGGGCAAGAACGTTAAATAACTTAACCGACCGACTGGCGGCACGGACGGCCGCCCATTCTTCTCGGCGATCGCTTTTTGCGCGTTGCAGAACGCCGACCGCAATTTACGCGAGATTTTCAAGCGCCTCGGGCGCCTCCTTGTATTGCCTCCCTCCCCTAATTGACGTATTGTGTTGAAGCGTGCCCGATCGAGTCGATTAAATTTTCGAGCCTCGACCCCGTCATCGCGATGAAATACGATCGCTTCAATTGATAATTGCATAATGCGCGTGCCTTGCATTTTGCATGAGAGAATGTTCGGTGTCGTTCGGTGCCGTGGGAGTGCAGAGTGATCTCTACAGAATCGAAACATTTTGAATACGAGGAAATTTAAGAAAAATAAATTTCCACAAGAATTTTATAAGATTTGGAAGTAACATTGTTAATAATTATATGATATAAAAATGTGACAATAAAAAGTAATCGCTATATAATTCACAGTTATTCGAGAGAAGATTATCTTAACATCGTGTTGCATCCGCGGTGCGACTCGATGCGAATTAATGGAAACATTTGTGGGAATTAATTTCGCGAGGAGTTGCGGTAACGCGGTGGGCCGCGCCGGACAGTTGTAAGGTAAATTCCCATTCCGCCATAAAGTCGGCGGAATGGGAATAGCAATTCTAATGCATTTATCTTGGAATGCGACTCCTACATACGGACATTCACTGGACCGGCGCGCTGTAGGCAACCGCTCGATCGTTTATTTGTTGAAGGTAGTAACTGCGTGGAAAACAACGAATAAACGTTCGTAACGACGATGTAATTATCTCTTCATTTGATACAGTAGCATCACAAGCAGGCTTTAGTATATTACTTATGTTTTTATTTTATTTTTATTTAATTTTTATTTTTATTTTATTTTTCTAAATATATATATTTCTTCCACAAGAGAGAAGTGCTTTTTGTTCTTTTTGGAACTAATAGTTTTAAATAGATTCTTTTCCTTATGAGAATAATAATAATGTGAGAATAATAATAGTTTTTTTACAAGCGATAAATTAAAGACGAGAGATAAATAAAAGTAAGGAAGAATAGATGAAAACGTAGGGTCAACTATTGAAATAACATTGAGCCTTAGATTTTAACATTCGTTAAAACCTAAGGTTCGATTACACAAAAGAAGATTAGCAATAGAGCTAACTCTATTCCTTCGATCCCTTTATTTTAAGATAAGATTATGACTTAGAAAAAAAAAAGAAAAAAACAAGGAATTTAGTATTAACGTCTATCCTCGAGGGTTCTGTCGGGAAAGTGCATGGGACCAGATTGCACGTGGCAGTTTTTCTATGGCAGCCGACCGCACGCACATTCTTGGCAGAGCTACGGAATGCCGATCGCAGACACATAAGAATGACATTTGAAAAAAGGAAACTCCCGTTTCTAACTCACAGCGATATTCAACCACGAGATTCTCGATGTATTTCGTCATCGTTTCGAGAAAACGCACCTAATGAGTCCCGCAGAATTCTCGGTCGCTTCGCCCCCTAAGTGGGTTAATGAAGCTCTCGGAACGAGGCTTCCAATGATCGTTGTGTCTTCGATATGTGTACGCGCACGTTAGATTTATGCTACAATAAAGTAACGGGGCAATAAAAAAGCCGATTGATATAATCATATTATTATCCCTCGTCTTATCGAACGTTGAAGAAATTTCATGATTATCGTAAACATCGTGTCGAATTGCCGAGGAAAGTGACATGATCCGAAATTCACTGATCGATATCGCGTTGAAATAAATTAGATAATTAAGTTGTTTCTCTTTTTGACTGATATAAAGATATAGATGTGGAGAAAGATTCAGTTATGTTAACTATTACTATATTTACTATTACATTCTTTTCTTCAAAATTTAAATTATACGTTAATTTGATACGTTAATTGATTATACATCTTTTATAATAAATATCTGTTTTTCTTTCCCTTTTTTTCTCATGTCAAAATTTAGGGGAAGAATAAAAATTACTCCGAAAATATGAATAGCCAGACATTTAAAAATATTCTCAAAAATCGGGAAAATAAAATAATTATTAGTTCGCTTCGTTATTTTTGCTAAGATATTGCACACAATAAAAACGCTCGTGTAATTTTTATGCTTTCACGCGGCTACAAATGTACGTCTTTTTTCAATTGAATAATCTCAAAAGAGCTCAATCACCGACTGTGTCGATACATCCTTGACGACGGATGTCTCGACATTTTTATAATCTGTCAACGAGTTCCGACGTCATTCAAGTCTCAGAGCGTACACGTGCACGCTTGCTGGCTCTCGCATTTTCCGTGAATGGTTATGGAGTACAAGGTTGAGCAACGAGTCCGCCTGCGAAGGACGATGATGCGGCCGCGGGGATGTAGCGGGTAGAGGGATATCGAGGCGCGGAATCCGTTAGGAAAGACGTCCCTCGACTTTTACGGTCGTATCTCATACTCGCGATCCGTTGCTCCTCTCTCGTAAAAAGCCACGAGAGCCAATGAGTAGTGCAGTTTCTAGGAGAGAAAGAGCCCATAAAATGGCAATCGGAATTGTAAAATCGGGGAAATTCTGCGGGCGTAGCCGCTGTCATCGAACGAGGACGCGTAGAAAGTTTTCTCCACGACGATACTTAAAAGAGAAACGTGCGAAGTCCGCGCGTAGCATATAAAAGAAAGAGCAAAACGTATGCAAATTCGAGATATCGATCGTCGAAGATCCCTCGAAGATGCCGGCGGCTAAGCATCTCAGTATCTTGGATATCTCGATCAGCGCGCGATTCATTTTTTCTTTCTCATTTCATGACATTATCGATTTCTTCGCGATCGCTTTCTTTCTTTTTTATTTTTCATTTTTCCGAAGACCACAGATAATAATTCGCGGAATACATGCCACAGTGAAATATAAAATATGTAGATTGGAAGACGGCATAATCTAGCGAAGATAATGAATTAACTGTCTTAAATTTCATTTTCCAGCATATTAAGTCAATTATTATTTTAATTACTATTTATGTATTATTATTATATATTATCTATCTTATCTAATTATTATTTTTCGTCGCAAAGGAAAAAAAATTAGATAATTTAGATGTTCAAATCTGCAAGTTAGTATTTTCGAGATTGATTAATTAAAATCAAATCAGACAGACGTATAAAATATCATATTCTTAATTAATGATTCATGGTGACAAACTATAACGTGAATCCGAAAAAAATGGCGCTAACATACATTTTCGTTTATGAGTGATGCGAGTGTTGTTTTTGCGATAAAATCAGAAAAATTAAGAGTTATTGCAGACAATTACAATTCAGTAGTTTATAAGCGCTTATAAATTTCATAAAATGAAGATAACATATTTAAACGATTTGTATTTATTATATTACGATCTGTCGAATTTATCATTTTTTTTAAATTACTGTCGTGATCGCAAGACCTAAACTGCTTCGTCACACAATTAATAATTCACATCGCAAACGAGAAGTCTCATGTAAAATTCTCGCGTAATTTCTCTCTCTTTCTCTTTTCTTTCTTTTTCTATGAAATTTTTTTCCAATGGTCAATGGCGTCATGACCATTCCGTCATTCCACACACATACAAAATACATATTCTGAAATGTTTTTTTTTTTTTTGAGAAGAAATCGATGTTCTTTTGCTTTTAAAGATCATAAGAATAATCAAATGTATTGTTTTTATGCATATGTGTAATGTACGAAAGCAAAATTGATTTTAAATGCTTATAACTTTCACAAATTTCGTGTGGGCATTTTGTTATTTAAAGATAAAGCGCATTTTTCTGCTGTCGGGAAAAAGGGATCCGTTTATTTACTTTGACAATCTGCCAGGCAAGGCAGGAGGAACTCATCGCTGAGAATATTTGTTATCGTAATATGGCAATGTGTACGTATCACTTTAGAAAACATAATAATCACGCTATTTCTATAATTAATTTTAATTTTCTTTCGTCAATATTTTATGAAAAGAGATAAAAGCGACTTTTACGATTTATCCTTTCCTTCTTTGTGAATCATCATTATCGGAAATCAATAGCGCGACTATGTGTGTTCAGATTGTAAACATAACTGTAGAAAGATGTCGGAATCTATATCGCTTTTGCGAAATTGTTCACAACTTCACGGTACATTCGGTGACTTTCATTTGCACTTCACAATTGCGATCAAAATATGATCAAAACGGAGAATAAATATCTATCATGCATAGCCACGCAATCCATTACGCGGAATTAATCATGGACTTTCGAATGATACTTCGGCGTTCCTTTTAATTTGCGTGATTCGGTCCTGTGGGAACGACGCGCGCATATGAGATGTAAGGACGACGAGGCTGATTCTAACACGCAATTTGTCAGATAAAAGGGCAGAAGGCTAGCTATCGAATTTTCTTCAGAGATACACGACGCATCGATCGACGATAATACATATTTGCGATAATTGACTATCGATTGCTTCGTTCTGCGCTATGCGATTGCCTCGCATTAAAGCCTCGATTTGTTTTCTCATTCACGTGGACTAAAGGATTATCGGAAACATTGTGAAAGTTGAGTGTTATATAATCGCGACCCTTGACTATGCTTTGTTAAAATTTGAAGAAAAGAAATATTATAAAAATGTTATAAAAAAAAATATAAAATATCCAGTGCAACAATGATTTAAAAAAAAATCCATTTTTTTTTAATAAATTAATTCTAAACTAAAAAAAAAAAGTTTTTAATTTTTTGAGTTCTTAAATAAATAAGTTGAAAATATTAACTTATTTAAAATTGTAATAATATTAGTGAATAATCCTTAAATTATTCAAGATTTGTAAACTTTATGGATCTTCTTTGTTTGTTCGAAAAGTTGGAATTATGATTATGACTTGCTCTATTTTAATCTTTGTATGTCTCGGATTGACACTGCTGCATTTCATATGTAGATAACGTTATCTACGGATTATTAAATACATACGAATTGTGATAAAGGCGTTAAATCAGGCAAACAACTTTTCTTTTATTGTCATTATGCGGGAGCGTAGAGTTATCAACAGCAATATCTATATATTTATTGATATTTGCAGCTTCGTATCACGTGTCGTATCAATTTCATTTTGAAATAATTTTCTAATGGAACCCGTTTGCTGTACTTTCACCTCTGCTTTTGCTTTTTGCAATGTTCGCTATCAGTGACTTGCTTAATTTAACTTTTTTTAGCTTATAATGAGATGCAGATTCTACTATATCATATCTCGCGTAATTGATTTGATATTCTTATTTTGATAAATTGAAATAGATTAGATATTTATATATAGGTGTCATCTTCGAAACAAAAATTTTTGTTCAGATTTTAAAAAATTAGGTAATTATATTAGCATTAATAACAGATTACGCACTACAGGATGCACTTGGCATTATAAGAGTGACTGGTTGATAGTGTAATAATCAATCAAGGCTTCCTCTCAGTAGAAATTACTACTTCTTATGTGATCGATTACATGCCATTATTAATATGTGTATATATTATTCATAATAATATTCATCATGATCAAGATTTAGCGGTGAATCTTTAAATGTTAGCTCTGCCAAATGCTTATCTATCACAACGATTGATTATTTCGATTTTCGAATATTGAAATATTTTGCGTTTCTTCAGCGAATTTTTCGCATGTTTTTATTGATCAATTAATTAATTTATTTAACGATGGTGTCAATAAAATTAAAATAAATGACAAAAAAAGATAAATTAAAAGCTGCGGATTTCTTCTTTTATATATATATTGCTTGAAAAATAAATATTATATTTTGTTTTTTATCCCTTTGTATTAGGAAATTTACGGCCAGAGATTTATGCGGTAATTAAATCAATATTTGTTATAATCGTTATATTGATTTATAATTTAATATACGCTTCAATAAAATCGATTTTTCTTTCCCGTTTGTTATATTCGTCTTTGACGAATATAGATTTCCACCGCGATGGAGATATCTCACCAAGGTGAAGACGTAACGGACGTTAGCTCAGACGAGGTCAGACTCTAAACAGTTCTAAACGTTATTGTCTAACACGCAAGGATCAGCACGGATCTGCCCCATAGGTATAAGAATATAAGAGAAGAGAGAGAGAATAATGTTGGAAGAATGAAGCCTGAGGGGCAGCAGGAAATTGCGGTCTACAGCAACGTGTCTAAATCTTAAATCAGGCAACAGAGAGCCACCGCAAATTAGATTCTCAGATTGAGAATATAATCTCTCCTATGGATATCTCTGTGAATATTAATAAAAATATAGCAGAAAATATATAGGATAGAGAGAACAGAGAGGAAAGGAAAGATATTTAAAATCATAATCAGATATGATTATTTTTATACAAATATAAAAAAAAGTAAAATAAAATGTCAGAGAATGAATTATGAAAGGAATCGATAATTCAAAATTGGGATCAACTTTTAATAAGATCAACGATTATCGCTTTCGTATCTTCCGCATCCTTCGCCCAAATAGGTACTTTCTGTCCTATTGTATTCTTTTGTGCGACTGTCATTTCATATCTGCAAAGGTTTCACTTCATATCTGCAAAGGCTCGCGGTCTAGCAAGTTTTGCCTGCCGGTCGCTGACCTCCACACCTCTCATCTTTCTTTCTCTTTCATCGACCACCTTGCGCTCTTGTCTTCTTCCTTTCATCGGACTCTTATCGTCTTCCTCGTCATACCCACCTGCATCTTCTTGTTCTGCCACTCGATTTGTGAGTCGAAAATTGCACGAGAAGAAGCAGAAAAAATTGAAGAGCGTCCGATTTGCTTTCTTCTTTTTTTTTTTATTCTTCTTCTTTATCGTCTTTTGCTTCGTCTCTCTTTCCCTTCCCTTCCTCACAGTTTTCTGTCTGCGTGCAATGTGCGCTGGCCACTCGAACGGGATCGTCCTCTTCTCAGAAAGCCCAACGGATAACTTCCTAATTACTTTGGGGTTGAATTCTTGCGGATACCTGGGAAGAGCCCTTGGGCGAGATAAGAGAATCGCCTTGCTTTTTCAGAGCTCATCTTCTTGATGCTCTTTCGAGTAATTTTTGTGTTTTATGATATAATAATAATAATAAGTATAGTAATATATTATATATCCCGATATATTTTGACCAAACATTCCTCTGATAATTTTTCATATAATATTTTTCATATAATATTGTATCACAATAGCAATCTTAATAGATATTTGATTGCTGTCTTGTAAAGAAGTATTTAGAAAAATATTTAAAAAACATAATACACAATATAGGGAAGAATTTACGAATCAAATTTTTGAAAGTTTTATCTCTTTGGAATCTTTCAAAGTTTATAGTTGATGCAGCATTTTTATCAAATTCACTTGTAAAATTTGACATCTCTCTAAAGAAAATCTCGCAAAAATTTCTCATTTATTTTTCATTTTTATAAAAACTTAATAAGCTTAGTATATAATTTTAGTTTACATGTATCTCCTTCAGTATATAATGCGAATTAAGTAATTCCCAGAGATTCATTCAAAAGAAAATTTATGCAGATATTACAGTACGATGCAGATAATTCCGCCGTAACGAGAGCGTCATTATTTAAACCATTAACTCACGTTCGCCTACCGGCCGGTGTCGTTATTACGAAACATGCGAATGCCGGGAAGAAACTCGTGCCGGATCGTGACTTTTCCTCGTTAAGATAACTTTTCACGCACGAAAACTCGCACGATTTCATTAATTCGTCGCGCTGCAAAAATCTCTTCAACTTTCTATACGCACGTATCATAAAAAAGTAAAAGTCAAAAATTAAATTTAAAGGGTATTGATACTTTTATCAATTCGATGTTGGTGTACTGAACACACTAAATAAATTTGTTTTCAAAACAATTTTAATTTTTTTTTTTTATTCATTTTATCAGCCACTATTTCAATTATCATTTGTGAAAGATTAAATTAAATTTCTCGCTCTTTTTGCTTTTCATTTAATATCGAGAATAAAATATATTGATAGTATCAAAGCATCCTTAGGCGAAAGCGAAGAAGCATTCGCATGACACACGCTCATTCGCGAAATGTTTACTCATAACGGATAGCTATAGTCATATCATCCTCCAGAAATAACTCGTGTCCTTTTTCGGAGCCCACGGTGGGAGGTGAGATCGTCACCGTAAAGACAGTCGCGCGATAATACCTTGATCAATTCGTGCGATGCTTGAATGCATTAATCAAATTTGACATATGTTCAGGTGTGGCCTTAATCCTTCTGCGCCTAATATACCTTGCTTTTCAACGAGTTTTGGAATTTTTACTAAAGGTTAAAATATTTTATCGAGTCCAAGAGATTCAAATAGAGATTCAAATTTAAAAAATTTAAATAATTAATTAGGAAGATTAGTATTTTTTACTTATTTGTAACAATAAGCTTTGTTTTATTTTTATAAATTCCTTATTAAAGATTTAATCATTATAATGTTTTTTTTTTTTAATGACAGATAATTTTAAACTACAGAATATTACATTTTTATATTAAATTCTATCATTTATATTAATTTCATTATAATTTACTTGTACAAAATCATCTTTTTCTTTTGAAAAGAGATCTATGTGAGAGATCTGAAGACTTAGACAGGAAAACTCATTACTACATCACTAGCGACTTTTCATTATTTTCATTAATTAGACGATTTAAAATAATTAAAGTAACAGTTTTTGCTGGTTAGACGTGTTTGTGTATAACTTTTATACGTATGTGCGTATCTGACATAAGATGCCTAAGATGGAAACAAGTAAACTTCCCATACTTCTATTTAAACGCAACTTTTCCTGCATTCTTTAAAAGAAGGAAATGAAAAACCGATGAAAATCGTCTTTCGCAAGCGGCACCGCGATGTACCGTTCGCGATTGAAGTCGCAAAAAGTTGCATCGCAAAAACGCGCACACTATCCCGTCTTCCCATAATGCTCTTTGATGTTAAGACATGACGGTAAACGGCGTCATGCATTATTTAGCAAAAGCTATGGATCACTGCTCACAGATGCAGTCGCATTCCGCCTATCGAAATTATGCGAATAGCTCGTATAAATAAATCGACGGGACGGAGATCATTTTAGTTCTTACATATAATCGATGAAAAAATTTAATAAAGGATAAACCTATATAAAAATTTCTAAAAACCTTTCCATCTTGCATATATACATCAAATTTTTATTATAAATTGATTACTTTTAAATTATAAAATAGAAATTAATCTCCAACACTTACCGATACGATGTGTAATAGCAGAGTTGATCAATGTAAATCTGTAAAATACAAATATATACCCAAATTAAATAGAAACACACAGTGTCCAAAAATTAGTATTTCAAAAAATAATTATTATAATTGTACTAAGTTGAATTTTTTATTCCTCTTTTTAGCAGTATTTAATAAAAAAAGATTGCATAATTAAAAAAAATTTTAGATGTATATATGCAATTTTATAAAATATAACAAAAATATATTTTTATATAAATAATCTAAATAATTATAAATTATAAACACTGATATCAAAATATTTATAATATATGTATTTATATAAAAATGTTCATATATATAATATTTATAATATTTATGATATTTATAATATTCATATATATATTCATATATTATATAAGTATTTTAAATATTTTAAAAATAAACTCGAAAATATATTTTTTTATATATATACATTATAATAATCTAAAATGTAATTTTTTTACTTTTCCGCTGTCGCCTGTCCTCTTTCTTTTCTCTTATTTATTTTTCATTGCTTTTTCATGGCATTCTCGCAAAAATATAGTTAATGATTTTGCGCCCATTAATCAACAGAATTCAATGATAACGCATTATTTTGCATGATACTTATGATTACACACATAATACATTATTATATTATGACAAGAAAATAAACGCAAAAACTGCTTGATTTGCTCGGCCTATGAAAATTATGTAATCAAATGTATGCGCCACTCATTTCGACGATGTTATCTCTATAGCTAACTAATAATCTACGCTCGTATCGTGGAGTCATAATTTCATCACATTATAACATGAGTAGATAAATATACAAGTTGAAATTAAAGATAAATATTCGCGGAAAACAATATTTGAAAATGTAGTTACATTTGCCAACTGCTCGAAGAACACATTTCGATCGAATAAATCTCGCAAAGTATTTTTTTTTCTTTTTTTTGACGATGCACAAACAAATTAATGTGATATGTAATTGATAAATATTAAAATATACGAAATTAATATATCTACTAACTATGTTAATATAACTATTAAAACCATTGCGACATCGAAGTCAAAGTTGTCCTGTGAATCACGATATTTTATTAATCACCGATGAACATGAAAATGACATCGGTTTTATCCTATCTCGCGCGATATTATGTGAGTCAGATTAAGGCGTAAAATGAATTGCTAGAAAATATATATATATATACTCGAAGTTTAATATCGCAAGTATAATATATTTCTAATACAAATTTCGCGAAACTTATTATTAATAAACAGTCGATATATCACATCTTTCTGTTGTGGATCAAATAGCCGTCATTGAAATATATATTCACGAGCCATTTATCGTGAAAATTAATTAATTTTACGAACTGTCATAATTACTTATAATATTGATAGAGAATGTTTACATTTTTCTCTCGAACAGAATACGTTGTCCGTTCACTCGGATTTAGAATGATAACAAGGCTATATGATTAACAATAACGCGCTATACATCATAAAGATAAATAATATATATCCTCACTATATCTCTCCCTACGTCATAAGAATGCGAGAATACTATATCTACACTATATCTCTATTATATCACTCTATCTCGTGTGCGTTATTTAATTTATTATATATTATATATATTTAATATGTAATGAAATAAAAACGTATGGAATATCCTTGAATTTTAATTTCATTATTAATAAATAGTTAATACATCAGATTTTCGTTACTTTAATAATTTTTTGTCAATTTAGATTTAACGAGCCAATAATTTTCGCGGATTGAAAATACGTAACAATATACAAGTCGCAGAATCGACTGATTAAAGTAAGCCGTGATAAAAAGCCGTGACATCAACCATTTCTCAATAATTAATTTGAAATTCAAGCAAGATAATATTTCATATGCTTTTATATTATAACACGTTAAATATTTCGTGATAATAACAAAAACGTCACACGTACGCGGCGTATGTTGTGTGCGCGGCGTACTTTAGTGTTTACATATCACGGCCTTGATGTCATTCGCCGGGTGACATTTGAGTGAGCAGGCAGCAACACAGAGACTGCTTCGTCGTATCACTACTTTTCGAAACGCGATCATTCTTTGAGATTATTTCAATTAGCAATTATCGCTTCGCGTAATTGATTAATTCCCGCGATAAGCGGCATGTAAGATGATCGCATATGGTTATTTGATCCAAATAACAAAAAAATGTAATTAACTGTTTATTAATATTAATATATTTTCATTAATGTTAATATATTAATATGTATATTTTCTCGAACTTATGCGTTATAAATATATCATACTTGCTATATTAAACTTCAGTTATATAATTTCGAGCGATTTATTCATATTACGTTTCACTCGCGTAATTTTGCTATTAAGATGAAGGCGATGTTATTCGCGTTTTTTCAATCATTAACAAAACATCGCGAATACGGATCGATTCCGAGTCGAGTAACAACGCAACGCATTTCATTAATAAATACAGCTGTTATTAATTATATATAGATTCGTTATTAATATCACATAAATTTTCAACGTTTATACGTCAAACCGCTTATTATATTTCGCAAGATTCATGCAATCGAAGTAGTCGGCAAATGTAACTGCATTTTCGAATAGTGTGTCAGTTGATATTCATTTTTAATTTTAATTTGTATATTTATTCACTTACATCATAATGTATAAAATAATAAAAATATCCTAAAATAATGCATATTTTTCGTTAAGCATAAAGATAATCGTGGCGAATGGCGCATAAATTTGGCCGCATAATTCTTGTCGAGCGGATTGTATTTTTGGCATTTATTTTTTTATCGTGATATAATAAAGCGTGAAATCGAGAGTGTCATACAAAGTCACGCAATCGTTGTATTCTGCCGATTAGTGCGCGTTTCGTAATTAACCATATTTTTACGAGTGAGTGCCATGTAACAACAATGAAGGATGAACAAGAAGAGAGGAGAAGGAGGCCGGGAAGACAGTGGAGCAATTGTAAGATAAGCAATATATAACTTAATTATCTTATTATTTTTATTTTAAAATTGCTCAGTAATCTCTGATAATGAGCTATTTTAAATTATTATGCAATCTAATAAATATTCTAGATTTTTTAAAATATTTAAATAAATTAATATTTTTGTGCCAATACATGTAAAGTATTTGAACATTGTATTTCGAATTTATAATTATTCAGATTATTTACAGTTTTTATTTGTTATATTTTATAAAACTTCATATATAAAAAAAAATTTTTTCGTGAATTATACAGTTTTTTTATTAAGATTTATTTGAAAAGCAAATAGAGAATTCATTTTTTGCGTAATAATTATTTTGTGAAATACTAATTATTTTGGACACAGAATGTTTTCGTACAATTTGGATATGTCTATCTGTATTTTACAGATCACAACGTTAAACATCAACTCTGCTGTTGCGCCTCGTACTGGTGAGTGATTAAATTAATTTTTTATTTCGTAAATAAAAAAAAATAGATTTACGATCATTAGATACATACATATACATATATAAATAGATTTATAAAAACAAGAATATAAAGTATGATTTTCAAAGTTATCTAATCATTTTCATGACTCATTTTGAAGTGAGTACATACAGAAATGAAAATTTCTCTTCTCTTGAATAAACAATGATATAAAGTTCCGTAAGTCAATATATATGTCGAAAGACGAGTTTTTTTATGTACTGCATGCTCGACAATTTAACATAAGACTTCACAATGATGCGTAACGATTACGTTCATTTTACCGTGGTATCGATAAAACACTTGTCGGATAAAAAGCAGGCGGCCAAGCATCATGATTATATCGCCACTGAAGTATATTACCGCAAGTGGTAACATCTTGAGACTATATCACACGTTGCCATTAAAATCTTAGAATGTTATATTCTTATAAAAATGTCATAAAAGTCTATTTCTTTACTTATATTCAATTAATTCTTATATTTATCACTTCGCGAATAATTTTTCAAAAATGGAGATCATAAAAATGTTGCATCTTTCACTCGACAAATAACGAGGATTTAAAAAATAGTTGTTTATTAATGCTATCGGTAACCGTTATCGCATGCTCGACCTCATTTTATCTCGCTACAAAATCCATAAATCATCTAAATTTTATGAAGTCGCTTTATAAAACAGACTCGCGTATGACATTCGCGCGTTTTCCGTGATAATTCTCTTTGATCAAATTCGCTGTGGAAGCCAGCGATGTGTCGCAATGAGCCAGACGAAACCCGACAAGTGTAAACTTCTCAAGAATGATGGCTTCTATCCTCCATTCTGACTTATGACACAATAGTTCCACTACGTGCAGCATATGCACGTCAAGAGAAACCGAATGGAATCGCATACAAGAAAAAAGCAAAAAACCGTAACGTAAGATCTGCACGGACGAAGGCATCATCTAATGATGCGTGAGTGTTTACGTCAGATCTGTCGAACCCTAAGAGACCAACAAAAACCTCATAGCGATTCCGAATTTTGTATAAAGAGACGCGCCGCACGTCATTTTTCAATTGTTTCCTGTTAATCCATTCATTCATAATCGCTCCTAATTTCTCACTTCAAAATTTGGATTCATTAATAAATGTTTATTAATATGAATGTAAACCATACGAAAGATAGAAAATAAAAGCGAAATATAAAAAAAGGAAAACTGGTGCTAAGAATATCGTTAGATTAATTATCTGAATTTTTTACATTGATAATAGCGCCAATAATATATTCATGCTGTGACGAATTCAATATTTTTTTAATATCTAATATTTCAATATACCAATATATGGAACGATTATTTAGTATTCGAGTCTGCAGTAATTTAAATCATATCTAGACTTGTTGTAGCAAAAGACTGGGACAATATATTTAACACATTTGCATCGAAATGTACATAATGTCACGAGGATCTACAGTCCGACAGAAAAGTTATGAGCGGAATTTAACGGGCCTGCTTATTCCCCGCTAATTTATCCGGCACTCGACTTCGCTCTGGGGAGCTTTTTCGCCTTGGGCCTTTATTTATTCCTCGCCAAACAAAGTTGTTCATGCGCCCAACACATGCAATCGCGCTGGACCTTAGTTGATCTTTCGCTCTCAAGAGGTTTTCGAGAGTGAGAGCAACGAAGAGACGCACACTCGAGACCCGAAAAGACGGAAAGAGAGAAAGAGAAAAAGAAAAAGAAAAGAGGCAAAAGCCACATGCTCTCGGGACTATACATTACCTTGGTATGAAGGAATGCCAGGGACTTGTTCACGTTTTCGATTTTGTGAACTCGCATGCGTCCATTATTGGGTTTAGCCAATCGCTCGCCGGAGATGATCTCTAATAGTTTGAGTAACTTCTTGCCATCCGCTAGATCGGTGAACAGATCGTCCACCTCCATGCGAGCCTAAAAAAATCAAATTCTGATATAATTTAATTCAAGAAAATTATATAAATAATATAATTATTATATTCATTGAAAGTAATTTTCCGACATAAAAAAGCAATTAATATTGTGAAATATTTTAAGAGAACATTCTTGAGAAAGAGAAATAAAAATATGTTATTTATATATTTAATAAAATAGAAACTTGAGAAAACAATTTTTTACTTTTAACAAAAACGAGTTGATCCATTTTGTGAACGTCTTCTTCTGAATATGAAGACGTTCTTCCTGCAGAGCCTTAATACGGCCCTGCTCGAACTTGAGAACGTCCTCCCTCTGAGTCATTCTCTTCTGTATCTGCGCACCGCCCCTGTATCTGTCGACTCTAGGTGGCGGATATGCGTATTCGAGACTACGGGTCCTTTCTTGGGGTGCGGCGTTGGGCCCGGCGCCGGGCACATACTGCGCCCCTACAACAAAAAAAAACATCCGCTTTTTAAAACTAGGTAGTTCTGTTAGCATTCTGTTAAACGTAATATAAACATAGAATACGTAAAGCGAAACACAACCATAAATGTTCTCCAGAAACCTTAACGCGCACGATATTTCCTCTCTGGCAAGCACGTGCTTGAGGACCTTTTTCTTTTTTTAAGCAACGGTTTCCCATGTCCGGAATGCGGATATAAATAGACATTGAATTTAATTGGCGACGAATAACAAAATCAAAAGGGATTTTCTGAGTAACCGCTTTTGAAGACTCGAGATGAAATTTCTCAAATCAAGTAAAAGTTACTCTGATATATTCTAAAAGGTAGGAATTATTATCTTAAAACCCAAAACATAAATTTTAATCAAAATATTATAAAAATTAAATTAAAAATTAAAATATTACAAAAATTTATAAAGCAGTACTATTTTTTTAATTATTTTATTATACATTTTATTTATATATTTATTATATATTTTATTTAATTATTATCTTAAAAACCAAAAAATAAATTTTAATCAGGATATTATAAAAATTTGTAAAGCAGTATTATTTTTTAATTCAACGAATTTCTAAAAATATAAATTTTAGCTATTCGTAATACAAATTTTTTATTATAACGTCAAAAACGTCGCAAATTAGGAATTAAAAGTGAACCATAAATCGATTACAGTGTTAATTTAGAATCGCGACATGTGTTTCTAATTGCAAATATTATTTATAGTATTGTATTGCATTTTGGAAAAGGCCAGGAATTTTAACGATTCTCTACAAGTGACTTTTAGCGAGGAAAATTATATATCAATCGTCTCATTAATCGGCTTCACATTCCATTTCGAATAAGCAGGTGTTTATTATACCTATGGATGTTAATTCACTGGCGGGATAATAATTTAACCAAGAGACAAAGCGATAGCTCCTATAAGTTACAATCTTTTATCTTGAAATATAACGCTCTAACGTTCATCTGCTACAATATTGCATTATCGATTCATGACGCATTGAATAGCCATGCCGACAAGGAACTATCTCTCTCCATAGAATTTAACCTCGCCAAATTAAAACATATATCGTATGCGATCATTTCTGTTCTTCATAAAATATAAAAATATCTAAAAAAAATTAATATACGAAAAACGAAAATGTAGTAATTAGTCAAAACATATTTTTATTAATGATTATATATTTTATCTAATAATAAGTTTTTTTTTTTAATAAATTTTTTCTAATAAGTTTTAAATATAAATTTTTAAATATATTTTTTTAAATATATACTTCATACTTTATTAGATAATAAAAGAGGCGGAAGTTAAAGAGATATTTGTTGTATCATTTTTTGATATCTACGATAACGTGATGAGACGTATCTATCATTAAAGGGATTGATTATTTTAACCGGAGGAGTGGACATTGTACGACAGCGTTTACGATGCAAGCACACACGTCGACTTTTCTCGCGCGAGAGAACGAACAAACGGGGCATCTCCTTCTCGGAAGGATTAACGAGCCGTGATAACTTTTACGAGTAGCAATATTTACGCAGCAGGCAGATAAGCGAAGAATCGAAACTCGTACGCGCCAAAGTCAATATTCGAGAACGAAGCCGCGTGTAAAAATATTCGCGACAGTTTTAATCCGAATTTACGAGATTACGTGGATTAAATTGATCGAATGCGCGCAAAAAACGCAAATATCGACTTTGTTGCGAAAAAATGATAATTTCTCGGAAGACGAGGCGATAAATTTCAAGCAAGGATCATCGCGTATCACGAATTTACTTCTTTATGATGATGATGAGGCTCATAAATATTATATTTCTGAACAAAAAGCTATTACATGGTATCGGTATTAATACAAGTAAATTAATGAATTTGACATTTCGAAGAATTTTACGGTTATTTGATGATCAATTTGATTTAGAATCGAATCAATTAGAGATTCTTCAGAATATTAGCGTTTATTTTGTTTCCGAATTTATCTCGATAAGATAAATTTCTTTTCTCTAATAATAGAAAATGATACAAGAGGAGATACTTCTTTTGCATACACAATTAGATTTCGCTTCACATAGTGTCATTCTTAAAAAAAAAAAAAGGGTAACGTTTCTATGTAAAGATGAAAGAAAAAGAATGAATCGTATTTAATTTTCTCCGGAGTTATACGAGAATGCTAATGCGAAACTCGCATTTCATACGCGACAGTTCGATAATAGGTGCAAGTGCATAAATGACAGCTGTACGCTCAAGGCAGAAGGAGACTTGTTTCTTGCCGAGCACTCGTGACTCGACGTGATTATTGTGCTCGCTTATTGTCACTTTGGCTACATAGATGCTGTCGTAAATTTTTCTTCCAACCTTTAAAAGGACGCGTTAGCAGGAACGCGAGCGCGAGCGTAAATTGGCCCAGTGTGGGGGCGAGGGGGGAGCGCAAAAGAAAGGGATGCGTACGCTGGAAAAAGCACGCACAACTTTGAAGTGTCAATTATGGCAGCATGCGACTGCACGTGCAGGATGATAGTTAATGTGCACTCGCACGTGCGTGACGCGCCACGTAGTTCCGTGTCCACGCGATTTAACGCTAGACCGCCAAACGTTGTTTGAAGTCGTCGGTCTGTCAGATGAATCTTTTTTATACACGTCCGGATATCTTGTATTTTTTATTTTCACTTTTACTTGTTCTATTATGAGAAAGAGAGAGAGTCTGGACTTTTAATTAACTCCAGCTGGAGTGTTGAAGCAGCGTGCAAATTCAGAGAACTGAGAGTTGAAGGTCAAAGTTTGAAAATTTATAAGACGTACGGATAAATCTAAATTTGGAAATTTTATATATACACATAAATTTTATTCAAAGGGAACTGCTTGATGCAAATAGCAACAAGATTTATTTAATATCTGTAGAAATTTATTTTGTGCCGTAAATATAATTTTTTATAAACATTATACATCTTATTTTGAGATTCTTTCGTATACTTTCGTATACTTTCGACGCTTTTCGATTAAGGAATAATATGTCAATACTTCTAATAATAATCGCCAATATTAAGTGGCGATCACTTCGAGAATTACGTTCTTGAAGTGATATTAATAACGTCAATCGAATAGAAACAGCTATTAGAAAGTTCGCTAATAGAAAACGTGTCATTCTCTTTCTTTCTCTCCTCGTAAAGAGACGGAGAGGAGCATCAAGGACGTGTCTCGAATGAATGCAGATTAAAGGACACGCTTTCACGAATCGATGAAATTCGTTTACATACGCGAAAATTTTAAATGTCACATCGTCTGGTTTGTGATGTCACGTCCAGAATCGCGCGCGCGTCCGCCTCGAACGCTCCTTTCGAAAGTGAATTAAAATGCGACATCTTCGCGACGAGACCGTGTTTTGAACTCTGACGCTTTCACGTATCGATATATTAAGCAGAAGTGACGGACGCACGTTTCGAAAGTGGATTAAAATGCGACATCTTCGCGACGAGAGCGTGTTTTGAAGTCTGACGCTTTCACGTATCGATATATTAACCAGAACGTGACCGATATCGGTTATCAAAATGGAAGTTAAAAGTTTAAGGAAATTCAGCAATTTGGGTGGAAAAGTAGCTCATCTGATAGCAAAATATAATCCTTTCTAAAATGTTATGATACTAGAAACTTATTATAGAGAGATCTATGCTTCGAGGAACTGCGATATCAAAACTTCCTGATACCGAAGATCTCTAATAATAAGGATATTGATTGCCAAAGGTATCGAAGTAGCGGTATCTGAATCTATATCTACCAAGAATCTATAATACCAATGATTCATGGTATCATGTAACCGGTAACCAAGGATTCATCAGCAAGATTTATGGTTTCGCAGATCAACGATGTCATATAATTTATCATGATCCGAAGATCTATTAGATCTATTAAAAGTATTAGAAGTACATCAAAACTTTGATGACAGAAAGAATATCCGATCCATATAGAAATTAAAAATCTAAAACGACAAAGATGCAACGCGCGAATTTGTAAAATTAAAAATTTCTATAATATCAAAGATTTATGACACGAGAAATTTATAGTTTTGGACAGACACAAAAAAAAAAAATACGAGCGTGAAGATAATGACAACATCTCGATGCATATGATTAAAATACTAGAACAATTGAATGGTGCACGGAGTATTCCTACACGACACTCACACTGTATTACGCGATGACTACGACATGTACTTGGCGCGAATTCCTTGAGCGTGATACGCACGACGATACATATGCTCGTCGCACGCGTTAAGTATGTTTCGTACAGCTATTAATAAGGAGACACAATGTGTACGTTTGTGTTAGTAGCGTATATCTCAATCAAGGTGACATTGCTTAACCCCTCATGGAGGGGAACAGATTTATATCTGCTAGCCAGTTCGATAAATCTCGATATTGAAAAATATAAATTTATGATTTTTTTTCTATTTTTTCCCAAATTGTGATGTTAAATTAATTTTTAATATTTTGAGGAAAAATAAATTTTTATTTTTTTTTACGTATTTTTTAATTTTTATGCATATTTAGGAATATAATTTTATATATATATATATATATATATATATATATATATATATATCTGTTATACTTATTTCATAAATTCTTTTTCACGTTACTGTAATAATTATAAAATTGTAAATGCATATTAGAAATTTTTCAAAGTCGCTACAAGATAACGTCAAAGAAAGCTTATGATGATATGACCTGTATGTGAAATCTCGAGACATTCATTTGAGTTAACTAATATAATTTATTTCAATAAATGACATGACTTGTCGGATAATCTTCCTTTCATTAGTTAATAGACGAATGGACAGATCAGAAATTTCACTTTGCTTGTCTTATCTGCAGAGATAAGACGGTACAAACAGGTGCGGTAATTATAAAATTATCCTAACACTGCGCGCATTAAACTATTAGACATTCAAGCTTAATTGCATGTAAAGACTAGAATCTTTTCATTACATTAGCTAATTATGTAACGAAGAAATATACATGGCGAGAAAAAATTTGCGGAGCAACGAGCAATGATTATTTTCATATATTTACCAGAATAATAATGTTGATTGTACGCCATAGGATTATCAATTTCACGCACTAACTAGTCTTTTTATCTCGTCTTTTCAATCGCGATTTTCATTGTCGAATTTCTTTACAAATACAATAAACGCGGGCGAGTACGTGAGATGAAACATGTACGAACGGTGACACCCAACTGATTCAGTTACCAGTCGAAGACCACTGACAGGACTGTTATCACATATCGCATGTGTATTATGTCGGCCGGCTTATTTATGTAGCAGAAGTTAAGTACACATACGTGTGTGGCAATACATAGGCGTGGAAGCATACTGGACTAGAATGAGAAAGTAAAGCAAATAAAAGAATTAAAGTAGAGAAAAGAATAAAATTAATAAAAATAAACTTTAGAATATAGAAGATTATTGCAAGATTCAATCAATTTTAAATAAATATAAATATATATATATATATATATATATATATATATATATATATATATATGTATATATATTATATGATACATTATATTATGTTAAAAAATACATTAATTTGTCATATTATATAATTTTATGATTTCTAAATAAATTTTTCAAAATTAATTTAAATTTTTAAGCTGTGTGATACTTAGATAATTTTGAATAAATATTTAGGAATAAATTTGCAATAGTATTTCAAATATAAAAAAATAAAATGATTAAATTAAATAAAAATTAAATGAGCAAATCATAGTTGTTAATGCAAAGGATGCACAATTGCATAAGATTAGCGTGGAACTTAATCTTTTAATCCGAAGAGTACATTATTAAAGAGATACCTTTTACGGAATGTTTTTAAATAACACGAACGTGATGATAAGCATAAACTCTCAAATTTGATGCTAGCAGGAATCCGAGCGAAATAACGCGAGATTTAAAGATAGTCTTCATTGAATATCTATCTTATTATATTTTTAAAGATTACAATTCTCTAGACAACAATCTCTTGTTTCTTTCAATCTCTCAGTTTCTCAGAGCTTCTTATATCACCGATTATTTAAATTTACAATAGAACTTTTGTATATTTTAATTGAATCTTTTAAATATTGTCTATATTTATCATGAGATAATTTCAAATTAAATGTCGAGAGTTTGAAACATTTTATAGCAAATATAATTCTTTAAAGGAAGTTTAAAAAGTAAATTCTCGTATATCTGTTGAGTAAAACTTCCCTGAATTTGTATACATATTTAAGATCGACAATAAATCGTTTTAAGAAGCTGTCCTATAGTAGTTCTGTGATATTTTGTGTATCTTGTTTCAAGAAAAGAATGATAAATTCTGAAAGAAAAAGAGAACGAATCCAATTTCAATTTCTAATGTTGACACGAAAGATCGCGCTTATACAAATCTCGAATTTTGCGAGACTAGCAACGAATGTAGATTAATGCTTGATAATATCGAATCAAAAATTATCGCCTGAGAAAAATCGGCGACGCCAATATCACCGATAATATATTAATTAAAGAGCCCTTTAATCATGAGGCCGTCAATGCGGCAGGAAGAGCGGAATCGCACCGGAAATACGGCGATTGCACTAAAGTGGGTTTGGTTTTTTGACCAGAAGCTATCTTCGCATAGGAGATACTGTTAACTCGAAGCTGCGCCAATGAAGCGACTGAATAAAAATTGATCTTATCGAAAACGCGAAGATCGATTTATTGCTTACTAAATAGATTAGATTAAGAAATCGATGTCTATATATATATATATATATATATATATATATATATATATATATATATATATATATAATATTGCATGTTATATATAAAAATTCTAAATATATACATATTAAAAGATTATAAAAAAATAGTTTTTTAGTTCCACGTGACTTTTGTGTCATAATTTGTTAATTATAATTAATAAAATATATTTTTATAACTTCTCGAAAATAATTAATTTAATATTTAATTGCGAAAATAATGTTCAAAGATTTAAAAAAAGATTTATATTTAAGGCCAAATAGCCCTTCTCGATCGGGTTGAAACGCTCTAGAAATCGAACATATACACAAAGATGATACCGATACTGTTCGAAAGGGCATTGTGTTGCCGGCAGGAAGCGCAGAATTGCACAGGAAATACGGTGAACGCACCGAAAGAGCCGAGAGAGGAGCTGTATGTGCAAGCTAGCGGACCAGGTGAAATCGGAGCCGTATTATTATCGGCACTCGTTCTGGAAAGTGCTGGCCAGGTCTGTTGACACTGATAGCCGAGGCAAACATTAATTCATTCCCGTATCGTCGTACGCACGTATGTAACCGAGTATCCAAAGCAGAAGCGAGTTTCGTGATAAACGTAGTGTGTAGAATTTATAGCGACATTCGGTCCCCTTCTTCTTACTTTGAGAAAACGAAGAAATTTAATCGCTCGCGAGAATATGATTTAAAGTACAACAATGTAATTAAGCATTGTGCTTTGGAATTTTCATGAAACAGAAAGGCGTTTTTTGATTAAAGATTCGTTTTAGCACATGATAAAGAATACGAAAGGGTACATAATAGAAAACATGAATTAAATATTTGCAAGAGATAATTAATGAATTCACTCTATAATATCAATCATATTACATAAGATGAAACAATTTTTGAAAGAAAGAGTGATATTAATTTGAGCTAATTGATTTGCGTAATAGAAGAAGTAATTAAAATACTATAATTTTAGCGCTCATCCAACAAGTTAAATAAGAAATGTTAATCATCATCTGAGCTGCCTAAGTAATAGTTCGTCATCTAATTATTTATATATATTATTGTCTCTCACGATTATCTTCTCTGTTGACGTTAATAAGCCGTGCTATATTTGATTCAACATTACATTCATATCAATGTGTACATACAAGGAAATAAACGCAATAATGACTTCAAAGTTCAAACAGTAATGACAACATGCCTATTTTTGGGCTGTGACATTGTGGGAATAAACACCGATGCCACTTTTTTTATCGTAGCGATACAGTTACGATATTCGCATTTCAACGCCCGCAATATCCAGTCTTATAAAAGATCAAAGCAATAAATACATGCGTACAAATAATTGTCATAAAATTAGAATCAGATTTTCGCTCAATAATTTAATATCTATCATTATTAAAAAATAATTTTTATTTTTTCTTCTCAATTGTATCTGAAATAAACCAAGTTATGCAAAGGATAACATATTTTTTGTATTACGTATTGTTCCTCTTTCATGAATGACGAAGCTTGTTGAGTCATCTCTATTTCGCACTTGTACATCTCGGATGAGTGAGATAGAAAAGAAATTGAAATATTTCACTACTGTCGCAAAAACAGAGGAATTTTCCAGCGCATCACTATGTTATATATATATATATGTTATTCTGTTGCGATGAAATAATCTCTTGTTGAACATTCCACAACGATTATAGAATTCTATTTTATTGAGCATATATGTGTCACAGATACGATTTATGAACTATCACGCGGTATTTCGTGCAATTATTTATATTATGTACCAAGATATTCAATACTAGCTTTTTGTGCATCGCTGTTTATGTCAACTTTTAAAAAGCTCAGAGAAATGAGAAGTAAAAAAAATAAAATTGCTATTAATTACCCTGGTAATCACTAGAAAAATTTCAACGCAATATTTCTCATTAATGTTTTAAAAGTAATTCAATTTTTTATTGTAAACCTGATTTTTTACTGAAGCTAATTTCAATGAAGGAAAAAAAATTAGATTTTGTTAAAAATAGCTCATTGTAGCCTAACATAAATATAATGATTATGCCTCACAATCAGATATAATCACAGTTGGTTTTGATATTTTTCAGTTAATACATTCAAAACGAAACCGCAGAACTATGTCGATTTTTCGCGAAATAATTACACAAAAGCATACACGAATATTTATTTAAAAACGACGTCAGTCGTTTACATTTATAGGATTATTATTTATCAAGAGAGATTTGCTTTATATGAAAAAATTCTCTTCAATCTTTATAAAAAATTGTATGTATAATTAACAGTAGTATCAATTGTAGTATTGGTGCTTTAGCATCGTCATTAAAATTCCCTTCGGAGAATTCTGTGAGAGAATCCCTTCTATGAGAATGCAAAGTTTAAAAAAAAAATCTGTATTTTATTTTATTATTGTATAGTATTTTATATATAGATTTAATGATCGTAACGACCGAAGATAAATTTTCGAAGCAGACGCGAAGCCATATTGCAAGGCATGCCGACGCGTAACGACCTTAGTACGGCTCTTCTAAGAGTTCGAAAACGCTTCAAGTGACTCAGCCATTAGATTGCGGAACGCAGAAAAGAACTTGCATACTCATCCGAATTCGAATTGCGCTGAATATCATCGCTATTAAGACGTCACTGTGGCGCACTCGAAATCTGCTTTTAATGGCGATTATAATCGCTGTAAATTTTTTAGGCGTCGCGGTAATTTACAGGAAGATTATTCCGCGTGTTTCCCCGCACTGCGCCTTACTTTTTCACACGGTTGAGAAATTACATCCACTGACATTTATCTACGTCAGCCTAATAGAATTTTGCATGCGAGATCATTTTGATAAGACGCGATAAGAGATTGCGGATGTAAAAAGAGCCGTTGTCTATAAGTCGAGTAACATTCCATATAGATAATGAAATGGAACAAATTTCTAATATTCAACACATATAAATAAATAAATAAATAAATAAATATATATATATATATATATATATATATATATATATATATATAACAGCTTGGTTTATACGTTCTGCAATTATTCGCGGATTTAATTAGACGAAAATAAAGTTGGACTTTATCTCGCGAAACAAATATTACGTAAGAATATGTAAATATCTCATTTCTGCGATGACTTAACATCACAGATAATATTGTCAGTATTTCGGCCGGTTTCCGTTTCGCCTGGCCATGGCCATACGCTTTCGAGACGAGTAAGGATGTCTCGACTGTGACGGCACACATCCTTAATGTCCCTAAATATTTATCTTGCGTGCTTCGTCAACGAACGAAAGATTGGAACAGTTTTAGTTTGTTCTGTTATTGTAGGATCTTATTTCTGTCTAAATTATGTCTAAATGTAATAACCTAATACTAATAAAATATATTTAAAATATCAAATAAAACTTTCAAATACGATCAAATTTTGTATGCAAATAAAAATTTCAAATATTAATTTAGAGATTTAAAATTACGTTCAATTTTTTCATATATGAAAATCACTAATACTCCACTAGCTTCTTTAGTAATCAAGCATGCATTGTATTACAATTTCGCATTCTTGATTCCAATAAAATTTTTATTTGGAAATAATAATGCAGATGAATTGTTCGCGATAAAGTATTTTAATTAATCTCGAAGGAATAGCAGCAATACGAATTGACAAGCTTTTATTATCTACAGAATAGTATATAATTATATAATTACGTATCGATATGATCGATCTTTTGAATGGCGATTTTTATTTCTCATTAAAGTCGTCTCTAATTGCTGTTCAACATTAATTAAGCTGCGAAGATAACACCACCGTGCGAGGTCAGAACGATCTTCTTACTTGTCAATCTGACCATCGGTGAAATTAACTCCAATAAGTCTACTTTATTCTGCCTAATTAAGAGGCAATTTGAGTATCCGGTAAACAAGCACGCGCCGACATTCCATCTGCCACAAACGGATCATTTGCGTGATGTTTCTTTTTAAGAAGCGGACAAAATTAAAAAAAAAAAAAATGCACTTAAAATTATTTCAGATTTTAATTAATCAATTTAAAAAAAAAATGTGACAAAATGTGCAAGCAATTCCAGATATTTTTTATTATTTTTTAGGATTATCATTGTTCTTTGTTATCTGATATTATCGTCTTATCACATATTATCATCATACATATATGCAACTGAAAATTAACTGTTACCTTTAAAATTCATCAATATTTATCCCGAGTTTTAAACGTTTAAAGTAAATAATCCCAAATTAAATAAAAATATATATAAAAAGTCGCAATTTTATAAAATAATTGCACAACAGATTTACAAAAATATTTTACTCGTGGCTTATGAAACTTTGGAAGCGCAATTCTTTGCCCCGCGGATTATATTATAACGCGACTCTTTTGCAAGAAGCAGTCTCCCATTTCGCAATATCTATGATCGCATATCATACGCGATAGAAAACCGCGACAATCTACTCAGTAATCGCCGTAATGTTTGCACAACGACTCGTTTATTGCCAGCTTCGTAATCTCTTGAGATTCTTCGCGTATAGAGACGCCGCAGAGACAAAGTAGCCGCTGTGGTTTGATGCAGGAAATACTTATTACGGTAATCGGTAAAAACACAAGAAAAGATTTTAATAAGATCGTCCATCATTAAGAGTGTCAAATGCTCCATACATAAGCTAAAACTATCCACTTTAAAATAAATCAATTTCAAAATTTCTAAATATTTTAAATAATAATATATCAAACTTATTTTTTATTTATTTTTTACTTGAATGGATCTCGGCGTTATGTATACGGACTATCATTATATCATATGGTCGTCTTTAATAAGTGTGTAAGCAAAAAAGTTGCTTTCTAAGACAACTTTTCTCGTTTTTAATTATGTATCTAAAAATATTTATTTTATTATAATAGTTTTTTGTAGGACATTATCCCTGGGGACATCAAAAGCATCTGTTCATTACGATGCGACTTGGCAGTAAAATTTATGCGTTTAACACGGCGTTGACGCGGCGAACAGCGATTTTCTCTCTCGCGCGAACATCGGTAGACTGGTCAGTATTGCGTTAATAGCTTGTTAATTTCACGATATGCCTCGGTAACGTAATCACTTAATACAAACAAATTCGACACGCGGATTACACGAAGAACAAGTTCTGAATGGCACGACACGAATCGTGTATCCTTGCGACGACATTTCCTGCAAGGAAACCCGCTAAAGTCATCGCACGTTAAATAACGTGAAAGATGAAGGACGGCCGTATAAAGAGGAAATGTATAATCTCTCTTATGTTTTATGGCTGCCGGCTTTAGGTTAAATTTATGATCAGGATAATGAGATCTAATATTGCAAATGAGAGCTTTATTCACGGATCAATTTGGCGGAAAATTCATTACGCTAATAAATTAACGCAATCTCCGCGATATTATGTATTGTAATTGATATTTTATTCGACAGAATATGTAACCAGATTTACCCACGAATTATGATTTATTATAATTCGCGTTATCATGTAACGAAAAATTGCGCTTCGTACTAAACTTTTATAAGCCACAAGTAAAATATTTTTATAAATCGATCATGCAATTATTTTAAAAAATTGCGATCTTTTATATCTTTTTATTTAATTTGTAATTATATACTTTAAACGCTTAAAACTTGAGATTAATACTGATGGAGTGAACGAAGTAGTTGATTTTAAGGAACAAGTTAAATTTAGTTGTAAAAATAGCACTTGTTACGGAGTTGATTCTGCAAAAGCACACCTTTCCCGTTTCTTGTTTAATTGCCGAGTGTTGCAACATTGCTTGAAATAATGATCAATTAGAAATTCTAAAAATTGCAGTACGGCTTGCAACCATACAACATCCTTTTTCCTCTTAAACTTTCAAACGAGCGTAGCGGCGCGTTTCATAAGCGCACAATACAAAATTAAAGGAACATAACGTTATTTGATTTAAATTTACGACGGCGATTAACTGTAATTACTGCGGCGAACGACTTCTCTCTAGACGACTTATTACGGCGTGCGAATGAATCATTGCCCTGTTTCCTGCAAGCATTAAAAATCGTAGCTTTCACAAAACGCATTGCAGAACTTAAGATTTCCTGTATTCTATCAAAATGTTCGTTTAAACTGGTCACTTTTATTTTATCCCCAGTGTTTAACAAACGGAATAAGCGCGGAATTAATTAACATAATTTTTTTCCTTTTTCTTTTTATCCAAACGAAATTCGATATGCAATTTGCATCAATTGCATAATTGATGTACACTATGTTTTCGTCGCAAACTTTTCATCAAAGTAATATTAAAAATTATACCGTAAATCGTTTCAGTTGGAAGAATGAGAAAATATGTTGCAATGAGAAAACAGCACGCAGAAGTTACTGCTATTCAATGGTGCTTCTCTCTTTCTCTCCTTTTCTCTCTCTCTCTCTCTCTCTCTCTCTCTCTCTCTCTATTTTAGATAACGTGTTTTAATTTGCTCTAAATATTTTCGAATAATTGTTCGGCGAGCAGAGAACAATTAACAAAAACATTTCACCGACATATTATTACGCGACACGTAGCGGAAACAGGTTGACTGACGAAGTCAGCTGATCGATGTGAATGGAAGATGCTATTTCACGAAAATGCGATGCAACAATAATGCAGCGGTACCTAGTCGCGGTATCTTAAGCGCTTGCACATTAAGACACGCATGTACGAGAACGTGCGTCACGTTGTAAGAGACGTCCTTTGTAAGTTTCGACTTAATGGTTCTTATACTCCCACGTGCCACATTCATCTTTAATTCTCTTTCTCTTATGCGAATCCCGCGCTATCCTAATGTCTGTTCGACAGAGTTATATTTACCGCACTATTGTGTCCGCCCTTTCTCTTTCCTCTGGATAATATTTAATGTTACGTGAAATAAGTATCCATGTCTGTGAAAATTGTTGTAGAAAGTATATATTAAAGTCTATATTAAAAGTTTATATTAAAAGTCTACGATAAAAGTCTATATTAAGTGTATATTAAAATCTATATTAAAAGTCTATATTAAAATTAAAATATAGATTATTTGACAACATTTTAACTTATTATAAAAATGTTTAATAATAAAACTTGATTAATTTTGTATAATAATATTGGATAAAAAACAAATTTCTTATTAATTTCTGTTTTGGTTAATTTTTCAACAATTTTAATATTAATTTCGCATCTTAAAATTGCATAAGCGCGATTATACTTAAAGAAAGAATCACGGCTGCATATCCGGGCGTGAAATTCTGCTCGGCAATATGAATACAATAAAGATCGAACAATGAATAACGCGAATGGAGCATAAACAGACAATTTAAAGTCCAATGAATAGAGAGCCACGCTGAACGGAAGTCAGCGTATTGATAATTCGCTAAGAATTGATGTCAATTTAGCGTGTCGCGACATAGTAGCAGCATTGCCATTTCTCATTGAGCTAATTACAATCAACAACTCTGCTCGAAGAAGCAGGCCGTATGTGACACGAAATTAATGAAGCACTTTCTTAATAGAAATCTGATTTAATGAAGAGCACGTCAGGTTTTCTCACAATGCATGAGTATCTTTGAATAGCTTCTAATTTAAAAGCGTTCGTTAAATTAATGATGCCTTACTCTCATCTAAATCAAATGTTAAAATAATTTCATTAAATGTTAAAATAATTTCAATCTATCTAGGAAATTCTTTTCTCTGCTAATACGACATATTAATATTATGGAGTAAATTTAAAATTAATTTTGAAATACATACATAATACATATACATGTATTTTTTTATAATGACACTTTAGATTATTATTAAAATATACGAGTAAGAAAAATTATATTTAAGAGAAAGACTCCAAATGAAAAAAGAATTAAATTCTCAATCGTTTCTATAAAATATAATTCATTAACTTGTGCGTGTGATACGTCGAAAATATTTTTATATTTCATAATTATATTATTGAATTTCGTAATATGCAATTACTGATAACAATATAATGCTAATGATTAATCATGAATTGCCAGCAACATATCACACACACATATACAATATATGTATACAAAAATATTATCGTCAACAATTAACATTAATTTATTCCCATTCGAGAAATTATTTATCTCGCGTATTTAAAATTTAAGTGTAATTCTTCCAAAGGATTTTAAAAATCTTCATTTTTGAAAGTATATATATGATTGATGTCATGAGCGATTATACTTTTTCTTTCTAACGATTAATTTCGATAATTAAAATATTAACGTATGAACGCGAAAAAGAGAAAGAAAAACAACTGAGATCTTCGTTATTGCGATGTAGATACTTAGACTAGAGTGAAAGTGGCAATCACCTACTCCGAAGATCGTATCGTCGTGTAAAAACGATTCTGCCGGATGAAGATTCTGCACGTAACTCACGCATATATATATATATATATATATATATATATATATATATATATATATATATGTATGTATGAATGCACGTACGTAACGTTTTTAAATCAAAGGTCGGCAACCCACAGCTCCGTTACACACGCGACTTTCCTAATTAATTGAGTAAGAGAATACATCGTGCACCCCGATAACATATCCATCATAATTTCTTCAACGTCACTTTCAAAAAGTATAGGCATATGTTACCGGTGACTTCGATTTATTACCGATTATTCATAATCGTTATGTAATTATCGACATAACCAACTCGGCAAAATAATTAATAAAGTGATAGAACATAATTTTACACTCTTTTACAATTAATAATAATTTATAGGTAATTAATAGATGTTATAATATAATAATAATTTTAAATAAAATATAATATATAATAAATACAAAATATTAAAAATTATTATTTTTACTTTATTATACTCTTATCCAATTTACATTGAAATGGATATGCTTTCGCACAGACAGAGATTTATCAAAAGAGATTATTAAATTACCTTTCTGGTGCATCGTATGTTCGCGTATATACGTCTCGCGTGTCTCAGGTTTGATGATCGCACGATTCACCGCTCACGGAAAAACATTCTCGCGATCCCGGCTCGTGAAATTCGAACGATTTACCGCTTTAAGTAATCGATGCGGATGTTTGCGCCGACGTTAAGTTTCCGCTCCGCCGACTTAATTCCCTCGGAAAATCTGCACCGAACGGACGCCGCGCATATGAATAAGGTTGCACGCGCCAATGCGCATTCCGCGACCGAACATCTCCCTGGCAGGGAGAAAGAATGAGAGATGTATCCGGACGGGGACCGTTAGCTTTACGTGCATGCGAACAATTCCGCGGGATGATACAGTTACGAATGTAATGCTTTTATGCCGCTCGTTGCCGCTATCGGGGACGCTTCAATTTCGCAGATATCTATATGTTTGGATCATTCGATATCGAAAATACATTACGACATCCGCATTAATCGAGGCAAAAAGTTTTGACAGTAATAAATTAGTAGAAATCGATATATAAATAATTTATGTATAGAATATACAGATTGTAAATCATTTTTATTTTTATTTTATATATTTTGACAGATTCTTTAATCAAAGTAGGATCGATTTTTTTTTATTTTTTATAGAGAATGCCGAAAGAAGAGAGTCTTGTCATGTAAACTTTTCCATTTTCGAAATTATATATTTTTATTTGTGCATTAGACAGACAAATTAAAATTCTATTAAAATAAGATCAATTCTCTAATCTGATTAAAGAATACAATTTTGTAATCGATTTCTTGATACTTATCAGGAGGCAAACTTTCAAGTGCTAATTATTCGATAATAACAAGTGTCTCAAACTTTTCGAGGAAAAATCAATGGCAATTTAACGACAAAGAATCTGTCATTTAAAAAAAAAGTAGGAATAATAAAAGTAAAATATTTTGTATAATGCTAATATTTTCATTTGCGTAAAACTTATTCAATTGTAAACATCATTTTTTTGACACATATACGCCACGCGCGTTTTGTAGCCCTTAATTTATGGCTGTCGCGATCGACAGCGACCGTTACCGTTAACTTATTGCATGCCAATAAATTGTCTGAATTATGCATTAGCGACTACGCGATTCCACCGCTGGCCATCTTTTGTTCACTATTTCATAGCGCGCAAAATACCGAGAAATTCGTCACCGTACATCGATTTGTCAACCTGGCATCGTTAATTACGTCTAGAGTGCGCGAATCAACCACCTGTTCTCGCCTATTCTCATCGGCTTACGAGGCGCCGCCGTCCGTCCGATTCCCACCCAGCGTTTCCATTGAATATGTTTTTTTTTTTTTCAGACAGCCCCATTTAGCGCTAAGTATGCGACGAGAATGTGGGTTATTCCCTCTTTCCGCAATCATACTCTTTCTCTCTCTCAAGCTATTCATCGTCATGTCTCCTTCTTCCTTTCGTTCCATTTTCTAAGGTCGTCTAAAAGCCAGCGGACAGAACTTTTCTATCAATCATTTCATAAATCGAGAATAGAATAGAGGAAATATGACCAATACCTTTTATTTTCAAATGTTTATACGTAATAAAAATGAGAATTTTAATATAACAATTTTATTGTAATATAAAAATAATCTTAAAACGCTTCATAACTAAAAAGTCTGAATTCACCAAAAGAGGGGAGGGGTCATTGACCTCTTATGTTGTATTTACACGAATGATTTCATGTGATACCAATTACGACGGCGAGACGCCAGATTGGAACCATATACGCTTTCATCCCATAAAATGGTTGCATATAAAAAAACTCTGTTGCCAATGGAACAGCGAGTTTTTGCTAAGAAACATATATTCTGTTACTTCTGTATTTAGACATCCGTTGCTGGATGTTTGTGTCTCGATTGTGTGAGGAATCTGTCATTAAAAATAATTTGAAAAATTTGTTCTAATCGTAATGTATATATATATATATTAGAAACAGAATATTTCTATATATTTTTCTTCGTCTTTTATTGTCCTTCTTTCATTTTCTCGTACGGCCAACATACAATTTAAAATGCATCGAACAATGATTCCTGTCATGACGTCACAACGTAGAAAGTCGACAAGAAAAATCTACATTCCTGCATGTGTCTTGGCAATTTTACATTCACTACCGTGTTAGCCGAACGGCTTCAACCTGCTCGTCACGTGAGCCAAATAAAGCGTCGCGTCGCTTATTCATATTGTATTCCGTCTTCGTGCGCCAAGGGTCACGTCACGAAAGGGTTCGTCGCTAATTAAATTTAAGATAAGACTTATCGGTGACAATCAGCGGGATCACTGGGACATTATCCTTTCGATATCGAGAATTCTAATTTTGACCAAAAATTTGTTGAGCATTTTTTGAACTGACCTGTCAATTCGACCTTTTAATTTGACTTTAAATTTTATTTTGCTTTTTCTTCATTTTTATTTATAAAAAAAATTAAATATATATTTCTTTTTTTACAGCATTATTTTTACAAGTCACGGAGAGCAATAGTAGTATTCGGACAACTTTTAAAATTTTAATGTCAAAATAAATTGGATTTGACGCTCATTTTACGAGAAAAAATGTATCATATCTACTTGTTACGAAAATGATCTATCTTTATAATAAAGTCTTTACTTTATAATGAATAAATATAACGACGTCTTTCTTTGTGGCATAACTGCCGCAATAGCACGCTTTGCCACAAAACGGCACTGACAAAGCCGACGATAATTCGCCATAAATTCACTTAATCCGCAAAAGATAACGTATCGCGAAGTAAATACGTTACGTGAGGCAATTTTTTTTTCCTTTCTTGACATCGTCCCGCACTTGAGATTTGCCACTTGGCTTGTCAAAGAGGTGAAAGCATTTATGAGTATATCATTTATTATTTAATGCCTGCCATATGAATGCTCGGTAAATTATACGTCAAGCGTTTCTTAGTTCGTGTACTTGTTCGCGATACGAAATCGTATTAATTAAATATTTATGAAAAATTAGAAAGTGCTAATCGTCGTTAATTAAAAAACTATTCAGAGAATCGATTATTAGATATGTTATTTCTGTATCGCAAATAACTAATTAAATATAAATTAAATATATATATATATATATATATATAAAAATTAAATATAAATATAAAACTGTCAAATGCGTAAAAATCTTAAAGCGTCAAGTCTAAGAATACTTTTCTCTTTGACTCGTCTTTCAATACGTAAAATAAAATGAAAATATGTAACTGCTCGGATCGCCTAATCGCGCCAGTGATTATGAAAATCGGCGAACGAATCGCTTGAATTCCCGACATCGGCGATACTTGGAAACCTCGCATAGGATCCGACGAGATCGATGGTCGTTTCGCGAGGTCGCGAGTTTATCGTGCCTCTTGGAATGTGCAGCACGTCTAATGGAATTGTGGTCGCTTTCGAATCTCTCTCGGAATTCCGTGTCGCCACCGGGTATCCCATCGACCACGAGTCATCAGCGAATGGTAACGATTATTCGGAATAATGTATTCAATCATGTAATCGCAGCTGCGTAATACGCCGATGAACTTGATCGTGTCGAGGAGATATATTCGTGAATTGTAGATTAGAAATTATTCGTTTGATATTCTGTATATATTGGAAAAGAGATTTTCATCTTGCCTCATCATTAATAGCGATATAAAAATACATATTTTAGATAGAAAATTTAGGTACAACTATTTTATCAAAGATTATCTTAGAATAGTCTTGCAGTAGCGAGGCAATAAGATACGAGCATGCTATCTCTGAATTAAAATTCAAGCACAGAATCCTCGCTGAGATCGCGTGACATGTTATTATATAATAACGATTTTAATAAGATGGACAGCGCAAAAATAACGATAATGATAATTCTCGACAGTTCGCAATGCGCGCGTTGAAAGTAGCCTCGATAGCTTGCTTGACCTTTCCGGCGTCTGGAATCCGACGTAAGAAAACTAACCGTTGTGATACCTGTCTCTCCCGGTATGTTTATCAACAATTTAACTTCTACCTAGACGCCAGTAAACTTATATACGAATAGGATTGCCACCACTGTTGTATCGATATGCGTGGAATTTGAAAGTGAACACGAGAACAGGAATATATATGTATTAGGTCAAAAAGGAATGTAACTGCAAGAAAAGCTTGTACTACACACGTATGTGCACAAATCTTAACAAAACAAAACAAAAAAAAAAAACAATAATCCATAAAATCGAGCGTCTAATTTTAATTCGATTAAAAAGAAACGCATAAAATTCAAAAAATAAATTAATTTAAATATATTAATAATTCAAAATACAACTATATTCCTTTTCTTTATTGCGAAATAAAGCAGCATCAAAAATTAGTTATTTGCCGCAAAATTCCTCCCTAAAAGTATTCGAGAAGCAAGCACGAAATTTTTTCTTAGCGAACAACCGTCAATTGACGGAAGGCGATGGTTGGTCGATCGGTCGCGGGCCTTGAAGACCGCGTAACCCGAGATCGCCGTCTCGGGGCCCCTGTAGATCTCGCCAAGGATCCCTTCGACTCGAATCCGGCTGAAGATGGGAGGGAGAGAGTCGAGAGAGTACAGGCTCTCCTAGAGCGGTCCAGCAACTCTCCACAGAAAACACAGGCATGCGGTTACACGCACGCGTGTTGCGCCGTGTATTACTCCCACTCGGTAGTACGCACGCTACCGCACGCATACACGCAACTTCCGCCTCACGGAATGCTTACTGCATCAACGCGGAGATACGTATATCGCTAGTCAAAAAAAAAAAAAAGATCCATTGAGAGAGTTACGGTATTATACCGTAGGGGTGTAAGGGGCGTGGAAAAGCACCCCGGAGAGATCTTAGAATCGTCTAATACCGTTTAAGCGCAGCGAGTTCGAATATAAATAGCAATGTAAATTCTCGATTCTTTCAATACTTGACTCTTGATCTTCAACTCCCGTCGATCTTTGATTATCAACTGTCACATTTTTGTCTTCAACTTTCCATCATTCTTGTCTCTTTATTTTTAATCTCTCAAATTCGTAGCTCTCAGTTTCTAACTCTCGATATACAAGACTTTATTAGCATCAAATTTTAAATATATTTCAAAAATATCAAATCTTTCAAGTCTCATCCTAGATTTAAAATTTTAAATGTTTCTATGAATTTATTACGTTGATTATACTCTATTATTCTTCATGGATTTTACAAATTTTATCAGCTGATTTTATTTCGCAAGATTATTTCTAACACCTTCCTTCAAATCAAATTCATTTATCCGGTGATTTTATTTAGCAAAAAGCTGTTCGCAAATTACGTTCTCGAAACCTTCATTCGGAAGAGATGATTAATAGTTGGTTAACTCTGAGTCCCTGAATTTATAGTTGCGCAGGTGTGCGGCGTCATTACGCGTACGTCATTATTCTTTCTCTCCTTCCAAGTATTTGTAATTCGCGATTATATCATTCATTGTTCCTCCTCGTACGCCTTGTGGAGGTCTGATGCCGACGCGACGCGAGTACCGTTCGCGGAAGGATCGAAGTACCGCTCCAATTTCACGTACGCTCAAGCCGAGATCGGCGCCCGTTATAATCACCGGCGAGAGAACTCGTTCGAGGCGAGGAAAAGGAAAACTCGCGGACCGGTATATTTTTTCTAGATTCCACACCGTCCGGTTGGTCACGGCACGCCGTCCTCAACGAGATATCGTCTGGCCGAGAGACGACAAGTATCTTTCCTTTTCTCGACAAGTTGTTCACCGTGTCTTTCATATTTACCTACAATTAATTTCTATCGATTATTATTTAATAAAAATCACTTGATTAATTGATATGTAGAAGAAAGTCTTCATGTCATTTCGCGTGATATTTAAATAGACAGAAAATTATACGTTCTATATATTTGAATATAATAAACAATCTTTTGTATTTTTTTTCCCTCTAGAAATAACGTTCCTCGCTGCATTCTATCGATACGCAAAAAAAAAAAACATTTACATAATGATCAGTAATTATCCGAACTATAAATATCAATAGAACAGTCTCTTCAAGATAAAATTCAGCGTCTCATTAAAATACTCGTACAACACTGGCATAAGTTTTACATATGCTCGTAATTGTATTTATAGTCCGTAATAACAACAGGACGTGTTGCGACTAAAAGAAAAATTCGAGCGTGACTAGGAAAAAGGAAATTCGTGGTGTCTCGCTTACTTGTTAGTGTGTTTATTTTTTTAGAAATCATATAAATACGTATTTCGCAAGGTATCAGATTTATATAATACATCAAGAAAACTCGATTATATCTACAGAAAAGAGTGTAGAATATGTAATTTTTTGAAATTATATATCGAGTTAGACTTTAGGATATTAATATGTCAAATTTCTGCGTATCATCTGATTTGCACGTGAAATAAGCAAAACGTCTATCGATCAAATCGATCAATTAGACATGGAAAATTGTTAAACTTCGCGTCGCGTGGCTGTTTAGATCACGGTGAATTCTCTCTTGCGGATTATTCCGTTAAAATCACCGCAGCATTTGTTACGGAAAATACACAACATAAGGGATCATTTTTTGCTTGAGCCAATTATTATATAACGCAATCTGGCAATCTGTTAACAAATGCTTACAGCAATTGTTATTGTCAAATTATAATTAACTTTTAATCGAAGATAATCGTATTGATATTAATATATAATATACATTCATCTTTTAATAACGGATATATTTGCGACCCAAATACGTTTTCTCCTTTTCGAAAGAACATATTTGACACAATAGTCAATTTGCGTACAAAATTTTATTAATTAATTCTTCCTTAAACTTGATTACATTTAATTAATTGAAGCTTTGTAAATTTAATAAATCATTATCGAATAATTTTCTATCAATCGTGATAACATCCACATTATAAAACACACAGAGTTTATATCTTTTATACCGTAACGAAAAAAAAAATTTATAATCAATTAATGACGAGCTATTATTATAAAATTTTCCTAAGACTAAAATACTCCTCATTAATTGCTTTATAAATTTTTACCAAGCAATCCTTCATCCTCTAGTTATATTCACTTCTCATATAGACCGTTAAAAATGCATGTTCTTTTTTTTAATAGATAGAATCACGTGTCATTCCGTCAGATCTGTCTCTAATTGATTGACGACTCAGATTCATCACGATTTTTCTCGTCAACGGAAAGCAAACAATATACGCGATTACCGGCTCTCATGAAACTCATTCGCCGAAATTCGCAATATTGGATTTCACAGACCGGCGGACGAACGAGAGTCGGCTTGACCTGGAGAACGATCGATCTCCGGTAAGGTATGCGAGTCGATAACCGTCGTAATCGTCATCGCGATGTATTAATGACACAATAATACACACCTTGCTCCCTTGTGTGCGCACGTGCGAGTTATCCGAAAACCGGAACAGGACGATTTTTTTCCTCGATCGATCGACCGGTGGACCACGCACCGTCAGGGCACCAGAAAAATCCCACCAGATAGAAAAGAAACCAACGCACTTTCTCTCTCTCTCTCTCTCTCCTTCTTTCTCGCAATTTCTTGTTCTCGTAAACACTCGCGCACTCGTTGCAGTTTGGAAGAAGAGTCCTCCGCGATATTTTCGAGAATGCGTATTCCGAGAGCGACGCAACGTCACGTCAACGGCGCTCGCGCGAGCGTGTACACCACACTTAATGCCACCGTTGGTGGAGAGGCCGCGTTCTCTCTCGCCGCGCGTGAACCGAACGTCAAGATCTGCGCCAATGCCCGAGCGGCCACAGACTTGCTCGTCGTAGTCGCTCTTCGTTCGTTTCGAGCCGCTCTCAGCCCTTCCCTTCACTTCGGTCTCGCCCTCGACGTTCCTTCCCTCTCTCCGTTTCGCATGAGACGCGTTTCCTCCCTCTCTTCTTCCGCCCGGCGAACGAGTTTCGTTTCGCCTCCTCTCTCTCTCTCTCTCTCTCTCTCCTTCGCTTGGCGAACGAGTTTCCCCACTCCACGTGGCAAACACGTTTCCTCGTCGTACTTTGCTACGTGTGTATTATCGTGACGGAATGGAGGATCCTTGGAACCCCCGTTAACCGCGCATTTTAGATCCCCTTTAGTTCTTTTTTTTTATTTAGTTCTTTTTTTCCTGAGTACAATAAGAGTCAGAGATTTTGATTTCGAAGAAACTGATGTCGCGATTGTATATTTTATTTACATTGAATGACGTTTGCACTTTGAATAAATAAAGCTTAGAGCTAGGCAAACATCATTCGGTTTTAAATGCGTGAGAAATATGACTCGTGTCTTGTCGCAGTCAAATTTGTACAAATTTATATGAAAAGAAAAAACGTTTAATTAAAGATGATAAACATAAAATAATTTAAACATAGACTTGAAATTGAAAAATTATGAAAATGAAAAATGATCAGCCCAATTTGGAAGCCAGGGATCCGGCAAGCACTTGGCTCCTGATTGGTCATCACAGCTCAAATGTCTTAGCATAAGACACTAAAATACATAAATACGCTACTGAAATCATGAAGTATGGAGAATGAAGATAGACTTCGTTATTTTCGAATTTCATGGTCTTCATATATGAGCATATTTTTGGGACAATAATCATATGAGTAGAGAGTTTGTCCTTGATATTTCAAATATATGATATCTGATAGAAATATATCGAAAATAATCTGAATTTTTTATTACAGAAATTTACAATTAACTTCTTATGACTTTTAAAACAATATAATACTATAACTAGAAAGAATAAGAGACAATAAAATCTATATAAAAGTGATAAAAGAGAGAAGGTGTAGTACAATTTCACAGAAATATATAACATTATCTTAAATATACATACGTCTAATAAAAAATTTAAATATTGTAAAATTTTATAATATTCATCATGGAAAAAATAAAGATGTTCACACAGATTTACATCAGACGTTTGAACCAGATTTAAATATGTACTTGATACATTTTTTTTTTATTTATCTTTGAACTCACTTGATTTACCTACAGATGCAAATGCTGTATTGAGATTATAGTTCGAAGAATTGTGGCAGTTGCGCAGAATGCTTGTATCTTGTGGCTGGGTTCGGGGAGCACGCTTTTAGCGCTATGAGCTTATATCATGTGCACATGAGATTAGATTTAACCTTTATTGTTCATAAAATATCTTTTACAAATTCATTATAAATGTACATTATAAACGAAAAAAATGGTTAGCATGGATTTTCTCGATAGTATCATATCTACGCTTGATAATATTCAATCGTTAGAACGAGTAAAGAGGTAAATATGAAATATTTTATTTATATTTAATCTAACCTCTGTAAAATGTTAAAATGAGAAAAATATTTTCTATTGTAAAAAAAAAATTATGAAAAATATAAAATAAGAGAATAAGAAAAATTTCATAAATTTGCTAAAATAATTTTTTTAACGAAAATTTATTAGGTTCAATTAAAGTTGCATTCCATTTAATAGCTTATGCGTTTAGTTTCATAGGAATGTAATTTTTTTCTTTTCAATTTTAGTGGGAAAGCTAAAGTTGATATAACAGATCTTACAAAACGTGTCTATGATTTTACTAAAGTGCAATTTTGTAGAAATACAAATGCATTACCAGAATTAGTTACCGAAGGCTTTGACGAAGAGCAAATTTGGCAACAATTGGAACTACAAAATGAAGACGAAATACCATATCTTTCTAATGAGATCTCAAAAACTAGTAATAAAAAGTTAATGATTCCAGTAAGTTCTATGAAACCTGAACTTATGGAGATTGAAAATGATAATTTAGAACAAGAGAATGAATATACATCTGATGACAAAGAATCAAAGGATGAAACTGAAGAAATCAAAGGCAATTTAAGAAAAAGAAAACATGATAAAAAGAAGAAAAAAAAATCCTCTATTGTAGATGACAAATTCTTTAAATTACAAGAACTGGATGAGTATTTGACTAAAGAAGAAAAAAAAGAAAAACAGGATGATAATGATGATGAATCTGATAATGAATCGTTAGATTTATTTAACGATATTTCCGAGGAGGAAAATGAAGATAATGCTGAAGGGAAATATATAAAATATGCAGACTTTTTTGACAGTCCCGAAAGCGAAAATGAGCAACTTGATGGAAATAAAAATTCAGATCATGATGAGAATATTAATGATTCTGAGGAGGAGAAATTGGAAAGTGAAGATGAAGAAGTGAACGCTGAAGAAATAGACGATGACGACGATGATGACGAAGACGAAGAGAGTCAGAAAATCAAGAAAGTTAGATTCAATCTTACTAACGACTCGGACGAGACTGATAGTTTAGAGAATAAAGCAAATCTTAGGAAGGAAGATAAAGAGGG